>NC_052333.1:11267688-11897688 GCF_016432855.1 Salvelinus namaycush | reverse complement strand
ATGACAATCACACTGAGTGGATATGGATGGGTCATCACTGAAGGAATGACAATCACACTGAGTGGATATGGATGGGTCATCACTGAAGGAATGACAATCACACTGGTTAGTGTTTAACAGAATATGAGCAAGCAAAGCCCTAACTGATCATGTATGGTCTGTCGGACAACAAGCAAAGCCCTAACTGATAATGTATGGTCTGTCTGACAACAAGCTAAGCCCTAACTGATCATGTATGGTCTGTCGGACAACAAGCAAAGCCCTAACTGATAATGTATGGTCTGTCGGACAACAAGCAAAGCCCTAACTGATAATGTATGGTCTGTCGGACAACAAGCAAAGCCCTAACTGATAATGTATGGTCTGTCGGACAACAAGCAAAGCCCTAACTGATCATGTATGGTCTGTCGGACAACAAGCAAAGCCCTAACTGATCATGTATGGTCTGTCTGACAACAAGCAAAGCCCTAACTGATCATGTATGGTCTGTCGGACAACAAGCAAAGCCCTAACGGATCATGTATGGTCTGTCGGACAACAAGCAAAGCCCTAACTGATCATGTATGGTCTGTCGGACAACAAGCAAAGCCCTAACTGATCATGTATGGTCTCTCGGACAACAAGCAAAGCCCTAACTGATCATGTATGGTCTGTCGGACAACAAGCAAAGCCCTAACTGATCATGTATGGTCTGTCGGACAACAAGCAAAGCCCTAACTGATCATGTATGGTCTGTCGGACAACAAGCAAAGCCCTAACTGATCATGTATGGTCTGTCGGACAACAAGCAAAGCCCTAACTGATCATGTATGGTCTGTCTGACAACAAGCAAAGCCCTAACTGATCATGTATGTTCTGTCGGATAACAAGCAAAGCCCTAACTGATCATGTATGGTCTGTCGGACAACAAGCAAAGCCCTAACTGATCATGTATGGTCTGTCGGACAACAAGCAAAGCCCTAACGGATCATGTATGGTCTGTCGGACAATAAGCAAAGCCCTAACTGATCATGTATGGTCTGTCTGACAACAAGCAAAGCCCTAACTGATCATGTATGGTCTGTCGGACAACAAGCAAAGCCCTAACTGATAATGTATGGTCTGTCGGACAACAAGCAAAGCCCTAACTGATCATGTATGGTCTGTCGGACAACAAGCAAAGCCCTAACTGATCATGTATGGTCTGTCTGACAACAAAGGTGATGGAAACACCATAATGAATGGTCTGTCTGACAACAAGGGTGATGGAAACACCATAATGAATGGTCTGTCTGACAACAAGGGTGATGGAAACACTGTAATGAATGGTCTGTCTGACAACAAAGGTGATGGAAACACCATAATGAATGGTCTGTCTGACAACAAAGGTGATGGAAACACCATAATGAATGGTCTGTCTGACAACAAGGGTGATGGAAACACCATAATGAATGGTCTGTCTGACAACAAGGGTGATGGAAACACTGTAATGAATGGCAAAGAGTGATGCTGTATCAGTAATGACTGTTATAATGACGTTATAATATTGTTGAGCTCTGGCGAGTAAGAGTTCTACTGTATTTATAACACATGCCAGATAAACTTGAAACTTGACGAAACAACAAAAACAAAATGTTTAAAGAAAGGATGAAAGAAAGGATGAAAGAAAGGATGAAAGAAAGGATATGAAAGAAAGGATGAAAGAAAGGGCAATAAGGAGAACAGGGACAATACTGTAATGTTGTGGAGCCTTGTTGAATTAGGAATTAGACAGGATCTCTATGATGTGAGTCTACTACAGTCCATCCATCCAGTCATTCCACTCACTTTACGGTAAACAGAGGAGGAAGGACACAAGGAGAGATAGAGAAGAACCATTTCCTGCCAGACTCACACGGTGACAAACATGCACAAGCACACACAGACACAGACATAGATGATCATTGTAAATGAGGGGAGGAAGAGGAAGAATGGCTGGTGTGGGTGACCAGGGATGGTAATTATGTGATGATAACATCCCAGAGGATCTGACAACAACCCCAATGTCAGAGTCAGAAACACTGTAGTAGCTACAACAGGACTGACCCCTCTATTAGTCCAACAGGACTGACCCCTCTATTAGGACAACAGGACTGACCCCTCTATTAGGACAACAGGACTGACCCCTCTATTAGGACAACAGGACTGACCCCTCTATTAGTCCAACAGGACTGACCCCTCTATTAGGACAACAGGACTGACCCCTCTATTAGGACAACAGGACTGACCCCTCTATTAGGACAACAGGACTGACCCCTCTATTAGGACAACAGGACTGACCCCTCTATTAGGACAACAGGACTGACCCCTCTATTAGGACAACAGGACTGTCCCCTCTATTAGTCCAACAGGACTGATCTATCTATTAGGAAAACAGGACTGACCCCTCTATTAGGACAACAGGACTGACCCCTCTATTAGGACAACAGGACTGACCCCTCTATTAGGACAACAGGACTGACCCCTCTATTAGTCCAACAGGACTGACCCCTCTATTAGTCCAACAGGACTGACCCCTCTATTAGTCCAACAGGACTGACCCCTCTATTAGGACAACAGGACTGACCTCTCTATTAGGACAACAGGACTGACCCCTCTATTAGGACAACAGGACTGACCCCTCTATTAGTCCAACAGGACTGACCCCTCTATTAGGACAACAGGACTGACCCCTCTATTAGTCCAACAGGACTGACCCCTCTATTAGTCCAACAGGACTGACCCCTCTATTAGGACAACAGGACTGACCCCTCTATTAGGACAACAGGACTGACCCCTCTATTAGGACAACAGGACTGACCCCTCTATTAGGACAACAGGGCTGACCCCTCTATTAGGACAACAGGACTGACCCCTCTATTAGGACAACAGGACTGTCCCCTCTATTAGTCCAACAGGACTGATCTATCTATTAGGAAAACAGGACTGACCCCTCTATTAGGACAACAGGACTGACCCCTCTATTAGGACAACAGGACTGACCCCTCTATTAGGACAACAGGACTGACCCCTCTATTAGTCCAACAGGACTGACCCCTCTATTAGTCCAACAGGACTGACCCCTCTATTAGTCCAACAGGACTGACCCCTCTATTAGGACAACAGGACTGACCTCTCTATTAGGACAACAGGACTGACCCCTCTATTAGGACAACAGGACTGACCCCTCTATTAGTCCAACAGGACTGACCCCTCTATTAGGACAACAGGACTGACCCCTCTATTAGTCCAACAGGACTGACCCCTCTATTAGTCCAACAGGACTGACCCCTCTATTAGGACAACAGGACTGACCCCTCTATTAGGACAACAGGACTGACCCCTCTATTAGGACAACAGGACTGACCCCTCTATTAGGACAACAGGGCTGACCCCTCTATTAGGACAACAGGACTGACCCCTCTATTAGTCCAACAGGACTGACCCCTCTATTAGGACAACAGGACTGACCCCTCTATTAGGACAACAGGACTGACCACTCCATTAAAACAACAGGACTGACCCCTCTATTAGGACAACAGGACTGACCCCTCCATTAAAACAACAGGACTGACCCCTCTATTAGGACAACAGGACTGACCCCTCTATTCGTCCAACAAGACTGACTCCTCCATTAGTCCAACAGGACTGACTCCTCCATTAGTCCAACAGGACTGACCCAACAGGACTGACCCACCCATTAGGACAACAGGACTGACCCAACAGAACTTACCTCTCCAGTAGGACAACAGGACTGACTCCTCCATTAAAACAACAGGACTGACCCCTCTATTAGGACAACAGGACTGACCAACAGGACTGATCCCTCCATTCGGACAACAGGACTGACCAACAGGACTGATCCCTCAATTAGGACAACAGGACTGACCAACAGGACTGATCCCTCCATTAGGACAACAGGACTGACCAACAGGACTGATCCCTCAATTAGGACAACAGGACTGACCAACAGGACTGACCCCTCTATTAGGACAACAGGACTGACCAACAGGACTGATCCCTCCATTAGGACAACAGGACTGACCAACAGGACTGACCCCTCTATTAGGACAACAGGACTGACCAACAGGACTGACCCCTCTATTAGAACAACAGAACTGACCCCTCCATTAGTCCAACAGGACTGACATGACAATGTGATGTAGAAAACTGCTGACGCACTACCCACTACCCTCGTTTAATTCTACTATTACAACTTTCAAGAGTAAGTTGAAAGCCCGACTGAGTTCCTGTTCATCTCCCACTATCTCTCCACGACCCCAACCCACTGCCTTAGGACAACAGGAAGAAGAAACACAGAGATGGAAGTTAGAGAGATCTGAGAGATCCTCAGGTCAGACAGCCAGTAGGGAGCAATCCGTCAACCAGGGAGGAAATGGCACTCAGAGTAGGAGTGCTGATCTAGGATCAGATCCACCCTGTCCATGTAATCTTATTCATTGTGATGGAAAAGGCTAAACTGATCCGAGACCAGCACTCCTACTCTGAGACCCTTGATAAATAACTGGACCTGGAGGGCCGCAGTGTCTGATGGTTTTCATTCTTGCCTTTTCATCAATGGCTGATAACTCTCTGAGCATGAATGTGAACAGACCTGGATTCAAACTATTTTAAATCGTTCAAACACTTTTAGCGTTTGCTTTGGCTTGCCTGGATGTGCCTGATTAGTGGGGTACACATTTTTGGGACCATTCTATTGTTCCATTAAAGGGATAGTTTGGGATTTTTTCAATGAGGCCCTTTATCCAGGTTTGGGATCCCGAGTGGCGTGGCGGTCTAAGGCACTGTATCTCAGTGCTAGAGGCGTCACTACAGACACCCTGGTTCGAATCCAGGCTGTATCACAACCAGCCTTGGTTGGGAGTCCCATAGGGCGGCACACAATTGGCACAGCATCGTCCGGGTTTGGCCGGTGTAGGCCTCCATTGTAAATAAGAATTTGTTCTTAACTTCTTTGGGACAGGGGGGCAGTATTGAGTAGCTTTGGTGAAAAGGTGCCCAGAGTAAACTGCCTGCTACTCAGTCCTAAAAGCTAGAATATGCATGTAATTAGTATATTTGGATAGAAAAAACTCTGAAGATTCTAAAATTGTTTGAATGATGTCTGTGAGTATAACAGAACTCATATGGCAGGCAAAAACCTGAGAAAAAATCCAACCAGGAAGTGGGAAATCTGAGGTTTGTAGTTTTTCAACTCTTTGCCTATCCAAGATACAGTGGAAATTGGGTCATATTGCACTTCCTAGGGCTTCCACTAGATGTCAACAGTCTTTAGAACCTTGTTTGATATTTCTACTGTGAAGGAGGGGGGAATGGGAGCTGAATGAGTCAGAGGTCTGGCAGAGTGCCATGAGCTGACCACGCGCGTTCACGTGAGAGTTAGCTTGCGTTCCATTGCATTTCTACAGACAAAGAAATTCTCCTGTTGAAACATTATTGAAGATTTATGACAAAAAACATCCTAAAGATTGATTCTATACATCGTTTGACATGTTTCTATGGACTGTAACGGAACTTTTTGACTTTTCGTCTGCTCGCGCCTCATGAATTTGGATTACTGGGCTAAACGCGCGAACAAAAAGGAGGTATTTGGACATAAATGATGGACTTTATCGAACAAATCAAACATTTATTGTGGAACTGGGTTTCCTGGGAGTGCATTCTGATGAAGATCATCAAAGGTAAGTGAATATTTATAATGCTATTTCTGACTTTTTTGACTCCACAACATGGCGGATATCTGTATGGCTTGCTTTGTTGTCTGAGCGCTGTACTCAGATTATTGCATGGTGTGCTTTTTCGGTAAAGCTTTTTGAAATCTGACACAGCGGTTGCATTAAGGAGAAGTGGATCTAAAATTCCATGCATAACACATGTATCTTTTAGCAATGTTTATTATGAGTATTTCTGTAAATTGATGTGGCTCTCTGCAAAATCACCGGATGTTTTGGAACTACTGAACGTAACGCCCCAATGTAAACTGAGATTTTTGGATATAAATATGAACTTTATCGAACAAAACATACATGTATTGTGTAACATGAAGTCCTATGAGTGTCATCTGATGAAGATCATCAAAGGTTAGTGATTAATTGTATCTCTATTTCTGCTTTTTGTGACTCCTATCTTTGGTTGGAAAAATGGCTGTGTTATTCTGTGACTAGGTGCAGAACTAACATAATCGTTTGGTGTGCTTTCGTCGTAAAGCCTTTTTGAAATCGGACACTGTGGCTGGATTTACAACAGGTTCATCTTTAAAATGGTGTGAAATACTTGTATGTTTGAGGAATTTTAATTATGGGATTTCTGTTGTTTTGAATTTGGCGCCCTGCTGGCTGTTGAGGTGAGACGCTACCGTCCCGAATATCCCAGAGAGGTTAACTGACTTACCTAGTTAAATAAAGGTTAAATATTTTTTTTATATATATATCATTTAAAAATTGACTTCCCCAGTCATATGAACTCGTGGATACCATTTTTATGTATCTGCGGCCAGTATGAGGGAAGTTGGAGTTAGTTTCGCAGGCCAATGCTAACTAGTTTAGCACAGAGATTGGAAGTATTCTGGGTACAGTACCCGATGACTTCCAGTCTTTGTGTGAAGCTAGTTAGCACCAAAATTCCAAACTATCCTTTTAAGCCAGGCAAACTCAATCATGCCCAAATAAAGTATTTGAAATGAATTCAAATAGTATTTGAACACAGGTCTGACAGTGACGTTAACAGATCAATGAAAGGCATTGGGGTAAGAAAACAAGCAGGACAGCAGCCATCGAGGATTGTCTACCTCACCTCCAACCCTGGGTTTATTATTTGAATAGATGATTGTCTACCTCACCTCCAACCCTGGGTTTATTATTTGAATAGATGATTGTCTACCTCACCTCCACCTCTGGGTTATATTGTTTTAATAGAGGATTGTCTACCTCACCTCCACCCCTGGGTTATATTGTTTAATAGAAGATTGTCTACCTCACCTCCACCCCTAGGTTATATTGTTTTAATAGAGGATGGTCTACCTCACCTCCACCTCTGGGTTATATTATTTAAATAGAGGATTGTCTACCTCACCTCCACCCCATGGTTATATTGTTTAATAGAAGATTGTCTACCTCACCTCCACCCCTGGGTTATATTGTTTTAATAGAGGATGGTCTACCTCACCTCCACCCCTGGGTTATATTATTTGAATAGAGGATTGTCTACCTCCACCCCTGGGTTATCTTGTTTTAATAGAGGATTGTCTACCTCCACCCCTGGGTTAAATTATTTTAATAGAAGATTTTTATTCAAATAACACCCCTGGGTTATATTATTTTAATAGAGGATTGTCTACCTTCACCTCCACACCTGGTGTCACGCCCTGACCTTAGAGATCCTTATTTATTCTCTATGTTTGGTTAGGTCAGGGTGTGACTCGGGTGGGAAATTCTATGTTTTCTATTTCTTTGTTGTTTTTGCCATGTGTGGTTCCCAATCAGAGGCAGCTGTCTATCGTTGTCTCTGATTGGGGATCATATATAAGTTGTGATTTTCCAATTGGGTTTTGGTGGGTAGTTATTTTCTGTTTAGCTGTTTTGTTGCCTGACAGAACTGTTCGCTTTCGTTTTTTCTACTTTGTTATTTTGTTGCGGTGTTCAGTAAAAATCATGAACGCCTACCACGCTGCACCTTGGTCTCATTCTTCAACCCACGAGAGTCGTTACACCTGGGTTATATTATTTTAATAGAGGATTGTCTACCTCACCTCCACCCCTGGGTTATATTGTTTTAATAGAGGATTGTCTACCTCACCTCCACCCCTGGGTTATATTGTTTAATAGAGGTTTGTCCACCTCCACCCCTGGGTTATATTGTTTCAGCAGAGCATGTAAGCAAGGATAGAGAACAAGACAAATGTCTTCAGATCTAGAGGAATCAACTCACTCCCCAGACCTGGAACCACTTGAAATAACGATCTTATCTCAGAGCAACAAACTGACTAACAGGAAAACCACAGCACACCAACACATAGTGAAGGAGTGACCAGAAACCACACCAACACATGGTGAAGGAATGACCAGAAACCACACCAACAAATGGTGAAGGAGTGACCAGAAACAACAATAACACATAGTGAAGGAGTGACCAGAAACCACAGTACACCAACACATGGTGAAGGAGTGACCAGAAACCACACCACACCAACACATAGTGAAGGAGTGACCAGAAACCACACCACACCAACACATGGTGAAGGAGTGACCAGAAACCACAATAACACATAGTGAAGGAGTGACCAGAAAACACACCACACCAACACATGGTGAAGGAGTGACCAGAAACCACAGCAACACATAGTGAAGGAGTGACCAGAAACCACAGCAACACATAGTGAAGGAGTGACCAGAAACCACAGAAACACGTAGTGAAGGAGTGACCAGAAACCACAGCAGCACATGGTGAAGGAGTGACCAGAAACCACAGCAACACATAGTGAAGGAGTGACCAGAAACCACAGCACACCAACACATGGTGAAGGAGTGACCAGAAACAACAGCAACACATAGTGAAGGAGTGACCAGAAACCACAGCAACACGTAGTGAAGGAGTGACCAGAAACCACAACAACACATAGTGAAGGAGTGACTATAAACCACAGCAACACATAGTGAAGGAGTGACTAGAAACCACAGCAACACATGGTGAAGGAGTGACCAGAAACCACAGCAACACATAGTGAAGGAGTGACCAGAAACCACAGCAACACATGGTGAAGGAGTGACCAGAAACCACAGCAACACATGGTGAAGGAGTGACCAGAAACCACAGCAACACATAGTGAAGGAGTGACCAGAAACCACAGCAACACATAGTGAAGGAGTGACTATAAACCACAGCAACACATAGTGAAGGAGTGACTAGAAACCACAGCAACACATGGTGAAGGAGTGACCAGAAACCACAGCAACACATGGTGAAGGAGTGACCAGAAACCACAGCAACACATGGTGAAGGAGTGACCAGAAACCACAGCAACACATAGTGAAGGAGTGACTATAAACCACAGCAACACATAGTGAAGGAGTGACTAGAAACCACAGCAACACATGGTGAAGGAGTGACCAGAAACCACAGCAACACATAGTGAAGGAGTGACTAGAAACCACAGCAACACATAGTGAAGGAGTGACTAGAAACCACAGCAACACATAGTGAAGGAGTAACCAGAAACGACAGCAACACATGGTGAAGGAGTGACCAGAAACCACAGCAACACATAGTGAAGGAGTACCTAGAAACCACAGCAACACATAGTGAAGGAGTGACTAGAAACCACAGCAACACATAGTGAAGGAGTAACCAGAAACCACAGCAACACATGGTGAAGGAGTGACCAGAAACCACAGCAACACATAGTGAAGGAGTGACTAGAAACCACAGCAACACATAGTGAAGGAGTGACCAGAAACCACACCAAAACATGGTGAAGGAGTGACCAGAAACCACAGCAACACATAGTGAAGGAGTGACCAGAAACCACAGCAACACATGGTAAAGGAGTGACCAGAAACCACACCAACACATAGTGAAGGAGTGACTAGAAACCACAGCAACACATGGTGAAGGAATGACCAGAAACCACACCAACAAATGGTGAAGGAGTGACCAGAAACAACAATAACACATAGTGAAGGAGTGACCAGAAACCACAGTACACCAACACATGGTGAAGGAGTGACCAGAAACCACACCACACCAACACATAGTGAAGGAGTGACCAGAAACCACACCACACCAACACATGGTGAAGGAGTGACCAGAAACCACAATAACACATAGTGAAGGAGTGACCAGAAAACACACCACACCAACACATGGTGAAGGAGTGACCAGAAACCACAGCAACACATAGTGAAGGAGTGACCAGAAACCACAGCAACACATAGTGAAGGAGTGACCAGAAACCACAGAAACACGTAGTGAAGGAGTGACCAGAAACCACAGCAACACATGGTGAAGGAGTGACCAGAAACCACAGCAACACATAGTGAAGGAGTGACCAGAAACCACAGCAACACATAGTGAAGGAGTGACCAGAAACCACAGAAACACGTAGTGAAGGAGTGACCAGAAACCACAGCAACACATGGTGAAGGAGTGACCAGAAACCACAGCAACACATAGTGAAGGAGTGACCAGAAACCACAGCACACCAACACATGGTGAAGGAGTGACCAGAAACCACAGCAACACGTAGTGAAGGAGTGACCAGAAACCACAGCAACACATAGTGAAGGAGTGACTAGAAACCACAGCAACACGTAGTGAAGGAGTGACCAGAAACCATACCAACACATGGTGAAGGAGTGACCTTGTGTCATTGGACTCCAAGTGACTTTCCATACTGTGATGTTTTAACCGCATTAGTGTTTTATGTGTTGGCCACATTAGAGTTGTTTTCCAGACAGAGTTTGACAGTGTAACCAGAGGCGTGGGCAGAGCTTAATGTCTGAGCATGAATGAATAAAACAAACAAATGCCCTCAAATTACTATTGCTGAGTGTGTGTGTGTGTGTGTGTGTGTGTGTGTGTGTGTGTGTGTGTGTGTGTGTGTGTGTGTGTGTGTGTGTGTGTGTGTGTGTGTGTGTGTGTGTGTGTGTGTGTGTGTGTGTGTGTGTGTGTGTGTGTGTGTCTGGTTGTAGGTAAACTGGTGGTGAAGTTGCATCAGTATTTAATTTGGTAACAAATTCTTGGAAAGTGGCTCATGTAGCAACTGGGGATATTTTGTTGGTCCCCACAAGGTACAATGCTATTTCTAGGGGGTTTAGGGTTAAGTTTAGGATTAGTGTTAGGGGTAGAAGTACGTTAAGGGTTAGTGTTAGGGTTAGAAGCTAGGGTTAGGAGCTTCTAACTAGGGTTAGGAGCTTCTGAATTGGACTTGTGGCCCCACAAGGTTAGCTGTACAAGACTGTGTGTGTGTGTGTGTGTGTGTGTGTGTGTGTGTGTGTGTGTGTGTGTGTGTGTGTGTGTGTGTGTGTGTGGGTGTGTGTGTGTGTGTGTGTGTGTGTGTGTGTGTGTGTGTGTGTGTGTGTGCGCTTGCGTGCGTGCGTGCGTATGTGTGTGTGGTGCGCCTGATAAAACCCTGAAGAGAATAGATTAATAGGATGCTAGACGTAATTCAGAAGTTGATAGAGTCTTGTGGATATGATCCTGTGGGTGCAAAGTCTCAGAACATGTTATTCTAGAATCCAGAGCATCAAACCACAAGACATATGCCTGCCGCATGTCGCTATGGCAGCCACCGCTGTGCCGCTTGGGCGTAGCATGCATCCAATAAACAACATCACTACTTCATCCAATTACTCTCTTGCCACTTCTTCCTTCAATTGCAATGAAGTAACTCACAAAGCAAACATTTGGGCTTAAAAAACCGTGAGCCTACATTTGCTTCATCTTCATAACCTCCTAAAATGGTAGAAAACAGACTGAAACTTGGAGGGACTACCAGAACTTGTCCAATAAAAATAATAAGAATATAATATGTTTCTAAACATAAGAATAGAATAAGTTACAAAAGCACAAATATCATACCCCCCCAAAATGTTAAACTCCTCTGTTATTGTAATGGAGAGAGGTCAGCATGTCTTGGGCGTATTGTATTGTGTCTAACTTTCTCACTCATCATTATTCACGATTCATTCAGGACTTTCCGTAATCATGGCAGCATCCACATAAATGTAGAAGTGTTAAGAAACATATTATATTCTTATTTACAATAAAAGTGATTCCAAAATGACAATACATTCTTTACCATTAATTTCTATTGGGCACAAAATAATCTGAAACACAACCAAAACAAACAGCAAATGCATCCAACAAGTTTGTAGAGTCACAAACTTGATGTAACCATTGAGTTTTATGAATATCGGACCAAATTCTAAACTTTTGACTACTTTAATACACATAAGTGAATTTGTCCCGATACATTTGGTCCCCTAAAATGGGTAGGCTATGTACAAAAAGTGCTATAATTTCTAAACGGTTCACCCGATACAGATCATTGTATCATTTCAAATCCAAAGTGCTGGAGTACAGAGCCAAAACAACAAATAATGTGTCACTGTCCCAATACTTTTGGAGCTCACTGTAGATGATAAATAATTCAATTAAACTGATCTGTGAACTGGAGACCAGGTCTGAAAGGCACACCCCCTTTATACATCAGCAACTAAATGGAAACATTGGGGCAGAAATCCACCGAAATCTGCTTAGTTGTTAGTTTCGCCAAAATCCTAGAGGTCAGAATAAAGATGAAGAGGGTAAAAACATCCCGTATACTAGCCAATGAGCCAGTTAGAGAGTAAAAACATCCTGTATACTAGCCAATGAGCCGGTTAGAGAGTAAAAACATCCTGTATACTAGCCAATGAGCCGGTTAGAGAGTAAAAACATCCCGTATACTAGCCAATGAGCCAGTTAGAGAGTAAAAACATCCTGTATACTAGCCAATGAACCGGTTAGAGAGTAAAAACATCCCGTATACTAGCCAATGAACCGGTTAGCGAGTAAAAACATCCTGTATACTAGCCAATGAGCCGGTTAGAGAGTAAAAACATCCCGTATACTAGCCAATGAGCCGGTTAGAGGGTAAAAACATCCCGTATACTAGCCAATGAGCCAGTTAGAGAGTAAAAACATCCTGTATACCAGCCAATGAACCGGTTAGAGGGTAAAAACATCCCGTATACTAGCCAATGAGCCAGTTAGAGGGTAAAAACATCCCGTATACTAGCCAATGAGCCAGTTAGAGGGTAAAAACATCCCGTATACTAGCCAATGAGCCAGTTAGAGAGTAAAAACATCCCGTATACTAGCCAATGAACCGGTTAGCGAGTAAAAACATCCTGTATACTAGCCAATGAGCCAGTTAGAGAATAAAAACATCCTGTATACTAGCCAATGAGCCGGTTAGAGGGTAAAAACATCCTGTATACTAGCCAATGAGCCGGTTAGAGAGTAAAAACATCCCGTATACTAGCCAATGAACCGGTTAGAGAGTAAAAACATCCTGTATACTAGCCAATGAACCGGTTAGAGAGTAAAAACATCCCGTATACTAGCCAATGAGCCAGTTAGAGAGTAAAAAGATCCCGTATACTAGCCAATGAGCCGGTTAGAGAGTAAAAACATCCTGTATACTAGCCAATGAGCCAGTTAGAGAGTAAAAAGATCCTGTATACTAGCCAATGAGCCGGTTAGAGAGTAAAAACATCCTGTATACTAGCCAATGAGCCGGTTAGAGAGTAAAAACATCCCGTATACTAGCCAATGAGCCAGTTAGAGAGTAAAAACATCCCGTATACTAGCCAATGAACCGGTTAGAGAGTAAAAACATCCCGTATACTAGCCAATGAGCCAGTTAGAGAGTAAAAACATCCTGTATACTAGCCAATGAGCCGGTTAGAGAGTAAAAACATCCCGTATACTAGCCAATGAGCCGGTTAGAGAGTAAAAACATCCTGTATACTAGCCAATGAGCCGGTTAGAGAGTAAAAACATCCCGTATACTAGCCAATGAACCGGTTAGAGAGTAAAAACATCCCGTATACTAGCCAATGAACCGGTTAGAGAGTAAAACATCCTGTATACTAGCCAAAGAACCGGTTAGAGAGTAAAAACATCCTGTATACTAGCCAATGAGCCAGTTAGAGGGTAAAAACATCCCGTATACTAGCCAATGAACCGGTTAGAGAGTAAAAACATCCCGTATACCAGCCAATGAGCAAGTTAGAGAGTAAAAACATCCTGTATACTAGCCAATGAACCGGTTAGAGGGTAAAAACATCCTGTATACTAGCCAATGAACCGGTTAGAGAGTAAAGCCATCCTGTATACTAGCCAATGAGCCGGTTAGAGAGTAAAAACATCCCGTATACTAGCCAATGAGCCGGTTAGAGAGTAAAACCATCCTGTATACTAGCCAATGAGCCGGTTAGAGAGTAAAAACATCCCGTATACTAGCCAATGAGCCGGTTAGAGAGTAAAAACATCCCGTATACTAGCCAATGAGCCAGTTAGAGAGTAAAAACATCCCGTATACTAGCCAGTGAACGGGTTAGAGAGTAAAAAGATCCCGTATACTAGCCAATGAACCGGTTAGAGAGTAAAAACATCCCGTATACTAGCCAATGAACCGGTTAGAGAGTAAAACATCCTGTATACTAGCCAATGAACCGGTTAGAGAGTAAAAACATCCTGTATACTAGCCAATGAACCGGTTAGAGAGTAAAAACATCCCGTATACTAGCCAATGAGCAAGTTAGAGAGTAAAAACATCCTGTATACTAGCCAATGAGCCAGTTAGAGAGTAAAAACATCCTGTATACTAGCCAATGAGCCAGTTAGAGAATAAAAACATCCTGTATACTAGCCAATGAGCCAGTTAGAGAGTAAAAAAATCTCGTATACTAGCCAATGAACCGGTTAGAGAGTAAAAACATCCTGTATACTAGCCAATGAGCCAGTTAGAGAGTAAAACATCCTGTATACTAGCCAATGAACCGGTTAGAGAGTAAAAACATCCTGTATACTAGCCAATGAACCGGTTAGAGAGTAAAAACATCCTGTATACTAGCCAATGAGCCGGTTAGAGAGTAAAAACATCCTGTATACTAGCCAATGAGCCGGTTAGAGAGTAAAAACATCCCGTATACTAGCCAATGAACCGGTTAGAGAGTAAAAAACATCCCGTATACTAGCCAATGAACCGGTTAGAGAGTAAAAAACATCCCGTATACTAGCCAATGAACCGGTTAGAGAGTAAAAACATCCCGTATACTAGCCAATGAGCAAGTTAGAGAGTAAAAACATCCTGTATACTAGCCAATGAACCGGTTAGAGGGTAAAAACATCCTGTATACTAGCCAATGAGCCGGTTAGAGAGTAAAACCATCCTGTATACTAGCCAATGAGCCGGTTAGAGAGTAAAAACATCCCGTATACTAGCCAATGAGCCGGTTAGAGAGTAAAAACATCCTGTATACTAGCCAATGAACCGGTTAGAGAGTAAAAACATCCCGTATACTAGCCAATGAACCGGTTAGAGAGTAAAAACATCCCGTATACTAGCCAATGAGCCGGTTAGAGAGTAAAAACATCCAGTATACTAGCCAATGAACCGGTTAGAGAGTAAAAACATCCTGTATACTAGCCAATGAGCCAGTTAGAGAGTAAAAACATCCCGTATACTAGCCAATGAGCCGGTTAGAGAGTAAAAACATCCTGTATACTAGCCAATGAGCCAGTTAGAGAGTAAAAACATCCCGTATACTAGCCAATGAGCCGGTTAGAGAGTAAAAACATCCAGTATACTAGCCAATGAACCGGTTAGAGAGTAAAAACATCCTGTATACTAGCCAATGAGCCGGTTAGAGAGTAAAAACATCCCGTATACTAGCCAATGAACCGGTTAGAGAGT
The DNA here is from genome assembly GCF_016432855.1 of Salvelinus namaycush. NCBI lineage: Eukaryota > Metazoa > Chordata > Actinopteri > Salmoniformes > Salmonidae > Salvelinus > Salvelinus namaycush. Next base: position 11,882,210 of record NC_052333.1, on the reverse strand, counting down.
AAAAACATCCAGTATACTAGCCAATGAGCCGGTTAGAGAGTAAAAAACATCCTGTATACTAGCCAATGAGCCGGTTAGAGAGTAAAAACATCCTGTATACTAGCCAATGAACCGGTTAGAGAGTAAAAACATCCTGTATACTAGCCAATGAGCCAGTTAGAGAGTAAAAACATCCCGTATACTAGCCAATGAGCCGGTTAGAGAGTAAAAACATCCTGTATACTAGCCAATGAGCCAGTTAGAGAGTAAAAACATCCTGTATACTAGCCAATGAGCCAGTTAGAGAGTAAAAACATCCTGTATACTAGCCAATGAGCCAGTTAGAGAGTAAAAACATCCTGTATACTAGCCAATGAGCCAGTTAGAGAGTAAAAACATCCTGTATACTAGCCAATGAGCCGGTTAGAGAGTAAAAACATCCTGTATACTAGCCAATGAGCCAGTTAGAGAGTAAAAACATCCTGTATACTAGCCAATGAGCCAGTTAGAGAGTAAAAACATCCTGTATACTAGCCAATGAGCCAGTTAGAGAGTAAAAACATCCCGTATACTAGCCAATGAGCCAGTTAGAGAGTAAAAACATCCCGTATACTAGCCAATGAACCGGTTAGAGAGTAAAAACATCCTGTATACTAGCCAATGAGCCGGTTAGAGAGTAAAAACATCCCGTATACTAGCCAATGAGCCAGTTAGAGAGTAAAAACATCCTGTATACTAGCCAATGAGCCAGTTAGAGAATAAAAACATCCTGTATACTAGCCAATGAGCCGGTTAGAGAGTAAAAACATCCCATATACTAGCCAATGAGCCGGTTAGAGAGTAAAAACATCCTGTATACTAGCCAATGAACCGGTTAGAGAGTAAAAACATCCCGTATACTAGCCAATGAGCCAGTTAGAGAGTAAAAAACATCCTGTATACTAGTAAATTAACCGGTTAAAGGGTAAAAACTACCCGTATATTAGCAAATGAGCCGGTTAGAGAGTAAAAAACATCCTGTATACTAGTAAATTAACCGGTTAAAGGGTAAAAACTACCCGTATATTAGCCAATGAACCGGTTAGAGAGTAAAAACATCCCGTATACTAGTCAATTAACCGGTTAGAGGGTAAAAACGTTACGTATACTAGCCAATGAACCGGTTAGAGGGTAAAAACATCTTGTATACTAGCCAATGAACCGGTTAGAGGGTAAAAACATCCTGTATACTAGCCAATGAACCGGTTAGAGGGTAAAAACATCCTGTATACTAGCCAATGAACTGGTTAGAGGGTAAAAACATCCTGTATACTAGCCAATGAACCGGTTAGAGGGTAAAAACATCCTGTATACTAGCCAATGAACCGGTTAGAGGTTAAAAACATCCTGTATACTAGCCAATGAACCGGTTAGAGGGTAAAAACATCCTGTATACTAGCCAATGCATCGCCATGTGCGCAAGATGGCATTTCAACATTTCAGCTGAGGGAACCGTTTTAGCCGCACCACCCCACCTTACCACTTCCCAGACTCCCGTTCAGGAAATATCAATTCAGAGGAGCATCAGTCAGCCACAGCCACAGTATGTTTGTCTCTGAGGAGGTGGAAAGGAGATATCTGCTGTATGGCTCCTCCTGAGTGGTGTTCTGTTTCCACGTCAACAAACTGATATCAGACTAAACTATGTCAATAACACTGTCTCTCAGATTAAAGACAAAGGGGGTAGGTTTGTGATCATTCAAGGTTTCATTAACACTGAGCCCATTACCATTGTGAATGTGTATGGGCCTAACCATGATGATCCTACATTTTACCAAGACATCTTTTTGAAGTTAACATGCCCATCATCAGAGATAATAATGGCAGGGGATTTTAACTTGGTACTGGACCCTTCCAGTGATAGATCTTCCTCTAATAGTATCAACCTCACACAGGCAGCTGAAATGTTAAAAGCAGAAATGAAACATTTTGGACTTGTAGACGTATGGAGATTTCACAACCAAAATTTTAAGAATACTCATTTTACTCCCCTGTCCATAACAGTTACTCTAGAATTGACTTATTTCTTATTCCTGCAGCCAAGGGAAGTTTAACTACTGGGTGTAAGTACTTACCAAGATGTATATCAGATCATTCTGCCCCGCTGGCTTCAGGACCAGTCAGTAGAGCACAGCCACCCTCAAGAAGGTGGAGGTTTGGCACATACTTACGAAATAATCCCACATTTGTAACATTTTTGAACACTCATATAGACATATTTTTTAGCACCAATAACAACTCTGCCTCCCCCTAATTTTATGGGAAGCTCTCCTTGCATATCTGAGGGGGCAAATAATATCCTTTTGCTCGTAAGATGTATAAGGCACAAGTAGATTCGTTGGAGAATGAAATTAGAGATGTGGAAAATGAACATAGTGTAACATTTGACAACTCAAAAATGAGACTCAAAGCGATTTGTAATATAACACCCTGACGACACATAAAACGGAAAACGCTCGTAGGAGAACAAAACAAAACTACTACGAACATGGAGATAAAGCAGGAAAGTTGCTTGCTTGGCAGATAAGACGAGAGGAAGCTAGTAGAGTTATTAGCTCTATTAAGCTACCCAATAACACAGTTGTTCACAGTCCTGAGGAAATTAATCTAGTCTTCAGGGAGTTTTATGAAACACTGTACAAGTCTGAAGGGGATGCCCCTGCCACAATGCATGAGTTTTTGAACAAACTCAATTTACAAACTTAGCTGATGAGGATAGAGAGCACTTGGAGAAAGAGATAACATCAGAGGAAATTAGGGAACCCATTTTCAACACTGCTGGGGGAAAATCACCAGGGTTAGACGGATTCCCTATTGAATTCTATCGATCCTTTTTACCCAAACAAATTGAGCCTCTTTGCAGTATGTTTAATTATGCCATAGAGACAGAAAAGCTCCCAGACACACTTGAACAGGCACTGATCACAGTTTTGTTAAAACCTGGGAAAGATCCTCTGCTTTGTGGGTCGTATAGACCAATATCTCTATTGAACACTTCATATAAGATTCTTGCAAAACTCATAGCTCTTAGACTGGATTAGGTTCTTCCGGACTTGGTTGATATGGACCAAACAGGCTTTGTAAGAAACTGCTCATCTCCTAAAAATATCAGAAGAATATTTAACATTATGCATTATGTAGAGAATGACCAAGAATCTGTAGCGGCGGCTTCATTAGATGCGGAAAGTAATCTGATTAGATTACTGTACAAAAGTCTGGTAGCTCAGATCCTGACTAATGGAAACATTTCCTCATAGTTCTCCCTATCACGTGGCACAAGACAGGGTTGTCCCGCTAGTCCGCTCCTTTTTTCTTTGGCTATAGCGCCACTGGCAGAAGCTTTTAGATCTCATCCATCCATCCATGGTGTTCGTATAGGTGGGCGTGAACATCTGGTCTCGCTATACGCCGATGACATTTTACTTTACCTCACTAAACCAGACATTTCACTCCGAACATTAGTTGACATCCTGGAAGAATACTGTATGGGACCTTTTCAGGATATAAAATAAACCTATTGAATAGTATAATTATGCCTTTTAACAGGGCAGCTTTGCAGAACCCAATTTTAGACCAGCCGTTTTCTTGGAAACCACAGAAAATGACATATCTTGGATTGCAAATTCCTTCTGAAATGATTAAGACATATCAACTGAACTATACTCCACTTCTCAAAAAGGTTGTGGAAGAATTGGATAGAAGGCGGGATTTACCAATTTCTCTTATTGGGCGGGTCAATTGTGTAAAGATGAATATATTACCAATATTCTTGTACCTTTTTCAAACCTTGCCCTTTCCTATTCCCAAAGTTTTTTTCAAACAACTTAATAGGAAGATTTCTTCATTTCTGTGGAAAGGGAAACCCCCCAGAGTGAAACTCACAACTTTATGCAAACCATACTCAGAAGGAGGACTAACTCTACCTGACTTCCAGTTGTATTACTGGGCATCTCAGTTAAAGGCTGTGTGGCAAGATACAACAACAAGTTCACCCTCTTGGAGACAGATAGAGGAGGAATGTCTGACCGCTGCTACATTGGCATCTATACCTTATATTAGCCCACCTAAAGCTTTGCTAGGTCTCATAAACAACCCTTTCATTAAAAACACTTTAAATGTATGGATTGAAGTCTGTAAACAAACAGAAGGGCTTAGATCTATATATGAACAAACACCTTTCTATAATAACCCCATATTACCCAAAGCCCTGAGAGATGGTGTTACATTTTCTTGGTTCAACAAAGAAATTAAAACATTTGGTAATCTCTATAGAGAAGGTGAACTACTATCCTTTCAACAACTGGCATCTCATGTTCAGTTACCTCAAACTAATTTCTTCAAGTACCTACAGGTTAGGCATTATGTTGCCACTCAGCAGGGAGGTAGGATTCAGCCCATGAGTAAACCTATAACTGATAAACTGTGGCTGGAGAGGAAAGGGGTAAAAGGCTGCATTTCGTACATGTACTCTGGTCTTCAAGCTCTGTTGGGAATGATAAACCTCTGAAAGCTTGCATGAAGTGGCTTGATGACCTTGGTCTCATTTCTGAGGATGAGAAATGGGGAAAGCTCTTTTTAGATGCTCAGCGTCTTTCATTTAACACAAGGCACAAGTTGATGCAATTCAATATTTTACATAGGGTCTACTTTACACCAGAGAGACTGTATAATATCAATTCTAAATATTCAACATTTTGCCAAGGTGTAAAACGGGAGTGGGTACACTTATGCATATGTTTTTGTTCTGCCCTGAACTAAGCAATTATTGGAAATACATTCAGATCTTATCACAGGTCACTAATATGACGGTACCACTAGATCCTTCCCTTATTCTTCTTGGAGATGATTCTGTTTTACCAGTTAATATTTGAAGCAAAACCAGATTCATTAAATTGGCAGTCAATGCAGCCAATAAATGCACAGCTACTATATGTAAGAGTGACACTCCGCCAAGCAAGCAGATGTGGCTAAAAGAACTTCCTATATTCCACCTGAAAGAATAACATACAATTTACGTAATAAACCCTTTGAATTAACTGATGTCTGGGGGGACTTTCAGCAGTTTCTAGAGACGTCACCTTAGCTGCCTCATTACTACTTTCTTCATTAATGTATTATTATTATTTGTTTTTGTGTTGAATAATTTATTTTTTAGCATGGAATGTGAAAGTCATTCAGTGAAGCTATTACCGGTAGAGGGGAGGGAGGGGAGTGTTCCTGTGTTGGGGAGGGAAGGATTTTGCACGATGTGCCCCCATGTAGCATGGTGTTTTGTGTAGGTGGAAGGAATAATGGGGTATTATCTGTGTCATTTTTTTGCTGATTGTTAAATTGTAAAAATCGAAATGCCAATAAATATATTGCACAAAAAAATAAAATAACACTGTCTAGCAAGGCAATGGGATTCACAGTTAAAATTGAGAGAGAAAAGCTACTGTATATGATTACATGAGAAGAAACTTGTTGATTAATGTAATTTTTGCATATGCCCTGTGGATTGATGCAGGGAATTGGAGAATGACTGAAGCGTCCGTCATCATGAATTTTGATCAAAAACAGACCAGATGAATAGAAAACAATGCTTGTTCATTACTGTATTATCAGACTGGCCATGACAGGTTAGGGATTGATCAGAAACAATACCTCCACCTTCTGGCCTTCTCTGGGCACACAGATAAAACAGACAATACTATACCTGTCTCTCTAGCGGTTTCCCTCCCTCTCTCTGTACCTCTCTGTCTCCCTCTCTTTCCCTGTACTTCTCTGTCTCTCTAGAGGTTTCCCTCCCTCTCTCTGTACCTCTCTGTCTCTCTAGCGGTTTCCCTCCCTCTCTCTGTACCTCTCTGTCTCTCTAGCGGTCTCCCTCTCTCTCCCTGTACTTCTCTGTCTCTCTAGAGGTTTCCCTCCCTCTCTCTGTACCTCTCTGTCTCTCTAGCAGTCTCTGTACCTCTCTGTCTCTCTAGCGGTCTCCCTCCCTCTCTCTGTACCTCTCTGTCTCTCTAGCGGTCTCCCTCTCTCTCCCTGTACTTCTCTGTCTCTCTAGAGGTTTCCCTCCCTCTCTCTGTACCTCTCTGTCTCTCTAGCGGTTTCCCTCCCTCTCTCTGTACCTCTCTAGCGGTCTCCCTCCCTCTCTCTGTACCTCTCTGTCTCTCTAGCGGTCTCCCTCCCTCTCTCTGTACCTCTCTGTCTCTATAGAGGTTTCCCTCCCTCTCTCTGTACCTCCCTGTCTCTCTAGCGGTCTCCCTCCCTCTCTCTGTACGTCTCGGTCTCTCTAGCGGTCTCCCTCCCTCTCTACCTCTCTGTCTCTCTAGCAGTCTCTGTACCTCTCTGTCTCTCTAGTGGTTTCCCTCCCTCTCTCTGTACCTCTCTGTCTCTCTAGCGGTCTCCCTCCCTCTTTCTTGTACCTCTCTGTCTCTCTAGCAGTCTCTGTACCTCTCTGTCTCTCTAGTGGTGTCCCTCCCTCTCTCTGTACCTCTCTGTCTCTCTAGCAGTCTCTGTACCTCTCTGTCTCTCTAGTGGTTTCCCTCCCTCTCTCTGTACCTCTCTGTCTCTCTAGCGGTCTCCCTCCCTCTTTCTTGTACCTCTCTGTCTCTCTAGCAGTCTCTGTACCTCTCTGTCTCTCTAGTGGTGTCCCTCCCTCTCTCTGTACCTCTCTGTCTCTCTAGCAGTCTCTGTACCTCTCTGTCTCTCTAGTGGTTTCCCTCCCTCTCTCTGTACCTCTCTGTCTCTCTAGCAGGCTCTGTACCTCTCTGTCTCTCTAGTGGTTTCCCTCCCTCTCTCTGTACCTCTCTGTCTCTCTAGCAGTCTCTGTACTTCTCTGTCTTTCTAGCGGTCTCCCTCTCTCTCTCTGTACATCTCCATCTCCCTAGCGGTCTCCCTCCCTCTCTCTGTACCGCTCCGTCTCCCTAGAGGTCTCCCTCCCTCTCTCTGTACATCTCTGTCTTTCCTGCGGTCTCCCTCCCTCTCTCAATCTATCTAGCAGTCTCCCTCCCTCTCCCCTCTCCCCTCTCCCGCCGCCCTTCCTCCGTCCTGGTCCCAACTGCTGTGATTGTTGGCAACCATCTCCGTAATGACCTAGGACAGGTCATCTGATCTGACACCTTGTGTGTCCTGCGGTGACCCTCTGCCAACGAGCCTGGGGGTGAGGAGAGGAGGCGATGAATGGAGACATCCTGGACCGCAGGATTTTCCGGCGTCTGACACCTCACTACAAAAACAAACCCAGTCAACCGATGTCATGGGGATATTTGTAGCCCGAGTTATGACGGACACAAACCAAAGCATCCTAAATGGGTTTGACAAGCCACAGATAAACTATGGGATGAATGTCTGCTAGAATAAACCTTAGCCAGTTGCTTTCATACTGTATTTATATCCATTCAAAATATGATCTGAAAACAAAACAATGGGAATCTTGCCTTTCAGCTACACCTCGACTCTAGGTTGGTTTGAGCACTGTTTCTTCCTATGGACTGATAACAAAAGATGACACTTCTCCAGCACCCTTTGGCTCTCTACAAGGGAAACAACGTATTCAAATCCAACAGTGCTGTGTCACGGTCTATATTTAAGTTTTCTCTAAGAGTCCAGCTAGATGTTAACACTGTCCCTCTCTGGCCGGCTCCACAAAGACACATTCTTGTCAAAATAATCAGCCAGAAAACACAGCCTGGTCAAAATAATCAGCCAGAAAACACAGCCTGGTCAAAATAAAAAGCCAGAAAACACAGCCTGGTCAAAGTAAAAAGCCAGAAAACACAGCCTGGTCAAAGTAAACAGCCAGAAAACACAGCCTGGTCAAAATAAACAGCCAGAAAATGCCTCCTTCATTCGGAGCAACAGTAGGAAACAGACTGCATCCACAATGGCACCTTGTTCCCTTTATAGTGTACTACTTTTAACCAGGTCCCACAGGGCCCGCAGGGCTCTGATCAAAAGTAGTGCACTATATAGGGAATGGGGTGCACCCTTACTGAGCTACATTACTTTTCAGGCATTCCTTCACAGTTCTCAGTAGGTACAGTAAGTACATAGGAAAGGTACAATCTGTCTCACAGCCTTTATATGAAACACTATAGCCTCTTAGGACTAATGATGTGCACACAGCGTAGAAATGTGCATTACAAAACAAGGAAGTAGGCTTTTAATGGGATTTAGGATGGGCCTTTTGTTGGTAAGTGCCCCGGCCACCATAAATGTTTCCCTGAACATGCATACTGTAAGTGCAATAAAACATGCACTTTGCTTTACTTGTATCCTGAGGCCTTTATAGTATAGGAATGAAATAATGGTAAAATGGTAATAACAAGTGACAACCGATGACATGTGACTGTTATGTTATTACAGTATAATAATACTGTTACAGTTCATAGGTCATATGATGGATGGAGGGTTCAAGGTTAGGTTAGACCATGGAGTGTAATACAGACAGAGTCTAAAACAGTATAGTATCCTACAGGGGTGGACAACTCTGTGCTGGCAGATCAGTTTAACCAGCCGTGCTGGGGTGGAACAAAAACCTGCACACTTAGTAGTAGTGTTGAGCATTAGCAGTACTGTAGTACAGTAGTGTTGAGCCTTAGCAGTACTGTAGTACAGTAGTGTTGAGCCTTAGCAGTACTGTAGTACACTAGTGTTGAGCCTTAGCAGTACTGTAGTACACTAGTGTTGAGCCTTAGCAGTACTGTAGTACAGTAGTGTTGAGCCTGCCAGTACAGTAGAGCAACATGTACAGTACACACCTCCCAGTCAGGCAGTCAGTCAGGCAGTCAAGCAGACAGGCAGACAGTCAGGCACTCCAGTGGGATCCTACAGCTACAGTAAACTGTGGGAGTCTGCACCTCTGATTCAATCAGCACAGGATGATAAAGCTGCTATCAGTTACAGTTACAGGGGAGAGCAGGAACAGGGAAGAAGAGTGTAATGTTTACTGTTCATTTCTGATTGTTTATTTCACTTTTGTTTATTATCTAGTTCACTTGCTTTGGCAATGTAAACATATGTTTCCCATGCCAATAAAGCAATTTGAATTGAATTGAATTGAAAGGGGGTAGAGAGAGGGGGAGAGGGGAGAAGAGGGAGAGGATGGAGTAGGTGCAATGCCTAAAGTAGTTGGATCTCTGAAGAAGGGACAGAAAGAAAAGGTAGAGAAATGGGAAACGGAGTAAACTAGTGAATAAGGCAACCTGTCACAAAATGAGACAAAGTTAAGGGGAGGAAAGACTGCCAGACTTCAATTCAGTGGTAGAAACGGAAGCAGGTTCGTGTGCGTTTACATGTACGCAAGCGTGTGTGGCGCCAGCTCTGATCGATGGGGCTCTGAATGAAGGCTTTCAGGCATTGACTCACAGGCTGCACACACACGACAGGTGCTCCAACAGCAAAATTACTGTCACACACACATACACACTCCATTCACACTCATACAAATTCACAAATAGACACACACACAGAAATGTAGTAGGTCAAATTAATTATGGTATATAAATAAGCACAGGCTGAAAGATGTATGGCATTGGCTGAAAGACTTCTCACCTTGAAAAACCTCAATTTCATGCCCTGATCATGAATAAAGCACCACACAGAGGACCCAACAATTACACAAAGCCCTTAGTCTTCAGGGCTATAAAAGGACCACAGCTCATGAACACAACACACCAGGATAACAAGGACTGTACTTCATGAGTCTAGCAAGAGAGAGAGAGAGAGAGAGAGAGAGAGAGAGAGAGAGAGAGAGAGAGAGAGAGAGAGAGAGAGAGAGAGAGAGAGAGAGAGAGAGAGAGAGAGAGAGAGAGAGAGAGAGAGAGAGAGAGAGAGAGAGAGAGAGAGAGAGAGAGAGAGAGAGAGAGAGATGAAAGGGTGTGTTGAAGGGTTGAGGGGTTGACTGGCGAGCGCAAGAGTGTCAGCGAGCAGAGGTAGAGAAAGAGAGAGAAAGCGAGAGAGAGGAGAAAGCGAGAGAGAGAGGAGAAAGAGAGAGAGAGGAGAAAGAGAGAGAAAGCGAGAGAGGAGAAAGAGAGAGAAAGTGAGAGAGAGGAGAAAGAGAGAGAAAGCGAGAGAGGAGAAAGAGAGAGAAAGCGAGAGAGAAGAGAAAGAGAGAGAAAGCGAGAGAGAGAGAGACAGAGACAGAGAGAGAGAGACAGAGAAAGCGAGAGAGAGAGAGAGAGAGAGAGACAGAGAAAGCGAGAGAGACAGAGAAAGCGAGAGAGAGAGAGGAGAAAGGTGGTAACATTAGAATCAGTTATAAATAGTGCCACAGTGTCCTTAAATAGCGACTGCAGGCAAATTTGCTTTTGCGCAGGTAGCAGCACAGTTCTGTACAGGCCAGCCTCTCTCCATCTCCACCGCTAATCCCCAACCCATGCATGTCGCTTGGGACCAAAAACTTTTCAAGGGAGAGGGGAAAAGAGAGGAAAAAACACAAACAACAAACAGGAAGTGCTTTTTAACAGGAGAAAGAAGCCAACGGTGCGCTTTAGAGGCTTTGGTAACCCTACTGGGGAGAAAGCGACTGACTCATGAGTTACGGTGTGGAAAAACGAGACACCCAAGAAAAGAGAGAATTGTTTGTGTCTGAGGGACTGAGGACACGTCAAATTCCAATGATGGATATGCGATTTATTCCTCGATTCCCCTCTTTGTGAACGGCTGCGTTTTGACAGACCCAACCAGTTTTCACTATCAGCCATCTTTTCAATTCTGTGCTTTCATTCACATCTGGGTAATACTAACTTGGAACGAAATGGGGGAAGGACTACCTGAACTTGTCCAATAAAAAATGCTTGTTCTCTTTTTTTGTTTACGTTTTGCTACAGTGTGCACTAATGAATATGACCCTGTATTCTCATTGACCTAATGCAGCTTAGATACTGTATAATATACTGCATATTACCTCTGATGATATGGTCTGTTTAGACCTGGTAGCCATGGCTACATCAACACCACTGCCTAAGTACAACTACCTAATTTAATATTTCAAGACTTTTGACATGAGTAGACATTGTAATGCAAAATTAAATAAACTATAAATGTAAACTATAAACTTGGATATCGGGTATCAGATCAAAGTTGGTTAATGACACAGCAGTCCAGTAGGTAACACAAACAGTGACACAAATAAACTCATATTGTGGTATGGTGGTATGGAACACACGTGATATACACGTGCACATACACGTGCACACACACACACACAAAAACAATGCCAAACACACGCACAGACAAACACATACACACACACTTCCCTAGAATTAGTGTGTTGTACTGTGTATACATTCTGCCTTGTCTCAAGAGCTTGCCTGCCGGGACCTCCAACAGCTATTATGATACCATTGTCCCCCTGAAGATGCCGCATTTCAAACAGCGAGTCCCTTGTTCCATCAGATGAATACTCTTTCCTTGCTGGGGAATATCACACAGAGCCATAGAAATGTTTTAATAACCTTGAGACCATATGAACATCAGTCATACAACAGCGACTGTAGTAGGCTACCATGGGAAAGGTTGGTACCAATGAAGGTTTGTGCGTACCAGTGCTCCTGGCATCTGAAACACTGAGATCTTTTCCCACAGATATAATGTAAATGCACACGCATCGGTAATGACCTGAGCCACATCTGGCACTATTGATTCTGCATGTCTTTCTTTCTTTTTTTCCTGTTTCCATAGACAGGTTGGTTGTTTAACTATGGGGCAAAACAGATGGTGCTGCCTTGGATTGTTGAGAACATGTCAAATATATTTCATCTCCAATGTTTATTGAAAACATAAATGAACTTGAACAATGAGTTGTCTCTCTAATACATCGTTACAGTTGTTGGTTAGCTAGCTAGTAGATCTTAGCCATATTAGCATTAACCAGCTTTCCATTTTATGCGAATAAAGTAGATGTCAGATAAAAAATGTCATGACAGCCCTGACGGAAACAGATTTTTTTCGGTGAACTTTCCAAATGCAGACAAAACTAAATACGCTAGACTAAGTGGATCTTTTTGTATCAGTAAAATTATTTAATGTGAGAATGTGGTGGAAACATAAAAATGCACAAATATTTATATAATAACCATCATATTGACGTTAACTTGGAGTCACGCGATGACATGTGTGGTCCTCCCACTACGACTCATCAGGAAAGAATGCACTTTATTGGGCTAAAGATGAAATAAATGATGATGAAAGTGCAAGGTGATGAGCTTGATGCCCCTTTCCAATAAATATCAAGGGTCTTATTCTGGTGACATGATCAGTAATACTTGGCTGCCATTTGATTAAAAAATATCTTAGCCCAAAACTGTCTCATCATGTAGGCTATACGTGCGCTCTAGCCAACTGCGTGCTTGTCCCGGAGTTGGCACACTCACTATATAATACAAAAAATGTTGTTCGAAAACCATCATTAGAGTTGAAAATGTGATGGAAACCCATTTAACTTGTATTTTTTATTCGGTACATGGGAATTGAACTGCAAAAGGTATTTTTATCTGCACCATGTCATCACACACAGTGTATTATCTGCCTGCAACATGTCAATTTGATGGAAACATCTCTGGTGGGAAAATGTGCATATTGTCACACCCTGATCTGTTTCACCTGTCCTCGTTATTGTCTCCACCCCCTCCAGGTGTTGCTTGTTTTCCCCAGTGTATTTATCCCTGTGTTTCCTGTCTCTCTTTGCCAGTTCGTCTTGTATGTTTCCAAGTCAACCAGGGATTTTCCCGTTCTCCTACTTTTTGCATTCTCCTTTTTCTAGTCCTCACGGTTTTGACCCTTGCCTGTTTCTGGACTTTGTACCCGCCTGCCTGACCACGAGCCTGTCTGCCACTCTGTACCTCCTGGACTCCGATCTGGTTTTGACCTGTTTGCCTTGCCTACCCCTTTGGATTAATAAACATTGTAAGACTCCAACCGTCTTCCTCCTGTGTGTCACGTTCCTGACCTGTTTTCTGTTGTTTTGTATGTGTTTAGTTGGTCAGGGCGTGAGTTGGGGTGGGTATTCTATGTGTTGTGTTTCTATGTTGGGGTTAATGTGTTGCCTGATATGGTTCTCAATTAGAGGCAGGTGTTTGACGTTTCCTCTGATTGAGAACCATATTAAGGTAGGCTGTGTTCACTGTTTGTTTGTAAGTTGTGGTGTTGGTTGTGTGCTACGTGTTTTCTGGACTGTGTTCCTTTCCCCCCGTGTCTGGGGTTGGTTATATAGTACACCCAGTGTGTTAATAGGGTGGACTAGTTGGTCCGTGTTCATTAAAGAACATTTTGTATTGGCACCTGCTGTTTCCTACGTGTTGACTCCACACTCCGACACCCAGGCCTTACACTGTGTCTGTATTTGGATCTCGCCTTGTGCCTTGATACATATTGTTTTTATGCCGAAACTCTGGCGCCAATTGGATGGAAACCTAGCTAATAGTGACATGAAATCTGTCAAAACACCTCAAAACAAGACATGGTATCAAGAACAAGATGAAACAAGATGAAACGAGTCACTTACGATTCCCCACATGGCAGTTTCTTGTCATTGTTGGTCACTATCTGGCCATCCAGAATCACACTGACTTCTGCCCCATTGAAGCGTGCGTATCGTTTTCATGACTTTGTCTACTGACCCATCTATAAAAGCCCATCTACTGTAGGGATGGGCATTGAACATTTGCATAAAGTGGAAACATTATAGTGCAATGCATCGTTTTTTTTTTTCAATGTGTCAATGTGTTTGAAGGAAATAATAATAATAGCATTGATGACTACAGTGCATGTTTAGCACGGAGCAGAGTCCCTGACCCCCGACACTGTGAAACACTAAGGTACAGTAGAGGCACCAACAAAGTCAAGGACCCATCATGTTAATTATGAGAAGCATGGTTGGGATACAGGTGACTTTCCATATGACATGACAATGTCACAGGAGTGTAAAGGGATTTGGTAGCTATGGTATTGGTGTTCCTGACACAGTTGTAGCAGATGTTGGTCAATGCTTGAAACAACTCATCAATATGTATCTCATCTGGCTTGTGAATTGCCCCTGGCCCCTGGGCCCCCCCATCTCAGTTTGATTCATGAAATGAGGCGATTTATGGAGCCCAACTTGGCAACGCAGTCATACATTCCTCTCCCAATGTTAATACACACATTCACAGTCACTTAACACAGACTAATATGTCTGGAGAACTACAGGACAGTGAAGTCTATAGTGAGACAGATTGTATTTATATTTACATAATGCTACTGAACATAAACACACAGTATGTAGCTTAATATACTGTATATGTAAACATACTATGTGTAGGCCGACTACTGTATATGTAAAATATGTCAATTATATACAGTATGTATATATATATATTCAACACCCCTACATATATTTCATATGTATAATATGTCATAGGGCTGATCTTTATATTAGATTAAAGGCCTCAGTATTCAGTGTGTGGCTAATAGTTCTCTCTCTATCACATCAACTTGTGTAAATCCATTGTGTAATTGGTTAGGAGGGCAGATCATTAGAGCTAACCAGATCACAGGCCAGTAAATGAAGCTAAATGAACACATTACCACAGAGAGAGGTTCACTTATATAGGATCATTCAATCACTCCTTGTCAATAGACTGCTTTCAAGTTAGGAGACAAAAATCTTGGAGGGGGGCGGGTGGTGAGTGCTGTGATTGTGGATGTTGGAAACAGTGTACACAATTACTCAAAGCATAATGGATTTTATACATTTGATTTATTTAGATTGTTTTCCGACTTTGAATGAACCATACATTTCTTGACAATTTCCAAAGCCCAATGAATCGCACTGTAATGCTACACAATAAACACATAGTTAGTCTGGTAGAGTTCAGTTATATGTCAAAGAGGATTCAAGTCTTAGTGAAGTATTTATAAAGGTATTGCTACATGAGCCACTTTCCAAGAATGTGTTACCAAATGAAATACTGATGCAACTTCACCACCAGTTTACCTACAACCAGACACACACACACACACACACACACACACACACACACACACACACACACACACACACACACACACACACACACACACACACACACACACACACTCCCTCGCCCTCCATTTGGTAAATCCGACCACAACTCTATCCTCCTGATTCCGCTTACAAGCAAAAATTAAAGCAGGAAGCACCAGTGACTCAAATTTTTTTTTAAGTGGTCAGATGAAGCAAATGCTAAACTACAGGCCTATTTTGCTATCACAGACTGGAACATGTTCCGGGATTCTTCCGATGGCATTGAGGAGTACACCACATCAGTCACTGGCTTTATCAATAAGTGCATCGAGGACGTCGTCCCCACAGTGACTGTACGTACATACCCCAACCAGAAGCCATAGATTACAGGCAACATTCGCACTGAGCTACAGGGTAGCGCTGCTGATTTCAAGGTGCGGGACTCTAACCCGGAAGCTTACAAGAAATCCTGCTATGCCCTGCGACGACGAACCATCAAACAGGCAAAGCGTAAATACAGGGCTAAGATTGAAACATACTACACCGGTTCCGACGCTCGTCTTATGTGGCAGGGCTTGCAAACTATTACAGACTACAAAGGGAAGCACAGCCGCGAGCTGCCCAGTGACACGAGCCTACCAGACGAGCTAAATCACTTCTATGCTCGCTTCGAGGCAAGCAACACTGAGGCATGCATGAGAGCATCAGCTGTTCCAGACGACTGTGTGATCACGCTTTCCGTAGCCGACGTGAGTAAGACCTTTAAACAGGTCAACATGCACAAGGCTGCGGGGCCAGACGGATTACCAGGACGTGTGCTCCGGGCATGTGCTGACCAACTGGCAGGTGTCTTCACTGACATTTTCAACATGTCCCTGATTAAGTCTGCAATAGCAACATGTTTCAAGCAGACCACCATAGTTCATGTGCCCAAGAACACAAAGGCAACCTGCCTAAATGACTACAGACCTGTAGCACTCACGTTTGTAGCCATGATGTGCTTTGAAAGGTTGGTAATGGCTCACATCAACACCATTATCCCAGAAACCCTAGAGCCACTCCAATTTTCATACCGCCCAAACAGATCCACAGATGATGCAATCTCTATTGCACTCCACACTGCCCTTTCCCACCTGGACAAAATGAACACTTATGTGAGAATGCTATTCATTGACTACAGCTCAGCGTTCAACACCATAGTACCCTCAAAGCTCATCACTAAGCTAAGGATCCTGGGACTAAACACCTCCCTCTGCAACTGGATCCTGGACTTCCTGACGGGCCGCCCCCAGGTGGTGAGGGTAGGTAGCAACACATCTGCCACGCTGATCCTCAATACTGGAGCTCCCCAGGGGTGCGTGCTCAGTCCCCTCCTGTACTCCCTGTTCACCCACGACTGCATGGCCAGGCATGACTCCAACACCATCATTAAGTTTGCAGACGACACAACAGTGGTAGGCCTGATCACCGACAACGACGAGACAGCCTATAGGGAGGAAGTCAGAGACCTGGCCGGGTGGTGCCAGAATAACAACCTATCCCTCAACGTAACCAAGACTAAGGAGATTATTGTGGACTACAGGATAAGGAGGACCGAGCACGCCCCCATTCTCATCGACGGGGCTGTAGTGGAGCAGGTTGAGAGCTTCAAGTTCCTTGGTGTCCACATTAACAACAAACTAGAATGGTCCAAACACACCAAGACAGTCGTGAAGAGGGCACGACAAAGCCTATTCCCCCTCAGGAAACTAAAAAGATTTGGCATGGTTCCTGAGATCCTCAAAAGGTTCTACAGCTGCAACATTGAGAGCATCCTGACTGGTTGCATTACTGCCTGGTACGGCATTTGCTCGGCCTCTGACCGCAAGGCACTACAGAGGGTAGTGTGTACGGCCCAGTACATCACTGGGGCTAAGCTACCTGCCATCCAGGCGGTGTCAGAGGAAGGCCCTAAAAATTGTCAAAGACCCCAGCCACCTTAGTCATAGACTGTTCTCTCTACTACCGCATGGCAAGCGGTACCGGAGTGCCAAGTCTAGGACAAAAAGGCTTCTCAACAGTTTTTACCCCCAAGCCATAAGACTCCTGAACAGGTAATCAAATGGCTACCCAGACTATCTGCATTGTGTGCCCCCCCCCCAACCCCTCTTTTTACGCTGCTGCTACTCTCTGTTTATCATATATGCATAGTCACTTTAACTATACATTCATGTACATACTACCTCAATTGGGCCAACCAACCAGTGCTCCCGCACATTGGCTAACCGGGCTGCATTGTGTCCCACCCACCACCCGCCAACCCCTCTTTTACGATACTGCTACTCTCTGTTCATCATATATGCATAGTCACTTTAACCATATATACATGTACATACTACCTCAATCAGCCTGACTAACCGGTGTCTGTATGTAGCCTCGCTACTTTTATAGCCTCACTACTGTATATAGCCTGTCTTTTTACTGTTGTTTTATTTCTTTACCTACCTATTGTTCACCTAATACCTTTTTTGCACGATTGGTTAGAGCCTGTAAGTAAGCATTTCGCTGTAAGTTCTACACTTGTTGTATTCAGCGCACGTGACAAATAAACTTTGATTTGATATCTGTAATTCCGGTTATGAATCCAATCCATGCCCATTGTGTGTGTGTAGTAATATAGTGTTATAATGAATCCTTGCTGAGTTGGCGTCAGTGGAAACTCCAGCTAGCGTCTCTCTCTCACTCTCTGTTAGAGATGCTAATTAGTTCAAGGGGAGGTGCTTAGAGCTGTGATGTTTACAGGTGCTAGGGCAGCATTTCCCCAACTCAGTCCTCGGGGCTCTAAGGGGTGCACGTTTTGGTTTTTGCACTACACAGCTGATTTAAATTATCTAAGCTTGATTATTAGTTGGTTATTTCAATCAGCTGTGAAGTGCTAGGGCAACACCAAAACGTTAACCTATTGGGGTCCCGAGGAATGAGTTTGGAGAACCCTTTAAGCAGGTAATTAGCACAAGGCCTGTAGTCAAACCTATGTAGGAGAGCCAGCAGCACCACTTCATTACGCGTGGTGCCCATCGGACTGCTTACTTCTTTCCTCCTTCAACGCTGCAAAACCCCAAATCAAACAGTGTGGAGAACAGTCAGGTGGAAAGAAGTGAAAAGAGGTCAAGTGAATAGGGGAAAGAGGAAGCTGGGAGGTGCTCTCTAAGTGAGCTTCAGTGTCAGTGTCCCTGTAATTAGCTTCGTAGATGCTTGGCTTCAGTATCAACACACTGGGGATGTCAGACAGATAGCCTACCCTACCTCAGAGGCAGTCTCTTGAGGAACTTGAGGAACGTCTAGGATACATATGTGTCCCAAAACATATGGTGCTCTTCTGCAAAGAGGATTAACACCGGTACTTGGCCTAAAGACTTAAGACTTTGGTGTTTCTATGGCTGAAGGCCAGGGCCCCTTCTCTAACATTAAATAGCTCCATGTTCCTAACACCTTCCCTTTGTGACCACTGGCATATTTGATTAGACAGTGCAGGTGAGAACTGCATGGCAGCCAAACCCTTCCCGTTGGTGAAGTGGTTCAGGAATGTGTACATCCACCATATTGTGATCACACATCTAGTCCTTCGGCATGGCCGATTAATTAGGGGCGATTTCAAGTTTTCATAACAATCAGTAATCAACGTTTTTGGAAGACGATTATGGCCGATTACATTGCACTCCACGAGGAGACTGCGTGGCAGGCTGACCACCTGTTACGCGAGTTCAGCAAGGAGCCAAGGTAAGTTGCTATCTAGCATTAAACTTATCTTATAAAAAACAATCAATCTTAACATAATCACTAGTTAACTACACATGGTTGATGATATTACTAGTTTATCTAGCTTGTCCTGCGTTGCAAATAATCAATGTGGTGCCTGTTAATTTATCATTGAATCACAGCCTAGTTCACCAAATTGGTGATAATCTAACAAGCTCATTCGTGAAAAAAGCACTGTCGTTGCACCAATGTACCTAACCATAAACATCAATGCCTTTCTTAAAATCAATACACAAGTATATATTTTTAAACCTGCATATTTAGTTAAAAGAAATTCATGTTAGCAGGCAATATTAACTGTGGAAATTGTGTCACTTCTCTTGCGTTCTGTGCAAGCAGGGTATATGCAGCAGTTTGGACCGCCTGGCTCGTTGCGAACTGTGTGAAGACCATTTCTTCCTAACAAAGACCGTAATTAACTTGGCAGAATTTTACATAATTATGACATAACATTGAAGGTTGTGCAATGTAACAGCAATATTTAGACTTATGAATGCCACCCGTTCAATAAAATACGTAACGGTTCCGTATTTCACTGAAATAATAAATGTTTTGTTTTCGAAATTATAGTTTCCGGATTTGACCATATTAATGACCTAAGGCTCGTATTTCTGTGTGTTTATTATATTATAATTAAGTCTATGATTTGATATTTGATTGAGCAGTCTGACTGAGCGGTGGTAGGCAGCAGCAGGCTCGTAAGCATTCATTCAAACAGCACATTCCTGCATTTGCCAGCAGCTCTTCCCAATGCTCGAATACAGCGATGTTTATGACTTCAAGCCTATCAACTCCCGAGATTAGACTGGCAATACTATAGTGCCTATAAGAACATTCAATAGTCAAAGGTATATGAAATACAAATGGTGTAGAGAGAAATAGTCCTATAATTCCTATAATAACTACAACCTAAAACTTCTTACCTGGGAATATTGAAGACTCATGATAAAAGGAACCACCAGCTTTCATATGTTCTCATGTTCTGAGCAAGGAACTTAAACGTTAGCTTTTTTACATGGCACATATTGCACTTTTACTTTCTTCTCCAACACTGTGTTTTTGCATTATTTAAGCCAAATTGAACATGTTTCATTATTTATTTGAGACTAAATAGATTTTTATTTATGTATTATATTAAGTTAAAATAAAAGTGTTCATTCAGTATTATTGTAATTGTCATTATTACAAATATATATATCTATAAAAATCGGCCGTGCAATAATCGGTATCGGCGTTGAAAAATCATAATCGGTCAACCTCAAGTCTCTGCTCTCCAAGCCCACCTGCCACCCGAGTCACTAAGGCCCCAGGTTAAGGGCCTTCTCCCTCTTTCACATCTTGAGCCTGAGCATTTACTAATGAAGTTCTCACATCTTGACTAATCAGTGGGAGAAACTGAATTTTCCAGAGAATTTGCTTAGCTCCCTAGAATTGAGTTTAATTACACAATACTTGTAGAATGAACGGCAATCAAGCCTAATACTGCAACGAGACATGAACAAATACCATTGTGCTGATTCAACACACCAACAATACAGTGAGATTAAAATGACTGAGAGGACGCGTTACACCAGATTCCCTCTGGCCCAAGTCAGGGCACAAAACTCCCCGTCAAGTCAAAGAAATCAGGGCAGCTCACCCACCGGACGGAGGCTTGAGAAACAACCAGACAAATGAGTGGCTTTAAACTTCTGGCCTGCCGCTAATGGGATTGGAGCTGCTTCTGAAGTCTCGGCGTGAGAACAAGGTCAGCGGTCACACACAACCCCGGTGGTCATCAGATCCGGGGCTGCGTCCCAAATGGGACCCTATTCCCTGTATATAGTGCACTACTTTTGACCGTAGGCCTGTGGGGTTCTATGGGCCATGATGAAACATATAAAGGGAGGAAGGTACCATTTTGGACGCAGCCCAGGGTTATATGAAATGCCTTGAAGGTCGGAGTTTGACGGTTTGGGAATACAGCGTTGTAATAACCGGAACAACTGCATGAAATGAACTTGTCAGCATCACAAGGGAAAGTCCATTGAAACAAGTCCATTGACAAGTAGATTGACTTCACTGACCCTTTTAAAGGATCATCTACTTCCCGTTAGCCGAGGTGTTACTACTGAATGTGTCACGCCCTGACCATAGAGAGCATTTTTTCCCCTATGGTATAGTAGGTCAAGGCGTGGCTGGGAGGTTTTCTAGTTATTATTTTCTATGTGGGGTTCTAGTTTAGTTTTTCTATGTTGGTGTTTGGTATGATTCCCAATTAGAGGCAGCTGCTTATCGTTGTCTCTAATTGGGGATCATATTTAAGTAGCATTTTTTCCACCTGTGTTTTATGGGATATTGTTTTGAGTTAGTGCACGTAGCACCTCTGTAGTCACGGCTCGTTGTTTGTTTCATTCTTTCTTTGTTTTGTGCGTTTTCAAATAAATATTATGTGGAAACCATATCGCGCTGCAGTTTGGTCCGATAATTATTCCAGCGAACGTGACAGAATGTGCATTTGTTGTGTGTTTCTCGTGTCATGTTATCTGGCACAATATTCCAAGAGTCACTTATCTGACTAATATAAGTGTCTCTAAATAGTTGAATATATTCCCAGTGGAAGATAAGTATTTAACACAACACAGAAAACAACACGCCACAAGAAGAGAAGACGTCTTTGATATTTTTCCGGCTACCACTATACCTTCTCTGATATAACTTCAGCCTTGTGCCTGCTCAAATCACTTGAAGTATGCGGTTATTCACTGACAAGGCACAGTCTGTTGTGTGTTAATGCTTACAGTATACGAGCACAACCAATGATTTGCATACAATACAACCAGTTGTAAAAAAATAAAAAAAATAAAAAGTGTTTCAAACAATAGTTTTCTGTATATGTTCCTCAAAGCTATTGTCTACACACAGCTCAACTGACCTGCACAGCATTTTACAACACCAAACAGAACATGCAGTACTGCAACCGTAGGGTTGTCAGATTAAGTTGCCATGGCAGCGACCCTACAACCCCAAAGGTGGGTTGCCCTCATCTTTGATGATACCCTGCATGGCATGAATGAGATACGTGAATCCCGGTAAGGCTCCAACCCCATCTACCTGTCAGGCAGACGACACTACAGTAGAACCCCCTGCCATCTCCCTGTCAGGCAGACGACCCTACAGTAGAACCCCCTGCCATCTCCCTGTCAGGCAGACGACACTACAGTAGAACCCCCTGCCATCTCCCCATCTCCCTGTCAGGCAGACGACACTACAGTAGAACCCCCTGCCATCTCCCTGTCAGGCAGATGACCCTACAGTAGAACCCCCTGCTATCTCCCCATCTCCCTGTCAGGCAGATGACACTACAGTAGAAAGCCCTGCCATCTCCCCATCTCCCTGTCAGGCAGACGACACTACAGTAGAAAGCCCTGCCATCTCCCTGTCAGGCAGACGACACTACAGTAGAACCCCCTGCCATCTCCCCATCTCCCTGTCAGGCAGATGACCCTACAGTAGAACCCCCTGCCATCTCCCTGTCAGGCAGACGACACTACAGTAGAACCCCCTGCCATCTCCCTGTCAGGCAGACGACACTACAGTAGAACCCCCTGCCATCTCCCTGTCAGGCAGACGACACTACAGTAGAACCCCCTGCCATCTCCCTGTCAGGCAGATGACACTACAGTAGAACCCCCTGCCATCTCTCCATCTCCATGTCAGGCAGACGACACTACAGTAGAACCCCCTCCCATCTCCCCATCTCCCTGTCAGGCAGACGACACTACAGTAGAACCCCCTGCCATCTCCCTGTCAGGCAGACGACACTACAGTAGAACCCCCTGCCATCTCCCCATCTCCCTGTCAGGCAGACGACACTACAGTAGAACCCCCTGCCATCTCCCCATCTCCCTGTCAGGCAGACGACACTACAGTAGAACCCCCTGCCATCTCCCTGTCAGGCAGACGACACTACAGTAGAACCCCCTGCCATCTCCCCATCTCCCTGTCAGGCAGATGACCCTACAGTAGAACCCCCTGCCATCTCCCCATCTCCCTGTCAGGCAGACGACACTACAGTAGAAAGCCCTGCCATCTCCCTGTCAGGCAGATGACACTACAGTAGAACCCCCTGCCATCTCCCCATCTCCCTGTCAGGCAGACGACACTACAGTAGAACCCCCTGCCATCTCCCTGTCAGGCAGACGACACTACAGTAGAACCCCCTGCCATCTCCCCATCTCCCTGTCAGGCAGATGACACTACAGTAGAACCCCCTGCCATCTCCCCATCTCCCTGTCAGGCAGACGACACTACAGTAGAACCCCCTGCCATCTCCCTGTCAGGCAGACGACACTACAGTAGAACCCCCTGCCATCTCCCTGTCAGGCAGATGACACTACAGTAGAACCCCCTGCCATCTCCCTGTCAGGCAGATGACACTACAGTAGAACCCCCTGCCATCTCTCCATCTCCCTGTTAGGCAGACGACACTACAGTAGAACCCCCTGCCATCTCCCTGTCAGGCAGATGACCCTACAGTAGAACCCCCTGCCATCTCCCCATCAGGCAGACGGCACTATAGTAGAAAGCCCTGCCATCTCCCTGTCAGGCAGATGACACTACAGTAGAACCCCCTGCCATCTCCCTGTCAGGCAGATGACCCTACAGTAGAACCCCCTGCCATCTCCCCATCTCCCTGTCAGGCAGACGACACTACAGTAGAACCCCCTGCCATCTCCCTGTCAGGCAGATGACCCTACAGTAGAACCCCCTGCCATCTCCCTGTCAGGCAGATGACCCTCCAGGAGAACCCCCTGCCATCTCCCTGCCATCTCCCTGTCAGGCAGACGACACTACAGTAGAACCCCCTGCCATCTCCCTGTCAGGCAGACGACACTACAGTAGAACCCCCTGCCATCTCCCCATCTCCCTGTCAGGCAGACGACACTACAGTAGAACCCCCTGCCATCTCCCTGTCAGGCAGACGACACTACAGTAGAACCCCTTGCCATCTCCCTATCAGGCAGACGACACTACAGTAGAACCCCCTGCCATCTCCCCATCTCCCTGTCAGGCAGATGACCCTACAGTAGAACCCCCTGCCATCTCCCCGTCTCCCTGTCAGGCAGATGACCCTACAGTAGAACCCCCTGCCATCTCCCCATCTCCCTGTCAGGCAGACGGCACTATAGTAGAAAGCCCTGCCATCTCCCTGTCAGGCAGATGACACTACAGTAGAACCCCCTGCCATCTCCCTGTCAGGAAGATGACCCTACAGTAGAACCCCCTGCCATCTCCCCATCTCCCTGTTAGGCAGACGACACTACAGTAGAACCCCCTGCCATCTCCCTGTCAGGCAGATGACCCTACAGTAGAACCCCCTGCCATCTCCCTGTCAGGCAGATGACACTACAGTAGAACCCCCTGCCATCTCTCCATCTCCCTGTTAGGCAGACGACACTACAGTAGAACCCCCTGCCATCTCCCTGTCAGGCAGATGACCCTACAGTAGAACCCCCTGCCATCTCCCCATCTCCCTGTCAGGCAGACGGCACTATAGTAGAAAGCCCTGCCATCTCCCTGTCAGGCAGATGACACTACAGTAGAACCCCCTGCCATCTCCCTGTCAGGCAGATTACCCTACAGTAGAACCCCCTGCCATCTCCCCATCTCCCTGTCAGGCAGACGACACTACAGTAGAACCCCCTGCCATCTCCCTGTCAGGCAGATGACCCTACAGTAGAACCCCCTGCCATCTCCCTGTCAGGCAGATGACCCTACAGTAGAACCCCCTGCCATCTCCCCATCTCCCTGTCAGGCAGACGACACTACAGTAGAACCCCCTGCCATCTCCCTGTCAGGCAGATGACACTACAGTAGAACCCCCTGCCATCTCCCTGTCAGGCAGATGACCCTACAGTAGAACCCCCTGCCATCTCCCCATCTCCCTGTCAGGCAGACGACACTACAGTAGAACCCCCTGCCATCTCCCTATCAGGCAGATGACACTACAGTAGAGCCCCCTCCCATCTCCCCATCTCCCTGTCAGGCAGACGACACTACAGTAGAACCCCCTGCCATCTCCCTGTCAGGCAGACGACACTACAGTAGAACCCTCTGCCATCTCCCCATCTCCCTGTCTGGCAGACGACACTACAGTAGAACCCCCTGCCATCTCCCCATTTCCCTGTCAGGCAGACGACACTACAGTAGAACCCCCTGCCATCTCCCTGTCAGGCAGACGACACTACAGTAGAACCCCCTGCCATCTCCCTGTCAGGCAGACGACACAACAGTAGAACCCCCTGCCATCTCCCTGTCAGGCAGACGACACTACAGTAGAACCCCCTGCCATCTCCCTGTCAGGCAGACGACACAACAGTAGAACCCCCTGCCATCTCCCTGTCAGGCAGACGACACAACAGTAGAACCCCCTGCCATCTCCCCATCTCCCTGTCAGGCAGATGACCCTACAGTAGAACCCCCTGCCATCTCCCCATCTCCCTGTCAGGCAGACGACACTACAGTAGAACCCCCTGCCATCTCCCCATCTCCCTGTCAGGCAGATGACCCTACAGTAGAAAGCCCTGCCATCTCCCTGTCAGGCAGACGACACTACAGTAGAACCCCCTGCCATCTCCCTGTCAGGCAGATGACACTACAGTAGAACCCCCTGCCATCTCCCTGTCAGGCAGACGACACTACAGTAGAACCCCCTGCCATCTCCCCATCTCCCTGTCAGGCAGACGACACTACAGTAGAACCCCCTGCCATCTCCCTGTCAGGCAGACGACACTACAGTAGAACCCCCTGCCATCTCCCTGTCAGGCAGATGACCCTACAGTAGAACCCCCTGCCATCTCCCCATCTCCCTGTCAGGCAGATGACACTACAGTAGAACCCCCTGCCATCTCTCCATCTCCCTGTTAGGCAGACGACACTACAGTAGAACCCCCCCTGTCAGGCAGACGACACTACAGTAGAAACCCCTGCCCTCTCCCTGTCAGGCAGACGACACTACAGTAGAAACCCCTGCCCTCTCCCTGTCAGGCAGATGACCCTACAGTAGAACCCCCTGCTATCTCCCCATCTCCCTGTCAGGCAGACGACACTACAGTAGAAAGCCCTGCCCTCTCCCTGTCAGGCAGATGACACTACAGTAGAACCCCCTGCTATCTCCCCATCTCCCTGTCAGGCAGACGACACTACAGTAAAAAGCCCTGCCATCTCCCTGTCAGGCAGACGACACTACAGTAGAACCCCCTGCTATCTCCCTGTCAGGCAGACGACACTACAGTAGAACCCCCTGCCATCTCCCCATCTCCCTGTCAAGCAGACGACACTACAGTAGAACCCCCTGCCCTCTCCCTGTCAGGCAGACGACACTACAGTAGAAGCCCCTGCCATCTCCCTGTCAGGCAGATGACCCTACAGTAGAACCCCCTGCCATCTCCCTGTCAGGCAGACGACACTACAGTAGAACCCCCTGCCATCTCCCCAACTCCCTGTCAGGCAGATGACACTACAGTAGAACCCCCTGCCATCTCCCTGTCAGGCAGACGACACTACAGTAGAACCCCCTGCCATCTCCCCATCTCCCTGTCAGGCAGACGACACTACAGTAGAAAGCCCTGCCATCTCCCTGTCAGGCAGACGACACTACAGTAGAAAGCCCTGCTATCTCCCCATCTCCCTGTCAGGCAGACGACACTACAGTAGAACCCCCTGCCATCTCCCCATCTCCCTGTCAGGCAGACGACACTACAGTAGAAAGCCCTGCCATCTCCCTGTCAGGCAGACGACACTACAGTAGAACCCCCTGCCATCTCCCCATCTCCCTGTCAGGCAGACGACACTACAGTAGAAAGCCCTGCCATCTCCCTGTCAGGCAGACGACACTACAGTAGAAAGCCCTGCCATCTCCCCATCTCCCTGTCAGGCAGACGACACTACAGTAGAAAGCCCTGCTATCTCCCCATCTCCCTGTCAGGCAGACGACACTACAGTAGAACCCCCTGCCATCTCCCCATCTCCCTGTCAGGCAGACGACACTACAGTAGAACCCCCTGCCATCTCCCCATCTCCCTGTCAGGCAGACGACACTACAGTAGAAAGCCCTGCCATCTCCCCATCTCCCTGTCAGGCAGACGACACTACAGTAGAACCCCCTGCCATCTCCCCATCTCCCTATCAGGCAGATGACACTACAGTAGAGCCCCCTGCCATCTCCCTGTCAGGCAGACGACACTACAGTAGAAAGCCCTGCTATCCCCCCATCTCCCTGTCAGGCAGACGACCCTACAGTAGAAAGCCCTGCTATCTCCACTGGTATTATTACAGAGACGACTTGGCTAATGTCTTTATCTGACGACTTCAAACATGAAGCCTGGGGTTGACATGAAAGACTAGTGTTTAGCTTGGCCTGCCTGTCAGCCTGCATGTGTGTGTGGAAACACAACCCAGAACCACGTGTTAGAGGTGACATCATCGTCCTCAGACTCCAGAACCACGTGTTAGAGGTGACGTCATCATCCTCAGACTTCTGAACCACGTGTTAGAGGTGACATCATCATCCGCAGACTCCAGAACCACTGTTCCTGGATGGTTGGGAGAAGTTGCTCTCGGAGGATGTGTTGGTACCATTCTTAATTTTGGGCTGTGTTCTTATACAAAATTGTGAGTGAGCCCACTCCCTTGGCTGAGAAGCAACCCCACACATGAATGGTCTCAGGATGCTTTAGTGTTGGCATGACACAGGACTGATGGTAGCGCTCACCTTGTCTTCTCCGGACAAGCTTTTTTCCAGATGCCCCAAACAATCGGAAAGGGATTCATCAGAGAAAATGACTTTACCCCAGTCCTCAGCAGTCCAATCCCTGTACCTTTTGCAGAATACCAGTTTGTCCCTGCTGTATTTCCTGGATGAGAAGTGGCTTCTTTGCAGCCCTTCTTGACACCAGGCCATCCTCCAAAAGTCTTTGCCTCACTGTGTGTGCAGATGCACTTACACCTGCCTGCTGCCATTCCTGAGCAAGCTCTGTACTGGTGGTAACCCGATCCTGCAGCTGAATCAACTTTAGGAGACACAACAACAATTGAACCGCTGTCCTTGAAGTTCTTGATGATATGATAAATGGTTGATTTAGGTGCAATCTTACTGGCAGCAATATCCTTGCCTGTGAAGCAAAGTAATGATGACGGCTCGTGTTTCCTTGCAGGTAACCATGGTCGACAGTGGAAGAACAATGATTCCAAGCACCACCCTCCTTTTGAAGCTTCCAGTCTGTTATTCAAACTCAATCAGCATGACAGAGTGATCTCCAGCCTTGTCCTCGTCAACACTCACACCTGTGTTAACGAGAGAATCACTGACATGATGTCAGCTGGTCCTTTTGTGGCAGGGCTGAAATGCAGTGGAAATGTTTTTTGGGGATTCAGTTCTTTTGCATGGCCAAGAGGGACTTTGCAATTAATTGCAATTCATCTGATCACTCTTCATAACATTCTGGAGTATATGCAAATTGACATCATACAAACTGAGGCAGCAGACTTTGTGAAAATTAATATTTGTGTCATTCTCAAAACTTTTGGCCATGACTGTACATAAACATTTAATGAAACCTCTATCGCTTTCAACACCTCCCCACTTTCCTCTTCGCCCCTCCTCTCCTCTCAGCGGGGGATGAACCTCTGCCAGGATCCAAGTGGGCCACTTGTAGGCCTCTCAGTCTCCCTCGCTGTCTATCTTTCTCTCTGTCTCTGTCTCTGTATCTGTCTCAGTATCTCTGTCTCTCTCTGTCTCAGTATCTCTGTCTCCCCTCTCTGTCTCCCTCTCTCTCTGTCTCCCCTCTCTGTCTCCCTCTCTCTCTCTCTCTCTCTCTCTGTCTCCCTCTCTCTCTGGCTCAGTAGCTCTCTCTCTCTCCCTCTCTCTCTCTGGCTCAGTAGCTCTCTCTCTCCCTCTCTCTCTCTCTCTGTCTCCCCCTCTCTCAGTGTTGTAACAATGTACAAATGGTTAAAGTACACAAGGGAAAATAAATAAGCATAAATATGGGTTGTATTTACAATGGTGTTTGTTCTTCACTGGTTGCCCTTTTCTTGTGGCAACAGGTCACAAATCTTGCTGCTGTGATGGCACACTGTGGAATTTCACCCAGTAGATATGGGAGTTGATCAAAATTGGGTTTGTTTTCAAATTCTTTGTGGATCTGTATAATCTGAGGGAAATATGTGTCTCTAATATGGTCATACATTGGGCAGGAGGTTAGGAAGTGCAGCTCAGTTTCCACCTCATTTTGTGGGCAGTGTGCACATAGCCTGTCTTCTCTTGAGAGCCATGTCTGCCTACGGCGGCCTTTCTCAATAGCAAGGCTATGCTCACTGAGTCTGTACATAGTCAAAGCTTTCCTTAAGTTTGGGTCAGTCACAGTGGTCAGGTATTCTGCCACTGTGTACTCTCTGTTTAGGGCCAAATAGCATTCTAGTTTGCTCTGTTGTTTTGTTAATTATTTCCAATGTGTCAAGTAATTATCTTTTTGTTTTCTCATGATTTGGTTGGGTCTAATTGTGCTGCTGTCCTGGGGCTCTGTGGGGTGTGTTTGTGTTTGTGAACAGAGCCCCAGGACCAGCTTGCTTAGGGGACTCTTCTCCAGGTTCATCTCTCTGTAGGTGATGGCTTTGTTATGGAAGGTTTGGGAATCACCTCTTTTTCGGTGGTTGTAGAATTTAGCTGCTCTTTTCTGGATTTTGATAATTAGTGGGTATTGGCCTAATTCTGCTCTGCATGCATTATTTGGTGTTCTACGTTGTACACAGAGGATATTTTTGCAGAAATCTGCATGCAGAGTCTCAATGTGGTGTTTGTCCCATTTTGTGAAATCTTGGTTGGTGAGCAGACCCCAGACCTCACAACCATCTCTCTCTCTCCGTCTCAGTGTCTCTGTCTCTCCCCCCCCCCTCTCTCTCTCCGTGCCCCTCTTTACAATCAATTAGGTGACAGGCCATGGAAGGAATGGGAGGATGAAAGAGGAAAGATAATACTTCTCTGAATTATTTATCCCTTTTGGACAATCTCTCCCCCTGTCCACCTTCCTCTCTCTCCCCCCCTTTCTTCATCCGTTTCCCCATCTGCCCCCCTCCATCACACTGTTCCAGTGCAGCGTTGGCCAGAGTTCACAGTGATTGAGCCTTAGTCCTGAGGGAGTGGTTTGCTGATTTGCTGTCCTCCATCACACGGCTGCTGTGTAGGCCTACGTGGCGTTCCACACTACCCCCCCATCGTCATCCGATCTGAGCTCCACTAAAGGCCAGAGGACCATCACTCGGACATTACTGAGGAAACTGACTGGGGACATTTTTGACATCGGGGTCGAAATGATCGATTGACCAGTAAAGGGAATAGGAATAGAGAGAGTGTGTAGCTGAGAGCGAGATAGATAAAGAAAGAGAGAGAGAGAAAGAGGGGAGGCTATGAAAAGAGCGAGGGAAAGAGAGTAAGAGAAAGAAAGTGGTGGTGGGCAGAGTTAAAGACAGACAAACAAAGGGGAGAGATAAATGGCCAGAGACAGACAGAGAGAAAAGAGGATGATTGCCAGAGTGAGAGAGTGAGAGAAAGAGATGAAGTCTGTGAGGTCTCATCACACACCTGCTGACATGGCTTTAATCTCAGGGCCAAGACACAGGCCATCGAGGCCACCAGAGCACTGAGCAGCCCTCTAACCAAAACAGCACAGGGAACTTAAGACATCTAATGCGCATTCCTTTCTCAAATATATAAATATTTAATCTCCTCTGCATAGTGGCCATATCCGAATACCCATAGTAGCATACTATATACTGTGCCTTCAGAAAGTATTCACACCCCTTGACTTATTCTAGATTTTGTTGTATTACAGCTTGAATTCAAAATGGATTACATTAAAAAAATGTCCTCACCCATCTACACACAATACCCCACAATGACAAAGTGAAAACATGTTTTTAGACAATTTTTTGAAAATGAAAAACAGAAATATCTCATTTACTTAACTATTCACACCCCTATAAAGCCAATACTTTGTAGAAGCACCATTGGCATTGATTACAGCTGTGAGTCTTTCTGGATAAGTCTTTAAGAGCTTTCCACACCTGGATTGTTCAACATTTGCCCATTATTCTTCTCAAAATTCTTCAAGCTCTGTCAAATTGGTTGTTGATGTTTACTAGACAACCATTTTCAGGTCTTGCCATAGATTTTCAAGTAGATTTAAGTCAAAACTGTAACTCGGCTACTCAGGAACATTCACTGTCTTCTTGGTAAACAACTCCAGTGTAGATTTGGCCTTGTGTTTTAGGTTATTGTCCTGATGAAAGGGGAATTCATCTCCCAGTGTCTGGCGGAAAGCAGACTGAACCAGGTTTTCCTCTAGGATCTTGTCTGTGCTTAGCTCCATTCTGTTTCTGTTTTATTCTGAAAAACTCCAGAGTCTTTAACGATTACAAGCACACCTCAAAAATGATGCAGCCACTACTATGCTTGAAAATATGGAGAGTGGTACTCAGTATTGTGTTGTATTAGATTTGCCCCAAACATAACACTGTATTCCGGACAAAAAGTTAATTGCTTTGCTATATTTTTTGCAGTATTACTTTAGTGCTTTGTTGCAAACAGGATTCATGTTTTGGAATATTTTCATTCTGTACAGGATTCCTTATTTTTACTCTGTCAATTAGGTTAGTATTGTGGAGTAACTACAATGTTGTTGATCCATCCTCATTTTTCTCTTATCACAGCCATTCAACTCTGTAACTGTTTTCAAGTCACCTTTGGCCTCATGGTGAAATCCCTGAGCGGTTTCCTTCCTCTCTGGCAAGTGAGTTAGGAAGGACACCGGTATCTTTGTAGTGACTGGGTATATTGATACACCATCCAAAATGTAATTAATAACTTCACCATGCTCAAAGGAATATTCAATGTCTGCTTTTCTATTTCTACCAAGAGGTGCCCTTCTTTGCAAAGCATTGGAAAACCTCCCTGGTCTTTGTGGTTGAATCTGTGTTTGAAATGCACTGCTTGATTGAGGGACCTTATTGATAATTGTGTGTGTGGGGTACGGAGATTAGATACTGATTTAAAAATCATGTTTAACACTGTTATTGCACACAGAGTGAGTCCATGAAACTTATGTGACTTGTTAAGGCCATTTTTACTCCAGAACTTGCCATAACAAAGGGGTTAAATACTTATTGACTCAAGACATTTCAGCTTTTCATTTTTGATTAATTTGTAAAAATGTTGAAAAACATAATTCCACTTTGACATTATGTGATATTGTTGGTAGGCCAGCGACAAAAATTCATTATTTTATTTAGGCTGTAACACAACAAAATGTGGAAAGAGTAAAGGGGTGTGAATACTTTCTGAAGGCACTGTACTTAAACTGCATACTATTTACTCATCGTCGCATACTACTATTTAGCACATAGTGTTAAGTAAGAAGTGTGCAGTATGCCACGCCCACAATGCAGTAGCAGCTCCTGATTGGATGAGTAGGTCCTGATTGGATGAGTAGAATTTACAAATTCAAGAGACATATGCATCGCATTAACCAGCCTGATAATAGCTCACTTCCAATTTGATTAATTTCTCTAAACTCTGAATAGAATAAGAATGGAGTTATAGACCTACTCAGGCTGGTTATAGGCAGACTATCTCATTCAACCTAATGGAGTTATAGGCCTACTCAGGCTGGTTATAGGCAGACTATCACATTCAACCTATACCATAGTAGACCATATAGCCCATCTATCCTGTTTAAAAAAAATACTGAAGACAGAAATGGTATTTGGTTCCATTTCAACATTTATTAGTGAAACTAAAGTGCTGTAACATAAAAATGTAATCAAATAGTCTAGTACACACCAGAACTATTAAATAAAATCGTCTAGTACACACCAGAACTATTAAATCAAATAGTCTAGTACACACCAGAACTATTAAATCAAATAGTCTAGTACACATGTAACGGTCGTTCTCCTCCTCTTCGTCCGAAGAGGAGGAGTAGGGATTGGACCAAAGCGCAGCGTTGTTACATGACATAATGAAGTTTATTAAAGTAAGACGAAACACGAAAACACTTAAACAGACTACAAAACAAATAAACGATGTAGACAGACCTGACTTGAGAACTTACAAACTACGAAGAACGCACGAACAGGAACAGACTACATACACGAACGACAAACGAAACAGTCCCGTGTGGTAGACATACGGACACGGAAGACAACCACCCACAACAAACAATGTGAAACAACCTACCTATATATGGTTCTCAGAGGAAAACGTAAAACACCTGCCTCTGATTGAGAGCCATACAAGGTCAATTAAACCTGACACTTAACATAGAACAAACAACACAGACTGCCCACCCAGCTCACGTCCTGACCCACTAAACACAACTATACAAAAGGAAAACAAGGTCAGGAACGTGACATTACCCCCCCCCCCCCCCCCCCAAGATGCGGACTCCGGCCGCAAAACTCAACCTCAAGAGGAGGGTTTGGGTGGGCATCTGTCCACGGTGGCGGCTCCGGCTCCGGACGCTGTCCCCACACCACCATAGTCACTCCCTGCTTCCGTATCCCCCTCCCAATGACCACCCTCCAAATAAACCCACCTAAATTAAGGGGCATCACCGGGATAAGGGGCAGCACCGGACTGAGGGGCAGCACCGGACTGAGGGGCGGCAGCTCCGGACTGAGGGACGGCAGCTCCGGACTGAGGGACGGCAGCTCCGGGCTGAGGGACGGCAGCTCCGGGCTGAGGGACGACAGCTCCGGGCTGAGGGACGACAGCTCCGGGCTGGCTGACGGCTCTGGCTGGTCATGGCTGGCTGACGGCTCTGGCTGGTCATGGCTGGCTGACGGCTCTGGCTGGTCATGGCTGGCTGACGGCTCTGGCTGGTCATGGCTGGCTGACGGCTCTGGCTGGTCATGGCTGGCTGACGGCTCTGGCTGGTCATGGCTGGCTGACGGCTCTGGCTGGTCATGGCTGGCTGACGGCTCTGGCTGGTCAGGGCTGGCTGACGGTTCTGGCTGGTCAGGGCTGGCTGACGGCTCTGGCTGGTCAGGGCTGGCTGACGGCTCTGGCTGGTCAGGGCTGGCTGACGGCTCTGGCTGGTCAGGGCTGGCTGACGGCTCTGGCTGGTCAGGGCTGGCTGACGGCTCTGGCTGGTCAGGGCTGGCTGACGGCTCTGGCTGGTCATGGCTGGACGGGCGGCTTTGCAGGCTCAGTACAGACGGGCAGTTCATGCGGCGCTTGGCAGACGGACAGTTCAGACGGCGTTGGGCAGACGGGCAGTTCAGGCGCCGCTGGGCAGACGGGCAGTTCAGGCGCCGCTGGGCAGACGGCAGACTCTGGCCGGCTGAGACGCACTGTAGGCCTGGTGCGTGGTACCGGAACTGGAGGTACCGGGCTAAGGACACGCACCATCAGGCTAGTGCGGGGAACAACAACAGGGCACACTGGACTCTCAAGGCGTACTATAGGCCTGGTGCATGGTACCGGCACTGGTGGTACCGGGCTGAGGGCACGCACATCAGGGCGAGTACGGGGAGAAGGAACAGTGCGTACAGGGCTCTGGAGACGCACAGGAGGCTTGATGCGTGGTGCCGGAACTGGAGGCACTGGGCTGGAGACACGCACCACAGGGAGAGTGCGTGGAGGAGGAACAGGGCTCTGGAGACGTACTGGAAGCCTGGTGCGTGGTGTAGGCACTGGTGGTACTGGGCTGGGGCGGGGAGGTGGCGCCGGAAATACCGGACCGTGCAGGCGTACTGGCTCCCTTGAGCACTGAGCCTGCCCAACCTTACCTGGTTGTATGCTCCCTGTCGCCCGACCAGTGCGGGGAGGTGGAATAACCCGCACCGGGCTATGTAGGCGAACCGGGGACACCATGCGTAAGGCTGGTGCCATGTAAGCCGGCCCGAGGAGACGCACTGGTGGCCAGATGCGTTGGGCCGGCTTCATGACATCCGGCTCAATCCTCAATCTGGCCCGGCCGATATGAGGAGCTGGTATGTACCGCACCGGGCTATGCACACGTACAGGAGACACCATGCGCTCTACTGCGTAACACGGTGTCTGCCCGTACTCTCGCTCTCCACGGTAAGTACAGGGAGTAGGCGCAGGTCTCCTACCTGACTTCGCCACACTCCCTTTTAGTCCCCCCCAAGAAATTTTGGGGATTTCTTTTCGGGTTTCCAGCCACGTCTCCTTGCTGCCTCCTCATACCACCGCTCCTGGGCTTTAGCTGCCTCCCTCTCTTCAAAAGAGCGGCGATATTCCCCTGTCTGAGCCCAGGGTCCTTTTCCAGCCAATATTTCCTCCCAAGTCCACGAGTCCTGGTTTTTTGGCCGCTGCTGCTGGTTCCTCTCACGCTGCTTGATCCTTGTTAGGTGGGTGGTTCTGTAACGGTCGTTCTCCTCCTCTTCGTCCGAAGAGGAGGAGTAGGGATTGGACCAAAGCGCAGCGTTGTTACATGACATAATGAAGTTTATTAAAGTAAGACGAAACACGAAAACACTTAAACAGACTACAAAACAAATAAACGATGTAGACAGACCTGACTTGAGAACTTACAAACTACGAAGAACGCACGAACAGGAACAGACTACATACACGAACGACAAACGAAACAGTCCCGTGTGGTAGACATACGGACACGGAAGACAACCACCCACAACAAACAATGTGAAACAACCTACCTATATATGGTTCTCAGAGGAAAACGTAAAACACCTGCCTCTGATTGAGAGCCATACAAGGTCAAATAAACCTGACACTTAACATAGAACAAACAACACAGACTGCCCACCCAGCTCACGTCCTGACCCACTAAACACAACTATACAAAAGGAAAACAAGGTCAGGAACGTGACAACACACCAGAACTATTAAATCAAATAGTCTAGTACACACCAGAACTATTAAATCAAATAGTCTAGTACACACCAGAACTATTAAATCAAATAGTCTAGTACACACCAGAACTATTAAATCAAATAGTCTAGTACACACCAGAACTATAAAATCAAATAGTCTAGTACACACACGAACTATTAAATCAAATAGTCTAGTACACACACCAGAACTATTAAATCAAATAGTCTAGTACACACCAGAACTATTAAATCAAATAGTCTAGTACACACCAGAACTATTAAATCAAATAGTCTAGTACACACCAGAACTATTAAATCAAATAGTCTAGTACACACCAGAACTATTAAATCAAATAGTCTAGTACACACCAGAACTATAAAATCAAATAGTCTAGTACACACCAGAACTATTCAATCAAATAGTCTAGTACACACCAGAACTATTAAATCAAATAGTCTAGTACACACCAGAACTATTCAAATGTTCAAATCAAAAGGCAGAGAAGAAGTCGAGTGCATCGGAAATTAATAATAATAAACATAAGTACTGATAAATTTATAATAATAAACGTAAGCACTGATAAATTAATAATAATAAACATAAGCACTGATAATTGGAAACGAGATCAGAATGACTGCTAAGGCTTGATCCATAGATTAAATCATGAAATAGGGAGCCTAGAATACAAAACAAAAAATTCTAAATGTTCAACTCAAAAGGCCTGATTATCATTACATCAATAACACATCCAAGTCCTGAGTTCTCGGTTCGGACACATTCAGAAATCAAAAGATGCTTTAGTATTTTGTTTAAACCCTCTGACGAAGGCCAAGAGAACAAGAAACAGTTTTCAGTGAGAACAGAAATCCAAGACTGTTGTCCAAGCCGACGTGAGTATGACATCCGGGAATTTAAAGTATACTTGATTTTCCAAATGTTGCATACTATTAAAAAAATGTTTTCGCATACTCAAATGGCCTACTATTTAAGTCACAAGTATGGGTATTCGGACACAAGCCACTGCCTTGAAGTACTTGTCACACCACATAGTTATTCTCCACTGGTTGAAATCCTTCATCAGATTCTTTCAAAATAAATCAGTAAAGGAAAAATAGGTACCACAGAATGGCCGTATTTCCTGAAGATTTCTTGAAACTTAGACCCTGACTGTAAAAATGTCACGAAGGGTAGAATAATCTTGGTAGTGAACAGAAGCAGCGGATGTTGCCGTATCTGAAGGCTGACCGTGGCGAGTCCCAGATGACACGACTTTTGAGAAAAATGTATAGGGTATAGGCAGTGTTTTCTCCTGCCTCCCCTCATCATAGAGCCTGTTAACAAGGACTAACCTGCAGAGTCAGGTAAACAGGTAGAGAGAGGGCAGGAGCAAGAGAAGAGAAGGAGGGATGGAAAAGGAGGGACAAAGAAGAAAGGGCGAGACAGAGGAAGGAGATAAAGTTAGAGAGAAAAAGTTAGAGAGAAAGGGGAGACAGTAGAGGAGGAGAGGAGAAAGAAAGAGGGATGACTGGTAACGGAGAAAGGTGGTGTTGAGAAAGAAAGAGGGATGAGTGGTAACGGAGAAAGGTGGCGTTGGGAAGGAAAGAGGGATGAGTGGTAACGGAGAAAGGTGGCATTGAGAAAGAAAGAGGGATGAGTGGTAACGGAGAAAGGTGGCATTGAGAAAGAAAGAGGGATGAGTGGTAACGGAGAAAGGTGGTGTTGAGAAAAAAAGAGGGATGAGTGGTAACGGAGAAAGGTGGCATTGAGAAAGAAAGAGGGATGAGTGGTAACGGAGAAAGGTGGCATTGAGAAAGAAAGAGGGATGAGTGGTAACGGAGAAAGGTGGTGTTGAGAAAAAAAGAGGGATGAGTGGTAACGGAGAAAGGTGGCGTTGGGAAAGAAAGAGGGATGAGTGGTGACGGAGAAAGGTGGCGTTGAGAAAGAAAGAGGGATGGGCCTCCAGAGTGGTGCAGCGGTCTAAGGCACTGCACATTGCTGCGGCTGGCTTCTGGGTTAAGCGAGCGGGTTTGGCGGGTCTTGTTTTGGAGGATGCATAACTCGACCTTTGCCTTTTCCAAGCCCGTTGGGTAGTTGCAGCGATGAGACAAGATCATAATATGACGAAATTGGAGAGAAAAAGGGGGTAAAAAGTAAAAAAATAAAAATGTAAAAGAGGGATGAATGGTAATGGAGGAAGGTGACGTTGAGAAAGAAAGAGGGATGAATGGTAATGGAGGAAGGTGACGTTGAGAAAGAAAGAGGGATGAATGGTAATGGAGGAAGGTGACGTTGAGAAAGAAAGAGGGATGAATGGTAATGGAGGAAGGTGACGTTGAGAAAGAAAGAGGGATGAATGGTAATGGAGGAAGGTGACGTTGAGAAAGAAAGAGGGATGAATGGTAATGGAGGAAGGTGACGTTGAGAAAGAAAGAGGGATGAATGGTAATGGAGGAAGGTGACGTTGAGAAAGAAAGCAGAAGGAAGGGAAGTAGAAAGACAGATGAAGCGAGAGGAACTGAGAAAGACAGAAAAAGAGAGAACAGAGGGGAGGAAATAGAGGAAGGGTTGGGTTGAGTAATAATAACAAACAGAAAGAGAACTGGAGTAACCCTGAGATGAACAGTTATTTCAGGGGAATAGGAGAACTGGAGTAACCCTGAGAATAACAGTTAACAGGGAGGCAGAAAGGAAAACAATATTATGAGTGTGGCAGTTATAGCACAGTCATTACGTTCAAATATTGTTAACGCTGCACCCACAACAGGGAGGCCAATATAACTGGTCAGCCATGTATACGCTGTATGATAAAACACACACATGCATATGCAGCACACAGACCCACACACACAGTCACATAAAAACACTCACAAAAAGACCCATGAATATGCATGCACAAACATGCACAAAAGTGAAAACACCTACACAAGGACACACACACATATACACAGACAGAAACACACACACACACACACACATACACATACACACACAGACACACTCGATTGACTTGAGGTTAGCTGACCTGAGCTTTGCGAAGCACTAATGATGACGAAGTCCATGTGCTCTTAGACAATGGTCAAAGGTGCAGGATCACCAGCCATTACAAAAAAGGAAATGTGACCTACAATTACTACCTCTAGAAGTCCCCCTTTTGAACTATCTCAGCTGAAATCTCCCAGCCAGGCTTCCTCAGAATTGTGAAATGAAGCTTGCATCCCAAATGACATCCTAGTGCCTTTATAGTGCACTACTTTTGACAAGGACCAATAGGGCTCTGGTTAAAAGTAGTGTACTATATAGGGAATAGGGTGCCATTTGGGACTCACAGAAACAGTCACCACCGTGATTACGTTCCTCACTCCCCTGTCTTAATTGCAGTCCTACCGGGAAACGCATTGTGTCCTTTTGAGAGAGAGGCTGTTCCCCAAATGGCACCATATTCCCTATATAGTGCACTAAAGCCCCTACGAGCCCTGGTCAAAAGTAGTGCACTGTATAGGGAATAGGGTGCCATTTGGGATTGAGTCTAAGACGTTCTTTGAAGCGTCACTCAGTTAAAAGGTTCTAAGATGCTGTGCCTATGAATGTTAAATCCTGTGTATATACAAAGAGCTAGAGTGTGTCACGGTTTGGTTTGTGGATACTGTCATCTTCTGTAACTGGTACGGTGCGGTGCGTGTGTGTGTGATTGAGAGTAACCATCAACACATCGCTCTCCAACAGCTCATACTATTACGACACCACTATTTATTGACACATTAGAAAAGGGGGGGCCCCTAATTCCATCACTTTTACAATGTCTGGAAAAAACTGTGTTCGTTTCAGTGTTCCATGATTTCATATTTTTATTTCACACAAAAAATTATACTGACCACCATTATTTAAAGAACACACATTTAAAAGAGTTTGCAACTGCCAAAGGTTGTTCTTTTCACTTTGTGCAAACCCACAGTTTCGGGTGGCTCTTCTCAGACGATCCCGCATGTGAAAAAGCTGGATGTGGAGGTCCTGGGCTGGCGTGGTTACACGTGGTCTGCGGTTGTTAGGCCAGTTGGACGTACTGCCAAATTCTCTAAAACTATGTTGGAGGCAGCTTATAGTAGAGAAATGCACATTCAATTCTATGACATCAGCTCTGGTGAACATTCCAGCAGTCAGCATGCCAATTACACGCTCCCTCAAAACTTCAGACAGCTGTGGAATTGTGTTGTGTAACAAAACTGTACATTTTAGTGTGGCCTTATATTGTCCTCAGTACAAGATGAACCTGTGTAATGATCATGCTGTTTAATCAGCTTCTTGATATGCCACACCTGTCAGAAGGACGGATTATCTTGCAAAGGAGAAATGCTCACTAATAGGGATGTAAACAAATGTGTGCACAAAATGTGAGAGTTAATAAGCTTTTTGCGTGTATGGAAGACTTCTGGGATATTTTCTTTCAGCTCATGAAACATGGGACAAACACTTTACATGTTGCGTTTATATTTTTGTTCAGTGTACATATGGGTATGTTTCATCATGGAAAAAGACTCATTCTATTATGGTTTTCTTGGTTGCCTATTGCTTTCGTGGTTGTAAATGGAACTGTACGTATTAAAAACGGATTTATAGTAGGCTGACTTTGCTTAATTAATTACTTGGGTCAAATTCAATCCACAGAATTGTATTGTGCCATATCACAACGTGTTGCTGTACTCATGAGCGGCATGATTTTCCATGTCTGAAACAGGCCTATAGGGTTATTTGTTTGACAAGACAACTGTGCATGGCTGTATCTCACTGCAGTAGGCTGTAGGCTGTATCTCACTGCAATAGGCTGTATCTCACTGCAGTAGGCTGTAGGCTTTATCTCACTGTAGTAGATTGTAGGCTGTAGGCTGTATCTCACTGCAGTAGCCTGAAGGCTGTAGGCTGTATCTCACTGCAGTAGACTGAAGGCTGTAAACTATATCTCACTGTAGTAGGCTGAAGGCTGTAGGATGTATCTCACTGTAGTAGACTGAAGGCTGTAGGCTATATCTCACTGCAGTAGCCTGGAGGCTGTCGGCTGTATCTCACTGCAGTAGACTGTATTTCACTGTAGTAGGCTGGAGGCTGTATCTCACTGTAGTAGACTGTGGGCTGTAGGCTGTATCTTACTGCAGTAGGCTGTATCTCACTGTAGTAGACTGGAAGTTGTAGGCTGTATCTCACTGCAGTAGGCTGTATCTTACTCCAGTAGGCTGTATCTCACTGTAGTAGACTGGAGGCTGTATCTCACTGTAGTAGACTATGGGCTGTAGGCTGTATCTGACTGCAGTAGACTGTGGGCTGTATCTCACTGTAGTAGAATGGAGGCTGTATCTCACTGCAGTAGGCTGTAGACTGTATCTCACTGTAGTAGCCTGGAGGCTGTAGGCTGTATCTCACTGCAGTGGACTGTAGCCTATATATTA
This sequence comes from Salvelinus namaycush, assembly GCF_016432855.1. NCBI lineage: Eukaryota > Metazoa > Chordata > Actinopteri > Salmoniformes > Salmonidae > Salvelinus > Salvelinus namaycush. Next base: position 11,841,094 of record NC_052333.1, on the reverse strand, counting down.
TTGTAGTAGAATGGAGGCTGTATCTCACTGTAGTAGGCTGGAGGCTGTATCTCGCTGCAGTAGCCTGTAGGCTGTATCTCACTGCAGTAGGCTGTATTTCACTGTAGTAGACTGGAGGTTGTAGGCTGTATCTCACTGCAGTAGCCTGTATCTTACTCCAGTAGGCTGTATCTCACTGTAGTAGACTGGAGGCTGTATCTCACTGTAGTAGACTGTGGGCTGTAGGCTGTATCTGACTGTAGTAGACTGGAGGCTGTAGGTAGTATCTTACTGCAGTAGACTGAAGGCTGGAGGCTGTATCTCACTGTAGTAGACTGGAGGCTGTAGGCTGTATCTCACTGTAGTAGACTGGAGGTTGTAGGCTGTATCTCACTGCAGTAGACTGAAAGCTGTAGGCTGTACCTCACTGCAGTAGACTGAAAGCTGTAGGCTGTATCTCACTGTAGTAGACTGGAGGTTGTAAGCGGTATCTCGCTGCAGTAGACTGGAGGCTGTAGGCTGTATCTCACTGCAGTAGGCTGGATATTGTAGGCTGTATCTCACTGCAGTAGACTGAAAGCTGTAGGCTGTATCTCACTGCACTAGGCTGTAGGCTGTATCTCACTGTAGTAGACTGGAGGTTGTAGGCTGTATCTCACTGCAGTAGACTGTGGGCTGTAGGCTGTATCTGACTGCAGTAGACTGTGGGCTGTATCTCACTGTAGTAGACTGGAGGCTGTAGGCTGTATCTTACTGTAGTAGACTGAGAGCTGTAGGCTGTATCTCACTGCAGTAGACTGGAGGCTGTATCCCACTGCAGTAGACTGAAGACTGTAGGCTGTATCATCTCACTGTAGTAGACTGGAGGCTGTAGGCTGTATCTCACTGTAGTAGACTGGAGGCTGTAGGCTGTATCTCACTGTAGTAGACTGTGGGCTGTAGGTAGTATCTTACTGCAGTAGGCTGTATCTCACTGTAGTAGACTGGAGGCTGTAGGCTGTATCTCACTGCAGTAGACTGTAGGCCGTATCTCACTGTAGTAGCCTGGAGGCTGTGGGCTTTATCTCACTGCAGTAGACTGTAGTCTATATATTACTGTAGTAGAATGGAGGCTGTATCTCACTGTAGTAGGCTGGAGGCTGTAGGCTGTATCTCACTGCAGTAGACTGTAGGCCGTATCTCACTGTAGTAGCCTGGAGGCTGTGGGCTTTATCTCACTGCAGTAGACTGTAGTCTATATATTACTGTAGTAGAATGGAGGCTGTATCTCACTGTAGTAGGCTGGAGGCTGTATCTCGCTGCAGTAGCCTGTAGGCTGTATCTCACTGCAGTAGGCTGTATTTCACTGTAGTAGACTGGAGGTTGTAGGCTGTATCTCACTGCAGTAGCCTGTATCTTACTCCAGTAGGCTGTATCTCACTGTAGTAGACTGGAGGCTGTATCTCACTGTAGTTTACTGTGGGCTGTAGGCTGTATCTGACTGTAGTAGACTGTGGGCTGTAGGTAGTATCTTACTGCAGTAGGTTGTAGGCTGTATCTCACTGTAGTAGACTGGAGGCTGTAGGCTGTATCTCACTGTAGTAGACTGGAGGCTGTATACTGTATCTCACTGCAGTAGACTGAAGGCTGTAGGCTGTATCTCACTGTAGTAGACTGGAGATTGTAGGCTGTATCTCACTGCAGTAGACTGAAAGCTGTAGGCCGTATCTCACTGTAGTAGACTGGAGGCTGTAGGCTGTATCTCACTGCAGTAGACTGAAAGCTGTAGGCCGTATCTCACTGCAGTAGACTGAAAGCTGTAGGCTGTATCTCACTGCAGTAGACTGAAAGCTGTAGGCTGTATCTCACTGTAGTAGACTGGAGGTTGTAAGCGGTATCTCGCTGCAGTAGACTGGAGGCTGTAGGCTGTATCTCACTGCAGTAGGCTGGATGTTGTAGGCTGTATCTCACTGCAGTAGACTGAAAGCTGTAGGCTGTATCTCACTGCACTAGGCTGTAGGCTGTAGGCTGTATCTCACTGTAGTAGACTGGAGGTTGTAGGCTGTATCTCACTGCAGTAGACTGTGGGCTGTAGGCTGTATCTGACTGCAGTAGACTGTGGGCTGTATCTCACTGTAGTAGACTGGAGGCTGTAGGCTGTATCTTACTGTAGTAGACTGAGAGCTGTAGGCTGTATCTCACTGTAGTAGACTGGAGGCTGTATCTCACTGCAGTAGACTGAAGACTGTAGGCTGTATCTCACTGTAGTAGACTGGAGGCTGTAGGCTGTATCTCACTGTAGTAGACTGTGGGCTGTAGGTAGTATCTTACTGCAGTAGGCTGTATCTCACTGTAGTAGACTGGAGGCTGTAGGCTGTATCTCACTGTAGTAGACTGGAGGTTGTAGGCTGTATCTCACTGCACTAGGCTGTAGGCTGTATCTCACTGCACTAGGCTGTAGGCTGTATCCCACTGCACTAGGCTGTATCTCACTGCAGTAGGCTGTAGGTTGTATCTCACTGTAGTAGACTGGAGGCTGTAGGCTGTATCTCACTGTAGTAGACTGAAGACTGTATCTCACTGTAGTAGACTGGAGGCTGTAGGCTGTATCTCACTGTAGTAGACCGGAGGCTGTAGGCTGTATCTCACTGTAGTAGACTGGAGGCTGTATCTCATTGTAGTAGACTGAAGGCTGTAGGCTGTATCTCACTGTAGTAAATTTGAGGCTGTAGACTGTATCTCACTGCAGTAGGCTGTATGCTGTATCTCACTGTAGTAGACTGAAGGCTGTAGGCTGTATCTCACTGCAGTAGACTGTGGGCTGTATCTCACTGTAGTAGACTGGAGGCTGTTGGCTGTATCTCACTGCAGTAGACTGTGGGCTGTATTTCACTGTAGTAGACTGGAGGCTGGATCTCACTGCAGTAGACTTTGGGCTGTAGGCTGTATCTCACTGCAGTAGACTGTGGGCTGTATCTCACTGTAGTAGAATGGAGGCTGTAGGCTGTATCTCACTGCAGTAGGCTGTATCTTACTCCAGTAGGCTGTATCTCACTGTAGTAGACTGGAGGCTGTATCTCACTGTAGTAGACTGTGGGCTGTAGGCTGTATCTGACTGCAGTAGACTGTGGGCTGTATCTCACTGTAGTAGAATGGAGGCTGTATCTCACTGCAGTAGGCTGTAGACTGTATCTCACTGTAGTAGCCTGGAGGCTGTAGGCTGTATCTCACTGCAGTGGACTGTAGCCTATATATTACTGTAGTAGAATGGAGGCTGTATCTCACTGTAGTAGGCTGGAGGCTGTATCTCGCTGCAGTAGCCTGTAGGCTGTATCTCACTGCAGTAGGCTGTATTTCACTGTAGTAGACTGGAGGTTGTAGGCTGTATCTCACTGCAGTAGCCTGTATCTTACTCCAGTAGGCTGTATCTCACTGTAGTAGACTGGAGGCTGTATCTCACTGTAGTAGACTGTGGGCTGTAGGCTGTATCTGACTGTAGTAGACTGTGGGCTGTAGGTAGTATCTTACTGCAGTAGACTGAAGGCTGGAGGCTGTATCTCACTGTAGTAGACTGGAGGCTGTAGGCTGTATCTCACTGTAGTAGACTGGAGGTTGTAGGCTGTATCTCACTGCAGTAGACTGAAAGCTGTAGGCTGTATCTCACTGCAGTAGACTGAAAGCTGTAGGCTGTATCTCACTGTAGTAGACTGGAGGTTGTAAGCGGTATCTCGCTGCAGTAGACTGAAAGCTGTAGGCTGTATCTCACTGCACTAGGCTGTAGGCTGTAGGCTGTATCTCACTGTAGTAGACTGGAGGTTGTAGGCTGTATCTCACTGCAGTAGACTGTGGGCTGTAGGCTGTATCTGACTGCAGTAGACTGTGGGCTGTATCTCACTGTAGTAGACTGGAGGCTGTAGGCTGTATCTTACTGTAGTAGACTGAGAGCTGTAGGCTGTATCTCACTGCAGTAGACTGGAGGCTGTATCTCACTGCAGTAGACTGAAGACTGTAGGCTGTATCATCTCACTGTAGTAGACTGGAGGCTGTAGGCTGTATCTCACTGTAGTAGACTGGAGGCTGTAGGCTGTATCTCACTGTAGTAGACTGTGGGCTGTAGGTAGTATCTTACTGCAGTAGGCTGTATCTCACTGTAGTAGACTGGAGGCTGTAGGCTGTATCTCACTGCAGTAGACTGTAGGCCGTATCTCACTGTAGTAGCCTGGAGGCTGTGGGCTTTATCTCACTGCAGTAGACTGTAGCCTATATATTACTGTAGTAGAATGGAGGCTGTATCTCACTGTAGTAGGCTGGAGGCTGTAGGCTGTATCTCACTGCAGTAGACTGTAGGCTGTATCTCACTGTAGTAGCCTGGAGGCTGTGGGATTTATCTCACTGCAGTAGACTGTAGTCTATATATTACTGTAGTAGAATGGAGGCTGTATCTCACTGTAGTAGGCTGGAGGCTGTATCTCGCTGCAGTAGCCTGTAGGCTGTATCTCACTGCAGTAGGCTGTATTTCACTGTAGTAGACTGGAGGTTGTAGGCTGTATCTCACTGCAGTAGCCTGTATCTTACTCCAGTAGGCTGTATCTCACTGTAGTAGACTGGAGGCTGTATCTCACTGTAGTTTACTGTGGGCTGTAGGCTGTATCTGACTGTAGTAGACTGTGGGCTGTAGGTAGTATCTTACTGCAGTAGGTTGTAGGCTGTATCTCACTGTAGTAGACTGGAGGCTGTAGGCTGTATCTCACTGTAGTAGACTGGAGGCTGTATACTGTATCTCACTGCAGTAGACTGAAGGCTGTAGGCTGTATCTCACTGTAGTAGACTGGAGATTGTAGGCTGTATCTCACTGCAGTAGACTGAAAGCTGTAGGCCGTATCTCACTGTAGTAGACTGGAGGCTGTAGGCTGTATCTCACTGCAGTAGACTGAAAGCTGTAGGCCGTATCTCACTGCAGTAGACTGAAAGCTGTAGGCTGTATCTCACTGCAGTAGACTGAAAGCTGTAGGCTGTATCTCACCGTAGTAGACTGGAGGTTGTAAGCGGTATCTCGCTGCAGTAGACTGGAGGCTGTAGGCTGTATCTCACTGCAGTAGGCTGGATGTTGTAGGCTGTATCTCACTGCAGTAGACTGAAAGCTGTAGGCTGTATCTCACTGCACTAGGCTGTAGGCTGTAGGCTGTATCTCACTGTAGTAGACTGGAGGTTGTAGGCTGTATCTCACTGCAGTAGACTGTGGGCTGTAGGCTGTATCTGACTGCAGTAGACTGTGGGCTGTATCTCACTGTAGTAGACTGGAGGCTGTAGGCTGTATCTTACTGTAGTAGACTGAGAGCTGTAGGCTGTATCTCACTGTAGTAGACTGGAGGCTGTATCTCACTGCAGTAGACTGAAGACTGTAGGCTGTATCTCACTGTAGTAGACTGGAGGCTGTAGGCTGTATCTCACTGTAGTAGACTGTGGGCTGTAGGTAGTATCTTACTGCAGTAGGCTGTATCTCACTGTAGTAGACTGGAGGCTGTAGGCTGTATCTCACTGTAGTAGACTGGAGGTTGTAGGCTGTATCTCACTGCACTAGGCTGTAGGCTGTATCTCACTGCACTAGGCTGTAGGCTGTATCCCACTGCACTAGGCTGTATCTCACTGCAGTAGGCTGTAGGCTGTATCTCACTGTAGTAGACTGGAGGCTGTAGGCTGTATCTCACTGTAGTAGACTGAAGACTGTATCTCACTGTAGTAGACTGGAGGCTGTAGGCTGTATCTCACTGTAGTAGACCGGAGGCTGTAGGCTGTATCTCACTGTAGTAGACTGGAGGCTGGAGGCTGTATCTCATTGTAGTAGACTGAAGGCTGTAGGCTGTATCTCACTGTAGTAAATTTGAGGCTGTAGACTGTATCTCACTGCAGTAGGCTGTATGCTGTATCTCACTGTAGTAGACTGAAGGCTGTAGGCTGTATCTCACTGCAGTAGACTGTGGGCTGTATCTCACTGTAGTAGACTGGAGGCTGTTGGCTGTATCTCACTGCAGTAGACTGTGGGCTGTATTTCACTGTAGTAGACTGGAGGCTGGATCTCACTGCAGTAGACTTTGGGCTGTAGGCTGTATCTCACTGCAGTAGACTGTGGGCTGTATCTCACTGTAGTAGAATGGAGGCTGTAGGCTGTATCTCACTGCAGTAGGCTGTATCTTACTCCAGTAGGCTGTATCTCACTGTAGTAGACTGGAGGCTGTATCTCACTGTAGTAGACTGTGGGCTGTAGGCTGTATCTGACTGCAGTAGACTGTGGGCTGTATCTCACTGTAGTAGAATGGAGGCTGTATCTCACTGCAGTAGGCTGTAGACTGTATCTCACTGTAGTAGCCTGGAGGCTGTAGGCTGTATCTCACTGCAGTGGACTGTAGCCTATATATTACTGTAGTAGAATGGAGGCTGTATCTCACTGTAGTAGGCTGGAGGCTGTATCTCGCTGCAGTAGCCTGTAGGCTGTATCTCACTGCAGTAGGCTGTATTTCACTGTAGTAGACTGGAGGTTGTAGGCTGTATCTCACTGCAGTAGCCTGTATCTTACTCCAGTAGGCTGTATCTCACTGTAGTAGACTGTGGGCTGTAGGCTGTATCTGACTGTAGTAGACTGTGGGCTGTAGGTAGTATCTTACTGCAGTAGACTGAAGGCTGGAGGCTGTATCTCACTGTAGTAGACTGGAGGCTGTAGGCTGTATCTCACTGTAGTAGACTGGAGGTTGTAGGCTGTATCTCACTGCAGTAGACTGAAAGCTGTAGGCTGTATCTCACTGCAGTAGACTGAAAGCTGTAGGCTGTATCTCACTGTAGTAGACTGGAGGTTGTAAGCGGTATCTCGCTGCAGTAGACTGAAAGCTGTAGGCTGTATCTCACTGCACTAGGCTGTAGGCTGTAGGCTGTATCTCACTGTAGTAGACTGGAGGTTGTAGGCTGTATCTCACTGCAGTAGACTGTGGGCTGTAGGCTGTATCTGACTGCAGTAGACTGTGGGCTGTATCTCACTGTAGTAGACTGGAGGCTGTAGGCTGTATCTTACTGTAGTAGACTGAGAGCTGTAGGCTGTATCTCACTGCAGTAGACTGGAGGCTGTATCTCACTGCAGTAGACTGAAGACTGTAGGCTGTATCATCTCACTGTAGTAGACTGGAGGCTGTAGGCTGTATCTCACTGTAGTAGACTGGAGGCTGTAGGCTGTATCTCACTGTAGTAGACTGTGGGCTGTAGGTAGTATCTTACTGCAGTAGGCTGTATCTCACTGTAGTAGACTGGAGGCTGTAGGCTGTATCTCACTGCAGTAGACTGTAGGCCGTATCTCACTGTAGTAGCCTGGAGGCTGTGGGCTTTATCTCACTGCAGTAGACTGTAGCCTATATATTACTGTAGTAGAATGGAGGCTGTATCTCACTGTAGTAGGCTGGAGGCTGTATCTCGCTGCAGTAGCCTGTAGGCTGTATCTCACTGCAGTAGGCTGTATTTCACTGTAGTAGACTGGAGGTTGTAGGCTGTATCTCACTGCAGTAGCCTGTATCTTACTCCAGTAGGCTGTATCTCACTGTAGTAGACTGGAGGCTGTATCTCACTGTAGTTTACTGTGGGCTGTAGGCTGTATCTGACTGTAGTAGACTGTGGGCTGTAGGTAGTATCTTACTGCAGTAGGTTGTAGGCTGTATCTCACTGTAGTAGACTGGAGGCTGTAGGCTGTATCTCACTGTAGTAGACTAGAGGCTGTATACTGTATCTCACTGCAGTAGACTGAAGGCTGTAGGCTGTATCTCACTGTAGTAGACTGGAGATTGTAGGCTGTATCTCACTGCAGTAGACTGAAAGCTGTAGGCCGTATCTCACTGTAGTAGACTGGAGGCTGTAGGCTGTATCTCACTGCAGTAGACTGAAAGCTGTAGGCCGTATCTCACTGCAGTAGACTGAAAGCTGTAGGCTGTATCTCACTGCAGTAGACTGAAAGCTGTAGGCTGTATCTCACTGTAGTAGACTGGAGGTTGTAAGCGGTATCTCGCTGCAGTAGACTGGAGGCTGTAGGCTGTATCTCACTGCAGTAGGCTGGATGTTGTAGGCTGTATCTCACTGCAGTAGACTGAAAGCTGTAGGCTGTATCTCACTGCACTAGGCTGTAGGCTGTAGGCTGTATCTCACTGTAGTAGACTGGAGGTTGTAGGCTGTATCTCACTGCAGTAGACTGTGGGCTGTAGGCTGTATCTGACTGCAGTAGACTGTGGGCTGTATCTCACTGTAGTAGACTGGAGGCTGTAGGCTGTATCTTACTGTAGTAGACTGAGAGCTGTAGGCTGTATCTCACTGTAGTAGACTGGAGGCTGTATCTCACTGCAGTAGACTGAAGACTGTAGGCTGTATCTCACTGTAGTAGACTGGAGGCTGTAGGCTGTATCTCACTGTAGTAGACTGTGGGCTGTAGGTAGTATCTTACTGCAGTAGGCTGTATCTCACTGTAGTAGACTGGAGGCTGTAGGCTGTATCTCACTGTAGTAGACTGGAGGTTGTAGGCTGTATCTCACTGCACTAGGCTGTAGGCTGTATCTCACTGCACTAGGCTGTAGGCTGTATCCCACTGCACTAGGCTGTATCTCACTGCAGTAGGCTGTAGGCTGTATCTCACTGTAGTAGACTGGAGGCTGTAGGCTGTATCTCACTGTAGTAGACTGAAGACTGTATCTCACTGTAGTAGACTGGAGGCTGTAGGCTGTATCTCACTGTAGTAGACCGGAGGCTGTAGGCTGTATCTCACTGTAGTAGACTGGAGGCTGTAGGCTGTATCTCACTGTAGTAGACCGGAGGCTGTAGGCTGTATCTCACTGTAGTAGACTGGAGGCTGGAGGCTGTATCTCATTGTAGTAGACTGAAGGCTGTAGGCTGTATCTCACTGTAGTAAATTTGAGGCTGTAGACTGTATCTCACTGCAGTATGCTGTATGCTGTATCTCACTGTAGTAGACTGAAGGCTGTAGGCTGTATCTCACTGCAGTAGACTGTGGGCTGTATCTCACTGCAGTAGACTGTGGGCTGTATCTCACTGTAGTAGACTGGAGGCTGTTGGCTGTATCTCACTGCAGTAGGCTGTACGCTGTATCTCACTGAAGTAGACTGGAGGCTGGAGGCTGTATCTCACTGCAGTAGACTTTGGGCTGTAGGCTGTATCTCACTGCAGTAGACTGTGGGCTGTAGGCTGTATCTTACTGCAGTAGGCTGTATCTCACTGTAGTAGACTGGAGGTTGTAGGCGGTATCTCACTGCAGTAGACTGGAGGTTGTAGCCTGTATCTCACTGCACTAGGCTGTAGGCTGTATCTCACTGTGGTAGACTGGAGGCTGTAGGCTGTATCTCACTGTAGTAGACTGAAGACTGTAGGCTGTATCTCACTGTAGTAGACTGGAGGCTGTATCTCACTGTAGTAGACTGGAGGCTGTATCTCACTGCAGTAGGCTGTATCTCACTGCAGTAGGCTGTAGGCTGTATCTCACTGCAGTAGGCTGGAGGTTGTAGTCTGTATCTCACTGCACTAGGCTGTATCTCACTGCACTAGGCTGTAGGCTGTATCTCACTGCAGTAGGCTGTATCTCACTGTAGTAGACTGGAGGCTGTAGGCTGTATCTCACTGTAGTAGACTGGAGGCTGTGTCTCACTGTAGTAGACTGGAAGCTGTAGGCTGTATCTCACTGCAGTAGACTGAAGGCTGTGTCTCACTGTAGTAGACTGTGGGCTGTAGGAGTATCTTACTGCAGTATACTGTATCTCACTGTAGTAGACTGGAGGCTGTAGGCTGTATCTCACTGTTGTAGACTGGAGGATGTAGGCTGTATCTCACTGTAGGCTGTATCTCATCTTATCTAAGATGGCGTAGCAGTGTAGACGTGTTTGTTTAGTCCTCTCGTGTACGTTTGTATTTTTCGTATTTCTTGTATATATATTTTTTTTTAATTCTATCTCTTTTCGATTTTTAATTCGATTATACCTTCCGGTAACCTACCTCACCCAATGTGATACGGAATCGCTATTATTTTTTAACTTTGGAACACATTCAAGAACCCCCAGTAGCTTACCAGCTAATCAGCTACAAGCTATTTAGCCATTTTTAGCCGCTGCTAGCAGCTTTTACCTTCTGCACAGACACCAGCCCTGTTATTAGCCTGGATATTACTCACCAATTTTACCAGCATCGGACTGTCTCTCGACAACAACGCCGGATTCCTGCCGTAATCCCTGAGCCACTACTTCTGATCCTCACAGCTAGCTTGCAGCTAGCACAACTAGCGCCACTGCCACGAAGCTAGCACCAGTTAGCAAACACAATTCTACAATCACAACCTCTCTTTCGCCATCGCCATCCGGCTTGGATTCTCTGTCGACACGACCACGTCTGGTCTGCAGACGAATACCCCATCCGCTGTGCCCTCAACCGGCCTCCGTCTGAGCAGACCCCCTCCGTCTGAGCAGACCACCCCCCGGGCTACTAACTTTAAACGCCGCGTGCTAGCTTAGTGGCGGCTTCCCTGTTCCATCTACGGCTGCCCCCTGGACACTATGATCACTTGGCTACATAGCTGATGCCTGCCGGACTGTCCATTAATTCACGGTACTCCATTCTGTTTATTTGTGTTTTATCTGTCGGCTCTGTGTTTTAACTCAGGCTCTGTGTGTAGTTAATCCGACCCTCTCTGCCTAGTCGTCGCCATTTTTACCTGCTGTTGCTGTGTTAGCTGACTAGCTGCTGTTATCTCACCTGTTGTTTTAGCTAGCTCTCCCAATCAAGACCTGCAATCACTTTATGCCTTACTGTATGTCTCTCTCAAATATCAATATGCCTTGTATACTGTTGTTCAGGCTAGTTATCATTGTTTTGGTTTGCAATGGACCCCGTAGTTCCACTCTCCGTACCTCTGATACCTCCTTTGTCCCACCTCCCACACATGCGGTGACCTCACCCATTGAGACCAGCATGTCCAGAGATACAACCTCTCTTATCATCACCCAGTGCCTGGGCTTGCCTCCGCTGTACCCGTGCCCCACCATACCCCTGTCTGCACATTATGCCCAGAATCTATTCTACCACGCCCATAAATCTGCTCCTTTTATTCCTTGTCCCCAACGCTCTAGGCGACCAGTTTTGATAGCCTTTAGCCGCACCCTCATCCTACTACTCCTCTGTTCCTCGGGTGATGTGGAGGTAAACCCAGGCCCTGCATGTCCCCAGGCACCCTCATTTGTTGACTTCTGTGATCGAAAAAGCCTTGGCCTCATGCATGTCAACATCAGAAGCCTCCTCCCTAAGTTTGTCTTACTCACCGCTTTAGCACACTCTGCCAACCCTGATGTCCTTGCCGTGTCTGAATCCTGGCTTAGGAAGGCCACCAAAAATTCATACCCAACTATAACACTTTCCGTCAAGATAGAACTGCCAAAGGGGGAGGAGTTGCAATCTACTGCAGAGATAGCCTGCAAAGTTCTGTCATTCTTTCCAGGTCTATGCCCAAACAGTTCGAACTTCTAATTTTAAAAATGAATCTCTCCAGAAATAAGTCTCTCACTGTTGCCGCCTGCTACCGACCCCCCTCAGCTCCCAGCTGTGCCCTGGACACCATCTGTGAATTGATCGCTCCCCATCTAGCTTCAGAGTTTGTTCTGTTAGGTGACCTAAACTGGGATATGCTTAACACCCCGGCAGTCCTACAATCTAAGCTAGATGCCCTCAATCTCACACAAATCATCAAGGAACCCACCAGGTACAACCCTAAATCCGTAAACATGGGCACCCTAATAGACATTATCCTGACCAACTTGCCCTCCAAATACACCTCTGCTGTCTTCAATCAAGATCTCAGCGATCACTGCCTCATTGCCTGTATCCGCTACGGGTCCGCGGTCAAACGACCACCCCTCATCACTGTCAAACGCTCCCTAAAACACTTCTGCGAGCAGGCCTTTCTAATCGACCTGGCCCGGGTACCCTGGAAGGATATTGACCTCATCCCGTCAGTTGAGGATGCCTGGTCATTCTTTAAAAGTTACTTCCTCACCATATTAGACAAGCATGCTCCGTTCAAAAAATGCAGAACTAAGAACAGATATAGCCCTTGGTTCACTCCAGACCTGACTGCCCTCGACCAGCACAAAAACATCCTGTGGCGAACTGCAATAGCATCGAAGAGCCCCCGCGATATGCAACTGTTCAGGGAAGTCAGGAACCAATACACGCAGTCAGTCAGGAAAGCAAAGGCCAGCTTTTTCAAGCAGAAATTTGCATCCTGTAGCTCTAACTCCAAAAAGTTCTGGGATACTGTAAAGTCCATGGAGAACAAGAGCACCTCCTCCCAGCTGCCCACTGCACTGAGGCTAGGTAACACGGTCACCACCGATAAATCCGTGATAATCGAAAACTTCAACAAGCATTTCTCAATGGCTGGCCATGCCTTCCTCCTGGCGACTCCAACCTTGGCCAACAGCCCCGCCCCCCCCGCTGCTACTCGCCCAAGCCTCCCCAGCTTCTCCTTTACCCAAATCCAGATAGCAAATGTTCTGAAAGAGCTGGAAAACCTGGACCCATACAAATCAGCTGGGCTTGACAATCTGGACCCCCTATTTCTGAAACTGTCCGCCGCCATTGTCACACCCCCTATTACCAGCCTGTTCAACCTCTCCTTCGTATCATCTGAGATCCCCAAGGATTGGAAAGCTGCCGCGGTCATCCCCCTCTTCAAAGGGGGAGACACCCTGGACCCAAACTGTTACAGACCTATATCCATCCTGCCCTGCCTATCTAAGGTCTTCGAAAGCCAAGTCAACAAACAGATCACTGACCATCTCGAATCCCACCGTACCTTCTCCGCTGTGCAATCCGGTTTCCGAGCCGGTCACGGGTGCACCTCAGCCACGCTCAAGGTACTAAACGATATCATAACCGCCATCGATAAAAGACAGTACTGTGCAGCCGTCTTCATCGACCTGGCCAAGGCTTTCGACTCTGTCAATCACCATATTCTTATCGGCAGACTCAGTAGCCTCGGTTTTTCTAATGACTGCTTTGCCTGGTTCACCAACTACTTTGCAGACAGAGTTCAGTGTGTCAAATCGGAGGGCATGTTGTCCGGTCCTCTGGCAGTCTCTATGGGGGTACCACAGGGTTCAATTCTCGGGCCGACTCTTTTCTCTGTATATATCAATGATGTTGCTCTTGCTGCGGGCGATTCCCTGATCCACCTCTACGCAGACGACACCATTCTGTATACTTCTGGCCCTTCCTTGGACACTGTGCTATCTAACCTCCAAACGAGCTTCAATGCCATACAACACTCCTTCCGTGGCCTCCAACTGCTCTTAAACGCTAGTAAAATGCATGCTTTTCAACCGTTCGCTGCCTGCACCCGCACGCCCGACTAGCATCACCACCCTGGACGGTTCCGACCTAGAATATGTGGACATCTATAAGTACCTAGGTGTCTGGCTAGACTGCAAACTCTCCTTCCAGACTCATATCAAACATCTCCAATCCAAAATCAAATCTAGAGTCGGCTTTCTATTTCGCAACAAAGCCTCCTTCACTCACGCCGCCAAACTTACCCTAGTAAAACTGACTATCCTACCGATCCTCGACTTCGGCGATGTCATCTACAAAATAGCTTCCAATACTCTACTCAGCAAACTGGATGCAGTTTATCACAGTTCCATCCGTTTTGTTACTAAAGCACCTTATACGACCCACCACTGCGACCTGTATGCCCTAGTCGGCTGGCCCTCGCTACATGTTCGTCGTCAGACCCACTGGCTCCAGGTCATCTACAAGGCTATGCTAGGTAAAGTGCCGCCTTATCTCAGTTCACTGGTCACGATGGCTACACCCACCCGTAGCACGCGCTCCAGCAGGTGTATCTCACTGATCATCCCTAAAGCCAAAACCTCATTTGGACGCCTTTCCTTCCAGTTCTCTGCTGCCTGCGACTGGAACGAATTGCAAAAATCTCTGAAGTTGGAGACTTTTATCTCCCTCAACAACTTCAAACATCTGCTATCCGAGCAGCTAACCGATCGCTGCAGCTGTACATAGTCCATCGGTATATAGCCCACCCAATTTACCTACCTCACCCCCCATACTGCTTTTATTTATTTACTTTTCTGCTCTTTTGCACACCAGTATCTCTACTTGCACATGATCATCTGATGATTTATCACTCCAGTGTTAATCTGCTAAATTGTAATTATTCGATTTATTGCCTACCTCCTCATGCCTTTTGCACACATTGTATATAGATTCTCTTTTTTTCTACCATGTTATTGACTTGTTTATTGTTTACTCCATGTGTAACTCTGTGTTGTTGTCTGTTCACACTGCTATGCTTTATCTTGGCCAGGTCGCAGTTGCAAATGAGAACTTGTTCTCAACTAGCCTACCTGGTTAAATAAAGGTGAAATTAAAAATTAAAAAATAATAAAAGTAGTAGACTGAAGGCTGTATCTCACTGCAGTAGACTGTGTGCTGTATCTTACTGTAGTAGACTGGAGGCTGTAGGCTGTACCTCACTGCAGTAGGCTGTATCTCACTGTAGTAGACTGGAGGCTGTAGACTGTATCTCACTGCAGTAGACTGGAGGCTGTAGGCTGTATCCCACTGTAGTAGACTGAAGGCTGTAGCCTGTATCTCACTGCAGTAGACTGTGGGCTGTATCACACTGTAGTAGACTGGAGGCTGTAGGCTGTATCTCACTGCTGTAGGCTGTATCTCACTGTAGTAGACTGGAGGCTGTATCTCACTGCTGTAGGCTGTATCTCACTGTAGTAGACTGGAGGCTGTAGGCTGTATCTCACTGTAGTAGGCTGGAGGCTGTATCTCACTGTAGTAGACTGAAGGCTGTAGGCTGTATCTCACTGTAGTAGACTGAAGGCTGTAGGCTGTATCTCACTGTAGTAGACTGGAGGCTGTAGGCTGTATCTCACTGTAGTAGGCTGGAGGCTGTATCTCACTGTAGTAGACTGAAGGCTGTATCTCACTGTAGTAGACTGGAGGCTGGAGGATGTATCTCACTGTAGTAGACTGAAGGCTGTAGGCTGTATCTCACTGCAGTATACTGTGGGCTGTAGGCTGTATCTCACTGCAGTAGACTGTGGGCTGTAGGCTGTATCTTACTGCAGTAGGCTGGAGGTTGTAGGCGGTATCTCACTGCAGTAGACTGGAGGCTGTAGGCTTTATCTCACTGCAGTAGGCTGGAGGTTGTAGGCTGTATCTCACTGCAGTAGGCTAGAGGTTGTATCTCACTGCACTAGGCTGTAGGCTGTATCTCACTGCAGTAGGCTGTATCTCACTGCAGTAGGCTGTAGGCTATGTTTTGGTTATTTGGATCTCCATTCGCCTTTTGTTTACTGCATTTGTTTATTGTTAATGTAACTAGCCTAAATATAGATTGTGGTATGCCTTTATCAATCTGATATTTTGTTTACTAGCCCTACTTGGTACCACTGTTTTGTTCTGTTTCCATTCATTCGTTCACATTCACAGTTGTGTTGGTATTCTAAGCCAAACTGCTATTCTGTATTTTTGTGTGAATAACTAGGCTACTAATTTCAGTATTTAGTTTGCATTATTTTGGTAAGACAGCTGTGTGTACGACTGCATTCACATAGGGAATTTACCTATTACAAACAGCCCATCTATCTTGTAGCCTATATTCATTACCATATTGGCCTTGCTTTAGTTTGTAGGGCGCAGTCCATTGTGCTGATACAGCATAGCAGAGATAGGCTACAGATTTCACGCCAACTTGTCACTTCAAAAGAATTCCATGGTCTCAGAATCTCTACATTTGAACTTTGAGATGTGAACCTAACCCAGGACACACACTACTGGAGTAGAGTGAAGTTGTCCCTAGAGACTGATCTAGGGTCAGTTTTGCTTTTGCCCCACTAATGGCTGTCATGACTCTCCTGTGAGGATCCTAAGATCCGGTTACAGTGGATCAGCTTTACAGAACTCTCTCCCGCAGAGGGGGGGTTGATGTGGGGGTTTTATGACACCTCACGTCGATCGTAAATTGTAATGCAGCAGACCGACTCCTTTTGGTTTATAGGTTGGGTGATTGGAATGCCCAAAACTACAATGGACACTATTTCAACATCTGAATGTTGTGAATGATGAGAGATGGAATGTTGAAAATGTATGTCTATTTTGTGATGTCATTAAAATTGTTATAAAGATGTTATAACGGAAACGTTGTAACTTGAAGAGATTTTACACGGTGCATATCAGATTTACATACTTTGTTGTGTAGAAAATATCCAGGATAAAATTAATGTTTTTGTGACGATAAGATTGTGATTTTAGTTCTCTAACGAGATTATTGTAAATTGTGATATCTTGCCTCGTAACCAGCCATGCCCCAGGGAGCTCAGAGAGCGTGTCAGCATGACGTAAACACCCCCTTTTACCCGACGGTATAAAGCATTTGAATTAAGAATGAACATATCAAACTAAAACGGACCACAGCTGCAGCGAGGTCTACGATAGTCCATGACTCCGGAACGCAACATGAGGTTGAAGAAGACAAAATAACCTCTTAACAATCAATGCTACGATTGAGTAGCTATACTGTATCTAAGAAGGTGAATTTAAGTAGGACCATCCGGTTATTCTCTTCAAATCATCGTGCACTTTCCTCACCAATCTGGGATCATCGACACGGCTGATTAGCCATCCTCAGGAGACCCCTCTTCTAGAATGAGTGCAAGTAAACAGACAACTAAGAAGGACATTGTGACCTCTTGTGGACAATCAGAGACTTACACCAGAGAATGAAGGAGAAGGCCATCCGAAATAAGAAGGCCCAATCGAACCCTCCTCACCAAGCGGAACCCTGTCCACAAAGGCCTGGGTCCATCAGAGATACCAGACGAAGACCCATAACACGTAAATAGATGCATTACTTCTTACCCATAAGAGCGGCAGTTTGCAGCAAGGTATTAGGGTTATTGCGAGTGTAGTTCCCAAATGTATCCAAGTGTTGCATCTCTTTCTTTCTCTCTCGCTCTCTTTCAATCTCCATCTTGCGTAACAAGTGTCATATTGTGTTAGTCCGCTAGGGACTTGTTGTTGTCATATTAAGTTTCCAATCAACAACCTATACCGTGTGTGTGTGTGTATCCTGTTATCATTTAGTGTTAGTAAATTAATAATCAAATCAATTTGTGTGGTACGGAATGATCAGTGAGACCCGGGTTTGTGCAGATTTACCAAGTCTCCGACGTTCAGAATGAGACTGATATGAGGAAATAATGAATTAGTGGCTGTTATGATATCTATATATTCTTGAATTATTTCGGGAGACAGTAACTCATTAAACAACTTTCACATGGTGCCCCAAATTCCTAATGATTTAATTGTTACATGATTAAATAAATTGAGTATCAATTAAACATAAAATAAATAACAGTCATCAGATTAATGATAGTCACGTCACAACATGATTAAGGTTATAATTCGAGAAGGGGAAGCTGATCCTAGATCTGTACCTAGGGGAAACTTCACCCCGTAGCCCCACCACTATGACGGGTCAGCCAGTCAGTCAGCCAGCCAGCTAGCCGGCCTGTTGACTTCCACCAGTGTTACCAGTGAGGACAGTGAGGACTGTGAGAACAGTGAGGATAGTGAAAACAGTGAGGACTGTCAGAACAGTGAGGATAGTGAAGACATTGAGGACTGTGACGAACGTGAGTGAAGGTGCACTACAGTAGTGCTTAGAAAGCAGGCCTCTTGTCTCCTCTCCAGCTGTGTAAAGAACCCTAGGACGGTAAAAATAAATCCATAGCTTTACATTGCCATTACCTTTCAAACGTGTGTTTCTAATGGTGGCCTTTGGCAACATGTCAGCCATGATCAATGGCAGATATACAGAACCTATACAACCTAATAGGAAAGCAATATAACTCAACATTAACCATTCACTCTAGTTTAAATGGTGAGTAAATGTAAGTTCTAGATGGTAAACTGTGTTCTAGTCCTGACAGTGACAGGTCACCTAGTGTAACGTTCGTCTTGTGGTGAATGAACGGACCAAGGCGCAGCAGGTGAGGAATACATACTAATTTATTGAAAGAAAGACGAAAACACTGACAAAACACTAGAACAAACTACAAAACAATAAACGAAGGCAACAGACCTGAAACAAACGAACTTACATATAGACGAAGAACGCACGAACAGGAACAGACTACCTAAAACGAACGAACAAACGAAACAGTCCCATGTGGTAAACACAGACACAGGAACAATCACCCACAAACAAACAGTGCGAACAACCTACCTTAATATGGCTCTCAATCAGAGGAAACGACACACACCTGCCTCTAATTGAGAACCATACCAGGCAAACCATTAACCCAACATAGAAAACACATAACATAGACTACCCACCCCAACTCACGCCCTGACCAATTAAACACATACAAAACAACAGAAAACAGGTCAGGAACGTGACAGAACCCCCCCCTCAAGGTGCGAACTCCGGGCGCACCCCTAAAACTCAAGGGGAGGGTCTGGGTGGGCATCTGTCCGCGGTGGCGGCTCCGGCGGTGGACGAGGACACCACTCCACCACTGTCTTTGTCCCCCTCCTTAGCGTCCTTTGAGTGGCGACCCTCGCCCCCGACCATGGTCCAGGAACCTTCACCAACGCCCCTCTAAAATAGAGGAGACAACTCAGGACAGAGAGGTAGCTCAGGACAAAGAGGTAGCGCAGGACAAAGAGGTAGCTCAGGACAGAGGGACAACTCAGGACGAATGGCAGCTCCGGACTGACTGGCAGCTCCGGACTGACTGGCAGCTCCGGACTGAATGGCAGCTCCGGACTGACTGGCAGCTCCGGACTGAATGGCAGCTCCGGACTGAATGGCAGCTCCGGACTGAATGGCAGCTCCGGACTGAATGGCAGCTCATGACTGAATGGCAGCTCATGACTGAATGGCAGCTCATGACTGGAGGGCAGCTCATGACTGGAGGGCAGCTCATGACTGGAGGGCAGCTCATGACTGGAGGGCATCTCATGACTGGAGGGCAGCTCATGACTGGAGGGCAGCTCATGACTGGAGGGCAGCTCATGACTGTAGGGCAGCTCTGGCAGCTCCTGACTGGCTGGCGTCTCTGGCAGCTCCTGACTGGCTGGCGTCTCTGGCAGCTCCTGACTGGCTGGCGGCTCTGGCAGCTCCTGACTGACGGACGGCTCTAGCGGCTCCTGACTGACGGGCGGCTCTAATGGCTCGGGACAGACGGGCGGCTCTAATGGCTCGTGGCAGACGGATGACTCAGATGGCGCTGGGCAGACAGATGGCTCAGACGGCGCTGGGCAGACAGATGGCTCAGACGGCGCTGGGCAGACGGATGGCTCAGATGGCGCTGGGCAGACGGATGGCTCAGACGGCGCTGAACAGACGAGCAGTGCAGGCGGCGTTGGGCAGACGGCCGACTCTGACCTGCTGAGGCGCACAGTAGGCCTGGTGCGTGGTGCCGGAACTGATGGTACCGGACTGGAGACACGCACCTCAGGGCGAGTGCGGGGAGAAGGAACAGGGCACACTGGACTCTCGATGCGCACTATAGGCCTGGTGCGTGGTACCGGCACTGGTGGTACCGGGCTGAGGGCACGCACCTCAGGGCGAGTGCGGGGAGAAGGAACAGTGCGTACAGGGCTCTGAGGACGCACAGGAGGCTTGGTGCGTGGTGCCGGAACTGGAGGCACTGGGCTGGAGACACGCACCACAGGGAGAGTGCGTGGAGGAGGAACAGGGCTCTGGAGACGCACTGGAAGCCTGGTGCGTGGTGTAGGCACTGGTGGTACTGGGCTGGGGCCATAAGGCAAGTGCGGGGTCCTGGAACTGGAGGTACTGGGCTGGGGCGGGAAGGTGGCGCCGGATATACCGGACCGTGCAGGCGTACTGGCTCCCTTGAGCACTGAGCCTGCCCAACCTTACCTGGTTGAATGCTCCCCGTAGCCCGTCCAATGCGGGGAGGTGGAATAACCCGCACTGGGCTGTGTAGGCGAACCGGGGACACCATGCGTAAGGCTGATGCCATGTACACCGGCCCGAGGAGACGTACTGGAGGCCAGATATGTAAAACACATAACATAGACTACCCACCCCAACTCACGCCCTGACCAATTAAACACATACAAAACAACAGAAAACAGGTCAGGAACGTGACACCTAGACTGTACCTACAGTGCATTCGGAAAGTATTCAGACCCCCTTCACTTTTTCCATATTTTGTATGTTACAGCCTTATTCTAAAATTGATTAAATTGTTTTTTCCCCCTCCTCAATCTACACACAATACTCCATAACGACAAAGCAAAAACAGGTTTTTAGAAATATTAGCAAAATTAAATTTACATAAGTATTCAGACCCTTTACTCAGTGCTTTGTTGAAGCACCTTTGGCAGTGATTACAGTCTTGAGTCTTCTTGGGTATGATGCTACAAGCTTGGCACACCTGTATTTGGGCAGTTTCTCCCATTCTCCTCTGCAAATCCTCTCAAGCTCTGACAGGTTGGATGGGGAGCGTCGCTGCACACACACACAGATGTTTGATCAGGTTCAAGCCTGGGCCCTGGCTGGGCCACTCAAGGACATTTAGAGACTTGTCCCGAAGCCACTCCTGCGTTGTCTTGGCTGTGTGCTTAGGGTCGTTGTCCTGTTGTAAGGTGAACCTTCGCCCACAGTCTGAGGTCCTGAGCACTCTGGAGCAGGTTTTCATCAAGGATTTCTCTGTACTTTGCTTCGTTCATATTTGCCTTGATCCCGACTAGTCTCCCAGTCCCTGCCACTGAAAATATCCCCACAGCATGATGCTGCGAGCACCAGAGTTCAATCTTGGTTTCATCAGACCAGAGAATCTTGTTTGTCATGGTCTGAGAATCCTTTAGGTGCCTTTTGGCAAACTCCAAGTGGGATGTCGTGCCTTTTACTGAGGAGTGGCTTCCATCTGGCCACTCTACCATAAAGGCCTGATTGGTGGAGTGCTGCAGAGATGGTTGTTCTTCTGGAAGGTTCTCCCATCTCCACAGAGGAACTCTGGAGCTCTGTCAGAGTGACCATCGGGTACTTGTTCACCTCCCTGACCAAGGCCCTTCTCCCCCGATTGCTCAGTTTGGCCGGACGGCCAGCTCTAGGAAGATTTTTGGTGGTACCAAACGTCTTCCATTTAAGAATGATGGAGGCCACTGTATTCATGGGGACCTTCAATGCTGCAGACATTTTTTGGTTCTCTTCCCAAGATCTGTGCCTCGACACAATCCTGTCTCGTAGCTCTACGGACAATTCCTTTGACCTCATAGCTTGGTTTTTGCTCTGACATGCAGTGTCAACTGTGGAACCTTATATAGACAGGTGTGTGCCTTTCCAAATCATGTCCAATCAATTGATTTTACCATAGGTGGACTCCAACCAAGTTGTAGAAACATCTCAAGGAGGATCAATGGAAACAGGATGCACCTGAGTACAATTTCGAGTCTCATAGCAAATGTAAATAAGATATTTTTGTTTTTTATTTGTAATACATTTGCAAAACTTTCTAAAAACCTGTTTTCGGCTATGTCATTAAGGGGTATTGTGTGTAGATTGATGAGGAAAAACTTCAATTGAATACATTTTAGAATAAGGCTGTAACGTAACACATTTTTTTTAAAGGGAAAGGGTCCGAATACTTTCCGAATGCACTGTACCTAGGGGCATCTGTCAGTTTCATTGATTGCTGCTAAATCCCTGTCACCATGTTTTGATGTCTGCCCTTGACGTGACCTGCTGTGGATATTTCAGGGTGCTCCAAGTAATAGATTATTTTCTGCACGTTACATGGTTGAATTCCTATGCCCCAGGTGTGTGTGTGTGTTTTCAAGGATGCAGGCACTGTAAATGGTGGTGTGTGTCATCATAAGACATGTGCAAAAGAATAAGTGAAAGCGCACACCACACACACGCAGACACACACACACACACTCTGCACAGGTGTTTCCTCTCTCGCTCGACTTGCTCTTGTCTCCCTGTTGTCATCACCTCAACCACCACTACACTCGTTGACATAGTGCTAGACTAACCTACCGTAATATAGTGACACACTGCCTCTACGGACCCAGGGAACCCCATGTTCTCGTTCCTGGGAAGTCCCAGGTCCAAGGACCCTCTCTCCATCTCTTACATTGTCCCTCTCCCTCTCTCTGGTTACCCGTCAGCAGCATGGTGGAAGGCCCGGCAGCTTAAATATTGTTGAGACCATTTTAATTTATAACAGCAGCTTCTATAAACATGTGGGGAAACCTCACCATGGAGACGGGACTAAAACAAATTCATAATAAAGGCCAGTATTTATAAGGCCTGCCTGCACTAAGCGGGAGCTTTTTCTCTCCCTCTGTGTGTGTGTGTGTGTGTGTGTGTGTGTGTGTGTGTGTGTGTGTGTGTGTGTGTGTGTGTGTGTGTGTGTGTGTGTGTGTGTGTGTGTGTGTGTGTGTGTGTGTGTGTGTGTGTGTGTATGCGTGTGTGTACACATTTTACTATACTTGTGAGTACCTTAAGTCCTCACAAGAATACTAAACCAACTAAAACTCAGAGAAGTGAGGACATTTTGCCGGGCCTCACTTGTAAAATGGCTATTTTAGGCTTAGGGGCTAGGTTTAAGGTTAGGGGTTATTGGTTAGGTTTACGAGTTGGGATTAGGTTTAGGGTTAGGGGTTATGGTTAAGGTTAGGTTTAGGGTTAAGGAAAATAGGATTTTGAATGGGAATCAATTGAGTTGCTATATAAAGCAGGCAGACAGGCATCCAGGCATTCAGTTACTGTTCGATTGAACGTTAGAATTGGCAAAACGGGAGACCTAAGTAACTTTGAGTGTAGTATGATCGTTGGTGCCAGGCGCACCAGTTCCAGTACCTCAGACACGGCCGGCCTCCTGGGCTTTTCACGCACGACAGTGTCTAGGATTTACCGAGAAAGGTGCGCCTGGCACCAACGAAAATGATCAACTTGGATTAGCTAACACAACGTGCCATTGGAACACAGGAGTGATGGTTGCTGATAATGGGCCTCTGTACGCCTATGTAGATATTCCATAAACAATCTGCCGTTTCCAGCTACAATAGTCATTTACAACATTAACAATGTCTAAACTGTATTTCTGATCAACTTGATGTTATTTTAATGGACAAAAAATGTGCTTTTCTTTCAAAACCAAGGACATTTCTAAGTGACCCAAAACTTTTGAACGGTAGTGTATATGGTCCTCTCCAAACTCAGGGGACAGTAGTGGGGCTTTTCCTTTCTCTATCCCAGACCCCTCTGTCATTGGCCTGTCTTGTCATGTCCTGGCTTTTCCTTTCTCTATCCCAGACCCCTCTGTCATTGGCCTGGCCTTGCCTTTCCATACTGTGAAAGCAGCTCCAGCTCGTGTGATCGAATGGCTTAATACACCCAAAATAAACCTCTGGCGCTGGCAAGACCTTCACACCCAAACCCTGCAGTATTCCTGGCCTGGCTGGCTAGAATATCATTACATACACACATATTACAAGCGATTATGGGGTGTCAACATCCAGACCGATCACGTTACACTGCAGGACCACAATGCAATGAGGCCCGGGATGTTAATTCTCTGGTTTCTGGTCTATCCCAGGGTTAGGGCTCTAATGTGATAGTCAAATGTGATATGCATGTATTATGTTTTATATGTTACTGTTTTCACAGCTAAAAGAGTTTCCCAGACAAGTATTCAGAGAGGAAGTTAACATTGACATGGTGAGATTGAGGGGCTGATAGTGATACTGATATTGCTGCTTTATTCATTTGAATGATAAAGAAGAACAACAACATGATTGTCATCCAGTCAGGCTAAATAAAGCTGAAGCCTTGACCCATGACCAGAGGAGGTGAGGTAAACAACAAGCCTCTCTCAACCACATACACACACACCACTGGTCCCCTAGGCCTGGTCTGGTTTAGCCTGGTTTATTTGTATTTGTATTTATAGAGGATCCCCATTAGTTCCTGCCAAGGCCACAGCTACTCTTCCTGGGGTCCCGCAACATTAAGGCAGTTACACCAATTGAGCAACGTTTCCAATGTTTCCCTTGGCCTTCATGACAGCTTTACACACTCTTGGCATTCTCTCAACTAGCTTCACCTGGAATGCTTTTCCAACAGTCTTGAAGGAGTTCCCACATATGCTGAGCACTTGTAGGTTGTTTTTCCTTTACTCTGTGGTCCAACTCATCCCAAACCATCTCAATTGGGTTGAGGTTCGGTGATTGTGGAGGTCATCTGATGCAGCACTCCATCACTCTGCTTGTCATGTAATATTAAAAATATTATGCCCTGAAAGTGGAAATGAATACAGCATCTCCCCACTTCACCTCACCACATCCCCCTCAGAATCCTGCTGCTATCTCCCTCTCCGTCTCACCACATCCCCCTCAGAATCCTGCTGCTATCTCCCTCTCCGTCTCACCACATCCCCCTCAGAATCCTGCTGCTATCTCCCTCTCCGTCTCACCACATCCCCCTCAGAATCCTTCTGCTATCTCCCTCTCCGTCTCACCACATCCCCCTCAGAATCCTGCTGCTATCTCCCTCTCCGTCTCACCACATCCCCCTCAGAATCCTGCTGCTATCTCCCTCTCCGTCTCACCACATCCCCCTCAGAACCCTGCTGCTATCTCCGTCTCACCACATCCCCCTCAGAACCCTGCTGCTATCTCCCTCTCCGTCTCACCACATCCCCCTCAGAACCCTGCTGCTATCTCCGTCTCACCACATCCCCCTCGGAACCCTGCTGCTATCTCCCTCTCCGTCTCACCACATCCCCCTCAGAACCCTGCTGCTATCTCCCTCTCCGTCTCACCACATCCCCCTCAGAACCCTGCTGCTATCTCCCTCTCTCGCTATACGTGTCACACTTTTCTCTTTCTGCAATTATTTCTGTTTCTCGAGCTGTATCTTTTTCTCTCCCTCACCGTCTCTCCGTCTCACATTCCCTCTGTCTCATATTCTCTCCCTCTCACATTCTCTCCGTCTCACATCATCTCCCTCTCCGTCTCACATCATCTCCCTCTCCGTCTCACATCATCTCCCTCTCCGTCTCACATCATCTCCCTCTCCGTCTCACATCATCTCCCTCTCTGTTGCTCCTTCTTTGTCTCACATCATCTCCTTCTCCGTCCCTCCCTCTTCATCTCACATCATCTCCCTCTTCGTCTCCACCTTTAGTCTCACATTTTCACTAGAGCTTGTAAAAAAGGCATTTCACTGTACACGTGACATTAAAACTTGAAATGATGTCAACCAATCAGTCCCTCTCTCTACCTCCTCCCTGTCTCTGTCCTCCCTCTCTCTACCTCCTCCCTGTCTCTAAGTCCTCCCTGTACCTCCTCCCTGTCTCTACCTCCTCCCTGTCTCTACCTCCTCCCTCTCTCTACCTCCTCCCTGTCTCTGTCCTCCCTCTCTCTACCTCCTCCCTGTCTCTACCTCCTCCCTGTCTCTACCTCCTCCCTGTCTCTGTTCTCCCTCTCTCTACCTCCTCCCTCTCTCTACCTCCTCCCTGTCTCTACCTCCCCCCTCTCTCTACCTCCTCCCTGTCTCTGTCCTCCCTCTCTCTATCTCCTCCCACTCTCTACCTCCTCCCTGTCTCTCTCCTCCCACTCTCTACCTCCTCCAACTCTACCTCCTCCCTCTACCTCCTCCCTGTCTCTACCTCCTCCCTCTACCTCCTCCCTCTCTCTACTTCCTCCCTCTCTCTACCTCCTCCCTGTCTCTACCTCCTCCCTGTCTCTACCTCCTCCCTCTCTCTACCTCCTCCCTGTCTCTACCTCCCCCTCTCTCTACCTCCTCCCTGTCTCTGTCCTCCCTCTCTCTATCTCCTCCCACTCTCTACCTCCTCCCTCTACCTCCTCCCTGTCTCTGTCCTCCCTCTCTCTATCTCCTCCCACTCTCTACCTCCTCCCTCTACCTCCTCCCTGTCTCTGTCCTCCCACTCTCTACCTCCTCCAACTCTACCTCCTCCCTCTACCTCCTCCCTCTCTCTACCTCCTCCCTCTCTCTACCTCCTCCCTCTCTCTACCTCGCTCTACCTCCTCCCAGTCTCTACCTTCTCCCTCTATCTCCTCCCTGTCTCTACCTCCTCCCTCTCTCTACCTCCTCCCTCGCTCTACCTCCTCCCTCGCTCTACCTCCTCCCTCGCTCTACCTCCTCCCTCGCTCTACCTTCTCCCAGTCTCTGTGCTCCCTGTCTCTGTTCTCCCTCTCTCTACCTCCTCCCTCTCTCTACCTCCTCCCTGTCTCTACCTCCCATTCTCTCTACCTCCTCCCTGTCTCTGTCCTCCCTCTCTCTATCTCCTCCCACTCTCTACCTCCTCCCTCTACCTCCTCCCTGTCTCTGTCCTCCCACTCTCTACCTCCTCCAACTCTACCTCCTCCCTCTACCTCCTCCCTGTCTCTACCTCCTCCCTCTACCTCCTCCCTCTCTCTACCTCCTCCCTCTCTCTACCTCGCTCTACCTCCTCCCAGTCTCTACCTTCTCCCTCTACCTCCTCCCTGTCTCTACCTCCTCCCTCTCTCTACCTCCTCCCTCGCTCTACCTCCTCCCTCGCTCTACCTCCTCCCTCGCTCTACCTCCTCCCTCGCTCTACCTTCTCCCAGTCTCTGTGCTCCCTCTCTCCCTCTTTGTCTATCTCCATCTCCTATCTATTTACACAGTCACTTTCTTTCACTCTCCATTTTGGTTTCAAAGTCAATCACTGAAAAGTCTTCAGGATGGGGCATCATCTCTAACTCTCACTCACAGTCTCCCATTTCTGAACACATCATTTTCTCTCTCAGTCTCAGTCTCCCTGTCCCCTCCCTCCCCGTCAAACCCCCATGCTAGCAGGTAGCGGCTGGTTCTCTAGACAAGGGGCTTTGACAGTTGCTGCAGAATGTGACCGGACATCGAAAGAGATGTCAAGCACATGACAGAAACCCATGGCTGGACAGACATGGGCCAGATGCAGGCAGGGAGAGGAGGACAAATGGGAAGAGGGGGACAAATGGGAAGAGGGGGTAGAGGGTAGAGTAGAGAGGCAGAGAGATGGCAACAACAAAAAAAGCAAAAAGTGATACACTTCGGGAGAGAGAGCAAGAGAGAAACCAGAAGACCAGTAGTCAAGCCCACAGAACCCTTCCCAGTCCCTCAGAACACCCCCCGACAAACCAGACCTGATCCCAAAGAATCACATCACCTGCTTCCAGTTCGGATTCAATCCAGTTACACTCACCCTAATCTCGTTAGCCACTCAATTACATAGTTAGTGTTTCCTTCACATGAGTGGTGCGTAAAAATAACAAGATGTGCTCCTTTATCAAAGGGGTAGTGTGCAGAGCTGCTGGAACTGCTGCTGTCTCCCAGACTTCGTCCCAAATGGCACCCTATTCCCTATGTAGTAGTGCACTACATAAAGAAAAGGGTGCCATTTGGGACACACTCCCTGTCCCAGTCTGCACAGCAGGGCCTAATGAAGACACCCAGGGGTTGAGAGAGAGAGAGAGAGAGAGAGAGAGAGAGAGAGAGAGAGAGAGAGAGAGAGAGAGAGAGAGAGAGAGAGAGAGAGAGAGAGAGAGAGAGAGAGAGAGAGAGAGAGAGAGAGAGAGAGAGAGAGAGAGAGAGAGAGAGAGAGAGAGAGAGAGAGAGAGAGAGAGAGAGAGAGAGAGAGAGAGAGAGAGAAAGAGAGAAAGAGAGAAAGAGAGAGATAATAAGGGAGACTTGGCTGTGTTGTCCTCACACCTCATTTACCGTTTAAGATAGCTGCCAGTTTCAGGTACTTCAACCTAGCCTGCCCTAAAAACCTCTACCATCCAAACCAAACTAAACTTTCTGTCCTCCCTCTCTCTCTCCGTTTTAGGTCTGAAAGTTCAAGCTCTGCTGACAATTACAGAAGAACTGTAACAACACAGAAGTAACTAGGACTTTGGTTTGTTCCTCTCAGAGGGAGAGGTTTAAAAATACAAGATGAGTCTTTATCTGAGGTACTGTGACCTTGGATCAGTGTGTCTCTTTTGGGGGTTGTGTGTGTGTGTGTGATGGTTCATTGCTACTGTACGTCCTGTAGTAATTCTCCTTTTAGGTTCAAAACATCCTTTCATTGTTAATGCCTCCTTTCCTTAATTCACCTCTCTGACAGAGACACACAGGGGGTACAGGGAGAAGAAATAACAAGCAAATCAAGACATGATGGTGGAGAGAGAGAGAGAAAGATGAGAGAGAAGGGAGAGAGATAGAGAAAGAGAGAGGGGGGGAGTCAATTAAACAAGGTGATTGAGTTAATGAGAGATGATGTTCCCACATAGCAGGGACAGAGGGTAGGTTGGACGAGGATGGGTGGGAGAAAGAGAGGGAGGGTGGCAGAGGAAGAGAAAAAAAACACATCCATAGAGGATCCTTAATGGAGCAGAATTTACACCGCCGACTGAGGTGAACTGATAAAAGCAGAGTAATGAACAACAAGCAGCTAATCTGCAGTCAGGAGCAGTCAGGAGCAGGTTAAAATCCTCAAAGTGCTGTGTGGCGTTTCTCCCTTCTCCTTCAGCCGCTTTATGGGTAACCTCCCAAATGGAACCCTATTCCCTATATAGTGCAATACTTTTGACCAGGGTCCATTCGGCTACCATGTGGCTCTGGTCAAAGGTAGTGCAGTCTGTAGGGAATAGGGTGCCATTTGGTACACCTCCTCCTTAGTCATCAATAAACACATTCATATGCTGACTGGGGCGGCAAGCAAACATGGAAACATAAAAAGCTCCTTGCTGACATAAGTTAGTCGCCTTAATAATTAAAACACAGCCACAAACGTCATGCTGTGATTTTTCGAAGGGGAGTTTTAGTGGGGTTTCTGCCATGTGGTTAAAAAACGGGCAGTGTGGGACATAGGGACGTAGGACGGCGGACGTAAAGGTAACGTAAAGGTAATGGCGGACTGAACGAAGTTATGTAGAGCACCTCAAGATAAAACATAATATTCGAAATATCTGCTAAATTAGACTAAAATATTAGCACTAAATAATCTGGTGGGTGATAACCTTCAATCTGGATAATAACACAAAACAAATCCTAAGATTAGAGACATTTATCGACAAATATTACGAAAACAAGCAACACCCAAACATGACGGAGAGTAAGACAGGGGAACCGATTCAAAAACGAAAACGTGACTCCTCAACCGACACGGATGATTTAATATTCTCACCACCGGCAATGGTAAAGGTCGAAACCGATCTGTTAAAATCAATAAATGACAAACTGGGTATACTTGAATTAGTTAGTAAAGATATAAAAGAGTTGAAGGCAAGCCTAGAGATGAGTGATGAAAAAGCTGCGACATTGGAGAAGGAAACACACGCGCTAAAAGGGACAGTCAATAAAATTGAAACCGAAATGAATGAAATTAAAAAGGAGAACACCGTTCTGAAGGAATGCTTACTAGACATACAAACTAGATCCATGAGAGAGAATTTGGTACTTACAGGTATCCAAGAGAAAGAAGGAGAGGTTCCTGAATCTGTAGTTAGAGAGTTCCTTTTTGCAGCGCTTCAGATTCCACGCGAAGTTATCGATAAGATCCAACTTGAACGTGTACACCGCCTCGGACAGAGAGGGCAGAGGTACGAACGCCCAATCGTTGCCAAATTTGCTTCATTTAAAGATAAAATAATGGTTAAAAGCCTGGGTAAAAGACTTGCTGGGACCAAAATTGGCATGAATGATCAGTTTCCGAAAGAAATTGCAGAACGGCGCAAAGTTCTGTATCCAATTTTCAAAGAAAATAGATTAAAAGCGAAACGAGTAGCTCTCGTCGTTGATAAACTATATATTGATAACCAGTTGTTCAGAGACACAAAGACTACTCCATGGTTATTTTAGTTCTCATAGATGAGGAAAATAAACACAATTCAAGCCCGGTTATTGATTGTAACAATACAATACAAAATATGGCTTTTCTATAAATCTTCACATATAACTAATTGAACACAAGCACTATTTCTACATAGTGAAGATAAAAACTAAGTAAACAGAAGGCACAGTATGTGTGGATGGTGTGGTGTGTGTTTATTTTTATTTGTTATGTTTGGAAAGTTGAGAGTGAGTAATGAAATAGTTGCATATCCCAGAGCCAGTGTATTGCTGTGGGCCGGGTATGAGAGGGCTTTCAATGTTGTTCAGATGATGGATATACTTTTATAATGAATTATACGTCTTATTTATTTATTGTCCTATCATGGGGAACTACATTTTTAAAATAAATTATATCTAATTATTTATTATCCTATTTTAATGGTACGGTCCATGGCCCTATACCCTAGACACCCACATGAATGGCCCAGATACTAAGGAGAAGTCCCTAACTGTTTTATGTGCATGCTGTAAGCGGTCTGTATGCAGCCAAAATGAGGTCAGGGACCAAGAGCAGCACTGCCCCCTCAAGATTCTGAGCCTGCTTGGCAGGGTTGGTCCTGCAAAGCCAAAGCCCCCTAAAGGGAGAGCATAATAAACAAGGAAATTCTCAAAGCTGCTAATGAGAACCTTGACGACCTTGTACCTAGCCGGTGGGGATTCCGGTGGGGTGCCCCCACCCAGGCAGTGGCAGTGCTGGCAACACTAGCTGCAGTAACCCATGGGGAGGGGGTCACACTCGGACATTCAGAGAGGGGGTATATTATTGTGGCCCTGGTGGCACGAAATCAAGTCGGACTGCATGGAGATGCTTGGGAACATGGTCAAAATGGATGACCGTATTGTGGGTGTTTCAGGAAGAAGGTGTACATTTGACCTCCATCATTTAGGATGTGACAATGGTAAATAAATCTCTACATTTATGCTCATTTTTTGCGCGGTCTTGCAGGCCTTCTCATGCAGCTGCAACTGCAAGTACATTTGTAAATCATGATCCATCTTGAGTTGGGCTCTGGGATGGTGCAATTGTTGAGAGGGTGAGCTTATGGTTGTGTGGGGGTAAGGGCTGAATGTGTGTGGGTGTATGTGTGTATCCCACAACTGTTGCGAAGGAAGAAGTAAAAGATGTTAGGGACTATAGAGGATGATTCACAGCAATATGTAATAAAAATAGAGGTGAGGGCGATGGAAATGCATTTGGCAATGGATCTGCTTCGGTTCGGTGGATGGCGCTGTGTGCACTTTTCGAAGGATGGATCCCAGTCGGTCCGGGGCTGTGCGATGCGGGGGGTCGGGGGTGGTCTGCCGGTCATTGGGATGACAACCCAACTCGAGATGGGGGCTTTTGGCGGGTGGAATAGTGGGGACCAATTGGAGGTTTGCTTAGTGGAGATGCAAATGTCATGGTACAACTATATAGACACTCAATCATTATGTTACTTTTTAATAGGACGTTTACAAACATATATTTTGATAAAAATAATTGAAAGGTGTGTCTCATTATGGTAAGTGGTGAAATAAGTATAGCCAGTTACAATTGTAATGGCTTAGCAGATAATAAGAAAAGACGATCAGTATTTACCTGGCTAAAAGAGAAGGATTTAATATCTACTGTTTACAGGAAACCCATTCGACAGTTTTAGATGAAGTTTTGTGGAAAAAGAACTGGGGGGGCGAAATATATTTCTCCCATGGGCAAAGAAATTCAAAAGGGGTGATGGTTTTAATTAATAATAACTTTGATCCAAATGTGCAACTTGTCCAAACAGATCCTCAAGGTAGATGGATTATTTTAAATATGTTATTGGACAATAAACATATATGGCTTATTAACCTATATGGTCCGAATAATGATGATCCAAGCTTCTTTGACAATATATATAAGAATGTATCAACTCTACAAGCAACACTAGACTCTATTATTATAGTGGGATATTTTAATACGGTCTTAAATACCTCTATGGACCGGAAAGGAAATCACACTACAAACTATCACCCTCAGGCACTTAAGGAAATCAGGAATGTCATGGATATATTGGAATTAGTGGATATATGGAGACTTAAATACCCTGACCTAGTGAGATATACATGGCGGAGGCTTAATCAAGCTAGTCGCCTTGACTACTTTCTTATATCATTCTCTCTGGCACCAAAAGTTAAAAAGTGTTTGATAGGGGACAGAATGCGGTCGGACCATCACATAATTGGCATATATATTACTCTTACAGAATTTCCACGTGGGCGAGGATATTGGAAATTTAATCAAAGCCTACTAGATGATAAATTGTTTAGAACTAGGACAGAAGAATTTATAACTGACTTTTTTAGACATAACATAGGTACAGCAGATCCCCATATTGTATGGGACACTTTTAAGTGTGGCTTTAGAGGCCATGCAATTCAGTACTCATCTATAAAACAAAAGCAATTTCGATCAAAAGAGTCCATATTAACAAAGGAAATTGAAGGACTAACAGTACAGTTAGATAACAATAAAAACGGTACCATAGAGGCACAGAATAAGTTAGAGGAAAAACAAAAAGAAATGGAGGAACTTATTCAAGAAAGATCCAGTGTAATATATTACAAAAATAAAGCGAACTGGATGGAATATGGGGAAAAATGCACCAAATTCTTTTTCAATCTTCAATATAGAAATGCTACCAAAAAAAACGTATTAAAACTTGTTACAAATGATGGAGTCACGCATGATTCACCAAATGATATTTTGAAAGAGGAAGTAAAGTACTTTAAGAATATATTTTCGTTTCAGGCTCCTCCATCTCCACTAACTGAAACTAATTGTATGGATTTTTTCCCTAATAATAATGTAAAATTAACATCTGTACAGAAAGACTCATGTGAAGGCCTAATTACAGAGGAGGAACTACTTGATGCAATTGGGGCCTTTAAGGATGGGAAAACTCCAGGACTGGATGGCATACCAGTGGAAGTATACAAACAATTTTTTGATATACTCAAAGGACCATTATTAGCTTGTTTTAACCACTCCTATATAAATGATAGATTATCAGACACGCAACAAGAAGGTGTGATATCATTATTACTGAAACAGGACCCAAGTGGTATATATAAAGATCCAGTCCATTTAAAAAATTGGAGACCTCTTACACTTCAGTGTTGTGATGCAAAAATCCTAGCAAAATGCTTGGCGCATAGAATAAAAAAAGTTTTGTCAGATATTATTCATCCTAATCAGACAGGTTTTTTACATGGACGATACATTGGAGATAATATAAGGCAAGTACTGGAAACAATAGAACACTATGAAATATCGGGGACACCAGGCCTGGTTTTCATAGCTGATTTTGAAAAGGCTTTTGATAAAGTACGACTGGAGTTTATATATAAATGCCTAGAATATTTCAATTTTGGGGAATCTCTTATAAAATGGGTAAAAATGATGTATAGTAACCCTAGGTGTAAAATAGTAAATAATGGCTACATCTCAGAAAGTTTTAAACTATCTAGAGGAGTAAAACAAGGTTGTCCACTATCGGCATATCTATTTATTATTGCCATCGAAATGTTAGCTGTTAAAATTAGATCAAACATTAATATTAAGGGATTAGAAATCCAGGGCCTAAAAACTAAGGTGTCATTGTACGCTGATGATTCATGTTTTCTTTTAAAACCACAACTAGAATCTCTCCACGGCCTCTTAGAGGATCTAGATATATTTGCTATCCTCTCTGGATTAAAACCAAATTATGATAAATGTACCATATTACGTATTGGATCACTAAAAAATACACATTTTACATTGCCATGTAGTTTACCAATTAAATGGTCTGACGGTGATGTGGACATACTCGGTATACAAATCCCAAAAGAAAGAAATGATCTCACTCCAATAAATTTTTATAGAAAGTTAGCAAAAATAGATAAGATCTTGCTACCATGGAAAGGAAAATACCTGTCTATTTGTGGGAAAATCACCCTGATTAACTCTTTAATCATATCACAGTTTACCTATTTGCTTATGGTTTTGCCTACACCTAGTGACCTGCTTTTTAAATTATATGAACAAAAAATATTCAATTTTATTTGGAACGGCAAGCCAGATAAAATTAAAAGGGCCTATTTATATAACGAATATGAATTCGGAGGGCAGAAATTATTAAATATTAAAGCATTAGACCTCTCACTAAAGGCATCAGTCATACAAAAGTTATACTTAAATCCAAACTGGTTCTCTAGTAGATTGGTACGAATGTCTCATCCTATGTTCAAGAAGGGCCTTTTTCCCTTTATTCAGATTACACCTGCTCACTTTCGGTTGCTTGAAAAGGAAATAATCTCCAAAATATCTTTATTTTTTAAGCAAGCCTTAGAAAGTTGGTTGCAATTTCAGTTTAATCCACCTGAAAGGACGGAACAAATAGTACAACAAATCTTGTGGTTAAATTCAAATATAGTAATTGATAAAAAAACTGTATTTATCGAAGAAATGTTTAAAAAAGGTATAATTTTTGTGAATGATATCATAAAAAGGACTGGTGGAGTAATGTCACACATGCAGCTAACGCAGACATATGGAAATGTCTGCTCTACCCAAAATTACAACCAATTAATTGCAGCATTACCACAAAAATGGAAGAGGCAGGTGGAAGGGGATAAAAGTAAGGAACTTGTATGTCGGCCTTATATTAAAGAACATAAATGGTTAAAGAAAAGTGTGATAAATAAAAACATATACCAATTTCATTTAAGGACCAAAAAACTTACAGCTGTGCCATATAAATTGCAAAATAGTTGGGAAGAGATTTTCGATGTACCCATTCCATGGCACATGGTGTATGAATTGATACGCAAAACAACGCCGGATTCAAAACTTCGAATTTTTCAATTTAAATTATTGTACAAAATTCTTGCAACTAATAGAATGTTATATATATGGGGGATACAATCTTCCCAGCTCTGTAGATTCTGCTGTGAGGAGGCAGAGTCATTAGACCATGGGTGTCAAACTCTGGCCCGCGGGCCAAATTTGGCCCGCGGGGTAATTATATTTGGCCCGCGAGACAATACCAAATTACTACTAGAGCTGGCCCGCCGGTATTATACAGCGCATTCACCGCTAATACTACGAATCCCATAATGCTCTGCTGTTGTTTTCGCGCGCCAATCAGGACAGGACCCAGAAACGCCCTCTCCTCTGTGACAGTAGTCATAGCAACATAGACGCTACAACTGTCAGCGCTATCCCTTCCCAAAAATGGCGAAAAGAAAGGCAGAAAGGCATCACAGACATGTACGCTGCAGTGAGGGCCTTTAAAACTAAACTGTGCCTGTGGGAGAATCAGATGCTGCAAGGAAACCCTTGCCATTTTCCTTGCTGCCAAACCATAAAAGCGCAGATCTCTACCGCCGTGTTCCCATGCGCACAGTTTGCTGAAAAACTCAGTGTTCTCGCCGCTGAGTTTAGCCGGCGATTTGCCGACTTCGATGTCCAGAAATGTAGGTTTGAACTGCTTAGTAATCCCTTCGCAGTTGATGTGGAAAATGCACCAACCAACATCCAAATGGAGCTGATTGAACTCCAGTGCAACGACACGCTGAAGTCAAAGTATTGTAATGAAACAGCAGGGAGCAGGTCTCGAACCCTCGACCTCCTAGCCCGAGGTCCGGCGCGCTATCGACTGTGCCGCAAAAGCATGCTCAAGCGGCAGAGTCGATTTCCGCGCTTATAAACCCAGGGTCGTTACACTACTCCCTCCTTTCAAAGAGCGCGTCCTCGCGCTAGCTTGCGACTTTACGTCTTACAGGAACGCGCTCACCGGCCAAGCACACGCACTGTCGTGGATGCGAGGTCCGATCCCACTTCTGACACCAGTGTAATGAAACAGCAGGGAGCAGGTCTCGAACCCTCGACCTCCTAGCCCGAGGTCCGGCGCGCTATCGACTGTGCCGCAAAAGCATGCTCAAGCGGCAGAGTCGATTTCCGCGCTTATAAACCCAGGGTCGTTACAGTATGATGCTGTGGGCGCCGCACAGTTTCCACGGTTCATCCCTGACACAATGCCTCAGCTCCGCACCCAAGCTGCTCAGATGCTCTCCATGTTCGGCAGCACTTATCTATGCGAGCAACTTTTCTCCTCGATGAAAATGACCAAAACAACTCACAGGAGACGTCTGACTGATGAACACCTTCGCTCGATACTGAGGATTTCTTCAGCTCAGAGCCTGAGCCCAGACATTGATGAACTAGCATCCAAGAAGAGATGCCAGGTATCTGGCTTGGGCACATCAGATTAGATCAGTGTGCAATAATTAACGTTTTCTTTGTGCACTTTTTCTTGCTACAAGGCATGGGCTTGAATGGTTGATTGATTTATTATCATTTTATTTGTAAAATTATTAGCCAGTGGAAAAAGTTTATTTTGGTATTTAAATCAGAAGGCTGCAAATAGAAAAGAGGCATACGATTTTTATTTAAATTTTATTTATTTAATAAATGAATGCCATTGATGTGTTTTTTCATTTGAAATTCGATTTTGCATGTCTCCACTATTAAATTATATATTGTATGGTAATAAGCGATGCTTGTTCCATATTCAATGTTAAAGCAAAATTTGTTTAGGTCCATATTAAAAGGTTCATTTGTTCAATGTTGGCCCGCGACTTTGTTCAGGTTTTACATTTTGGCCCACTGGGTATTTGAGTTTGACACCCCTGCATTAGACCATTTATTTTGGTATTGTCCGCATGTAGCTCGTTTTTGGTCACAGGTCCAGGAATGGTTGAAGAATTGCAACATTTGCGTAGAACTAACGCTACAGATAGCAATACTGGGGGATTTGAAAAGCCATAGTCAATCAATCAATAATATAATAATTATTTTAGCAAAAATGTTTATTTTTAATTTACAATCCGTGGAAGCTATGAGAATAGGAAGATTCAAATCTTTTGTGAAGCATCACAGCACAGTTGAAAAATATATGGCAAATAAAAATCCGAAATGGATGATGTTGGAAGATAGATGGGAAAGGTTGAGTGGAGCTGAAGGGTGGGACTAATAACAAGATAAACAATGTAGGGCATACGGGATCTGTGAAATGTGTATAGGTGCGGAGCTATTGTGAAATAGCACAGTTACAAGTGGAAATCAAACTGGATGGACAACAGAAATAGAGGAAGGACTAAGAACAAACAAGAGAGAACTATTATAAAGTAGACTGTGTCTGTAAAATGTGTATAAGATGTATAAATTGAAGGTAAAAACAGAAATGTTTATCAGTTTACTCCAATTGGGGGATCGGTGGTAGGGTTTGCGGGGAATAATAATAAAGGTATACTCTTTAAAAAAGTATGTATGTCTATGTAGGTATGTGTATGTATATATGTGTATATGTATGCATACGTGAATGGATATATATATTTACCCAAAAAAATATGGGGGATTGGAAATGATGCAGACAATTACATTGGAAGCAACATTCTTTCCGCAATATTAAGCTGATCCACCCCCCAAAAAAAAAAAAAAAAAAAAAAACGGGCAGTGTGTCACGTCTACTCCCACTCCCCCTTTCTGGCGCTCGTTGGGGCCAGTTCACTTATTATTACGCACACCTGGCACTATCATTACGCACACCTGGCACTATCGTTACGCACACCTGGCACTATCGTTATGCACACCTGCACCTCATGAGACTCACCTGGACTCACCTGACTTCTATGATCACCTCCCCTATATCTGTCACTCACTTTGGTTCTTTCCCCAGGCAGTGTTAGTTATGTTTCTCATGTCCAGATGCTACTCTTGTTTTGTATTGGTCCATGGTTTTTGTATTATTAAATTCACCCTCTGTACTTGCTTCCTGACTCCCAGCATCTGCATTACACAGCGTTCATTGTTGTTACCAAAGTACTCCTGACACACTTAATGGACAGGTTAGGTGGCCAGTGAGTTAGACACTCAGACCATCCAACCAAACCGAGCCCAGAAAAGGTGGGGAGACAGAGAGGGAGAAAGCCCCAAGATCAGCATGGTTGTGTGAGCCGCCCGTCAGTCCAGAGCTGCCAGAGCCGCCCGTCAGTCCGGAGCTGCCAGGGCCGCCCGTCAGTCCGGAGCTGCCAGGGCCGCCCGTCAGTCCGGAGCTGCCCCTCAGTTCAGAGGCGCCCCTCAGTCCAGAGGCGCCCCTCAGTCCAGTGGTGCCCGCTGTGAGGGTCCACGTCCCGCACCCGAGCCGCTGCCGTAAAGAAGGCCCACCCGGACCCTCCCCTTTAGAGTCAGGTTTTGAGGCCGGAGTCCGCACCTTTGGGGGGGGGGGGGGGGGGGTACTGTCACGCCCTGGCTATAGAGAGGCTTTTTATTCTCTATTTTGGTTAGGCCAGGGTGTGACTAGGGTGGGCAGTCTATGTTCTTTTTACTATGTTGTTGTGTTTCTATGTGTTTGGCCTAGTGTGGTTCCCAATCAGAGGCAGCTGTCTATCGTTGTCTCTGATTGGGAGCCATACTTAGGTAGCCTGTTCCAACCAGTGTTTGTGGGTAGTTGTTTTTTGTTTCGTATTCTGTACCAGACAGAACTGTTTCGGTTATTCTTTTTGTCATTTTCGTGTTTAGTGTTTGGTTATTAAATTAAATATGAACACGCACCACGCTGCACCTTGGTCCTCATCTTCTTCTCTTGAATGCCGTGACAAGTTCAGACACTATGTTGACTTTCACATGTATCAGAACCTGCGAGCAGATATGTTATCTAATATTTTATTTGAACGTTTTGGTAAAATACTTTTCTAGTAGCAGTCATGATAGGCTATTGAGAAGTGACAGAGGCCCTGTGCTCATCCTCAGCTCCAGTTCAGTCAAGAGCTAATGGACGGGGCAGTCCCATCATGGAGAGATCGAAGACTTCTCACAAAGAGAGGGACAGAGAGAGAGAGAGAGATAGATACAGAGACAGACAGAAACAGAGACTGGGAGAGAGAAAAGGTCTATATTCCCATTGGACTCATGATTGCTGCGTAATTTCTTTAAAAGCACAAACAATGCATTATTAAAAGGCAGCAACAGCACAGCAAGCACTAAAGTATTCTCTTATACACGCAAATCCTGTGTGTACGTGTGTATCCCTGGCAATTCACAAAACTCGATGACTAGATGTGTCTGACTATGGTTGTTTTCTGTATGGTTCATTTGAGAGAACATTTGTACAAATCAACAGAAGTGAAGCTACTCCGAGGGAGAGACAACAAATACACAACCATGACGTAAGAACCATGGCGGTAAGTCCTCAGTTTCCCTTGACCTCAGCTGGCTCATGTCATTGGTTACCTCATAAAACCTGTTGTCTGTCTCTCTGACCACAGTATCTCAATTAGGCCTCCAATCACCATCTCTGGGCCTGTATTTGTAAAGTGTCTTAGAGGACAGCTGATCTAGAATCAGTTTTGCATTTATCCTATGGGTACAGCCGAGGAACCCTTTTGGAACCCTTTTTTCTAAGAGTGTAGATCAACCATCCTACTTTGAGAAGCTTTGTGAATACGGGCCCAGGACTCTCAAACCTTTAACTAAGACCGATACACACACCATCATCGACCCCTTTTGACTGCTCCTGGTCCATCTCTACTCTCCCTTCTGTTCTGATGCTCCTGGTCCATCTCTACTCTCACTTCTGTTCTGATGCTCCTGGGCCATCTCTACTCTCCCTTCGGTTCTGATGCTCCTGGGCCATCTCTACTCTCCCTTCGGTTCTGATGCTCCTGGTCCATCTCTACTCTCCCTTCTGTCCTGATGCCCCTGGTCCATCTCTACTCTCCCTTCTGTTCTGATGCTCCTAGTCCATCTCTACTCTCCCTTCTGTTCTGATGCCCCTGGTCCATCTCTACTCTCCCTTCTGTTCTGATGCTCCTAGTCCATCTCTACTCTCCCTTCTGTTCTGATGCCCCTGGTCCATCTCTACTCTCCCTTCTGTTCTGATGCTCCTAGTCCATCTCTACTCTCCCTTCTGTTCTGATGCCCCTGGTCCATCTCTACTCTCCCTTCTGTTCTGATGCTCCTGGTCCATCTCTACTCTCCCTTCTGTTCTGATGCTCCTGGTCCATCTCTACTCTCCCTTCTGTTCTGATGCTCCTAGTCCATCTCTACTCTCCCTTCTGTTCTGATGCTCCTAGTCCATCTCTACTCTCCCTTCTGTTCTGATGCCCCTGGTCCATCTCTACTCTCCCTTCTGTTCTGATGCCCCTGGTTCATCTCTACTCTCCCTTCTGTTCCTTTAGCACAAAGACATCAATAATAGATGACTGGTGTATTTTCACCCTCCACACTCCATAGAGTTAATCAATCACTCCCTCTGGTCAGTCCTGTCTCTGTCTCGCCTGCTTTCCCCGTCCCACACCGGACGGGAACATTGTGCTCATTGGTCTATGAGTGACCACCCCCCACCCGCCTCTCTGAGCCACTAGTTAAAAAGATCAAGACATTGTTGCCTAACAGCTCCGGTCTGGGCCTTGGACTGGCATTCGCTTGGCACCGACTGGTACATACAGTCCAGTCCGACCGCCAACAATAGAGCCACCCGCTTTTAGACCGTGGTCTGCGTCCCAAACGCCCCCCTCATCCCTATTTAGGGCACTTATTTTAGGGTTCTAGTCAAAAGTGCCCTCTACAGGGAATAGGGTGCCTTTTGGGACATGAACAGAGTCCCCTGACCCTGCTGGTTCCCCTATAGGAGGGCTGAGCTACAGGGACGAGACCATGTGAAACAACTATATGTGGCACGGGTGGCGGGTGGGAATGGGTGAGGGGTCAAAGGTCAGGTGGAACGTCGCTGGGTGAACCTGATCCATGCACACACACTCTCTTCTTACACCCCCCCCCCCCCCCCCCCCCCCAACAAAGAGGTTTCAGGCTTTTAAGTAAGTGGAGCTCCTGTTTTAAAATGTTCTCGTCGGACGTAAGGCCGTGTGTCTTAGCAACGGTTCAGGTTGGTGAGCACAGGAATTTGTTAGGGCAACGTTGTCAGGAAGAGCAGCAGCACTTCCCGGACTCAGCCTGCATCCCAAATGGCACTCTATCTATTCCCTATGTAGAGCACTACTTTGACCAGGGCCCGTAGGGACGCAGGCTGAGGCTATGTTTCAACGACTCCGTATTCTCCCAGGTTCTCACAGGACACAAAGCGTTTAGTTCAGTCTCCCCCTCAGTCCTCACCCAGGGCCCAGCCAGTTCTCTAGTCAAAACATCACCAGTCTGGAATCAAGAGTGTGTGTACGTGCGTGTGTGTATGACCAGGTGCTGAAACTAGGGGAAGCCCTGTGAATGGTGCTGTGTGTCTCTGTATCTCTGGTTCAGCGGTTGTTCGACAGAAGCTTGAGAGAGGAGCCGAAGTGGGTGTCCAAGTTGAACGGTTTGGATAGAAGTTCTGGGATCAGCTTACTTGCTTGCAAATTCTAATCTCAACTATAAGAAGAAAATAAAGCTGACCTTTGATTAGTCTTTAGGGAACTCGCCCTACTGAATGATGAGCCTCCATTTGACTTCCTTTTCCTATACATGTGACCCTGCCACGTAACTCTGCCATGTAACCCTGCCATGTGACCCTGCCATGTGACCCTGCCACGTAACTCTGCCACATAACCCTGCCACGTAACTCTGCCACGTAACTCTGCCACGTAACTCTGCCACGTAACTCTGCCATGTAACCATGCCACGTAACTCTGCCACGTAACTCTGCCACGTAACTCTGCCACGTAACTCTGCCATGTAACCATGCCATGTAACCCTGCCATGTGACCCTGCCACATAACCCTGCCATGTAGCCATCCCATGTGACCCTCCCTTTCTAGGAATGACACATCTGCACCAGCTGCCTTTCCGTGTTCGGAGCCCAGGCCTAATTAAACGATCTAGGGATATTAGCACTCAATGTGTACTCTATCTCCCCACGCAG
The DNA here is from genome assembly GCF_016432855.1 of Salvelinus namaycush. Lineage (NCBI taxonomy): Eukaryota > Metazoa > Chordata > Actinopteri > Salmoniformes > Salmonidae > Salvelinus > Salvelinus namaycush. The sequence goes on along the minus strand of NC_052333.1, from coordinate 11,799,226 downwards.
CACTGTGTGGCTCGATTCAATTATGATAGATAGATTAACCATGTCTTAATGAGGCTCTCTAATAAAGCACTGGTCCTGTACACAGCAATACTGTAGTTATTCTCATGCTACGTGACTATTGTAATTAATCACAAGAAATGCATAGCTCGGGTATAATAATATTGAGAAGGAAATGTGCTCAGGTAAGCACAAGTGTGGCTAATGGCATTACATGAGAGTTCATCCAACAACCCAAAGTGCACACACACACACACACACACACGTAGGCAATTGTAGGGATGCGTGTCACAGAGCGTGCTGTTGTAGAGGAGAGCACATCAACCTTGGCTAACAGATTAATGCATATGTGCATGCGCGCGCGTGTGTGTGTGTGTGTGTGTGTGTGTGTGTGTGTGTGTGTGTGTGTGTGTGTGTGTGTGTGTGTGTGTGTGTGTGTGTGTGTGTGTGTGTGTGTGTGTGTGTGTGTGTGTGTGTGTGTTAAAAACACAGGAGTTGGGAAAGCGGTGTGATGACTTTAGTCTTAGTGCTGGGCAGAGAGGGAAAGAGAGAGACGGACAACCCCCTCTCTCCCGTCCATAAGAACAGTCCGTGAGAGTCTCAGACGGCCTGGCATCTGAAACATGAGCCCAGCAACTTACCACTCTGAGGGAGAAAGAACAACAATTGAACTGCCAACACCCTCTCTCTGTGTCTCTCTCTCTCTCTCTCTCTCTCTCTCTCTCTCTCTCTCTCTCTCTGTGTCTCTCTCTCTCTCTCTCTCTCTCTCTCTCTCTCTCTCTCTCTCTCTCTCTCTCTCTCTCTCTCTCTCTGTGTCTCTCTCTCTCCCCCTCTCTCTCTCTCTCCCTCTCTCTCTCTCCCTCTCTCTCTCTTCCTCTCTCTCTCTCTTCCTCTCTCTCTCTCTTCCTCTCTCTCTCTCTTCCTCTCTCTCTCTCTTCCTCTCTCTCTCTCTCTTTCTCTCTTCCTCTCTCTCTCTTCCTCTCTCTCTCTTCCTCTCTCTCTCGCTCTCTCTCAGCTCTGAGATAAGCTCCAGAAATGCCATAGGAATAGCACCAGTACTGGCTGAGCAACAGTGAAGAATGATCTTTAATGGGGGAAAGCCAGGGTTGTGATGGATTCAGAGTGCTGGTGGATAACCTCATTATTCGCAGTGTTAATAGGAGATAAATGATTGGATTGGATAGAGCTATGTAGCCAGTATATTGTATACACTTAGGGGCATATGTGCAATGGGACCCCGAAGCAATGAGCGATGAAGTCGGAACTCACAGTTAGCAGAAGTTTATTGTGGTACCATAGGAATACTGTGGAATAGTGTGGTCATACATAAGTACCATACATTTTGGACAACTTGGGGATGCTCTATTTTGTGCACCATGTGAACCAGCCATAATCCACATTACCATCCATCACTTCATTTTAAATAATTGTTTTGGTCAACTTGACAGTGAGCAAAAAGTGCTAAAAGACTAAATACATTTTCTCTAATTCTTGCAAAAATGTTTCAGATGGACAAGATATTTATTCATTAGATAGTTCTCACATCGATCGGGTTCCCGCCTTTAAATATCTGGGCATTTGGATTGATTTTATGCTTAAAAAAACATACGGAATGAACAAGTTAAAAAGCTAAGATTTAAAGTGGGTTTCTTTTTTAGAAATAGATCTTGCCTCTCCCTAAATAGCAAAGGGACTTCAAGAGTTAAGGGGTCAGCATGCTTCAATTCAATCACTGACGAAGGGGCGTAGACTTCAGCTCCGAACTTCGGCTTGTGTGCCTGACAGTTGACAAAAAAGTTCAAAATTAACATAAACATCACAAAATGTCATCATAATGTACAAACTCTACCGAACTGTTTCGGCTGGGAAGCATGTGGACACCTTTAACCAACCCTGCCACCTGGTGAGGTTAGCATAGGCCTAACCCTATGGGCGGCAAGTAGCCTAGTGGTTAGAGTGTTGGGCCAGTAATTGAAAGGTTGCAGGATCGAATCCCCGAACTGACAAGGTAAAAATCTGTTGTTCTGCCCCTGAACATGGCAGTTAACCTACTGTTAACCCCCAGTAGGCTGTCATTGTAAATAAGAATTTGTTCTTAACTGACTTGCCTAGTTAGATAAAGGTTCAACTACGATTTAGCATTCACATGCAAGTAATTACCGAGGATGTTTAGTGAGAGACTTTGAAAAATGTCTGATAATTTCCAATTGGTTTTGGACAAATTCAATTTGAAAGCAAAGATCGAACTGTGATTTAATCAAGTGATGACGGAAAAAAATTGAGTGTGAGGCCCCATGTTGGGATGATGTATGTCGAATGTGTGAGTTAATTGCCAAATAAGCAACTCCACTGACTCCACCTGGCTAATTACAAAACTACTCCGAGGAAAGCTTGGCTGTTGCGTTATTCAAGATACAATATGAATTGTTTCAAAGCAAAGAAGTTAACAATGACGTAAAAACAACAAAAAACGTGTGTAAAGTTAACAATGATGTAAAAACAAATAGAAATGTGTGTAAATAAAAATAAGCCAACGTAAAGATACACTTTCAGCAAATGCGATGACACTAGTAGCCTTCATTGTATTGAAAAACAATTACTTACATGAACGCATGGTAGATGAATGCCCATCCTCGTGGTCTCTCCAGTACGTTGTACAAGAAGTTCTGAAACTTTCTGTAGCGCTTGCTGGAGGCTGAGGTGGTCGCCCGTGGTCCAGGACGCCCCGGCAGCGGGGTACCGAGAAGCCCGGTGCGGTGAGAGGGGTGCGCGCGCTCCGGGGTCGATGGTTCGCTCCTCTCCATATGAACTGCGGTAAGAGCCACAAATTCAACCCGCCTATCGTCGTTGGATGCGGGGGGCACCAACATTCTAATGCCACCGTTATTTGATGGGCTCCCTAACATGGTTAGCCAATATAGGCCTACCGATAGAAGTAGGCCTATTAAATACAACGGAATACAGTTTAAATCACCTATTTAACAGTGAGCCCATATCTACGTTGGTGATTTAGCCAACTGAAATCGAAGTCATGATCAAGTTGTCCGCGTTGAATAATAATTAGCCTACCTACTAAAGACTAATTCCAGCGAGTAGGTCACAATTTCATTCCTCCAATGTCAGGGTTTACTCCGAATTTCGTTTGTTAAATAAGTTATCTATAAATCAAGTCACGACCACAAAAGAAAATGCTCATGGCATTTTGACAAGTGCGGTATGTCAAATGCAAGTTGAAGAAAATGTTAAATTGGTAATATGATAATCCCAATTACCGTTAAGCCTTTAAACGTGAGGTGCCATCGAATAATATGATTACAAGATCATTTGACAGCGGTAACAGTAACTCTGTAACCTATCCTATACTATCGCTAATTTGCATTGTCGTCATCATAAATTTGCTTTTTGCTCGAAATTATTAAGAAAACATTTAAAGCGCGCAATTGAAAGCATCAAAAGTTTAGTGGACAAGCGTATTTATTATAGGCTTACGGTTAAATTAGTTAAAGAACTATCGATTCGTGATCGCTCTGCTCTTTCCTCAAGATTTCTGTTGATATTAATATTTTCTTAATCGTATATCTGAGGTTCGCGGCTGTACAAAATGCCCACAGAACTGCCTCCTTTCCTGTGCGTCTCGCTGGTCCAGACCGTCCGAGGGATAGCTAAAATCAGAGTCAACTCTAAACTTCAGTTAATGAGCGAGGACTCATGGGTAACACGCAGCAGACTTGTCAGATGGTCCAGAGAGAAACGAGAGGTACAGCCCTACGGTCGACTTCGAAGTTCTCACGCGCAAACCAAAAGCATCCGGTTAGCTTGAACACACGGGTTGGACGCAATAAAGTGACAGAGAGAGTGGAATTGCGCACGGTGATATTGGGTGTGTAGCTAGCTCAGTGGTACGAGACAGTTGTAATATATCAGAGCTAAGCATTCATACATTTGATGAGGCTGACAACTAGAAATAAGGATACAAACCTCACAATTATAGGGTAAAGGTAAGCCTATATCATAGTATTTGGAGCTTTACAAAGCAGTTTTGGGGGGAGCACCACATTGATAGACATGGTTGTCACACATACTGTATGTCATGCCTTTATCAGCGGTGACCAAATCAATTGTTTCAAGTAAGTTTTCTGTAATGACTAATGAGGCATGGGCACTGTAGGCCTATACATAATCTAGATGAAAATGCCATGCAGCCTATCTATGCTTAACATCTGAGAGCTGTCTATGAACACTGGGCAGGGGTTACCAGATAAGAGGGACAGGTGTGAGGGACAGACAGTGGCCTGACAATAGATCACAGAACAGTGTTATGACCATAGAAATAGTATAGGAATTCTGGTTATGACACAGTGGGACAATAGGAATATAATAGAAATTCTGGTTGTGATGCAGTGGGACAATAAGAATATAATAGGAATTCTGGTTGTGATACAGTGGGACAATAGGAATTCTGGTTATGACACAGTGGGACAATAGGAATATAATAGAAATTCTGGTTGTGATACAGTGGGACAATAGGAATTCTGGTTGTGATACAGTGGGACAATAAGAATATAATAGGAATTCTGGTTGTGATACAGTGGGACAATAAGAATATAATAGTAATTATGGTTATGACACAGTGGGACAACAGGAATAGAATGGAAATTTTGATTATGACACAGTGGGACAATAGGAATAGAATGGGAATCCTAGTTCTATGGTACAGGGATTCTATTTGACATGGTCCTGACACGGAGCCAGAGGTTCTGTGGTTCTGGTTATGACACACAGTGCCATGTAGAGCGGTGACAGTGGTCACCTGTTTACCTCTCTAGAATGCCTGTGTGACAGAGGTTCCTGTCCTGCCACATCATCACGGATCACACAAATGGCCTCAACAGATGGCAAGCCAGTCCTGGCTTGTATTTATTAATGTACACCGTAGTAAAAAAAAAATGCAACAGAAAACCTTTTCTTATTGGACAAGTTTAGGTAGTCCCTCCCTGTTTCAGTCAGTTTTCTTCCATTTGGTGCCTTGTGAATACAACCCTGATCTCTACTGCAGTGGTACTCTTAGAGAGATGGAGAAAACAGTGTTACACAGATAGAGAGAGAGAGAGAGAGAAAGAGAGAAAAAGAGAGAAAACAGATCAGGCCAAACTGTAAACCTGTCACGTTCCTGACCTATTGTTCCTTTTTCTTTTATTTATTTAGTTGGTCAGGGCGTGAGTTGGGGTGGGTTGTCTTTGTGTGTTTTTGTATTGTCTAGGGTGTTGTATGGTTTAGGGGGTTAAGTAGAGTAGATGGTTTAGTGTTCAGTGTAGGTGTCTAGGAAAGTCTATGGTTGCCTGAATTGGTTCTCAATTAGAGACAGCTGGTTATTGTTGTCTCTGATTGGGAGCCATATTTAAGGCAGCCATAGGCTTTAGCTGTTGTGGGTAATTGTCTATGTTGAACGTTTGTTGTTTGTCTGTGCACTTACGTTATTTAGCTTCACGGTCGTTTGTTGTTTTGTTAGTTTGTGTATAGTGTTCGTTTTTGTGTTTTTTCTCTCTCTTCCACAATAAAGAGATGTATTTTGCACACGCTGTGCCTTGGTCCAATATCTTTCAAGAAGACGATCGTGACAGAATTACCCACCAAACCAGGACCAAGCAGCGTGAAAGGATGCAACAGCGCTTAGTGGAGGAATGGACCCGGGAAAAGGATGAGTGGAGAACAACCTGGGAAGAGATAGACAGGTGGGCGTGCGATCCAGAGAAGGTGCCGGAGCCTGCCTGGGATTCGCTGGAGCAGTGCGAGGAGGGTTACAGGATTATGGAGCTGGAGAAAGGAGCACGAAGGCGCGGTAGGAAGCCCTTGAGGAAACGCCAAAAATTTCTTGGGGAGGGGCTCATGGGGAGTGTGGCGAGTCCAGATAGGAGATCTGCGTCAACTTCCCGTGCTACCCGTGAGGACCCTAAGAAGGAACCTGAGCCAGTCGGGCTGATATTGGAGGTGAGCAATGGGAATGATACAGAGACTGTTAAGGATTTATTGGGGAGGTTGGAGGAGAGTGAAATGAGGGAGCTGCTGTGTTGGTGCGTGAGGCACAAAATCCACCCGACAGAGCGTGTGCGGGAAGTGATGTTACCTGAGTCAGCTCTCCATGCTCGTCCTGAGGTGCGTGCTAACCGTCTGGGAATGACAGTCCCACGAACCAGGCCTCCTGTATGCCTCCCTAGTCCTGCACCTCCTGTAGCAGTTCCACGTACTAACTCTCCTGTGGCAGCCCCTCGTACCAGTCCTCCAGTTCCGGCACCACGCACCAAGCCTTTTGTGCGTCTCCAGAGTCCAGTACGTCTTGTTTCTCCTCCCCGCACTAGCCCTGAGATGCGTGTCCCCAGCCCGGTACCACCAGTTCCGGCACCACGCACTAGGCCTAATGTGCGTCTCCAGGGTCCAGTATGCCCTGTTCCTCCTCCCCGCACTAGCCCTGAGATGCGTGTCCCCAGCCCGGTACCACCAGTTCCGGCACCACGCACTAGGCCAAATGTGCGTCTCCAGGGTCCAGTATGCACTGTTCCTTCTCCCCGTACTCGCCCTGATGTGCGTGCCCTCAGCCCGGTACCACCAGTGCCGGTACCACGCACCAGGCCTATAGTACGCTTTGAGAGTTCAGTGTGCCCTATTGTTGTTCCCCGCACTAGCCTGAAGGTGCGTGTCCTTAGCCCGGTACCTCCAGTTCCGGCACCACGCACCAGGCCTACAGTGCGTCTCAGCCGGCCAGAGTCTGCCGTCTGCCCAGCGGCGTCTGAACTGCCCGTCTGCCCAACGGCGCCTGAACTGCCCGTCTGCCAAGCGGCGCCTGAACTGCCCGTCTGCCCAACGCCGTCTGAACTGTCCGTCTGCCAAGCGCCGCATGAACTGCCCGTCTGTATTGAGCCTTCAAAGCCGCCCGTCTGCCATGAGCCTGCAAAGCCGCCCGTCTGCCATGAGCCTACAGAGCCGTCCGCCAGACAGGAGCCGCTAGAGCCTTCCGCCAGACAGGAGCCGCTAGAGCCTTCCGCCAGACAGGAGCAGCCAAAGCCTTCCGCCAGACCGGATCAGCCAGAGCCTTCCGCCAGACCGGATCAGCCAGAGCCTTCCGCCAGACCGGATCAGCCAGAGCCTTCCGCCAGACCGGATCAGCCAGAGCCTTCCGCCAGACCGGATCAGCCAGAGCCGTCAGCGAGCCTTGAGCAGCCAGATCCGTCAGCCAGCCATGAGCAGCCAGATCCGTCAGCCAGCCATGAGCAGCCAGATCCGTCAGCCAGCCATGAGCAGCCAGATCCGTCAGCCAGCCATGAGCAGCCAGATCCGTCAGCCAGCCATGAGCAGCCAGATCCGTCAGCCAGCCATAAGCCGTCCAGCCAGGATCCGCCAGAGCCGTCATCCAGCCAGGATCCGCCAGAGCCGTCATCCAGCCAGGATCCGCCAGAGCCAGCCAGCCAGGATCCGCCAGCCAGCCAGGATCCGCCAGAGCCAGCCAGCCAGGATCCGCCATCCAGCCAGGGTCCGTCCCTCAGTCCGGAGCTGCCGTCCCTCAGTCCGGAGCTGCCGTCCCTCAGTCCGGAGCTGCCCCTTATCCTGGTGCTGCCCCTTATCCTGGTGCTGCCCCTTATCCTGGTGCTGCCCCTTATCCTGGTGCTGCCCCTTAGTCCGGTGCTGCCCCTTAGTCCGGTGCTGCCCCTTAGTCCGGTGCTGCCCCTTAGTCCGGTGCTGCCCCTTAGTCCGGTGCTGCCCCTTAGTCCGGTGCTGCCCCTTAATCCAGTGGGGTTAATGTGGAGGGTGGTCATTTGGAGGAGGCTACGAAAGCGGGTAGTGACTATGGTGGGGTGGGGACCACGACCAGTGCCAGAGCCGCCACCGTGGACAGACGCCCACCCAGACCCTCCCCTAGACTTTATGCTGGTGCGCCCGGAGTTCGCACCTTAAGGGGGGGGTTATGTCACGTTCCTGACCTATTGTTCCTTTTTCTTTTATTTATTTAGTTGGTCAGGGCGTGAGTTGGGGTGGGTTGTCTTTGTGTGTTTTTGTATTGTCTAGGGTGTTGTATGGTTTAGGGGGTTAAGTAGAGTAGATGGTTTAGTGTTCAGTGTAGGTGTCTAGGAAAGTCTATGGTTGCTTGAATTGGTTCTCAATTAGAGACAGCTGGTTATTGTTGTCTCTGATTGGGAGCCATATTTAAGGCAGCCATAGGCTTTAGCTGTTGTGGGTAATTGTCTATGTTGAACGTTTGTTTCTTGTCTGTGCACTTACGTTATTTAGCTTCACGGTCGTTTGTTGTTTTGTTAGTTTGTGTATAGTGTTCGTTTTCGTGTTTTTTCTCTCTCTTCCACAATAAAGAGATGTATTTTGCACACGCTGCGCCTTGGTCCAATATCTTTCAAGAAGACGATCGTGACAAAACCAAGCACGGAAAATGAATCCAACATCAATGGTTTAAAGCAGCGTTTCTCAACTGGTGGGAGGTTTGAGTAAAACATATATTTTATATGATGACAGTAGATTTAATATAGCACTATTAGCAACTCTAATTGGTTGATTTTGTGGTTTCAAAACAATTAGCTTTTCAACATTCTTCATCAAGAAATTAGCAATATGGAATTATTGACAATGAAAATGTATTACAGTGGCTTGCGAAAGTATTCACTCCCCTTGGCATTTTTCCTATTTTGTTGCCTTGCAACCTGGAATTAAAATATATTTTTTGGGGGGGGTTGTATCATTTGATTTACACAACATACCTACCACTTTGAAGATGCAAAATATTTTTTATTGTGAAACAAACAAGAAATAAGACAAAAAAACGGAAAACTTGAGCGTGCATAACTATTCACCCCCCCAAAGTCAATACTTTTGTTACGATTTTCGTCAGGAGAAGGAGAAGAGGACCAAGGTGCAGCGTGATAAGTATTCATAATATGATATTTTAATAAATATGAACACTCTAACAAAACAACAACACGACAAATGAACAGTTCTGTAAGGTATACACACAAACACTAAACAGAAAATAACTACCCACAAACACAGGTGGGAACAGGCTACCTAAATATGGTTCTCAATCAGAGACAACGATAGACAGCTGCCTCTGATTGAGAACCACACACTGCCAAACACAAAGAAATAGACAACATAGAACACCAGACATAGAATGCCCACCCAAACTCACGCCCTGACCAGCCAAAATAGAGACATAAAAAGGATCTTTACGGTCAGGGCGTGACAACTTTGTAGAGCCCACCTTTTGCAGTAATTACAGCTGCAAGTCTCTTGGGCTATGTCTTTATAAGCTTGGCAAATCTAACCACTGGGATTTTTGTCCATTCTTCAAGGCAAAACTGCTCCAGCTCCTTCAAGTTGGATGGGTTCCGCTGGTGTACAGCAATCTTTAAGTCATGCCACAGATTCTCAATTGGATTGAGGTCTAGGCTTTGACTAGGCCATTCCAAGACATTTAAATGCTTCCCCTTAATTAAACCACTCGAGTGCTGCTTTAGCAGCATGCTTAGGGTCATTGTCCTGCTGGAAGGTGAACCTCTGTCCCAGTCTCAATTCTCTGGAAGACTGAAACAGGTTTCCCCCAAGAATTTCCTTGTATTTAGCACCATCCATCATTCCTTAAATTCTGACCTGTTTCCCAGTCCCTGCCAATGAAAAACACCCCCACAGCATGATGCTGCCACCACCATGCTTCACTGTGGGGATTGTGTTCTCGGGGTGATGAGAGGTGTTGGATTTGCGCCAGACATAACTCAATTTTAATCTCATCTGACCAGAGTACCTTCTTCCATATGTTTGGGGGAGTCTCCCACATGCCTTTTGGTGAACACCAAACGTGTTCGCTTATTTTTTTCTTTAAGAATTTGCTATTTTCTGGCCACTTCTGTAAAGACCAGCTCTGTAGAGTGTATGGCTTAAAGTGGTCCTATGGACAGATACTCCAATCTCTGCTGTGGAGCTTTAACCCCTTCAGGGTTATCTTTGGTCTCTTTTTTGCCTCTCTGATTAATGCCCTCCTTGCTTGGTCTGTGAGTTTTGGTGGGCGACGCTCTCTTGGCAGGTTTGTTGTGGTGCCATATTCTTTCAAATATTTGCACCACTTTTCTGTTTTTAGAATTTTTTGAAATAAGTTACTATTTTGTGTATGTCCATTACATGAAATCCAAATAAAAATCTATTCAAATTACAGGTTGTAATGCAACAAAATACGAAAAACGCCAAGGGGGATGAATACTTTTGCAAGGCACTGTACTAATATAGGTTAGGAGGGAACATTTATCCCTTGTCATAATTGCTAAATTTATTATCAATACAACATTATAAATAGTTTCCCCATATTGTATTTTGTAGGATTTTTCCCACCCTCGATTACAATATTGGGTCATGACTGAGGCAACGTGATGAAATTTGGGTCCCAAAACAAAATCAGTTAAGAACTACTGGTTTAAAGTATAAAATCCAAGACAGGAACCCCAAAACGTACACAAACTAAATTAAATTGATATAAGAGGTATTTAACTTATGACCTTCTGTGACTGGAAAACAAGGAATGTTTCGCCTAAGTAACCTACAATACAAGCATTCATTGTCACCGTTTTGGTATGTCGCTTAATGTACTGTGGTGCATAATATACACACTCCTGGTCTGTGTCAGATTTTTTACATTAGTTTATGGAACATGCAGGGTTGAGGAATTAGCAGGGGAATGCATGGTTGGGCCATTGCTGTGCTGGAGTCTCAAATCTCCACATTATTCCCAAGGCACTTTGCTTAAATAACTTTACATCACTCAGCATTAACTCTTAACACAGCTTCAGAACACATACAAACAGCTTTACATACAGGGGTGTACCAAATAACACTGTCGTGTCTTTGACTATGCCAGATTAATTGCTATGACATGCTATTCTATAAAATAATTTCTCCGTAATTAATATTACCTGATTGAACTAATCATGTAAATATTAATTAACTAGAGAGGGACACCACGAAAAAATATTTATAGAGCTGTTATCTTCCGAATAAACTCTTAAAGATTTAGTAATATTTTACATCCATAGCAGTCACCTTAATCGTCAGTTTATTCAGTCTCATCTGAAAGTTGTAAATCCTTGATTATCTGCAAGAATCCTGGCTAACAAGTTGAATCAGCAATACAAAATTGGGTTTAATTATTTATTTACTAAATACCTAACTAATCACACAGAATCACACATATACAATTAAATCATAACTTGATTACAAAGTGCCGTCATACAGAAAAACGTCCCTAGCGGGCGGAATAGATATGACAGCTTGTTACACAAAGAAAAGGGGCGGGATTTTAGTGAAAGAGCGGGAGACTGGAACAGAGGCGAAGCTGTGCTATCGTAAATACAGTATCTTATGCATTCTAAATTACCGCCCATTTGAAGAAGGAAAATGCAATAAATATTTACTCTGAGCTGCGCTTCAGTAGGTTGGTGGTAGATGGACCGTGTCGCCAACCCGAGTCCTCTGTCCTTTGAAGAATGTCTCTGGTGCCTTACTGGATTTACATTTACATTTAAGTCATTTAGCAGACGCTCTTATCCAGAGCGACTTACAAATTGGAATACGTTGGAGTAACGTTGTGTGTAGTAGACGGGATACTCGGACTGTCCTTCCTAACCTGCGTTTGTAGCAGCTGTTGCTAACTCAACGGCTAGGAGATATCACTTCTGTAGTGAATACGAGTTCAAAGTTCATACCATTCACAATCAAAGTCCATGCTGCTGTTGGCTTAGTTCTGTAGTCATTATCTGAACCATTCTGACACCGGATCGTCATCCTAGCGTCCCGGGACAGGAAGTTATACTTTTGTTAATGGCTTTTATAGTGGAGGGAGAGGGGTGTGTCTGAAAAGTTTATAACCCATGTCTCTTCACAGGGGCGGGCCCCTAGTTGAGCAGAAGCCCAAATTTATGAAAATCCAAATCTCTCATTTGGAAGCTAAAATTACATTTAATCTCTTCACAAATAATTTCATATTCAAACATTTGAATTAAACAACAATTCCATGTGAATCCGATACCTCTGACATTTAGACTTTCCACAGTAGAGTTTATGTCATTCTATCATTGATGAGAATGTGTCAGAGGGCAACCGAACTGACATAATATACCTTAAGTACCACCGCATATGTTCAGTTGGTCGGATTACCAGAATATAGTTCATTCCCCCCCACTTTCTGATGTCCCCAGAATCTCTATGTTAACCAAGGGGTTTTCTTATGTCACATCAGTAGGGAAGAGAAAAAGGGGGAAAGAGGTATTTATGACTGTCATAAACCTACCCCCACTGCCAACGTCATGACAGTCCCCCCATGTTGGGTTCAATCTTGCGATTAACCTGCATGTTGCAAACCAACATAAAAATGACCGTGGGTTGTCCTGGTTGTGGACCATCGTTGTGGTCCCCATCTGGTGGTCGACCCGGGTAGGGTTTCTGCGAATGAAGAAGTCTGCTCCATGGCTGGACAGCAGATGTCCAGTTGGTGATCGCTGTTGCAGTCCCCCCTCTGGTGTGGTCGACCCGGGTAGGGTGTCTGCAAATTAAGAAGTCTGCTCCATGGTTGGGCAGCGGGGGTCCGGATTGGGATTGCCGTTCCGGACCCGTCGCCTGGTCGTCCAGACTGGAAGATCTGGGCAGTAACTTAGGCAGATGTTAACAACGCACACACACTCATGAAATATATCATTGCATTTCCTCCCAAATGAGCGGCGTTGTGGCACTAACTGATGGTTGTATGGGGAAGTTGTTTATGGCTCTATCACTTTCTACATGCCGAAGAAAATGAAACAAAATGAAATGAAAGCATAAACAAAACAAAATATAGTTATGCCACCTTAACCATCTAATTGGACTGTATTCTATCTACGTCCATGGTCTTGGCAAAATGACCCTATCATGGCATTGTCTAATGTCATATCTAGGGCTCTTCTAATTTGCGGGGTGTTGGTTAGGGTACTATCCTAAGTTGATAACTATATGATACGTCTACAGCTGTAAGGCACTCGTTTTGGGCCGTCTACAGGGATGACCTATGGACTTCTGAGAAGAAAACTGGTGAGTGCTGTAGCTGTAGAGTTAAAGGCCTCAAAATAAATGTTTAACTTTACTAAGGCTGGTATTTTGCTCGGACCCTTAAGTTATCCTAGCATAAATCCTAATTGGATGTTCCGTTGTACATGTGCGTTTATGCGTACGCAAGCACACATGTCAAGGGAAGGAAACCAAGTATCCTGGCAGATTACAACTTGTTCAGAATGAGTCTGACGTAGTCAGGTAATTTTCAGGTCAATGCCTGGAGGTCAGTCAGAATTGGTGTCGAAGGAGTCTGTAGTGGTTTTACTACCAGTCACTGTCTTCCACTATTGTAGTGGAGGTAGGTATGAAGAAGTATACTTCATAGCTATGTTATCCACGGAGGAGCTAACCTCATGACGGAAGTATTAGACCAGTCGTACGTGGTGTGATCGTGGTTCCTGCCTTCTAATAACTTTTCTCCTGAACGGAGGGTTCTATTTATTATTGGCATGTGTCACCATTGGAAGAGTGCAATGGAGATTCCCTTCCCCGCGTTGCACTCTGAGTGACTCCTATGTTGCTATTATCAATAGCAATTTAACTTGTGAGGTTACTAATCCTCCTACTGAGTGTTGCTGGGCTGACTGTGGTATTGGTACTGGTACTCAAGGGGTCCAGTCGTCCTACCGATTTATTATGAAATGTTATCCTACAGGAAGACATGATTAGAGCATTTTACTAGTTGTCTTGTAGTGACTACTACACATGGCAAGGAATGATTATTGTTGCCATTTGTTTTGGAGGTGGACAAGTCCACTGGACTTCCTTTACGACCAGTGTGGTACACCTCAGTAATATCTTAGATGTGTTCTAAGATAATCCCCGTCTAGGGGCCTGTCTGCTCCTCACTGTTCTCAAATGGGAGTTTACAACTAGATTTGATTTATGCTCTGGCGGCCTCGTACGGTGTTGTCCGTAGTCTCGACCCCCCCACCGGCCTCGATAAGGCTCATCATGGGTCTGGGCTACTATTCCCCCCCTTTGTGTCTCGGGACCCCCCCACCAGCATGTGGTGTTGGTATCCGAGGCGCAAACGAAAGGTTCGGACCCTATGTACGAGTTGTCAGTGGCCGCGTTATTATGAGAATGGCTGCAACCTTTCAACCAAATCTCCTGGTGTTTGTGCTTCGACACCCTCAGTGGCTGTCGAGGTCTGTCAGTCACCACCGCGTCTGCGTGTGGCAACCTCTTCAGTACCTGCGAACTGAGACGAGGATATCGGTCTGTGATATCGCAAAGTGTTTCACCAGTGGGAGTCATCGGGTCAGTTGCTGGACTGACGCCATTAGTGTCATTGTAAGGGTTGACAGTCCCCCATAAAGCGGAAGGTGTGTCATTGGAAGCAGAGTATACTCTGCGCATCAATGTTTTTCTTGCTGAGACGGCCGCAGTGCTTGCGGAGGTGTCCGAAGGGCAAGAGAAGTTAATCTCAACTACCGTATTGCACGACTGCACGGAGGAGGGAAGTTGCTTATTAACAGAGACAGCTGGCTCGAAATCCTGAAAAGAATGGTCAATCAGGTTGGCTGATGGAATGTGTCGAGGTATCGTAATATCTCCTTGGATCGGATTCTGCCCCAAGAGGTTTTTAAACGTCTTTTTCCCAAGGGGTGCTTTTGACAGATATCCCTCGTGACTGACTGCGTTGCAGCTAGCGTTAGGGGAAGACAGTGTGGTCAGTGGAGAAGGCACTGTGGCCTGTGACCATACCTGGTTGGTTTTCCAATCCATCAATGGGAGTAACCGATCCATCAAGTCTGCTCCAATTAGCAGGGGTACAGTTTCGAGGCTGGTAACATACACAGGGTGAATGAGCGATACGTCCTTGAAGTGTAGTTTCAGCATGACTCTCAATGTGAGAGCCGAGGTAGTCTGAGTGACCCCTCGAAGTGTAGTGTCGCATCGTTCCACTTTTAACCAACGTTTAGTTGGCTTCAAAGCCCTTTTTAGATCATCAAACAATGTTTGAGAGATGAGTGATATTGTCGCACCTGAATCAATTAGTGCATGACAAGTTAAGCAGTCCTCCAGGACTGTTTCCAGGTATGGGCGTTTAGATTCGTGGTTAGTGGACATATTCCCCACAAAGTGGAGTGATTGTTCGCAACAACGTGAAGTGTCAATTCTGTTCAAGGTGGAAGCAGATCGACTTTTCAGATTTTGAGTGGGCTTGGCTTTAATGAAGCGTTTGACCTTTTTCTTCGCAACCTTTGTATCAGAGTCTATAGACAAAGCCCGGGGGCTTGTTTCTTGATCAAGCGGGCCCTGGATAGGGTCTTGAATGAGAGCGGGAGAAATTTGAACTTTAACGTCCTTGCTATGGGTGTTAATTCCTGCGGACCTGGTGTCCGGTAATTCCCCGTCTAGTCCTTGTGACTTCTCTTTTACCCTTTTCTCAAATGTTTCTCGCTTTAGTTCTTCACGTAGTGGAACTTCTGGAGAACATTGGTCTACGTTTTGATCATCCTTCAACCCTTTGTTACCCTTGTGCTCTGACACTTTGCGTGGGTTGGGTGCAGGAATGTAGTGAACAGGTCGATTGTAGCGGTAGTCGTTTTGATGGCGACGTGCTTTACAGTTATTTCGACCGCGGAGGTTATTGGAATCATGGTTTCGTGGTAGAAACTGTTGTTGTGCGTCATCTCTTAATAGGCGGGCTGTCCCGACATCGGTACACACCCCCCACCCCCCCCCACACTGATTAGCATCGCTAGCATAGCGTCACAATTAAATAGTAGCATCTAAATATCATTAAATCAGAAGTCCAAGACACCAAATGAAAGATACAGATCTTGTGAATAAAGCCACCATTTCAGATTTTTAAAATGTTTTACAGGGAAGACAAAATATGTAAATCTATTAGCTAACCACGTTAGCAAAAGACACCATTTTTCTTTGTCCACCATTTTTTCTCTCCACCACTAGCTATCACCAATTCGGCCAAATAAAGATATTGATAGCCACTAACCAAGAAAAAACCTCATCAGATGACAGTCTGATAACATATTTATTGTATAGGATAGGTTTTGTTAGAAAAATGTGCATATTTCAGGTAGAAATCCTAGTTTACAATTGCACCCACCATCACAACTCGACTAGAATAAATACACAGAGCAACGTGTATTACCTAATTACTAATCATAAAACATTTCTTAAAAATACACAACTCACAGCAATGGAAAGACACAGATCTTATGAATTCAGACAATATTTCAGATGTTCTAAGTGTTTTACAGCGAAAACACAATAAATCGTTATATTAGCATACCACATGTGCAAACGTTACCAGAGCATCGATTCAAGCCAAAGAGAGCGATAACGTAATCATCGCCAAAATATATTAATTTTTTCACTAACCTTCTCAGAATTCTTCCGATGACACTCCTGTAACATCATATTACAACATACATATAGAGTTTGTTCGAAAATGTGCATATTTAGCCATAAAAAAACGTGGTTATACAATGAAAATAGTAGCAAAACATGCCTGAAAATGTCGGTCGCCATCTTTCAGAGTGATCTAGTTTAATCAATAGCTAATCATATACTTGACTAAAAAATACAGGGTTGACAGGAATCGAAAGACAAATTAGTTCTTTATGCAATCGCTGATTTACATTTCTAAAATTATCCTTACTGTGCAATACAGGGTTCGCCAAGCGAAGCTATAGCAAACAAAATGGCGGAATATGCGTTTAAATTTTTTCGACAGAACAACGAATTATCATATTAAATATTTCTTACTGTGAGGTGATCTTCCATCAGATTCTTGGGCAATGTATCCTTTCTTGGGTCTAATCTTCTTTTGGTCGAAAGATGTCCTCTGTCCGTCGAAATGCCCACTAACGTTCGACCGGGACCCCGAAATGTGCCCAAAGCTTCAAAGAGCATCACATAGAACTTCCTCAAAATCGCACTAAACGGATATAAATTGCTATAAAACGGTTTAAATTAACTAACGTATGATGTTTTTAACACCTATAACGGGTAAAAACATGACCGGCGCTATATTACTGGCTAAACAAAGGCTTGGAAAAAGCCAAGTCCGACGTCCTTCTTGCGTTGAGCGCAGGGTCCAAAAGAACGCTACTTCCGGTATTTGGTCATTTATAGAGGCACTGATTGCGCAATCGACTCCATTCAAATTGTCACCACTTACTGACATCTAGAGGAAGGCGTGGGCAGTGTTTGTATCCTCATAGGATTTACAGAGACTTTTAAAACTGATCTGGAACCAGAGGCCAAGATGTCTGAAATCTGACACACTGGGAGGAAAAGTGCTGTAGAATGAGTTCTGTTTCACTCAGAGACATAATTCAAACGGCTATAGAAACTAGAGAGTGTTTTCTATCCAATAATAACAATAATATGCATATTGTACGAGCAAGAATTGAGTACGAGGCCGTTTGAAATGGGCACGATTTAGCTGGCTACTCAGTAACGCCCCCTGCAGCCATAAGAAGTTAGAGAACTCAACAATTTGGATATTATTTAAAATATCTATTTCAGAATGTAAATGGCCAGATTTACACTTATTAGTTCAATTGGATAAGACATTGATATTCGTCTGGATATCATAAGTAATGACTTGAGTGTGACCTGAATAATTCTTCATGAACGAATATACTGGGCACACTTCAGCGGTCACTGACTTCACACGCTGAAATAAAACGGAACTACCCGGTGCGGGACTTCTGTTCCGCGAGGCGGAGGAATTTCAGCGTGGCACCAGAAAAACAATAAATTGCTATTTTCCCTTGTTAGCTTTAGCACCTCGTGCCAGCTAACCCTCCTTTGTGCCTGAAAAGAAAATGTAGCACGTAGGATTCCCTTGGCAGGGAAAAGGTCTTACTTATAATGTATTATGTTCAAACCCTTTTCGGCATTTTTTGACAAGGTTTTAACCGGAACACGCGGTAAACACGAAATGCACCGTGGTCTCCTCGCGTTGAATCGCGCGAGAGAGAGATAATTATCGCTGGTCGCGCTATATCTCCCGAATTTCAATCGGCTGGCTCTTTGTCCTCACTCTAGAAATTAATAATGACCTCGCCTACCCGCGTATGAAACGCGCCAGGCAGAAAGAGCCCTGCGTTTGGCCAAACGCTCTATTTCTCAGATTTCTATAATTAGCTTTCTCAGCCTCTTACAAGAAATGTATTCGCTTACGTTACCCAATGGCTACGTCAGAGAACAACGCGGGGCGGGGAATCTCCGCGCACACACACCCAACAATGCTTGTCTATCACTCCAAAAATGTGTATAATAAACTTGGTATATTATGTAATCTGCTTTTCAATTTTATACAGGCTGAATCAAAAGGAAAGACTCATTCTATCTTAGATTCCACGCAGGGGGCTCCAATATGTTTAATTAACCCAAACGTGCGGCCTAGTCCCATAATCGTTCAAATCCTTTCCGGATCATTGAACAATTGTAAATCCTTAGATTACGGAGTATACTCTTGGCTAACAAGTTGAATCAGCAATACAAAATTGGGTTTAATTATTTATTTACTAAATACCTAACTAATCACACAGAATCACACATATACAATTAAATCATAACTTGATTACAAAGTGCCGTCATACAGAAAAACGTCCCTAGCGGGCGGAATAGATATGACAGCTTGTTACACAAAGAAAAGGGGCGGGATTTTAGTGAAAGAGCGGGAGACTGGAACAGAGGCGAAGCTGTGCTATCGTAAATACAGTATCTTATGCATTCTAAATTACCGCCCATTTGAAGAAGGAAAATGCAATAAATATTTACTCTGAGCTGCGCTTCAGTAGGTTGGTGGTAGATGGACCGTGTCGCCAACCCGAGTCCTCTGTCCTTTGAAGAATGTCTCTGGTGCCTTACTGGATACGTTGGAGTAACGTTGTGTGTAGTAGACGGGATACTCGGACTGTCCTTCCTAACCTGCGTTTGTAGCAGCTGTTGCTAACTCAACGGCTAGGAGATATCACTTCTGTAGTGAATACGAGTTCAAAGTTCATACCATTCACAATCAAAGTCCATGCTGCTGTTGGCTTAGTTCTGTAGTTATTATCTGAACCATTCTGACACCGGATCGTCATCCTAGCGTCCCGGAACAGAAAGTTATATTTTTGTCAATGGCTTTTATAGTGGAGGGAGAGGGGTGTGTCTGAAAAGTTTATAACCCATGTCTCTTCACAGGGGCGGGCCCCTAGTTGAGCAGAAGCCCAAATTTATGAAAATCCAAATCTCTCATTTGGAAGCTAAAATTACATTTAATCTCTTCACAAATAATTTCATATTCAAACATTTGAATTAAACAACAATTCCATGTGAATCCGATACCTCTGACGTTTAGACTTTCCACAGTAGAGTTTATGTCATTCTATCATTGATGAGAATGTGTCAGAGGGCAACCGAACTGACATAATATACCTTAAGTACCACCGCATATGTTCAGTTGGTCGGATTACCAGAATATAGTTCATTCCCCCCCACTTTCTGATGTCCCCAGAATCTCTATGTTAACCAAGGGGTTTTCTTATGTCACATCAGTAGGGAAGAGAAAAAGGGGGAAAGTGGTATTTATGACTGTCATAAACCTACCCCCACTGCCAATGTCATGACAGCACCCTATTCTCTATGTAGTGCACTACTTTTGAACAGGGCCCCCATCAGGCTCTGGTCAAAAGTAGTGCAATATATAAGGAATAGGGTGCTATTTGGGATGCAGGCCAGTTATAAACAGTGTGTTTCTTCTATACATATTTTTGGAATATTAAGCTAAACTATACCCTAGTAGACTAAATCATCATTGGATGTCATCATTGGCTTTGCTTGACACTAGACTCCATCCATCCTGACTCTAGGGAAATATTGCACCGGTGAAGAAGGTCACTTTGACCGAAAGCTTAGCCACAATAAAATCAGACATGCAAATGGACCCAGAGGCTCTCTGGAGGAGGATCCAGAACATTCAACAAGTGGGGATACCCTCATACCCCGTAGTCATAGTGGAGAGGGCATCAGCACATCATAAACAGACCAATCTACACACCTTCCTCTTTCTCTCTCGATCTCACCCCTACTCGCTCTCGCTCTCCCTCTACTCGCTCTCGCTCTCTCTTTCCCGTCTCCCCCCTCTCCCTCTCAGCAGTCCCTCTCTGTGTGTCTTCAGGTGGCAAGGCAGTGAGTCCTGAAATCCAGCCGAGCGAGAGGAGAGAAGGTGATGATAGACAGCTCTGATCTGGGCCTGCACCAGAAGGTGATGATAGACAGCAATGATCTGGGCCTGCACCAGGGATTAACATCAAAGTTTCACAGGTGAAAAGCAACCCATGGACCCTCCACCAACACTCCCATCTCAGCCACCCCCCATCACTACTTCCTCCATCCCTCCACGCCTCCGTCTTTCTCCCACCACCCTGCTTGGACGGGGCCAAGCACTACCAGGGCTGGCTCCTAGGCCGCTGTAGTCTAGCTGCGTGGTCTTCCTGTCTGGGTTGGCGCCCCCCCTTGGGTTGTGCCGTGGCGGAGATCTTTGTGGGTTATACTCGGCCTTGTCTCAGGATGGTAAATTGGTGGTTGAAGATATCCCTCTAGTGGTGTAGGGGCTGTGCTTTGGCAAAGTGGGTGGGGTTATATCCTGCCTGTTTGGCCCTGTCCGGGGGTATCATCGGATGGGGCTACAGTGTCTCCTGACCCCTCCTGTCTCAGCCTCCAGTATTTATGCTGCAGTAGTTTGTGTCGGGGGGCTAGGGTCAGTCTGTTATATCTGTTATATCTGGAGTATTTCTCCTGTCTTATCCGGTGTCCTGTGTGTATGCTCTCTCTAATTCTCTCTTTCTTTCTTTCTTTCTTTCTCTCTCTCGGAGGACCTGAGCCCTAGGACCATGCCTCAGGACTACCTGGTATGATGACTCCTTGCTGTCCCCAGTCCACCTGGCCGTGCTGCTGCTCCAGTTTCAACTGTTCTGCCTGCGGCTATGGAACCCTGACCTGTTCACCGGACGTGCTAACTGTCCCAGACCTGCTGTTTTCAACTCTCTAGAGACAGCAGGAGCAGTAGAGATACTCTCAATGATCGGCTATGAAAAGCCAACTGACATTTACTCCTGAGGTGCTGACTTGCTGCACCCTCGACAACTACTGTGATTATTATTATTTGACCATGCTGGTCATTTATGAACATTTGAACATCTTGGCCATGTTCTGTTATAATCTCCACCCGGCACAGCCAGAAGAGGACTGGCCACCCCTCATAACCTGGTTCCTCTCTAGGTTTCTTCCTACGTTTTGGCCTTTCTAGGGAGTTTTTCCTAGCCACCGTGCTTCTACACCTGCATTGCTTGCTGTTTGGGGTTTTAGGCTGGGTTTCTGTACAGCACTTTGATATATCAGCTGATGTAAGAACGGCTATATAAACACATTTGATTTGATTCTGACAAGACCCAACAGCTAGACAAGGTCACAGTTACAACAGCAGGCACTGACTTCCTCTCTAACACACAGATATGCACGTGCATGCATACACGCACACACACACACACACACACACACACACACACACACACACACACACACACACACACACACACACACACACACACACACACACACACACACACACACACACACACACACACACACACACACGGACTCTTTCTCTCACATTCCAGTACTGTACACTTGAGAAAGCAACACAAATACACAGAGAGGCACTTGTGAACACACATATACCACAGACTGCACAACTATCCACTTTGGTATTACAAGCCAACACTCACACAATCAGAAACACTCCTTGTCCTCTTGTCTTCTTTATCAGGATGGAGTTATTTTGGGAGACACCATGTAACGTGAGGGGTCAGAGGGCACAGGTGACACCATGTAACGTGAGGGGTCAGAGGGCACAGGTGACACCATGTAACGTGAGGGGTTAGAGGGCACAGGTGACACCATGTAATGTAAGGGGTCAAAGGGGACAGGTGACACCATGTAATGTAAGGGGTCAAAGGGCACAGGTGACACCAGGTAACGTGAGGGGTCAGAGGGCACAGGTGACACCATGTAACGTAAGGGGTCAGAGGGCACAGGTGAAACCAGATAACATGAGGGGTCAGAGGGCACATGTGACACAATGTAACGTAAGGGGTCAGAGGGCACAGGTGAAACCATGTAATGTAAGGGGTCAGAGGGCACAGGTGACAACGTGTAATGTACAGGGTCAAAGGGGACAGGCGTCAGGCTGGTATGGTTTTGCTCTCGTCTCCTCCATTCCGTTTCACTGTGCTCTCAGACCGCTATTCACTCACGCCCCACAGAGCATAGCTGAGCTCCAGGAGTCGACAGCCGCACTGGGAATCTATGGGAACTTAAAAATACCCCCACATCAGCAGTACACAGTGCAGAACTCTGCTCGCTCTCGCTCCGACGGACCCCACCAACCTTTTATATCGGCTGAGCAACTTGGTGCTTTACTTACGCCACTTAATGGCTTCCCCAGACCACACTATTGCTTGGTTTTATTTCCCCTTTTTTTCCCTCCTTCCCTTAATCTGCGTGCGTTTCCTTTTTACCCCAGATTCCACATAATGGAATACATCAGAGAAAAAATGAGGGGCGGAAACACAGATGTATTTGTTGATACAGTGTGTGGTGTTGTGTTTGTTGCTTTATGTTGTGATAGACTTGGTAGTAGTCTTTGAAGAGATGCTGCTATCATTTAACCTACGTCTGAACTGGCTAAATCCACTCTAAGATTCACGTAGAGATGGAAAATGTCAGACAGGCTTGAACCTCAAGATTCTATCAGTGATACACTGTTGTAACATTTATATTCATGATATTACATGGTTTTAAACAAGAACATACTAACTGAACAGTCTGTCTGTCTGCATTGGGAGGACACAGTCGGATGGGTGGAGGCCTCGCTAACTACCAGCACATTCATTACTCGTGAAAAGAGCTTTTGTACCTTGCCTGCCACCCCCCCACCCCTTGCCTCTTATAAACTATGAGTAAGCAGGGCTCAGCTGTGGCAGTGTGAAGTAGTCTGCTTTCCTTTTCCTGCAGGAGAGGGTGAGAGGAAGGTTGGTTGTTCCAAAACAAATCTCACATCACTGCCTCCACTCCCCTAGCATATCTGCCCCGGTCCCTAGATAGCTCTGCACTATAAAAAGTCAGGCCGAACCACACACGAGCTAGGTGTGTGTGTGTGTGTGTGTGTGTGTGTGTGTGTGTGTGTGTGTGTCACAGCTCCAACTTAAACTCTGTACTCCAAACAATTGCCATCTGTAGAGAGTGACACCCCCAGACCATTTTTTACTTTTTTTTAGACCTAGTTTAGTACTATCTTTCTATGTATTTCGTGTAAGGAGATTAAAGATAGTTACTTGCATCATGTCTAGTCTTTTTGCTCCTGATTTGACCAGAGATCCACAGCTTTGTCCAGTTACAAACAGGCCAAGTAGTCTTCATAAGAAACTGCTTAGAAACAAATTGAGGGGATAATCCGATAATAGTTAGATTAAGATTATAATTCAGGGCTTAATCTAACTATTATCAGATTATCCCCCTCAATTTATGTACATTAAGTATTTACATTATGTCCATACTAGACTGCTACATACTGAATCCTGGTTGGTTAATCATGGATTGACCCCTGACCTTCTGCCTTGTAACTGTGATGCCTGAGCTCTGGATAACCACAGAATGAGCCCTATCACCTCACAGATCTCCCACACCTCAAGGAAAATAAATACCATCGAGCACATTATGATCCAGAACCCATCTAACTTAAAGTCAACTCGTCTTAATAAGGTCTGTGTGGTTAACTTGGTAAGAGGAGCTGGTGTGGCAGCCATATCACAAGTTACAGGGTGCGTTCTAAATGGCATCCTCTTCCCTATATAGGACACAACTTCTGACCAGAGCACTATGGGAGCCCTGTGGGCCCTGGTCAAAAGTAGTGCACTAAATAGGGAATAGGGTGCCATTTAGGATTTAGCCCCAATGTGGAGCCAGGGCAGTCAGCCCTAATTCATCTCTCTGAGTTTCCCTTGATTCAAGAGGACGGGGCAGCAAAGAAAAATAGCGCTGGACAATCCTATTCACGCTTGACTTAAGCTCAAACATTTCTCGCAGTCCTCATTGCCCCTTATTAAACGGAGGTGAGCATGAGTCTGTACTCATTAATGCAGTTATTGTTCAGCAATTAAGTCGATTAGTGCAGGAACGCATCCCAATCCACCAGTAGGCTTACAGACCGGAATAGTGTCACTGTTTACCTGTGTCTCATAACCTAAACTGTGTCCAGCCTTAAAAACCTCACTGACCTAGCCCCTTAAAAACCTCATTGACCCAACCAAAGAAAGCCTAGCCCCTAAAAAACCTGACTGACCCAACCAAAGAAAGCCTAGCCCCTTCAAAGCCTGACTGACAAACAAAGACCTAGCCCTGTTATTAGACAAGACAGATTTTAAATACCCAGCCCCAAAGATAGGGCTGGGTAAATCTTCCCATTAGCTATAAATTAGACTCGCCGGCCCACCTGGGGAAGAGGTTAGTAATAAGTAGAACCAGGAGTTTTTCATGGTCAGTCATGCAGACAGGAATAACTCCTGGCCCTACTTATACATTACATAGATAGGGCCTGGTTGGGCCAGGTGATATTCCTGAGAAAACTCCTGGTCTTAGTAATAATAACTGATTCTTATAGGGAAATATCTGTAATATATTACAACCTTTTTTGTTGACAAGTTGCAGTTTAGGCCTGTGTGACAAAACCAATTCCTCGAGGTAAGTGAGGGAACTATGTGTCTCCCTAATTTTCTGTCCCAGCGTAATTACCTCTTTTCCTTTTAAGATTTAGGTCGGATAAGGAATGCTGTCTGATCTCTAAAGGCTGAGCTGTCTCCAGCCAACTAACTAATGAACTCGTGATTCCATTGTTGCCCGCTTGCCCTTTCACAACGAACAGCCCATTCCAGAAGTAGAGAAGTGAGAAAAAAACAGTAGGACCTACATTGTTCTGATCTTGAAGTATGGGACACTAGGGGTGGAACTTAGATAAATGGACTTTTGCCCTAAAATACTACTGCAGTGCACTGCAAAAATGTGTTTATGAAAATGTAGAAGCAACATGTAAAGTGCTGGTCCCATGTTTCATGAGCTGAAATAAAAGATCCCAGACATTATTCAGACGCACAAAAAATGTATCTCTCTCAAATGTTGTGTACAAATTTGTTTACATCCCTGTTAGTGAGCATTTTACCTTTGCCAAGATAATCCATCCACTTGAAAGGCGTGGCATATCAAGAAGCTGATTAAACAGCATGATAATTACGCACCTTGTGCGGGGGACAAAAAAGGCCTCTCTAAAATTTGCAATTTTGTCACCCAACACAATGCTACAGATGTCTCAAGTTTTGAGGGAGTTTGCAATTGACATGTTGACTGCAGGATGTCCACCAGAGCTGGTGCCAGAGAATTTAATGTTAATTACTCTACCATAAGCAGCCTCCTATGTCATTTTAGAGAACCAGCCTCAAAACCAAAGACCACGTGTAACCATGCCAGCCTAGGACCTCCACATCCAGCTTCTTCACCTGCGGGATCATCTGAGACCAGCCACCTGGACAGCTGATGAACCTGTGGGTTTGCACAACTGAAGAATTTCTGCACAAACTGTCAGAAACCGTCTCAGGGAATCTCATCTGCATGCTCGTAGTCCTCACCAGAGTCTTGACCTGACTGCAGTTCCGCCAATGTACCCAACTTCAGTGGGCAAATGTTCACCTTCGATGGCCACTGGAATGCTGGAGAAGTGTGCTCTTCCCGGATGAATCCCGGTTTCAACTGTACATGGCAGATGGCGGCGTGTGGGCGAGCGGTTTACTGATGTCAATGTTATGAACAGATTGCCCTATGGTGGTGGTGGGGTTATGGTATGGGCAGGCATAAGATACAGACAATGAACACAATTGCATGTTATCAATGGCAATGACAGAGATGCCATGACGAGATCCTGAGGCCCATTGTCGTGCCATTCATCCGCCGCCATCATCTCAAGTTTCAGCATGATAATGCATGGCCCCATGTCACAAGAATCTGTACACAATTCCAGGAAGCTGAAAATGTCCCAGTTCTTCCATGGCCTGCATACTCACCAGACATGTCACCCATTGAGCATGTTTGGGATGCTCTGGATCAACGTGTACTAGAGTGTGTTCCAGTTCCTGACAAAATCCAGCAACTTCGCACAGCCATTGAAGAGCGGAACAACATTCCACAGGCCACAATCAACAGCCTGATCAACTCTATGAGAAGGAGATGTGTCCTCATGCATGAGGCAAATCATGGTCACACCAGTTGTTTTTTTGTTTTTTTAAGTTATCTGTGATTAACAGATGCATAACTGTATTCCCAGTCTTGTGAAATCCATAGATTAGGGCCTAATGAATTTATTTCAATTGCCTGATTTTCTTATGTAAACTGTAAGTCAGTAAAATGGGAGAGGGAGAGGAACTGGGAGAGGAATTCACCTTTAAGCAGGACAGTAACCTACAACAAGGCCAAATCTACACTGGAGCTGTTAACTAAGAAGACAGTGAATGTTTGTGAGAGGCCAAGTTACAATTTTGACTTAAATCTGCTTGAAACATTATGGCAAGACTTGAAAATGTTTTTGTCTAGCCATCATCCCCAACACCTTAACAGAGCTTAAAGAATTTTGAAAAGAATCATGTGCAAATAAGAGACTTATCCAAGGAGACACAGCTGTAATCACTGCCGAAAGGTGTTTCTAACATGTATTGACTCAGAGGGGTGAATACTTATCTAAATCAAGGTATTTATAAGCGTTTATTTTTTATAAATAAACACATCTTTCATTTTGACATTAGTGTATTTTTCATAGATAGTTGACAGAAAATGACAAATCCATTTTAATTTGTAACAATAAAAATGTGAAGAAATTCAAGGGGGTGAATACTTAAGATACCTACTGTGTGGCCATAGAGTACTTACTTTTTTTAGATACATTTAGGGTTGCAAAACTCCTGGTAATCTACCAAAATGACCAGAATCTTCTGTAATTTTGGTAATAAACAGGTAACCTATGGCAACATTAGTCAAATATATTAATAAAGTATTCATTTTTTAAATCTGTGTCCATATCGCCCATGAGTTTCTAGTGGATAAATTTTTTTCATACATTTTGGTATTATCTAAATCAACAATGGCATTATTTCCAATTAACTCTGCAACTCTTACAATTATTGACTTTAGTCAAATAGATGTGCAATGGCTGGAGCAGAATGAGTGGAATGGTATCAAACACATCGTTTCCATGTGTTTGATGCCATTCCATTGGCTCCATTCCATTGATGGTTTATATTTAGGATAATATTTTGAAGCTTTGTTATTCTATTGTTATTTTAAAATGATCTTATTTAATTATTTGATATATTCTATGTGATAAGGCCGCACAGAAATCCGTAGATTATCACAGGTGTCTAATTATCTGAAGTACCCAAAATGGCTATACAGCATGCGAAATTGCTTTGCTAAAGAACAGTGCCTGTTGTACTACACAGTGGTTACCAATAGTTTATGAATAGATTTAAATCCTCTTACATAATCTTTTTTTATGCACACATCACAACAATACTGTTGGGGAAAAACTGCAGAAAAACTTCTGCTGAAAAAAGATAGCATGTAATGTTTTTTATTTGCATTTTATTTTCTCACAAAATAGAATGTCTACCCATCTATTGCATATCATGCTGGCAGTTTAAAGGACATGCAAATCGACAATAATAAGAACAACAATGATAACAATTGAACTAAATAAGAAAGGGGAGGAGGGAGAGGGGTAGTCATACAAACAAATTAACATTGACAAGTTACAACAGGTATTCAAAAAAAGAGTTTATAAAAGGGGCCTTTCCTCCAGTGGAGTTGTTTTATACAGGAGGCTTCCTCAGAGCAGGGCAGGAGAACCACAAACCTCTCTGGATAGAGAAAAAAGTAAAGGGAGAGAAAAAGAGAGAAGGGGAGAAAGAAGAGACTGCATAGAGACAGAAAGGCCTAACCCCTCCCTGCTCTAACAATGATAGAGTGATCAGTGGAAATGAATGGAGAGATAGAGAGGGGGCACTGAAGAGGTGAATAGGATCACTGGGCCATGGGGAAAGTATACTGCAGTAACTGCACAATATTGAATGACACACACACACACACACACACACACACACACACACACACACACACACACACACACACACACACACACACACACACACACACACACACACACACACACACAGGTCATACAAAATTCAAACTCAATCATTCAGTTAGAAGCCCTTTCATCGATAGCAATGTCTCGTCAATGTGAAAAACCTGCGAGAAACTAACATAACTTAATTGACCTATCATGGCTGGTTTCGTACAATTGACAATGATTTATTGTGAATTAAATGGGTTAGGTAAGAGTATGGCTTTATAGTTTATTATTTTAAACGTCTACACATTAAAAACATTACAAAGGATTCATGTTCTCTTGGCTTGTAGACAAAACAAGGGCCATGCCTTCCATAGGATGCATCCCAATGCATTCTATTCCCTATATAGAGCACTACTTTTGACCAAAACCCTTTGGACCGTGGTCAAAATGAGTGCATTGTATAGGGAATAGGTTGCCATTTGGGACGCACCCATAGAGAACACAAGAGCCACCCATACGGTGTACTTCACAGAGAGACAGAGAATATACAGAGGAGGTTTGTACATAAAGGGTTTACAGACATTGAGGATGAACAGCTGGTCACTAAAACGGAGGAGAGTTGGGTCCTGGAGGATTCAGTGTTCGGATACCCTGTGTGTAGCTCTCATGAATGCGCACTAAGTGAGGCTTTTTTGGGGAACGTATCAGGTGAGAGTGGGTGCCTGGAGGAACTAACAGAGGCAGAGAGAGACGATATGAAATGGGAATGAGAGGGAGTTGTAGAGCAGTCCCTTTGGTATCTGACCCAGTATACTGAATAAAGAACTGTTGTTGTCAGACAGTCCCTTTGGTATCTGACCCAGTATACTGAATAAAGAACTGTTGTTGTCAGACAGTCCCTTTGGTATCTGACCCAGTATACTGAATAAAGAACTGTTGTTTTCAGACAGTCCCTTTGGTATCTGACCCAGTATACTGAATAAAGAACTGTTGTTGTCAGACAGTCCCTTTGGTATCTGACCCAGTATACTGAATAAAGAACTGTTGTTGTCAGACAGTCCCTTTTAAGTATCATGTCATAGACCAGTGTATTGAATGAGAGTAAGGGTACATCCCAAATGGCACCCTATATTGGTCTCTACTTTTGACCATTTTGGACGCCTCCTAGGAGGTCCCTTGGCGTTTGAGCCAGTGTTGTCCTTATGGATGGTAGCAGGTGGTGTGGTCAATGGTTTGGTGGTCTGGGGGTCAGGAGGATGCTTCCAGAGCCTCAGTCTGTGCTGACCTGTGTGGTGACCTGTCCATCGGCCGTCTGATTGGTGGACTGGATGAACAAGGGCTGGCTCAGGTCCTGTCCCGCCGGCATCACCTGCTGAATCTGATACAACTGCTGTAAGGAGACAGAGAGAGAGAAGAGAAGAGAGAGAGTGAAAAATAAAAAGGGAGAGTAAAGGATGTGAGTGAGTGAGCGACAGGTCACTGAGATGTTCCTCTTACCTGTCCGTCAGTAAACTGGTTGAATTGCTGCTGGCCTTGCTCTGTCTGTGTAATCTGAGAACAAACCAGAGAGCGAGAGAGGAGTCAGTCAGTCACAGTGCTTCACACAGCCACTATTCAAACCTACACCTCTATTAAAATGCAACTGAAGGAAATGAACAATATAGAAATAGATTTAAAACACACATTTTTAAGATGAATAATCATATCATATTTTGAATGTTATCATATGTTACTACCTTAACGTTATTTCATAAACTAACAGTGATACCATACCAGACACTACATTACAGAGGTGAAGTGTCTACATACATCTGATGCGATACTATTGATTTAAAAAAGGTCCATGTTCAGTACCTGTACCTGCTGAGTGTTACCCAGCGTCTGGATCTGTCCCTGAACCACCTGTGTGCCAGAGACAGGCTGTGCCAGCCGAATGTACTGCAACTGACCATTGTTCAGCTGCACCTGCACACAGCCACCACACGGGGGAGACACTTTAGGATGGGAAGGTCATAGATACACAATGCAGAGGTTATCATGATCACAGCTAGTTAGAGAAGAGCGTCAAAATGGAGGACAGTATAAGGTTCACTAACTATAAGGAGATTTATCTCCAATATTTAACTGAAGAAAATGTTGTGTAAATATCATTAGAAAATGGAGCTTTAAAATGATTATAATTTTTCCAGTAAGGTCATTCTAGGAGACTTTCCTCCTCTATATCTGTCTCTCTTACTGGTATCTGCTGGATCTCTGCGGAGTTGGTGATTATCTGCTGCATGACCTGCATGGTCTGTCCTGACTGCACCGTCTGGGTCTGGCCCTGGGACGACGCCTGTACTATCTGGACCTGCTGGTCCCCCACCTGCATGGTCATTGGAGCCCCTCCCTTCAGGGTGGAGAAGGAAGATTAATTGTTGAACGACTGGTGAGAGTCTGGTGACTGAGACATGTAATGTGATGATTGTCCCAAAGAAAGAAGGAAAGAAAGAAATCCAGCAGATCTGATCTAACGTCCCTAATAAACCAGCAGATCTGATCTAACGTCCCTAATAAACCAGCAGATCTGATCTAACGTCCCTAATGAGACAGCTGATCTGACTAACGTCCCTAATGAGACAGCTGATCTGACTAACGTCCCTAATGAGACAGCTGATCTGACTAACGTCCCTAATGAGACAGCTGATCTGACTAACGTCCCTAATGAGACAGCTGATCTGACTAACGTCCCTAATGAGACAGCTGATCTGACTAACGTCCCTAATGAGACAGCTAATCTGACTAACGTCCCTAATGAGACAGCTAATCTGACTAACGTCCCTAATGAGACAGCTAATCTGACTAACGTCCCTAATGAGACAGCTAATCTGACTAACGTCCCTAATGAGACAGCTAATCTGACTAACGTCCCTAATGAGACAGCTGATCTGACTAATGTCCCTAATGAGACAGCTGATCTGACTAACGTCCCTAATGAGACAGCTAATCTGATCTGACTAACGTCCCTAATGAGACAGCTGATCTGACTAACGTCCCTAATGAGACAGCTAATCTGTCTAACGTCCCTAATGAGACAGCTAATCTGACTAACGTCCCTAATGAGACAGCTGATCTGACTAACGTCCCTAATGAGACAGCTGATCTGACTAACGTCCCTAATGAGACAGCTAATCTGATCTGACTAACGTCCCTAATGAGACAGCTAATCTGACTAACGTCCCTAATGAGACAGCTAATCTGACTAACGTCTCTAATGAGACAGCTGATCTGACTAACATCCCTAATGAGACAGCTGATCTGATCTGACTAACGTCCCTAATGAGACAGCTGATCTGACTAACGTCCATAATGAGCCAGTTGATCTGACTAAAGTCCCTAATGAGCCAGTTGATCTGACTAACGTCCCTAATGAGACAGCTAATCTGATCTGACTAACGTCCCTAATGAGACAGCTGATCTGACTAACGTCCCTAATGAGCCAGTTGATCTGACTAACGTCCCTAATGAGACAGCAGATCTGATCTGACTAACGTCCCTAATGAGACAGCAGATCTGACTAACGTCCCTAATGAGACAGCTAATCTGACTAACGTCCCTAATGAGACAGCTAATCTGACTAACGTCCCTAATGAGACAGCTAATCTGATCTGACTAACGTCCCTAATGAGACAACTGATCTGATCTGACTAACGTCCCTAATGAGACAGCTAATCTGATCTGACTAACGTCCCTACTGAGACAGCTAATCTGATCTGACTAACGTCCCTAATGAGACAGTTGATCTGACTAACGTCCATAATGAGACAGCTAATCTGATCTGACTAACGTCCCTAACGAGCCAGTTGATCTGACTAACGTCCCTAATGAGACAGTTGATCTGACTAACGTCCCTAATGAGACAGCTGATCTGACTAACGTCCCTAATGAGACAGCTGATCTGACTAACGTCCCTAATGAGCCAGTTGATCTGACTAACGTCCCTAATGAGCCAGCTGATCTGACTAACGTCCCTAATGAGACAGCTGATCTGACTAACGTCCCTAATGAGACAGCTGATCTGACTAACGTCCCTAATGAGACAGCTGATCTGATCTGACAAACGTCCCTAATGAGACAGCTGATCTGACTAACGTCCCTAATGAGCCAGCTGATCTGACTAACGTCCCTAATGAGACAGCAGATCTGACTAACGTCCCTAATGAGACAGCAGATCTGACTAACGTCCCTAATGAGACAGCTAATCTGATCTGACTAACGTCCATAATGAGACGGCTAATCTGATCTGACTAACGTCCCTAATGAGACAACTAATCTGATCTGACTAATGTCCCTACTGAGACAGCTAATCTGATCTGACTAACGTCCCTAACGAGCCAGTTGATCTGATCTGACTAACGTCCCTAATGAGACAGCTAATCTGATCTGACTAACGTCCATAATGAGACGGCTAATCTGATCTGACTAACGTCCCTAATGAGACGGCTAATCTGATCTGACTAACGTCCCTAACGAGCAATGTGATCTGACTAACGTCCCTAACGAGCCAGTTGATCTGACTAACGTCCCTAACGAGCCAGTTGATCTGACTAACGTCCCTAACGAGCCAGTTGATCTGACTAACGTCCCTAACGAGCCAGTTGATCTGACTAACGTCCCTAACGAGCCAGTTGATCTGACTAACGTCCCTAACGAGCCAGTTGATCTGACTAACGTCCCTAACGAGCCAGTTGATCTGACTAACGTCCCTAACGAGCCAGTTGATCTGACTAACGTCCCTAACGAGCCAGTTGATCTGACTAACGTCCCTAACGAGCCAGTTGATCTGACTAACGTCCCTAACGAGCCAGTTGATCTGACTAACGTCCCTAACGAGCCAGTTGATCTGACTAACGTCCCTAACGAGCCAGTTGATCTGACTAACGTCCCTAATGAGACAGCTGATCTGACTAACGTCCCTAATGAGACAGCTGATCTGACTAACGTCCCTAATGAGACAGCTGATCTGACTAACGTCCCTAATGAGACAGCTGATCTGACTAACGTCCCTAATGAGACAGCTGATCTGACTAACGTCCCTAATGAGACAGCTGATCTGACTAACGTCCCTAATGAGACAGCTGATCTGACTAACGTCCCTAACGAGCCAGTTGATCTGACTAACGTCCCTAATGAGACAGCTGAACTGACTAACGTCCCTACTAATGAGACAACTGATGTGATCTGACTAACGTCCATAATGAGACAGCTAATCTGATCTGACTAACGTCCCTAATGAGCCAGTTGATCAGACCTGACTAATGTCCCTAATGAGACAGCTAATCTGATCTGACTAACGTTCCTAATGAGCCAGTTGATCTGACTAACGTCCCTAATAAAACAGCTAATCTGACTAACGTCACTAATGAGACAGCTGATCTGACTAACGTCCCTAATGAGACAGCTGATCTGACTAATGTCCCTAATGAGACAGCTGATCTGACTAACGTCCCTAATAAGACAGCTAATCTGACTAACGTCCCTAATGAGACAGCTAATCTGATCTGACTAACGTCCCTAATAAGACAGCTAATCTGACTAACGTCCCTAATGAGACAGCTAATCTGATCTGACTAACGTCCCTAATAAGACAGCTAATCTGATCTGACTAACGTCCCTAATGAGACAGCTAATCAGACCTGACTAATGTCCCTAATGAGACAGCTAATCTGATCTGACTAACGTTCCTAATGAGACAGCTAATCAGACCTGACTAATGTCCCTAATGAGACAGCTAATCTGATCAGACTAACGTTCCTAATGAGACAGCTAATCTGATCTGACTAACGTTCCTAATGAGACAGCTGATCTGACTAACGTCCATAATGAGCCAGTTGATCTGACTAACGTCCCTAATGAGACAGCTGATCTTACTAACGTCCATAATGAGCCAGTTGATCTGACTAACGTCCCTAATGAGCCAGTTGATCTGACTAACGTCCCTAATGAGACAGCTAATCTGATCTGACTAACGTCCCTAATGAGACAGTTGATCTGACTAACGTCCATAATGAGACAGCTAATCTGATCTGACTAACGTCCCTAACGAGCCAGTTGATCTGACTAACGTCCCTAATGAGACAGTTGATCTGACTAACGTCCCTAATGAGACAGCTGATCTGACTAACGTCCCTAATGAGACAGCTGATCTGACTAACGTCCCTAATGAGCCAGTTGATCTGACTAACGTCCCTAATGAGACAGCTGATCTAACGTCCCTAATGAGCCAGCTGATCTGACTAACGTCCCTAATGAGACAGCTGATCTGACTAACGTCCCTAATGAGACAGCTGATCTGATCTGACAAACGTCCCTAATGAGACAGCTGATCTGACTAACGTCCCTAATGAGCCAGCTGATCTGACTAACGTCCCTAATGAGACAGCAGATCTGACTAACGTCCCTAATGAGACAGCAGATCTGACTAACGTCCCTAATGAGACAGCTAATCTGACTAACGTCCCGAATGAGACAGCTGATCTGATCTGACTAACGTCCCTACTGAGACAGCTAATCTGATCTGACTAACGTCCCTAACGAGCCAGTTGATCTGACTAACGTCCCTAATGAGACAGCTAATCTGATCTGACTAACGTCCCTACTGAGACAGCTAATCTGATCTGACTAACGTCCCTAACGAGCCAGTTGATCTGACTAACGTCCCTAATGAGACAGCTAATCTGATCTGACTAACGTCCATAATGAGACGGCTAATCTGATCTGACTAACGTCCCTAATGAGACAACTAATCTGATCTGACTAATGTCCCTACTGAGACAGCTAATCTGATCTGACTAACGTCCCTAACGAGCCAGTTGATCTGATCTGACTAACGTCCCTAATGAGACAGCTAATCTGATCTGACTAACGTCCATAATGAGACGGCTAATCTGATCTGACTAACGTCCCTAATGAGACGGCTAATCTGATCTGACTAACGTCCCTAACGAGCAATGTGATCTGACTAACGTCCCTAACGAGCCAGTTGATCTGACTAACGTCCCTAACGAGCCAGTTGATCTGACTAACGTCCCTAACGAGCCAGTTGATCTGACTAACGTCCCTAACGAGCCAGTTGATCTGACTAACGTCCCTAACGAGCCAGTTGATCTGACTAACGTCCCTAACGAGCCAGTTGATCTGACTAACGTCCCTAACGAGCCAGTTGATCTGACTAACGTCCCTAACGAGCCAGTTGATCTGACTAACGTCCCTAACGAGCCAGTTGATCTGACTAACGTCCCTAACGAGCCAGTTGATCTGACTAACGTCCCTAACGAGCCAGTTGATCTGACTAACGTCCCTAACGAGCCAGTTGATCTGACTAACGTCCCTAATGAGACAGCTGATCTGACTAACGTCCCTAATGAGACAGCTGATCTGACTAACGTCCCTAATGAGACAGCTGATCTGACTAACGTCCCTAATGAGACAGCTGATCTGACTAACGTCCCTAATGAGACAGCTGATCTGACTAACGTCCCTAATGAGACAGCTGATCTGACTAACGTCCCTAATGAGACAGCTGATCTGACTAACGTCCCTAACGAGCCAGTTGATCTGACTAACGTCCCTAATGAGACAGCTGAACTGACTAACGTCCCTACTAATGAGACAACTGATGTGATCTGACTAACGTCCATAATGAGACAGCTAATCTGATCTGACTAACGTCCCTAATGAGCCAGTTGATCAGACCTGACTAATGTCCCTAATGAGACAGCTAATCTGATCTGACTAACGTTCCTAATGAGCCAGTTGATCTGACTAACGTCCCTAATAAAACAGCTAATCTGACTAACGTCACTAATGAGACAGCTGATCTGACTAACGTCCCTAATGAGACAGCTGATCTGACTAACGTCCCTAATAAGACAGCTAATCTGACTAACGTCCCTAATGAGACAGCTAATCTGATCTGACTAACGTCCCTAATAAGACAGCTAATCTGACTAACGTCCCTAATGAGACAGCTAATCTGATCTGACTAACGTCCCTAATAAGACAGCTAATCTGATCTGACTAACGTCCCTAATGAGACAGCTAATCAGACCTGACTAATGTCCCTAATGAGACAGCTAATCTGATCTGACTAACGTTCCTAATGAGACAGCTAATCAGACCTGACTAATGTCCCTAATGAGACAGCTAATCTGATCAGACTAACGTTCCTAATGAGACAGCTAATCTGATCTGACTAACGTTCCTAATGAGACAGCTGATCTGACTAACGTCCATAATGAGCCAGTTGATCTGACTAACGTCCCTAATGAGACAGCTGATCTTACTAACGTCCATAATGAGCCAGTTGATCTGACTAACGTCCCTAATGAGCCAGTTGATCTGACTAA
Source organism: Salvelinus namaycush (assembly GCF_016432855.1). Taxonomy (NCBI): domain Eukaryota; kingdom Metazoa; phylum Chordata; class Actinopteri; order Salmoniformes; family Salmonidae; genus Salvelinus; species Salvelinus namaycush. The sequence goes on along the minus strand of NC_052333.1, from coordinate 11,762,509 downwards.
CGTCCCTAATGAGACAGCTAATCTGATCTGACTAACGTCCATAATGAGCCAGTTGATCTGATTTACGTCCCTAATGAGCCAGTTGATCTGACTAACGTCCCTAATGAGACAGCTAATCTGATCTGACTAACGTCCCTAATGAGACAACTGATCTTACTAATGTCCATAATGAGCCAGTTGATCTGACTAATGTCCCTAATGAGACAGCTAATCTGACTAACGTCCCTAATGAGACAGCTAATCTGATCTGACTAACGTCCATAATGAGCCAGTTGATCTGACTAATGTCCCTAATGAGACAGCTGATCTGACTAACGTCCCTAATGAGACAGCTGATCTGATCTGACTAACGTCCCTAATGAGACAGCTGATCTGATCTGACTAACGTCCCTAATGAGACAGCTGATCTGACTAACGTCCCTAATAAGCCAGTTGATCTGACTAACGTCCATAATGAGACAGCTGATCTGATCTGACTAACGTTCATAATGAGCCAGTTGATCTGACTAACGTCCCTAATGAGACAGCTAATCTGATCTGACTAACGTCCATAATGAGCCAGTTGATCTGACTAACGTCCATAATGAGACAGCTAATCTGACTAACGTCCCTAATGAGACAGCTAATCTGATCTGACTAACGTCCATAATGAGCCAGTTGATCTGACTAACGTCCATAATGAGCCAGTTGATCTGACTAACGTCACTAATGAGCCAGCTGCTGCTGAGTCAAAAGTTAAACTGCAGGCCTGGAGCACCAAGTGGAGATGGACAGGAGAGAAAGGAAGAACTAACCTTCCTGATTAAATGTGGAGGGGTGCGCTACGGGATGACATTTCCCCTAGGTACAGATCTAGGATCAGCATCCCCTCTCCCAACCCTAACCTTAACTATTTAGTGGGGTAATTGCAAAACTGATCCAAGATCAGCATCTAGGAGCAACTTCACCGTACAACTAGGAGTACTGTGATGGGGGGGTGTTTCAGATGTTGACTGGGGGGGGGGGGGTTTACCGTGATAGGTGTGCCCTGTGACTGGGCTACCTGCACCTGCTGTAACTGTTGCATTGTGGTCCCCTGCAGCACCTGAAGGGGGGAGGGAAGAGAGAGGAAGAGAAAGAGGGAGCTTTACAAACATGACTACAAGCACATGCAGAGTGAAAAGGAAGAAGTAGCACACACACACACACCGGTCATCAGATCACACACACACACACACCGGTCATCAGATCACACACACACCTGTCATCAGAACACACACAGTCAGACACCGGTCATCCTCACACACCTGTCATCAGAACACACACACACAGTCAGACACCGGTCATCAGATCACACACACACCTGTCATCAGAACACACACACAGTCAGACACCTGTCATCAGAACACACACACAGTCAGACACCTGTCATCAGATCACACACACAGTCAGACACCTGTCATCAGAACACACACACAGTCAGACACCGGTCATCAGATCACACACACACCTGTCATCAGATCACACACACAGTCAGACACCTGTCATCAGAACACACACACAGTCAGACACCGGTCATCAGATCACACACACACCTGTCATCAGAACACACACACAGTCAGACACCTGTCATCAGAACACACACACAGTCAGACACCTGTCATCAGAACACACACACAGTCAGACACCTGTCATCAGATCACACACACAGTCAGACACCTGTCATCAGATCACACACACACCTGTCATCAGAACACACACACAGTCAGACACCTGTCATCAGATCACACACATACACCGGTCATCAGATCACACACACACAGTCAGACACCTGTCATCAGATCACACACACACAGTCAGACACCTGTCATCAGATCACACACACAGTCAGACACCTGTCATCAGATCACACACAACAAACAATGAGCATGTGAACTAAATTATGGTTGGAAGAAATGCATAGAGCAGAAGGTATACAGATTTAATGGCGAAAGAGCAGCTGTTAACTTCTTGCGAATATAGGGGGTGCTGTTTCGACTTAGCATAAATCGGTCTTCAGATTAAACGGCTTCCTACTCAATTCTTGCTCGTACAATATGCATATTATTATTATTATTGGATAGAAAACACTCTCTAGTTTCTATAGCCGTTGGAATTTTGTCTCTGAGTGAAACAGAACTCCTTCTACAGCACTTTTCATGACAGGGAGTGAGATTTCAGAAATCTTTGCCCCTGTTCCCAGGTCGGTTGTAAAGTCCCTGTAAATGCTATGAAGAAACAAACACTGCCTACGTCTTCCTCTGGATGTCAGTACGTGGTGACGCTTTGAATGGAGTCGATTGCGCAATCAGGGCCTCTATAAAACACCAAAGACCGGAAGTAGCTTTCTTTTCCTGCCTGCGCCTGACGCACGATGGACATCGGACTTGCCTCTTTCCAAGCTGTTGTTTAGCTAGTAATATTTCTCCGGTCATGTTTTTACTCGTTATAGGTGTTAAAAACATCATAAGGTAGTTAATTTGAACCGTTTTATAGCAATTTATATCCGTTTAGGGCGATTTTATGGCATTTCTGTGTGATACACTTTGAGGAGCTGGGCACTTTGAGTGCATGGTGAACGTAATTGGCCATTTCGACGGGACAAGAGGACATCTTTCGACCAAAAGACGATTAGACCGGAGAAAGGATTCATTGCCCAAGATTCTGATGGAAGAACAGCTCATAGTAAGAACTATTTATGATGATAAATCGTGTTTCTGTCGAAAAATGTTAAACGCTTATGCCGCCATTTTGTTTGGTGTAGCTTCGCTTGGCGCAACCTGTATTGAAAAGTAAGGATAATTTAAAAAATGTAATTCAGCGATTGCATTAAGAATTAAATTGTCTATCAATCGCTGTCCACCCTGTATTTTTTAGTCAAGTTTATGAGTATTTATGTATAAGACTAGATCACTGTCTAATATGGCGCCCGACATTTTCTGACCAGCTTGCCTACTTTTCTCATTGTCTAACCATGATTTTGGTGGCTAAATATGCACATTTTCGAACAACTGTATGTTGTAATATGATGTTACAGGAGTGTCATCTGAAGAATTCTGAGAAGGTTAGTGAAAAAATTAATATATTTTGGCGATGATAACGTTATCGCTCTCTTTGCCGTGAATCAATGCTGGGGTAATGTTTGCACATGTGCTATGGTAATATAACGATTTATTGTGTTTTCGCTGTAAGACACTTAGAAAATCTGAAATATTGTCTGGATTCACAGGATCTGTGTCTTTCAATTAGTGTACGCTGTGTATTTTTAAGAAATGTTTTATGATTAGTAATTAGGTAATACACGTTGCTCTCTGTATTTTTTCTAGTCGAGTTGTGATGGTGGGTGCAATTGTAAACTATGATTTATACCTGAAATATGCACATTTTTCTAACAAAACCTATCCTATACAATAAATATGTTATCAGACTGTCATCTGATGAGGTTTTTTCTTGGTTAGTGGCTATCAATATCTTTATTTGGCCGAATTGGTGATAGCTACTGATGCAGTAAGAAAATGGTGGAGTAAGAAAATTGTTGTCTTTTGCTAACAGTGGTTAGCTAATAGATTTACATATTGTGTCTTCCCTGTAAAACATTTAACAAATCAGAGATGATGGCTTGAATCACAAGATCTGTATCTTTCATTTGGTGTCTTGGACTTGTGATTTCATGAACATTTTATTTTATGATATCCCTGTAACTTTAGGCTAGGCTATGCTAGTCAGCTTTTGTGTTGGGGGGGATCCCGGATCCGGGTTAGGGAGGCGTTAGAGGTTAATGAAGATAAAGATGTATCCTACAGTAGGAAATGGGAGTTCTAATAATACACTGTAGATGTGCAATAGAAATTGAGGTTTGGTTTCGTAACAGATCAGTCCGCTAGGGACTTTGTGTCACGAGAGGGAATGTGACAGAACTGGTGCAACAGTGACGACTAGTGACACTGAAAGCTCTTAGCAGGCAAGTCTGGCGAAGATGCGTACACACACACACACACACACACACACACACACACACACACACACACACACACAGGAATTGAGCAATGAATTAGGACCTCGTTACCCTCCTCCCTCAATCTCTAGGTATCTCACACTTTATCCATCTGTTTTTCAGATCCTTTCCCCTCATCCATCCCACCATCCCTCTTCCTCCCTGGCCTCTTAACTGTAACCCAGTAGTCTAAACTAGTCACCTATTCTAAGGTGCCAGTCATGTAGTGGCCTCCCCTGCTCTGCTCGGTGACTGTGAGGGGACAGTAGCAGCTCTAGCCTGACTGTGGCTTTGGAACTGTGACAGATCAGTGAAACTAAGGCAGCCTGCTGAAGCAAGAAGAGAGAACACATTCAACAGGGAGGGAGAATAATGGAGCAGGAGAGGGAACACAAAAGAGAGACAGAGGGGTGCCTGGGGAACCACACTCAGAGAAGGAAAAAGACTAGGGATGAGGGGGCAACCCACCCATCTGTTTACTCATATGTTCCTCCTCTTCAGAGAGAAGTACAGTGGAGTGGCAGAGAACAGTCTCACAGGGAGTCTAGGCTGCATCCCAAATGGCACCCTATTCCCTATGGGCCCTGGTCAAAAGTAGTTCACTGATTATGGAATAGGGTGACATTAGAGACACAGCCCTAGTGTTACTGTACTGTGATGTTCTGGACCTCCAGCAGAGAGGGGAGTGACTTAAGTGGGTAGATCAAATGGCCCTGTATCACTGCTTTTATAGCTGTGTGTTTGTGTGCTGGGTGTGTACGGGTCATTCATCCCTGCTGGTGGGAAAGAGTTGAGGCCAGAGTGCGGATCGGCTGTGCTTGCCAAGGATAATATCAATAAAACCCACTGTTATTACCCCATTCACACTGTTTTATAGTGGACAGGGTTGGAGAGGGTTTTTGACTGGGAGAGTGTTAGGAGAGCTGGTGATCTGCCAACCTGTGTCACGGTGTGTTTGTGGTGTACACTACATCTTTGCCTAGGCTGAATGTTGGTAGCTTACCGGTTGTTTGTGGAGTAGTATGTTCAGTGTGTCTGGTGTGGTGCGTGTGTGTCTGCACACGTGGTCTCTCTGTCTGTGTCAGTGCACGTACGTGTGGTGCAGGTCTATTCTCCAGTTTACCTGTCCTTGCTGTGGCTGTGCGATGATGATCTGTCCAGGCTGGATGGTGGTAGCCTGTTGTCCAGTGGCCTGCTGGCCCTGCACCTGGCCTGGCTGCTGAGCCAGGGTGAAGTAGTACTGAACCGGCTCTGCTGGGGCCACCGACTGACGCACCTCCTCCTGTACACACGCAAAAAGAGAGGGGGCAAGCAAGAGAGAGAGAAAAAGAGAGAGAAATGGTGAGAGAGTGCGAGAGAGATGGTGAGAGAGAGAAAGAGAGAGGGGATAACAGAGAAGCATATCAGTCCATTACAGCTCCATTAATTATTTTGCCAGTGTAATACAATAGGTAAGAGACCCAGATAAATAACTGATAGAGCCTGGATGGATGAGTAATGTGATTCTAAATAGAGGGTACATTCCAAATGGCACCATATTCCCTATTCAGTGCACTACTTTTGACCAGAGCCCTATGGGAGCCCTATGAGAGCCCTATGGGCCCTGGGCAAAAGTAGTGCACTACATAGGGAATAGGGTACCGATTGGGACGCAACCAGAGGATCCATTAGCACTGGAGGACCTTGATGATCCCAGTCGACAACACTCAGGCTCAAGGCCTTATGGGTCTTCGTCAAGACAATGGGTTTTCACAACCCAACAACACTTTTCAGAACACAAGAACACTTCAGCAGACAGAAAGGGATCGTTTCCATTCATGAAAACAAGACCTTGGCACACTATTGAGAATGATTTAATCATAAACTGTGAATGGAAAGCTCATTCAATGACTCATTGGACATTTCGTCAGCCATTAACAAGCATGAAGGCTCTTTGTGTCTAGTCTGATATGGTCTAACAGCTGCCAGTTAGAGCAATGACACAGCACTACAAGCTTCCATATTTCTTTGTGCTCAGAAAAGTAAACTCAAGGCCTCATCATTGTCAGAAGTACAAGGTAACAGTTCCCTAAAACGTGCGGGTTGGTTGATCTTCCAGGGTACTGTAGGAGGTGGCAGTTTCCCCGTCACCAGAAGCGTAAACACCCCTCTCCCAGCTCGATGATGTCACAGCTGAGAGTGTAGGATGTTTACACCCCTGGCCACAGACTTGGTGAATCGGTCTATTTAGGTGGTCACATTTTAAAATGCTTAGGAGCCACTGTTCAACACCATCAATCTGAGTCAGGACTGTAATGTGGTTGAGGGGCCATCCGTTAACACCGTGGTGATTATGTTGATAGTGATTACAAGTTATGGGGTATTGGTGGTTCTGATGGAGATTAGAGGCTATGGTGGCACTGTTGGAAGTAATGGGCAGCCAGACGCTGCAAACATCCGACTGAAAGCCCTTGCTGTCCAAACCCCAGCTTCCAGTCAAGGATGTTTACAGCGCCTCCAGGCTGCCAGGAGTGGTACTCCACCCTGCCGGGGTTCTGAAATTAAATGTAGATAGACCCCCCCACACACACACACACACACACACACACACCCTACCTGTCGTTTGGGGGGCTTGAGCTCGTCCCGGGGCACAATGTCGATAAGGAAGTCAAACTGGTCGAACTTCGTTATCGCCATGGCAATGTCGTTCCTCTGTAACACAGGAAATAAGAGTTGAGGCTGAACATTAGGCTCCTCATTCAGTATGTGAAAAAACTAGGCTAAATATAAAACCGTCTTTGTACTTCTGCTGCTCGCTCCAAATATAGCCTTTTTGAAAGCGTTTGAAGAAAAGACAGTTTATAAAAACTTCTAGGTCAAACTCGAACAGCTTTGTAAACAATAGTAAAAGGAGTTTGCTCTCAGTGGAACTGTAAAAGGCTTTGCCTACTTCAACACATACCATGTAAAAACAGCAGAATTAGCCATAGAGCCATAGGCCCACTGTGAGCAGCACCAGATTAAGGACACCGGGAGTTGTGTGATGTATTCTTAGCATCACTGTCCTCCCGAGACCCACTCCTCTAGTGTGTGTGTCATTTTCCACAGGATATTGGCATCTAAGTCCCCCCATTGGGGCCCCCTACATCTGTGTATTTATAGCGCTGTGAGATTAATATATCAGGTAACACCGGGTCACATCCACAGTTGTTATATTGATGAGCGTCGCCATGGAGACCCTGATCGGCGTGCCGTTGACACAACGGAACCCTAGCACTGACGAGAGCCGGAGTGTGTGTGTGTGTGTGTGTGTGTGTGTGTGTGTGTGTGTGTGTGTGTGTGTGTGTGTGTGTGTGTGTGTGTGTGAAAGAGAGATAAAATGAGTGTGATTGCAAGCAGTGCTGTCTTATTAATAAAACACATGTAACACCACCTGTGGTGTAAAAATGCAATTAACGTGAGGAACTTGAAACCAAATTGGTATTCTATTTCGAGGTTGTTAAAGGGTAGCAAGAATTTGTTTTTACTCAAAGTAAAAACACAGTGTGGTCAAAGACTTAGTAACTTAGTTGTAGTCACGATATGGTTACCTATAACTACAAAAATACTTATGTTATTTAAAAAAAAAAAACATATTTAATAACTTATGTCCGGGGATATCTTCTAAACTACCCACAATGCACTATTTCTCAACATCTTATGGAGAAACTACTCTGCGTTAGCTAGCTTGAGTTGGCTAACATTAGCCACTAGCCATGCAGACCGAGTGTTGTCAGTGGTGAGCTATAATCCACCAAACACAAGGCGGTGTTAAGTAAACAACCAATCAGATTCCCCACACGTGGGGGCCGTATGATCTCCACAAAGTAGGGTACCAGAGTTTTTCAACCTTGGTTTAGTACTAGCGAGCTACCGTAGATGACTGACTGTGCTGTTGCGATCATTTCAATCTGCCTGGAGTTTTCCTACGATCGCTGTCTTATTGTAGACTCTTCTCCTCATCTCCTGTGACCAATGCCGCCTCTGTATTATTGCCTCTGGAATCTTTCTTTAGATTTACCTCACTATATCGCTATTGGATTAGCAGACTCTCCCTCGGCTGGTGAAATGGCATCTCCCTCTGAAGCACCTCTCTCCTTAGCCAACTCAGCTAGGTGATTCTCATGAAACCAATTTTAAACATATCTGCAGCAAATGGGGTTACAAAACCATGATGCATCTGCAACAATCAACTATCATGCTAAAGACTAAGATGTAAAAAAAAAAAAAAAAAAATGTTGTGTTACTTTAAATAGATTTCCACCCCAAATTCCCATTACCGAAATGCGTCTGGATTAAATTCTCGGGTAATTTTATACAATTTTACTTTAGAAAAACCAAATTTATTTGAAAACAAAACAAAATATGTTGCTGTAATTTGTAATTTAAAAATGGTATACTACTTTAAATTTACATTAAATTAAATATTTATTACGTAAAACCAGTGTGCGTGGTCTGATTACCGTAACACTCCAATCAGGTTGAAATAAAGTTTTAGTTAATTTATTCGCTTATATTCCACGAATATCCACATCTTAATAAACCAATATTACCTGTAAAGACCTTGGATAAACAGTTGCGGTAATTAACATTTTTGCATTGGTAATTGTGGAAAAATGCATAATATCTGATCAAAAAACATTATAATGAAATAGATAAGTACAGATCCTAATCTCAGTGAACCAAAAGGTAATTTCATGAAAAATAACACGAGAATTTTTGGGTCAAATACCAGTTCCGTGAGAATGACCCAGTCTTCAATCGTTAAATCTCCACTTTCTTTACTTCACATCTGCTGGATTTTTTTGTGTGTGTTCTGTGGGTTCCTGCCTGTGCTAGACTAGTTGTTCTCTGGCTTACTACTTAGCTTTGTTGACGGTGGTGGTTGGCTAGATTACTTATTTTAGCCAGCTAACTTTAGCTAGCTGGCCAAGATAACTACATATACCGGTAACATTATTTGATAACTGGTTAGATGGTTTAATTTAATGCAGCTGTAAGATAGGTGTTGATAGCAACTAGCTGACTAATGCATTGCTAACGTAACACTAGTCGGCTAGCAACTTTGCAAATTGGAGTTGCTTACCAAGACGCCATTGAACATTTCTGAGTGGCCTAGTTTCAGTTTTGACCTAAATTGGCTCCGAAATCTATGGGCAAGTCTTAAAAATGGCTGTATAGCAAATATTGTACAATGCAGGTGTGCAAAGCTCTTAGAGACTTACCCAAAAAGACTCACAGCTGTAATAGCTGTGATTCTAACATGTATTGACTCGGGGTTGAATACTTATCTAATCAAGATATTAGTATTTATTGTAATTTACATTTTTTACAAATGTTAGAATTTTTCTTCCACTTTGACAGAGTATGTTGTGTAGATGGTTGACAAGACATTTCAATTAAATGTATTTGAATACCACTTTGTAACACAACAAGATGTGGAAAGAGTCAAGGGGTGTGAATACTTTCTGAAGGCACTGTGTGCATGGATGAAGAAGAGAGAGAACTGGGGAACTCTGCTTTAATGTTTCATTGTATGGCTGACTGGCTGGTCTGCCCTCTGACCCACAGGTGTGACTAGCCCTGGCTTTCCAAACCACTCTGATCAACCCACTCTTTTGTCTCCCTCTCTTTTCTCTCACTCTCCCAGTCTCCCTCTTTCCCCTCTCTCCCTTCCTCTTGCTACTCTCACTCGCTTTCTCACTCTTGCTCTCTCGTTCTCTTCTCTCACACTCTCTCCCCACAATCGCTTTCACTTTGTCTCTCTCTAGGTCTTCCCCATTCCCTAGCGTCACTCCAGGATCCATGTAATTCTCCTGGCTCTGGGATAAGAGAGCAAAATGGCGTTGTGAGTAAAAGTGGGTCACAGTAGCCAAGCTTTGCTTTCAGAGCGGACAGAGAGAAAAGGATTTTAACAGAGCCGGTCCTCAGGGGATGGCGGTGTGGGGCCTCTACACACACTGGGACCAGCACAACTGCATGTGTGCATGTGTTGTCTTTAAATGTCAAATGGGGCAGTAGACTGTGTGTGCACATGGGTGCGTGACCTCTTTACAGACTAGGGAAGGTGCGCGCGTGACCTCTTTACACACTAGGGAGGGTGTGACTGACCTGTAAGGTGCGTCTCTTGTTGTCTTCAGTGTGAATCCAGGCCCTCAGCGTGAGCTCTGTGATGAAGATCTGAGCTGCCTTGGCAAACAGCACCGGAGCCTCCGCACTGATCATCTATGGAGACACGGCGATGACATGTTAGAACTAGGGGGAAACAGGGAACACACACACAGAACACAAAAACGTACACAACTAGACAGGGTTGTATAGATAGGCCGCCCGTAGACTTTGCTACTAAAGGGAAGAGACCTAACCTAAACTTCTGAAAACCTTTCCACTGAGTGACATTTAGAAGTTGGGCATGTCGTGGAGTTCGCCCGGAATGCAAGCAGCAGGCTACAGAGCTGCTGGGTCATGGCTAGCATAACAAACCCACACACTCTGCGTCATGGCTAGCAGAAGGGTCCCTCTAGATGTACAGCATGTCAGTGATCTGCTGATCTCCAAGGCTGGGGTTACATGAAGCAACTTTCATGCAATTTTAGTTGCAAATGACATCATCTCAAGCAACTTTGCTGTTACATGAAGGAACTCAAACGCAATTAAAATTGCATGCGACAGCCAATCATGTCACCTGCTGCCTTACATTGTGGTTTCACAAATGATTTGTTTATCCAACCGTTTGGTTATTGTAACACGGATATAGAACAAATGCAGCCTGTACAATTTAGCTAGTTATCCAAAACACCAACACAGCTAACTAGCTATGAGCTAACCAAGCTAGCAACAAACTATAATATATTTATTTTTATATATCTTTTTGCATTACAAACAGAATCTCAAAAACGCTGTAAAAATGTATAAAAGATCTGGCCGGTTTTGGGCGATGGTCTTCCACAGATTCAGATAAGGTGTTGTTCATGTAACCGATATGAAATGGCTAGCTAGTTAGCAGGGTGCGCGCTAATAGCGTTTCAATCGGTGACGTCACTCGCTCTGAGACCTTGAAGTAGTTGTTCCCCTTGCCCTGCAAGGGCCGCTGCTTTTGTGGAGCGATGGGTAACGATGCTTCGAGGGTGGCTGTTGTCGATGTGTGCAGAGGGTCCCTGGTTCGAGCCCAGGTAGGGGCGAGGAGAGGGACGGAAGCTATACTGTTACATTCAGACAAGCAGTTCAGAAAGGCTGGGCAGTAGTTTAAGCGGCGGGAGCTTCGATGGCACAGAGAGGGAGCAGTGTCAGTCAGTTACTTAGACAAGCCCAGAGATCTTCATCAGGCACCTCGTCTGTTGTCTCCTCCTCCTCTGTAGATAGGCTGGATAGTCTACTACTGAAGTGTAGCATCCACCTGGGTGATGCTTGGCAGCTATAAGCGCCAGAAAGACCATCACACCTCGGCAGTAGTCAGGAAACATTCCCCTCGAGGTGGGCACTCTCAACCCCTCACACTGCTAAATCAAATGGTGGACCATTTCAGTTGAAACTGGTAAGGGAGAGGTTTGGATTCACTTACATTTATTGACTGCTAAACCATGTACAATCATTTGTATACTTCTCCTGCTGTGCTAGTCTTTGTTCTGTCTACCCCGATTGCGGTTTGTGCTGCGCAGCACTGACAGCTGTGTTGACATGGCAATTTGGTCGGAATTCCGAACCTTCGAATGGATCATGTGACAAAAGTGTCTGTTTTGATTGGCTGTTGATTGCAACTAGTTGCACAAAGTTGAAAAGTTTCAACTGGGTGCAACCAAGTTGCAGATGAGTTGCAGAGGGGTGTTTCACGAAGCAGTCAACAAGCAACTCAGTTACAATCAACTAAAATTGTGTGCAAGTTGTAACTGCAGCCTTCAGTTCAGCTTCTTCCTCCACCCAGTTAAGCTGCTACTGCTTGTCTATTAAGCTGCTACTGCTTGTCTATTAAGCTGCTACTGCTTGTCTATTAAGCTGCTACTGCTTGTCTATTAAGCTGCTACTGCTTGTCTATTAAGCTGCTACTGCTTGTCTATTAAGCTGCTACTGCTTGTCTATTAAGCTGCTACTACTTGTCTATTAAGCTGCTACTACTTGTCTATTAAGCTGCTACTACTTGTCTATTAAGCTGCTACTGCTTGTCTTTTAAGCTGCTACTGCTTATATATTAAGCTGCTACTGCTTATATATTAAGCTGCTACTGCTTATCTACTAGCCACTACGGGATGGGTGTGTGTATTGTTGTAAATTGTTAGATATTACTGCACTGTTGGAGCTAGAAACAAGCATTTCGCTACACCCGCAATAACATCTGCTAAACACGTGTATGTGACAAATACAATTTGATGAGGTACGGTTGCAAATAACATGCCTCCTCAAAGCATTTTCTACAGAATGAGCTAGTGGGTCCTGTGAATCCTCTGTTAATTTCAGCCAGCTGTGGACACCTCAGCTACACATTGCCATGTTAAGTAATCTGAATAGGGTGTTGATGAAGACGTCATAGAGTGATCACAGAGAGTGGTGACCTGTGATGTGTAAGCCCCGCCTCCTACCTTCACATCTTCATCCAGCTTCATGATTTTCTTGATTCGGGCGAGAGGCAACTCCTGCACGCGGAAATCCTTCTGAAACAGAGCCAAGGGGTGTTAGGGGCAGGTCATGTGGAAACCACTTGTGAGGTGCGTATGTGTACCACAATGAAGGGTGTGTGTGTGTCTGCAACATCCATGCTTGTGTGTGTGTGTGACGGAGGGAGGGCGTGACGTACCACCGTGAGGTTCCTGATCTCTTCCATGACGCGTGGCCAGAAGGACTGTAGGCTCTGCTGGGCATCGCTGCCCCCGGCGCCAAACGAATCTGCAGACATGCTCACTGCAGGGGGAGGGAGGGAGAGAGAAGGAGGGAGGAGAGTGGGAGAGACCAAGAGACAGGAAAAGAGTGTGAAAGGGCAAAATATCAGATTCAGAAAAAAAAAACATATACTATGATTTACTGTATGAATGAACAATGATTTACTGTATGAATGAACAATTATCTTGAGTCGATCAATGAAAGGTGGACGAGTGAATCAAATCTACCAAGAACAGCACACCAGAGTTGACCCACAATGGCAGCCAAAGGCCCCACTGGCCAGAGCTCTAGCAACTCCATTGGAAAACCTTCAATTAGAATACATTGAATTTTAAATATAGGCCGGGCCGTTTCTATTTCTGTTGCCGCCCATCAATCCTTGACATGCCTAACGACAGATCGCTGCATGGAACAACCACATTAGTAGCCTACAGCTACATCAAACTGCATCAAAGAAGACTCTAGTCTGTCATGTCACTATGTGGGGTATTAGTCACCCCAAGTCTGAGGACAGGCCTGAGTGCCCCATTTTTTAGGCAGCAGGGATCTTGATCCTGCCATTTAGCAAACCACATGCATAGCTGGAGCCCAGACTGAACCTAACGTATTTGGCACATCTTAGATAGTTAACATATTATAAGCAGTGGGGTACTGCGCACCCCCCAGAGCTTTGGGATGCCCGCACATTTGCTTTTGACAAAAATCATACCATAGGTAATTGAAAATACCCCGGTATACAGGCACAAGCCTAGCTCAGAGTATTCCACTCCCTCTAGTAACAACTCACCCCCGCACTCAAGCACCAAAACACACACACCTCCATATCCACATAACTCTGTAACGTGAGGCCTGAGTCTGGCTCCCAGAAAGGGAACAACCAGGTTACTATGGCATGCCAGGAATTCTGCTGTGAACATTAGCCTGCCTGTCTGAGCCGGTCTACAGTGCAACCTCACCTCTCCCTCTCTTCTTTCCTGGGAATAATGGACAGGCGACAAGAGAAAAGGGAAACACTATAATAGCTGGGTGTGGTGTGTGTCCAGTCAGGGGTGTGTACAACGGAGCAGCATTAACCCAACGCTGAGAAAAAGTGCCAGAGGCTGGAACAGGGGGAGGTAAGAGACAGGGAGGGAGGGCCGTTGCAGTCCGACGGCTATGCAAACCAGCTATGTGGGTCAAACATGATGATGAGAATATGAGAGAGAGAATGCAAGAGAAAGAAGAGAGAATGTGAGAGAGAGAGCGAGAAGAGAGCGAGAAGCATAAAAACATGACCACACAAAGACTCTCTAGTCCTGCCTCTCAGCCATTGGCCATAGCTTAGTCCTGCCTCTCAACCATTGGCCACAGCTGAGCTCACGTCCTCCATTAGTTCAAAACACAGACAGTATGACAATAAATCAGTTCTGAACCATGAGCATTTCTTCCTGTTATTTTCAAATAGAGAGTAAATCAATCAGAATGAAGTCAGGGGGGGTGGAGGGGTCGATAAATCAATCAGACCAGATGTAATGGCAGGCCAGGACAGTTACTGTCCTCTAAAAGTGTCTGTGATGAGTTGGACTGCCCAGTGTCCAGTTTCATTTCAAGGTTGATTGAAGTCCTGTTGCAAATCACTAACCCGCTTCCCCTTAGCCGACAAAACAATCCCAGCGATGAAGATAACAATGATGGGATTTGTAGTCTTATGGTGGAGTCAGTCTAAGCCTACAATGAAGAACCAAATGCCCTTGTTTCTAGTTTACCATACCTGATCTGGTCTGAGTGGGAGAATGACAAAACAAACCATAAAGAAGAGTTTAATGGCACGCCTTCCAGGAACACTGTTTCATTTGTCTACTTTGTACAGCTCCAAGGCAGCCCAGCGTTTTAACAGCGGCGTCAGGAGTTGATCTTGTGATGGATGCAGTAGGACATCCGTGTATGCATGTACTGTATGTACACTACCGTTCAAAAGTTTGGGGTCACTTAGAAATGTCCTTGTTTTTGAAAGAAAAGCACATTTTTTGTCCATTAAAATAACTTCAAATTGATCAGAAATGTCAATTATACGTATGCGTGTATGTGGGGGCGGCAGGTAGCCTAGTGGTTAGAGCGTTGGGCCAGTAACCAAAAGGTTGCTAGATCGAATCCCCGAGCTGACAAGGTAAAAATCTGTCGTTCTGCCAACTGAACAAGGCAGTTAACCCACTGTTCCCCGGAAGGCCATCATTGTAAATAAGAATTTGTTCTTAGCCGACTTGCCTAGTTAAATAAAGGTAACATTTAAATTAAATTGTGTATTCTCTCCAAATGGTAGCCAGATAATTATAATATAATTAGATGATTCACTTAACACCATGACAGAGGACTATCTGGCTAATTACCACGGCAACAGTGGGATTTCTGCGGTGGCCCAGGGAGGAAATGGAGAGCGGGAACGGGAATTAAAAGAGTAAACACTTCAATTAATGAAAAGAGATAAATTAATTAATAAATAAACAAGTAGGACCTAACCGCCACAGCTGTCTCCACTTACACACACACACACACCAAACCTCAGCTGACTGAACTAAATAGCTCCGGAGCGGGGCTTTGCTCTCTCGGATACAATTGATATGATATAATACAATTATTAATCTCACTGTGTGACCCTACGACCTTCAATATACACACGACGCCCACAACAGACCAGTTCTCATGTCAAAAGACACTCTATGCATATAAGCACTGTAGGCAATAAACCAGTCTCTCCTTCTGCAGTCCTAGCCTAGCAGAAACCTGATCCAATATCTACGAGTGAGCCTCTCCAAATGTGGACTGATGTCCTTGAAGAGGCAGTGACCAACACATGTCCATTTGGAGCGTCAGGCTGTGGTGTGTTAGAGCTGATCGGCGTTCACAATGAGTCATTTTTATATACTTTTTCTATAATAGGTGCTCGCGCAAACTAAAAAAGGGTATGTAAACTGTGTTCTCTCTCCACTACACCGCTGGTGATGTTGACTGGTTACACTTGGCTGCACTGGTGTGTCTCTCTCTACTTGGACCCTATGTCCACATAGCACTGTGACATGATGTAATGTGCTGTACTGTAAGGTGCTGCACTGTGCTGGTCTTTGATATGTGTTCTTCTGCACTGCCATTGCCCTGTTTTTTACTGTGCTGTGTTCCACTGTGCTATGCTGCACTGTGCTGGCGGTGCTATGCTGCACTGTGCTGGCGGTGCTATGCTGCACTGTGCTGGCGGTGCTATGCTGCACTGTGCTGGCGGTGCTATGCTGCACTGTGCTGGCGGTGCTATGCTGCACTGTGCTGGCGGTGCTATGCTGCACTGTGCTGCTTTCCTCTCCTCTGCAGTTCTGTTGCCCTTCAGTGGTCAGAGAGAAGAGGAGAGAGATGGCGGTGTACAGTTTCTCCTGACCTGCACCGTGTGCTTTGTCGGCAACACTGACCATCCGCTGCCACTTCTCCTCCTGCATCCGTCTCTCCCCTTTCTCTCCCCTCTCTATCTCCTCTGAGAAAGTAAAATGGTGTTCAGCAGCAGGATCTGCTGAATCAGCAGTATTGTTGTCCTGCCAAGCCCAGCCTCTCTGCTGCTCTCCCCTGGCAGGTCGGCCACGGACACACTCACAGCAGCGTCATCAGCTTCAGGTCCAAACTGACAATGACACTCCTTACCTGGGCCCTTCTGGGACTGAACTCACCCTAGAACATCAGAAAAAACTGGATAGGTGCAAGGAAAATGGGAGAAAGTCTTCATCTAGTCCTCTCAGATCTCGACTAGAGACAATTTTACCATTTTACTGTACTGGTCCTGTTCTTGTAGATTCTGCAAAGGGGGAGACCGAGGTGCAAGAAAGGAGTGACTTTTCAGATTGGAGTGATGCACTGCAGGTAGCTGTTTCTGCATAGGGAGGTGTTCACTGCTCAGGTAAATGCAACGCTGACGGAAAGAAAATGAATGAGTAACACTAATGATAAACACTGAGTTAATCGCTTCCTTAATGGCCTGGCTGGTGGATTTTAATGAGACAATTACTGTCATCCACAACTCCATGACCATCACAACAATAGTTTGTCCTATTTCAAACCTCAAGCTTTAGAGTGCATTAACAATGTAATGCAACCACAGGGGAACTTCACAAAGGGAATAGATTTATTGACTAATGGACAATTAGTGTAGCCCAGCCTATAGCCAAACCTTGGCCTGAGTGAGGACAACATCCAAAAAGGTGTTTTCTAATGTATTCCAATAACATCAGTAGGATATCACTAATAGACTTCCATGGTATGCAGTAGTTTGGTATGGTATGCAGTAGTTTGGTATGGTATGCAGTAGTTTGGTATGGTATGCAGTATTGTTTCAAGTAAGGCTAGCATGGAGCAGGTTAAAGGTTAAAGATTTTGCAGTCATGGTACCATGACTCCTCCTGACTGGTTCAAAATGTTGACAGAAGTAGTTCTGGCTAACTCATTAATCCAGACGTGTGAAACTCCCCCAGGAGAGCCTGCACTGAATAACTCTGAAATGCTGAAGAAAAACAAGAATGCTTTCAATGGTCAACTACATGCTCATGTGAGGGTTTATTTGGCTATGGGCATTGTGTTGTTTTAACACTAACATGATTTGACATAATGTTACTCCTGGATTATTTAGTCAACCTCTAGCTGGAATGACCTTTCGGAACAGAGGAATGTAGCCTACCACTTTGCATTTTGCCAACAACTAAAACATCCATTCCAAAAACAAAACGTGTAGTTCACCGTTTAACAGACTGGAACTTCTACAGGAAAAACATTATTTGGTAACCAAATGATTAAATATTCACAGATTTGTAATATGTTGACAGGTGCTCAAAAGAGACATCTCGTGTCAATCCCACTTGCCACCTCCATCCACCCCCCCTCTCCATTCTCCCCTCCTTGATTGTTGTGAAAATACTGAAGTGATGAGGGCAGATACAGAGTAATAGAGGTCACTAATCAGATCCTCCATCAGAGAAAGAGAGGAGAAAGAAAGAAGGAGAGAGAGAGAATTTCCTCAAAGGACTGCAAAAGGACAGGATGGGAATGTTAACTTTTTGTATTGTCGGAATAAAACTATATACTTATAATGATCATTAAGGTGACCTACTGCAAAATGTCAGGTGCAAGAGCACACAAACTGCAGTTATTCAACCAAAGCCTATGGCTAGGCTATACAGTATAAGCTAGCTAGGCTATCAGTAAATGATGTATGATAAGCCTAAAGTGCAAACAGTAAGAGGGTACACATTGCACAAGCTGCATGCAACGTCAATAGCTGAGGTCACATTCTAGAAGCAGGAATGCCTTGGTCAACTCAAGGAAAGTCACTAAATACAAGCCCTTTAGGATTCTGTTTCGCAGAAAAACACTGTCCCATTCACAGAATCAGCCTTTTTGGGAATGTTTTTGGGGGCAAATAAAACACAATTTCATGGTTTTTCTCCTCACGTTATGGATTGACATGGGAAGCTCAGTCAAGCTGCTTCATCCAGATCTCAGTGACATCAGCGGGGGAAAGACTGGGAAGAACAAGTGTGAACATGAACATTTAGAAATAAAGCATTGAATTTTTTTTTTAACTGACGGAAAATAAACTGAAAATAAAAAACAACAACAGAAGAATCAATCATTGTTGAATCCTATTATGTGCAAAGTGGCAGCGGCATATTAAACCAAATGCACCTATATTCATTCAGGTCAGAGGTAAAACCCAACCCCCCCCACCCACACACACACACACACACAAGCACACAAATAAGAGAACAGAAATTGGCAGTGTTGCAGCGTGCCGGGTAAATGATCTACTCAAGAACAAAAAAAGGAGCCCGGTTCTCGTTCTCAGCCAGTCAGTGAATTACAGACTAACCAAGAACACGTAGCTAGATCTGTATGTGCACGTTGTGATCAGTTTGCGGTGGATGCTGTGCTTGAAGAGAGCCGCGGCCTGTAATAATGTCTGACAGCCAGCCCTGACCCGTGTCAAAGTCGTCCATCCCACTGGCCCTGTGCTGTGCTCTGTCCCTGCAAACTTTGCCCTTGGATCTGCTTCAAACCAACTCCAGGAAGAACTCGCTCAGCTCTGATCTCCCAAGGTCATTCAACAGAGGAGAGAGAGAGAGAAACCAGAGAGGGAGGGGGAGCGAGAGAGTGGGAGGGGGAAAGAGAGAGGGAAGGGGGAGGGGAGGGTGAGAGCGAGCAATAGAGAGAGCGAGACGGGGAAAGAGAGAACAGGTTTTTCAACTTTCACTGCAGCACTTGCATGGGCGACCCCATTTACGTCACTTCTTTCCTTTGAGCGCAAAGACATCTCTGTCCGCAAGTCCCTTATTCCTCAACCCTCACTGTCCTTTCATCCATCTCTCCGCTGACAGAAAGACTGCGGGAGTCAGTCTCACATTCTTGTGACCTTCATCGAACACTAGGCTCAGGCAGCTCTGGCACCCACTGCTGCTACCTGCATATCAGCATCAATAACATAACACCACCAGCAAACTTTAACTGGCAGTTTGGCTCATGTGTTGACAACACACAACATTATATACACACACTCAAAACAGGGCTGCCTGCAAGGGCAAAGGAATAAGGCACACAAGACCTGTGTGTAGTCACTTTAGCTGGAGAGTGTGCTTGCTGCAAGTATGTGTGTATGGTTGAGTGTGTCTGTGTGTTTGTTTGGATTTTCATTTACTTTCCCAACCATTTTTCTTACGATGCAGTCCTGCTCACCTGCAAATGATATTCAAATCTCATGCAAACAGTGACGGGAGCTGGGATTTGGAAGCCAGGGCTTCAGCTCTGGAGTTATTGTCCTCCGTCTCCCCAACGGGACTTTGTCAGAGAGAAAGGCACCAATAGAAACATTCAATTAGGGAGGACAGAGCTAAAGATGTTATAAAGATTCCATCTAAAGAGAGCTCACAATCACACATCAAAAACCCCACAACTACGAGGTCTCGGATTGTCCCCCAAACATCCAGCAGTCAGCCCAGCAACCATCTTGCCCTCTCCATTGCATCACTGTCAGGCGAGTGTTAACTACGCCCCAAGGACCGGGCCTTGGGACGGGCACTGGTCAGCAACCGCAGTCACAGCACCGCAACCATCCTGGATGACTTTGAAGTCTGTCTGCCTGTGAGTACAGTGCTGGGCCGGTCTACCACAGCGCTACAGAGTCAATGACCAACACAGCCCAGAGAGAGAGACTAACAGCTGCTAACGTTCTGCTAGAAAGTCCAAAGTCAAAGCACAGCCGTAGCAGGGTCTCAAATAAACGCCAGCTACGGCTGTTCCACAGAACAAACAGCCTTATTCAATAGAACTTGCCTCAATATTAGTAGCCTACATTGTAGTATTCATAGGAAAACATTAACATGACTCAAATCAACTGTGAAAAAATATATATACACATTCGCACCACTTTCAATTCTGCAAAATGCTAACTAAAGATGTCAACAACACCGATCCTGTACTGGAGTGACAGTTGAAGGACATGAGGGTGGCCGGGCAGACTGCTGTCCGGTGCAGAAATAAACAACCAAAACACACACTCAGATTTCTCTCAAGGAGAAAAGTAGAGGACGACAGAAGAGGAGGAGGGGGAGGACAGAGAGAGCATCCCTTCTCTGCAGAGAGAGATAGATAAAGACGAGAAGAGACAAAGTACACATGGGTAGTGGAGGAGTCCTGCTGTGGTCTAAAACACAGCCAGGTCTGTGGTTACTAGTGTGTTTGAGTGGTCACACTTACCCTGTGCCCTTCATGCTGTGTAGTAGGCTGTGGGAGAGAAGGAGAGAGAAAGGCTGTACTCTACTCTGCATTGTAGAAGAGAGAGGGGGGGCTGGCTGACACACAAAATCTCTGTAGCCCTCAACTTCCTCGGGCCCCGGAACCAGGAACAGACAAAAGGCAGTCTGCCCGTCCGTCCGCCTTTAAAAAGCATATAGCCTGCCCGACAGAGAGAAGAGCGTTCACCACCACCCCTTTATTCTACCCCTCCCCCTCAACTGAGTCTCCACCGCTCCCTCCCACCACCCTCCTTCTCCTAAACACACACCCCTCTCTCCTGTTTCTCCTCTGACCAAGTCCCCTCATTTGCCCCACAGTTGAGCGTCTCCCTCTCTTCCTATCACTCATTTCCTCTCCCTCTCGCTCTCCAGGACAGCGACCCTTTTGTTTGTCATTCAGTTGACCCCTGCCTCAGCACACAGGAGGGGGGGGGAAAATAAAATAAAAAAGAGAGGTGAAGGAGCGACGAACGGCAGAACAGCGGCGCTCCAGAGTCCCAGTTAAAAATCTCCTCCGGCCTCCTTGCCCTTTAATATTCAAAAGTAATCAATCTAGCCTGCAACATGATACTCAGACCCCGCCCCTGACCGGGCTCCTGCCCCGCACTCAGACGATCCCCCAATGACAGGACAAAGCCCTTGCTTTCTATTGGCCGAGCCACATGCTCGTAGGCTCTGACACTTTCCACGCTCCTCCCCCTTCCTCCACCCAACCACCCATTTCACCGCCAGCCAACTTCCTGTTTTAAGTTACCTTGAGCTGAAGGATAGGGGTCAAGGAAAGAAAAGAGGGAGAGAGAAAGAAGAACCAGACAAAAAAGAAAGAAAGTTATAAAAAAGCGCGTTAGAGTGAGTGAGGAAGTGATGGCGGTAGCTTGCCTCTGCATTCTGTGTCCTCCGGTTGATCTTGCGTTTCTCATGGCTGTACGGAGAAGAAAGGAACCACTGGCTGCTCTCTCTGACAACTGTTCCCTGCTTATTTACAATGTCAAACTAAACGTCTCCCTGAGTCCCACCTCCCCACAGCCCGGACTGGCCAGTGATGTAAGCAGCCCTGACACCCCTGATTGGCCAAGGGGAGTGTCAGAATGGATGCCGCATGTTGAAGCCACATGATTTAAAGAGCAACGGCATATTGAGCAGACACTCCGCCTGATATGTGTGCACAGGCATAAAGTGCACGCCCACAGGCACACACGCTTGTCCTTTCGCTGTCACAGCAGGTAGAGAGAATCTCAACATCCAGGCTATCTACTACATATTACAGTAGTCTGTTTAAGTGATAATAACACAAAAACATAATTGAAAGGTATGCGTCCGTTCATTCACAAAAATGTACTAGAATAACTACTTATTACACAATGAACTTCATGTGAATTAATTAGGCTACACATCCATGCTATCTGATAGTAAGATCCAGATTCAGCAATAGATTAATGAAATACTGAATACCTAGCTCTAGGCTACTAATAAAAACATGTTTATTTTATTTTATAGGAGTAGTGGCTGGGGGTATATAAATGCTGTTCTGTTACCTGGCCAGGGGTTAAACAGACAGTCAGCCATGCTGTTCTGTTACCTGGCCAGGGGTTAAACAGACAGTCAGCCATGCTGTTCTGTTACCTGGCCAGGGGTTAAACAGACAGTCAGCCATGCTGTTCTGTTACCTGGCCAGGGGTTAAACAGACAGTCAGCCATGCTGTTCTGTTACCTGGCCAGGGGTTAAACAGACAGTCAGCCATGCTGTTCTGTTATCTGGCCAGGGGTTAAACAGACAGTCAGCCATGCTGTTCTGTTATCTGGCCAGGGGTTAAACAGACAGTCAGCCATGCTGTTCTGTTATCTGGCCAGGGGTTAAACAGACAGTCAGCCATGCTGTTCTGTTATCTGGCCAGGGGTTAAACAGACAGTCAGCCATGCTGTTCTGTTATCTGGCCAGGGGTTAAACAGACAGTCAGCCATGCTGTTCTGTTATCTGGCCAGGGGTTAAACAGACAGTCAGCCATGCTGTTCTGTTATCTGGCCAGGGGTTAAACAGACAGTCAGCCATGCTGTTCTGTTATCTGGCCAGGGGTTAAACAGACAGTCAGCCATGCTGTTCTGTTATCTGGCCAGGGGTTAAACAGACAGTCAGCCATGCTGTTCTGTTATCTGGCCAGGGGTTAAACAGACAGTCAGCCATGCTGTTCTACAAAATAACCTTAACATTAGGATGATCAATAGTAATACACTATAGGAATAGAGTGCCATTTGGGATGCAATAATGGTGTTTGGAGGAGCACTGTATATGGTGTTTGGAGGAGCACTGTATATGGTGTTTGGAGGAGCACTGTATGGCTAAACATCTGGTTAACAACAGATTAAGAAAATGTCCTGGCACTGAAGTGAGAGATTTTATGTGAGGGGGGGGGGGCAAAGCAATTTGCTGAAACAGTTGCTTTTAGCTGGCAGTCTGCACAGATGATGGTGGAATGACCTGAGGCTTATCCTGCATATTACCGCTGCAAATCCCCTACTGTACTGAGAAGCAAGCCAGAGAGAGAGAAAGAGAGAACAAACCTGCTTCATTAATGAACAAACCAGGGGGAGGGGAGGCGGAAGGAAGGACAGAGGAGAGTGTTGCTACAGGAAGTGGGGGGATGAAGAGCGAGCGAGAGCAAACCTTCTCCAACAATTAACAATCCAGGGAAAGGGGGAGGCGGAAGGATGTAGAAGGAAAGACAGAAAGGAGAGTGCTGTTACAGGATGGGGGGGAGATCTCTTTCATATATCAGCTATTTCGTGTTTCAGAAAGGCATAGAAAAAATAAGTCAAAAATAAAAACGTGGGAAAATAAAAGCCACCTAAAGACCTAGCTAGAGCAGGGCGGACCTAGAGCAGGGCGGACCCCCAAGTTTTCTCAGAAAAATTAAATCAAATTGTTGTGTGGAATTTTCATTGTTGGACATTAAAGATTGGAAAAACACCAGGAAATCAGCTCTAAGTGATTTTAATTTCAGAAATCTGTTCCCAAGTATTCCCACGCATAATAGAGAGACACGTGATCGTATACAAATGTGAGAAAGTTTTGAAATTATTATGATTTAGTCAAACATATCTATTTGGGCATCTTGCGATCAATCTGCAGTCTACAAATGATTTGTATTTATATTCCTGCCCCCCGACCATCCTCGGCTGAATCTTGTTGATGATCCCTGACCTAGTGGGTCTAAACACAGACTTTTTTGCAAAGATACCATTGGTTACACAAATTACTGCAATGACACATCTCGACTGCTACCTCCGGAGTTAGAGCACGACACTAGCCTGACAGTTGCCCCCCTCTAAGCAGTGCAATGTAAACAGAATTGTCTCGTTGAGCCAACACTCAAAGTAAAAATTGTAATAGGAGAGAAATGTGTTTGAAACCGCTGAAATGTACAGACATTTACCTTCTTTTTTTGACTTATTTTATTTCGTTTTACCTGAAATTGAAGAGCCTGTTACATTCTGAAATTGCCACCGTAGCTTTAAATCTCAACAGTGGTATTTTTGTTTTTCTTGACTGCACTGAGCCACCGACATCCACGTCCAGGCAAGAAGCAACTCCCAAGGGAATTATCAATGTTTTAGGTGCAATTTGCTTTTGCCTCTTATAAGGCCTAAACACTTCCATGATATTTTTAAATAAAGCCTGGTTTGTTAAGGTAACTTGAATTGGCTAGTGTTTGCAAAATGTCAGCACGTTGATGTGAGAAAGAAATGATTTTGTTCAGCTAGTTATCTAGCTTGCTAGCTAACGTTACCTAGCTGTGTAGCCCAGGGTTTCCGTTAGCTGGCAATTGCTGGCTTTTGGTGTATAATAAAAATGAAAAGCTGATAACTAAATCTGTTGTCGGCCATAATGACCTGTAGGAAAAAAAAGCTAAATAATGCTTTTTATTCATTGATGGAAATACTAGTCAATGGAAATACATTGGATCGTCATGCTTATCAGTCTATAAGTTATTTGCATAATTTAGTGGAATTCAAATTCTCACACGCACACAGCGTGTGAATGGGATTTATCCTGCTGCTGGTTGGTGCTAAAGTAAAACATGTGCTTTTGTAAGCATTCAATGCGCAACAATTCTAAATGGAATCATGTTAAAAACTATTTTGGTGCAAGATTAAAAAGAGCTACTATTTTTATTTCTCAACTGGTAATTGAAGCACACCTCCCATTCACCATCAAGTGCAGGCAACAGACTATCAGCACGTCACACAACACTTTACAAATGTGAGCTGGAGGCAGTATGCATTTTGAAATCATACAGTACTTAATTGTTTAAACATTAATGTTTTATTTCATATTATGAGACATGTCTTACTCTGCTTATAAGTAGCCTATAGGCAAAATCCCACCATGGAAATGTGGATGTAATTCAATTAGAAAGACTTCAAAGGCTGTCCGTGAGTTTCAAGTTTGCGGAAGCTTCAAATTCATCCTACCATTTCTACCGTTCTGCATGCAAGTTATGATAAATGAGAAACATGTAAAAAAGTTTCAAAGTCAACTAATCCGAGATCACCAGCCTCTGCCATACGGACAGATTGATATACCGTAATCCATTGGCAGCTAAAGAAATGAGCGCATGGAACTCATAGCCTTTAGGCCTATAGCCAATGCAGCTATTGAACGTTTCCAACGTTGCAGGAGCTGCGTTTACTTTGCTTTGTTCCAGGACAATGTGGACCGCGTTGACTTTCAATGTAGCAACTGCTTGCTTGCGGAGGACTACAGGAGCAAAGTAGCTACTCTTAGCAAGCAAGTAGCAAACCTACATAAGCTACTGGGGAACCCACGCCCACCTACTTTTTATTTTTCTTCCACCCCAGTAGCCGGACGATGCTCTGGTCTAGTGAAAGTTTCGCCGCCGTGTCAGGTCTCCACAGCCGACTGGCCGGTCGCAAGGCAGGGTTCCATCCCTGAAGGGGTCTCCCCCTTCCCTGGAGGATGGAGCTGATCTCGACCCAACCAGCCATGGAGGTACGTCACTCGCCGTGGAAGTCGAAGAAGGCGTCCTCTGGCAACGGGGGTCTCCATGGAGATGTTGAGCCCGGACCTGACACAGAGCAGAAACAGCTTTGCCGCCCTGGATCCAGAGATTCCGGCGCCTTCGTCCGTGGTGGCTTCCCAATTAAGATCGGATCCGGAGGTACCTGCATCTTCGGTTCTGTCTCCCTCTCCGGTGGCTTCTACCTCAGGTTCAGATCCTCGGAGCTGCTTGAGAGACCGGGCCATTCAACATCACCAGCTGTCGTCATAGGCAGCTCTATGGTGAGAAACATCTCGGTCCCCAAGTCAAAAACCCTGTGCTACCCAGAAGCACGAGTACAGGAAATAATAAGGCTTCTTCTGACTGTTCTACCACGTTGTAGTCCATGTGGGGTCAAACGGCATCAGGAGGGCTAGCTCTGAACATTTGAAAATGGATTTTAAAGACCTGATTTGAGCATTAAAAGACTCCAAAAAACAGCCAATCATTTCAGGTCCAGTACCATCGTTGGGCCGCAGGTGTGAAAGATTCAGCAGACTGCTGGCATTACACATCTGGCTAAAAGACTACTGTAGCTCTGCTGGAGTCACTTCTATTGATAACTTTGACACCTTCTGGAAACAGAAGATACTCTACAGGAATGACGGAGTCCATCCAAATCATCTTGGCTCCTGGACTCGCATTTCAAGGTAGCGTTGAAACAATGACTGGTAAATCATCCAAGACCAGCTCAGTAAATCCCTACCACTGTGACAATGAGTCGTCATAATGCTGCATCAAATGTACAGTTGAAGTCGGAAGTTTACATACACCTTAGCCAAATACATTTAAACTCAGTTTCACAATTCCTGACATTTAATCCTAGTACAAATTCCCTGTCTTAGGTCAGTTAGGTTCACCACTTTAATTTAAGAATGTGAAATGTCAGAATAATTCTAGAACATTACTTATTTCAGCTAATATTTCTTTCATTCCCAGTAGGTCAGAAGTTGACATACACTCAATTAGTATTTGGAAGCATTGCCTTTAAATTGTTTAACTTGGGTCAAACATGTCGGGTAGCCCACAAGCTTCCCACAATAAATTGGGTGAATTTTGGCCCATTCCTCCTGACAGAGCTGGTGTAACTGAGTCAGGTTTGTAGGCTTCCTTGCTCGCACACGCTTTTTCAGTTCTGCCCACAAATTTTCTATAGGATTGAGGTCAGGGCTTTGTGATGGCCACTCCAATACCTTGACTGTTGTCCTTAAGCCATTTTGCTACAACTGTGGGAGTATGCTTAGGGTCATTGTCCATTTGGAAGACCCATTTGTGACCAAGCTTTAACTTCCTGACTGATGTCTTGAGATGTTGCTTCAATATATCCACATAATTTTCCTTCCTCATGACGCCAACTATTTTGTGAAGTGCACCATCCCCTCCTGCAGCAAAATACCCCCACAACATGATGTTACCACCACCGTGTTTCACGGTTGGGATGGTGTTCTTCGGCTTGCAAGCCTCCCCTTTTTCCTCCAAACATAACGATGGTCATTATGGCCAAACAGTTCTATTTTTGTTTCATCAGACCAGAGGACACTTCTCCAAAAAGTACGATCTTTGTCCCCATGTGCAGTTGCAAACCGTAGTCTGGCTTTTTTATGATGGTTTTGGAGCAGTGGCTTCTTCCTTGCTGAGTGGCCTTTCAGGTTATGTCGATATAGGACTTGTTTACCTGTGGATATAGATACTTTTGTACCTGTTTCCTCCAGCATTTTCACAAGGTCCTTTGCTGTTGTTCTGGGATTGATTTGCACTTTTTGCACCAAAGTACGTTCATCTCTAGGAGACAGAACGCATCTCCTTCCTGAGCGGTATGACGGCTGCATGGTCCCATGGTGTTTATACTTGCGTACCATTGTTTGTACAGATGAACGTGGTACCTTCAGCAATTTGGAAATTGCTCCCAAGAATGAACCAGACTTGTGGAGGTCTACAAAAGAAATGTTGAGGTCTTGGCTGATTTCTTATGATTTCTCCATGATGTCAAGTAAAGAGGCACTGAGTTTGAAGGCAGGCCTTGAAATACATCCACAGGTACACCTCCAATTGACTCAAATGATGTCAATTAGCATTTCAGAAGCTTCTAAAGCCATGACATCATTTTCTGGAATTTTCCAAGCTGTTTAAAGGCACAGTCAACTTAGTATATGTAAACTTCTGACCCACTGGAATTGTGATACAGTGAATTATAAGTGAAATAATCTGTCTGTAAACAATTGTTGGACAAATTACTTGTGTCATGCACAAAGTAGATGTCCTAACTGACTTGCCAAAACTATAGTTTGTTAAGAAGAAATTTGTGGAGTGGTTGAAAAACAAGTTATAATGACTCCAACCTAAGTGTATGTAAACTTCCAACGTCAACTGTACATGATCATATGGGCATTGGCAAACACAATGCAAGTAATTTAATTTATGTACCCCTATTTGCACCGATAACATCTGTCTATCCTACAGCTATTGTAAGCAGTAATCATGAGCCTATAAACCAGAGTTACACTGTTAGCACTGACCACTGTATGCAGCTCACTGCACTATCAGCACTATCAGCTCCAATGTAAATAACATGAGTAAGTCTACCTCTGATAAGCTTCCCAGTAATGCATTAAAAACAATCAAGCAACCCAGAAAAGTGCTTAAAAAAGCCCATATTAACATACAGTGGGGAGAACAAGTATTTGATTCACTGCCGATTTTGCGGGTTTTCCTACTTACAAAGCATGTAGAGGTCTGTAATTTTTATCACGACGAAATCAAGAAAATCACACTGTATGATTTTTAAGTAATTAATTTTCATTTTATTGCATGACATAAGTATTTGATCACCTACCAACCAGTAAGAATTCCGGCTCTCACTGACCTGTTAGTTTTTCTTTAAGAAGCCCTCCTGTTCTCCACTCATTACCTGTATAAAAGACACCTGTCCACACACTCAATCAAACAGACTCCAACCTCTCCACAATGGCCAAGACCAGAGAGCTGTGTAAGGACATCAGGGATAAAATTGTAGACCTGCACAAGGCTGGGATGGGCTACAGGACAATAGGCAAGCAGCTTGGTGAGAAGGCAACAACTGTTGGCGCAATTATTAGAAAATGGAAGAAGTTCAAGATGACGGTCAATCACCCTCGGTCTGGGGCTCCATGTAAGATCTCACCTCGTGGGGCATCAATGATCATGAGGAAGGTGAGGGATCAGCCCAGAACTACACGGCAGGACCTGGTCAATGACCTGAAGAGAGCTGGGAGCACAGTCTCAAAGAAAACCATTAGTAACACACTACGCCGTCATGGATTAAAATCCTGCAGCGCACGCAAGGTCCCCCTGCTCAAGCCAGCGCATGTCCAGGCCCGTCTGAAGTTTGCCAATGACCATCTGGATGATCCAGAGGAGGAATGGGAGAAGGTCATGTGGTCTGATGAGAAAAAAATAGAGCTTTTTGGTCTAAACTCCACTCCCCGTGTTTGGAGGAAGAAGAAGGATGAGTACAACCCCAAGAACACCATCCCAACCGTGAAGCATGGAGGTGGAAACATCATTCTTTGGGGATGCTTTTCTGTAAAGGGGACAGGACGACTGCACCGTATTGAGGGGAGGATGGATGGGGCCATGTATCGCGAGATCTTGGCCAACAACCTCCTTCCCTCAGTAAGAGCATTGAAGATGGGTCGTGGCTGGGTCTTCCAGCATGACAACGACCCGAAACACACACAGCCAGGGCAACTAAGGAGTGGCTCCGTAAGAAGCATCTCAAGGTCCTGGAGTGGCCTAGCCATCTCCAGACCTGAACCCAATAAAAAATCTTTGGAGGGAGCTGAAAGTCCGTATTGCCCAGCGACAGCCCCGAAACCTGAAGGATCTGGAGAAGGTCTGTATGGAGGAGTGGGCCAAAATCCCTGCTGCAGTGTGTGCAAACCTGGTCAAGAACTACAGGAAACGTATGATCTCTGTAATTGCAAACAAAGGTTTCTGTACCAAATATTAAGTTCTGCTTTTCTGATGTATCAAATACTTATGTCATGCAATAAAATGCAAATTAAATACTTACAAATCATACAATGTGATTTTCTGGATTTTTGTTTTAGATTCCATCTCTCACAGTTGAAGTGTACCTATGATAAAAATTACAGACCTCTACATGCTTTGTAAGTAGGAAAACATGCAAAATCGGCAGTGTATCAAATACTTGTTCTCCCCACTGTATGTAGCCGAAGAAACAAGGTCCATGAAGTCAATAACTTGCTTGTAACAGATGACATTCATATTTTGACTATCTCTGAAACTCACTTAAATAATACCTTTGATGAAACAGTGGTAGCAATACATGGTTATAACATCTACGGAAAAGACAGAAATTCCTACGGAGGCAGTGTTGCGGTCTATACTCAGATCCACATTCCTGTAAAGCTTAGAGACGATCTAATGTTAAATACTGTTGAAGTAATATGGTTACAGGTTCATCTACCTCACCTAAAGCCCATTCTTGTGGGTAGCTGCTATAGACCACCAAGTGCTAACAGTCAGTATCTGGATAATGTGTGTGAAATGCTTGATAATGTATGTGATATCAACAGAGAAGTATATTTTCTGGGTAATTTAAATATTGGACTGGCTATCATCAAGCTGCCCACTCAGGACAAAACTTAAACAGGGTAGTTACAAACAGCACAGGAATGAAATCATCAACATGTATTGATCACATTTTTACTAACGCTGCAGATATTTGCGTTAAAGCAGTATCCAAATCCATAGGATGTAATGATCACAATATAATAGCCATATCTAGGAAAACCAAAGTTCCAAAGGCTGGGCCTAATATAATGTATAAGAGGTCATACAATATGTTTTGTAATGATTCATATGTGGATGATGTAAAGAATATTTGCTGGTCTGTGGTGTGTAATGAGGAGCAACCAGATGCTGCACTTGACACATTTATGAAAATACTTATTCCAGTTACTAATAACCACGCACCCATTAAGAAAATGACTGTAAAAACTGTTAAATCCCCCTGGACTGATGAGGAATTGAAAAATTGTATGGTTGAGAGGGATGAGGCAAAAGGAATGGCAATTAAGTCTGGCAGCCCAACTGATTGGCAAACATACTGCAAATAAAGAAATCATGTAACTAAATAAAAAATACACTATGAAACAAAGATAAATTACACAAAGAATGATAGTAAAAAGCTTTGTGGCACCTTAAATTAAATTTTGGGGAAAAAAGCCAACTCGGCTCCTTCATTTATTAAATCAGATGGCTCATTCATCACAAAGCCCACTGATATTGCAAACTACTTTAATGACTTTTTCATTGGCAAGTTAAGAAAACTTAGGGATGACATGCCAGCAACAAACGCTGACACTACACATCCAAGAATATCGGACCAAATTATGAAAGACAAGAATTGTACTTTTGAATTCCGTAAAGTCAGTGTGGAAGAGGTGAAAAAATTATTGTTGTCTATCAACAATGACAAGCCACCAGGGTCTGACAATCTATATGTAAAATTACTGAGGATAATAGCAGACGATATTGCCACATCTTCAATTTAAGCCTACTAGAGAGCCCTCAGGCCTGGAGGGAAGCTAAAGTCATTCCGCTACCCAAGAATAGTAAAGCCCCCTTTACTGGCTCAAATAGCCGACCCTTAGTAAACTTCTGGAAAAAATAGTTTGACCAGATACAATGCTATTTTACAGTAAAATTGACAACAGATTTTCAGCATGTTTATAGGGAAAGACACTCAACAAGCACAGCACTTACACAAATGACTGATGATTGGCTGAAAGAAATTGATGATAAAATTATTGTGGGGGGTGTCTTGTTAGATTACAGTGCAGCTTTTGACATTATCGATCATAGTCTGCTGCTGGAAAAACTTGTGTTGTGGCTTTACACCCCCTGCTATAATGTGGTTAAAGAGTTAATTGTCTAACAGAACACAGAGGGTATTCTTTAATGGAAGCCTATCAAATATAATCCAGTTAGAATCAGGAATTCCCCAGGGTAGCTGTTTAGGCCTCTTGCTTTTTTCAATTTTTACTAACGACATGCCACTGACTTAGAGTAAAGCCAGAGTTTCTATGTATGCGGATGACTCAACACTTTACACGTCAGCTACTACAGCGACTAAAATGACTGCAACACTCAACAAAGAGCTGCAGTTAGTTTCTGAGTGGGTGGCAAGGAAGCCCTAAATATTTCTAAAACTAAAAGCATTGTATTTGGAACAAAAACACTCACTAAACCCTAAACCCCAACTAAATCTTGTAATAAATAATGTGGAAATTGAGCAAGTTGAGATGACTAAACTGCTTGGAGTAAGACTAGATTGTAAACTGTCATGGTCAAAACATATTGATGCAGTAGTAGCTAAGATTGGGAGAAATCTGTCTATAATAAAGCGACACTACCACCTTAACAACACTACCATCAAGGCAGGTCCTACAGGCCCTAGTTTTGTCGCACCTTGACTACTGTTCAGTCGTTTGGTCAGGTGCCACAAAAAAGGACTTAGGAAAATTGCAATTGGCTCAGAACAGGGCAGCACAGCTGGCCCTTGGATGAACACAGAAAGCTAATATTAATAATATGCATGTCAATCTCTCCTGGCTAAAAGTGGAGGAGAGATTGACTTCATCACTACTTTTATTTATGAGAGGTATTGACATGTTGAATGCACCGAGCTGTCTGTCTAAATTACTGGCACACAGCTCGGACACCCATGCATACCCCACAAGACATGCCACAAGAGGTCTCTTCACAGTCCTCAAGTCCAGAACAGACTATGGCAGGCACACAGTACTACATAGAGCCATGACTACATGAAATTATATTCCACATCAGGTAACTGATGCAAGCAGTAAAATTAGATGTAAAAAAACAGATAAAAAAACACCTTATGGAGCAGCAGGGACTGTGAAGCAACACAAACATAGGCACAGACACATGCATACACACACTATACATACACATGGCTTTAGTACTGTAGATATGTGGTAGTGGCGGATTTAAAAAATATATATATATATATATTTCACCTTTATTTAACCAGGTAGGCTAGTTGAGAACAAGTTCTCATTTGCAACTGCGACCTGGCCAAGATAAAGCAAAGCAGTTTGACACATACAACAACACAGAGTTACACATGGAATAAACAAACATACAGTCAATAATACAGTAGAAAATTTTAAAAAGTCTATATACAGTGAGTGCAAATTAGGTAAAATAAGGGAGTTAAGGCAATAAATAGGCCATGGTGGCGAAATAATTACAATATAGCAATTAAACACTGGAATGGTAGATGTGCAGAAGATTAATGTGCAAGTAGAGATACTAGGGTGCAAAGGAGCAAGATAAATAAATAAATACAGTATGGGGATGAGGTAGTTGGATGGGCTATTTACAGATTGGCTATGTACAGGTGCAGTGATCTGTGAGCTGCTCTGACAGCTGGTTCTTAAAGTGAGGGAGTGAGGGAGATATAAGTCTCCAGCTTCAGTGATTTTTGCAGTTCGTTCCAGTCATTGGCAGCAGAGAACTGGAAGGAAAGACGGCCAAAGGATGAATTGGCTTTGGGGGTGACCAGTGAGATATACCTGCTGGAGCGCGTGCTACGAGTGGGTGCTGCTATGGTGACCAGTGAGCTGAGATAAGGCGGGGCTTTACCTAGCAGAGACTTGTAGATGACCTGGAGCCAGTGGGTTTGGCGACGAGAGTGAAGCGAGGGCCAGCCAACGAGAGCGTACAGGTCACAGTGGTGGGTAGTATATGGGGCTTTGGTGACAACACAGATGGCACTGTGATAGACTGCATCTAATTTGTTGAATATAGTGTTGGAGGCTATTTTATAAATGACATCGCCGAAGTCGAGGATCAGTAGGATGGTCCGTTTTACGAGGGTATGTTTGGCAGCATGAGTGAAGGATGCTTTGTTGCGAAATAGGAAGCCGATTCTAGATTTAATTTTGGATTGGAGATGCTTAATGTGAGTCTGGAAGGAGAGTTTACAGTCTAACCAGACACCTAGGTATTTGTAGTTGTCCACATATTCTAAGTCAGAACCGTCCAGAGTAGTGATGCTGGACGGGCGGGCAGGTGCGGGCAGTGATCGGTTGAAGAGCATGCATTTACTTTTACTTGCATTTAAGAGCAGTTGGAGGCCACGGAAGGAGAGTTGTATGGCATTGAAGCTCGTCTGGAGGTTAGTTAACACAGTGTCCAACAAAGGGCCAGAAGTATACAGAATGGTGTCGTCTGCGTAGAGCTGGATCAAAGAATCACCAGCAGCAAGAGCAACATCATTGATGTATACAGAGAAGAGAGTCAGCCCGAGAATTGAACTCTGTGGCACCCCCATAGAGACTGCCAGAGGTCCGGACAATAGGCCCTCCGATTTGACACACTGAACTCTATCAGAGAAGTAGTTGGTGAACCAGGCGGAGGCAATCATTTGAGAAACCAAGGCTGTTGAGTCTGCCAATAAGAATGTGGTGAGTCGAAAGCCTTGGCCAGGTCGATGAATACGGCTGCACAGTAATGTCTCTTATCGATGGCGGTTATGATATCATTTAGGACCTTGAGCGTGGCTGAGGTGAAGGTACGGTGAGATTCAAAATGGTCGGTAATCTGTTTGTTAACTTGGCTTTCGAAGACCTTAGAAAGGCAGGGTAGGATAGATATAGGTCTGTAGCAGTTTGGGTCTAGAGTGTCTCCCCCTTTGAAGAGGGGGATGACCGCTGCAGCTTTCCAATCTTTGGGAATCTCAGACGATACGAAAGAGAGGTTGAACAGGCTAGTGATAGGGGTTGCAACAATTTTGGCAGATACTTTTAGAAAGAGAGGGTCCAGATTGTCTAGCCCGGCTGATTTGTAGGGATCCAGATTTTGCAGCTCTTTCAGAACATCAGCTGGATTTGGGTGAAGGAGAAATCGGGGAGGCTTGGGCGAGTTGCTGTGGGGAGTGCAGGGCTGTTGACCGGGGTAGGGGTAGCCAGGTGGAAAGCATGGCCAGCTGTAGAAAAATGCTTATTGAAATTCTCAATTATATTGGATTTATCAGTGGTGACAGTGTTTCCTAGCCTCAGTGCAGTGGGCAGCTGGGAGGAGGTGCTCTTATTCTCCATGGACTTTACAGTGTCCCAGAACTTTTGGGAGTTTGTGCTACAGAATGCAAATTTCTGCTTGAAAAAGCTAGCCTTAGCTTTCCTAACTGCCTGTGTATATTGGTTCCTAACTTCCCTGAAAAGTTGCATATTACGGGGGCTATTCGATGCTAATGCAGAACGCCACAAGATGTTTTTGTGCTGTTCAAGGGCAGTCAGGTCTGGAGAGAATCAAGGGCTATATCTGTTCCTGGTTCTACATTTTTTGAAAGGGGCATACTTATTTAAGTTGGTGAGGAAGGCACTTTTAAAAGAATGACCAGGTATCCTCTACTGACGGGATGAGGTCAATATCCTTCCAGGATACCCGGGCCAGGTCGATTAGAAAGGCCTGCTCGCTGAATTGTTTTAGGGAGCGTTTGACAGTGATGAGGGGTGGTCGTTTACCGCTGACCCATTACGGATGCAGGCAATGAGGCAGTGATCGCTGAGATCTTGGTTGAAAACAGCAGAGGTGTATTTGGAGGGCAAGTTGGTTAGGATGATATCTATGAGGGTGCCCGTGTTTACAGATTTGGGGTTGTACCTGGTGGGTTCATTGATAATTTGTGTGAGATTGAGGGCATCAAGCTTAGATTGTAGGATGGCCGGGGTGTTAAGCATGTCCCAGTTTAGGTCACCTAGCAGCACGAGCTCTGAAGATAGATGGGGGCAATCAGTTCACATATGGTGTCCAGGGCACAGCTGGGGGCAGAGGGTGGCCTATAGCAAGCAGCAACGGTGATAGACTTGTTTCTGGAAAGGTGGATTTTTAAAAGTAGAAGCTTGAATTGTTTGGGTACAGACCAGGATAGTAAAACATAACTCTGCAGGCTATCTCAAACAGTTCTATCTTGTCGGAAAATGTTATAGTTAGGGATGGAAATATCAGGGTTTTTGGTTGTCTTCCTGAGCCAGGATTCAGACATGCTAGGACATCCGGGTTGGCAGAGAGTGCTAGGGCAGTGTATAAAACAAACTTAGGGAGGAGGCGTCTAATGTTAACATGCATGAAACCAAGGCTTTTACGGTTATCAAATCAAGTTTATTTTATATAGCCCTTTGTACATCAGCTAATATCTCGGTTACAGAAGTCAACAATAGAGAGCGCCTGGGGAATAGGAGTGGAGCTAGGCACTGCAGGGCTTGGGTTAACCTCCACATCACCAGACGAACAGAGAATGAGTAGGATAAGGGTACGGCTAAAGGCTAAAAGAACTGGTCGCCTAGTACTTTCAGAACAGAGAGTAAAAGGAACAGATTTCTGGGGGCGGTAGAATAGATTCAAGGCATAATTTACAAACAAAGGTATGGTAGGATGTGAATACAGTGGGGGTAAACCTGTGCATAGAGTGACGATGAAGGAGATATTGTCTCTAGGAATATCATTTAAACCAGGTGGTGTCACCGAATGTGTTGGAGGTGGAATTAAAGTGTTCACTAAGGCGTTTTGAGCAGGGCTAGAGGCTCTACAGCTAAATAAGGCAATAAATACTAACCAAAACAGCAATGGACAAGGCATATTGACGTTAGGGAGAGGCATGCGTAGCCGAGTAATCATGGGAGTCCAGTGAGTGGCTTCAGGTAGCTAGAGGGCCGGGGCTAGCAGAAGGGCCTTTGAAGGACGTCGCGATGGAAGAAAGTCTGTTGTCAGCAGATGGATCAGCAGGGCTCCGTGTGGTAAACCAAGCCAATTGGCAAAATAGGTATAGTGGCCGAAGAATTTGTCCGATGGGCCTCTTAAGCTAACAGTCCGGTGTGCACTAGACAGCTTACGTTAGCGGGCCGCGGCTAGCAGTGCCGCAGAGCCAGTTTGAGTACCCCCTCGAGCAGATTTCGTCGGTAGTCCAATCGTGAAAGATCGCCGGGGTTCCGTGCCCCGTACCGGCAGTAGAAGGGGGTCCGGGCCAGTTGGCAAAAAGGGTATTATAGCCCAGGAGTGGCTGTTGGGCTTCTTCTGCTACCCGGGATATGGGCCTAGCATGGGCTAGCTCCAGGCTAATTGGTGCTAGCTTCGGGACAGGGACGTGACGTTAAACCAGGAATAGTCACTCGGATTGCAGCTAGCTAGCTGTGGTGATCCAGGTGAAAAGGTTCAGAGCTTGCGGTAGGAATCTGGGGATATGGAGAGAAAATAGGTCCGGTATGCTCTGTTTTGAATCGCGTTGTACAACCTGGCGAGAGCTTTCCGAGCTAAAGGTTAGATGATGACCGCTAGCAGTGGTTAGCTAACTATTAGCTAGTTAGCTGGCTAGCTTCTGTTGGGGAATACCGGTTCGGAGGTGGATAAGCATACTTTAGAAGAGAAAGATCCACACCACATTGGGTGAGGCGGGTTGCAGGAGAGTATTTTGAAGTTGAGGTTTAGAAAAATATAAAAGATATGCATAGAAAAAAGATATATACATGGGACATATACAAGACGAAAAACAAAGACGTCTGACTGCTACGCCATCTTGGATATAGGAATAACTGCCTGAGGTGACACAGTGGTGTGTGAAATCTGTGAATTTATTGTAATGTTTTAAAATTGTATTAACTGCCTTACTTTTGCTGGACCCCAGGAAGAGTAGCTGCTGCTTTGACAGCAGCTAATGGGGATACACAATATATACAAATACAAACAGCCTGTAGGCCTATGGCCAATGTAGCAGTAGGCCAACAACTTCCATTGCTCTTTCACAGCAAGCATTGAGAGAATGCCAAGAGTATGTAAAGCTGTCATCAAGGCAAAGGGTGGCTACTTTGAAGAATATCAAATAGAAAATATTTTTGATTTGTTTAACACTTTTTTGGTTACTACATAATTCCATATGTGTTATTTCATAGTTTTAACGTCTTCACTATTATTCTACAATGTAGAATAAGAAAAACCCTGGGATGAGTAGGTGTGTCCAAACCTTTGAACGGTAGTGTATGTACGTATGTACGTACAAATGGGCCGGCAGGTAGCCTAGTGGTTAGAGCGTTAGGCCCGTAACCGAAAGGTTGGTGGATTGAATCCCCGAGATGACAAGGTAAAAATCTGTCATTCTGCCCTGAACAAGGCAGTTTAACCCACTGTTCCTAGGCTGTCATTGTAAATAAGAATTTGTTCTTAACTGCCTTGCCTAGTTAAATAAAGGTAAAACGATATATGTATATATATGCCACACACCCCTCTCCTTCTTGCCTCAATATTTATATTATACTCAAGACATCTTCACACATATTTTTAGATGCTTTTTACTGACAGCCTCAACTCAATAATCATCTAGGCCTATTGCCACGCGTACTGACCAAATTACGGGGTTCCCAAATAGGCATACAAGCTTGTGATTTGAAACAATCCAAAGAAGCTAATGATCCTCGATTACTCTGTGGCGAAGTCATGCCTTCAGGTGAATGATTTTATATATATTTCTGTACAGACAGGAGTAATTATATAATTTATTTCCATTTACTTCCCTATTGGACCCACCGCTATGCCATTTATCTCCTGTTCTATTGGTTTCATTTAAACTTTCTTTCGTTGTCCAGAAGCCAAAGGCCTAGTCATATTAGCAACCCATCCTAGTCATTTCATCTTTAAGTTTCCAAAAGAGAATTTCATGTCACATATGGAACCGCTATCAGGTGCACTGTTTAGAATGGTGTTTTCCTGCGAATTGCATTTTGGCAAATGTTTGAAAATTACATTTTATTGGCTGCTTCATTACATGATTTGCATGTTCTGTTAAGATTAATTAGCATAATCAAAATATGATTTCTGGCATTCTGAGCACCGTGGGTGGATGGGTTATTGACCCAATGAATATTGGTGCGGGAAATTTCTCGAACGGACGGTATATTAAAATCTTCCAGGTCACGTTATCAAGCGCCACCACTGAAACACTGGTGTAGCCTAGCTATAATATAATATCAATGACAATGTACGATAACGTTAATATTCGCATTGGAGGGGTAAACGTTCATTATTGATATGCTGACGTTAATTGATAATGTGTATTTTCAGCTAATTTAATTTGTATGGCTGAGACAAACCCTTTAATTGTCTGCACATTCTTGTGAATTGTTGCATTATTCAAGTGTAATATGGCTTGGTTGGATTATTCAATATTGTAATATGTTTTAAAAGGGCTCCCGAGTGGCGCAAGCGGTCTAAGCTTCGGCATCTCAGTGCTTGAGGCGTCACTACAGACACCCTGGTTCGATTCCAGGCTGTATCACAACCGGCCGTGACTGGGAGTCCCAAAGGGCGGCGCACAATTGGCCCAGCGTTGTCCGGGTTTGGCCGTCATAAATAATAATTTGTTCTTAACTGACTTGCCTAGTTAAATAAAGGCTAAATAAAAATGTTAAAAAGACAAGAAAATTTGCTTGTATTTTTGAATCGTTTGTGTTTACTGGCTAGCGGCTACTGTGATATTTACGGTCAATTTCAGCTGCAGACCAAGAAAGTAGAGTTGCCAGCGACAATGAAAGGTAGGCAAGGATGTAATGTGAACTCAAAAGTAGAAATCTCTTTAGGCATTCCGCTCCTCAGAATCTCCATCTCTCGTAGTTGGGATAGGGCCCTAGTCATGATTTCTGCATTTTCGAAGACCCTGTAACCAAAATACAGGTATAGAGTCTGTGTGAATGGTGAACACTTCCATTGTTTAACACCTCCCTAATTTGAACTGAAAACAGCCCCCATGGTTTAACAACACCCCTCACAATTTGCCAGTTACACACTGATATGAATACAAGGGGCGTACCTGCAACTAAGTTGTAAATATGAAAAAGAGAGCGAGAGAAAGAGACACACAAAGCTCAATGTTCCCTTTTCAATTGTGGTACAGGGAGAGCAGGCGAACAGAGTAGAGCTGGTTCCAGGGTGGTTAATGATTATAGAGCAGCTCTATGGCGGTGCAGGCAGACTTGCCTAAACCCAAACCTCCATGATGACACCTGACAAGGTCACTCTGCAGCAGAGGCCTTCCCATGACTTGTGTGGCTGGTGCCTGCTGCCTGGGACATGTTTGCTTACTGACACTGTTTAGAGATAAACAAGCCAGGCTATCAGTTTTACAAATCCGTTTTTACAACGAGCCGGGCTATCAGTTTTATAAACACACAACAGAAGAGAGCCCTCAGGGCTGCCGGGCTATGCCATGCACGCACACACCCCTAAATAAAAGGCTTACCAACACAAAAACATGCACACACAATTGTCCATCCTAGATGTGGATCATAAAACAGTCTCACCGGCTTCAATCCTGGCTGCGCTCAATATGAAAAACTGATTCTAGATGTTGATGATTTAGCAATGGGGCATAAAATAACAATATGAATGCAACTTAAAACGCTCAACCAGAGCCAGCGCTCCTAGTAGCCGGGGACTTTAATGCAGGGAAACTTAAATCAGTTTTACCAAATTTATATCAGAATGTTAAATGTGCAACCAGAGGGAAAAAAAACTCTGGACCACCTTTACTCCACACACAGAGACGCATACAAAGTTCTCCCTCGCTCTCCATTTGGCAAATCTGACCATAATTCTATCCTCCTGATTCCTGCATACAAGCAAAAATTAAAGCAGGAAGCACAAGTGACAAGATTTTTAAAAAGTGGTCAGATGAAGCAGATGCTAAACTACAGGACTGTTTTGCTGTCACAGACTGGAATATGTTCCGGGATTCCTCCAATGGCATTGAGGAGAACACCACATCAGTCAATGGCTTCATCAATAAGTGCATCGATGACGTCATCCCCACAGTGACCATACATACATACTATGGATGCACAATATATCGGTGAACATATCGGAATCGGCTGATATTAGCTAAAAATGTCAACATTGGTATCGGCCGATGTCTAGTTTAACGTCGATGTGCAAAACTGATGTCAAAGCTGACGTGCATACCTATATAACGTAGGTACATGCCGTAATGACGGCACATAAAATTTGGCGCTACACGTGCAACACAGCATACATAACCTAGCCCACAATGTCTGCTGTGTGGATCAACAGTCAACAAATCGAGCAGTCATTTGAAAGAGTAAGAAAATTTCACCAAGACAACTCAAAGGCAAAATCCATTAAAGCCAAGATAATGGAATTCATTGCCCTTGACAATAAACCGTTCTCTGTCGAGGGCGATGTTGGCTTTCGCCGACTGGTCGAGCACCGGTACACACTACCAAGTGCGCTATTTTTCAGATGTTGCCCTACCAGAGTTACACAGTAATAGCATCACTGCTATTAGCTTCACGACATACATACTATGGAAAGCCGTTTGGGTCTTTGCGTGTCAAAAAAGATACAGCAACACTGTCAAAGCTGTACAAAAAAAGTCTGCAACCAAGCAAACACCGGCCACAAACGATGCGTTTACAATACCATGTCGGTAATAAAGCATCATTTGTTCGACTGTAACTTCTGGGGTAGCTAGCTTTAGCTTGGTACCTAGCTAGCACCAATACAACCAGCCTGAAAACAATGACCAGTAGAAACTGCAGTCATTTTCATTATTCTTAGCAATGATTTAGGAATCCTTGTGAGTAAGTATTAGCTAGGTTGCCATTTGTTGTTCGCCTATTGAAATTGAACTTCAGTTCATGAAAATAAATAGCTAGCCAGCAACTTAACCCTGTTGCCCAAAGCTAACATTATAAGCAGCCAGCTAGCTTCATCTGGCTAGTGAGGCACGACCGGACTTGGTTGTGTTGTGAAGTTAGCCACAATAAGGATTAGGCACAATAGTGGAATTTGCGGTTTGCCTTCAAAATAAAGGTGTCATTGACAGTGATGCAAATTAATTAAAAAAATGTATGACCAGCACTGTAGGTGCACGAGACAACTTTACCAGCATCTTAGCATATGTATCGATGAATCGTTGTGACATGAAATACAAGCAATAGTGTAATAACTACGTAAAAAATGTATGAACGCGTTAAATTATTGTGTGATGTGCAGTCATATTCAGGCCCGGATTGGTCAACAAGCTTATTTGACACGTCAAACAGCGTTATCTACTGGTCTTGTTTTCTTTTTTGACACGTAAAGACACAAACGGCGTACCATAGCAAAGACCCAAACGGCATTCCATAGAAATCCTGGTTGAGAATGAAACAACTGAACAAATGAACAATGAAACAGCACAGCAAGTAAGTGAAATAAATAGGTTTTGATGATGTTTTACTTGTAATGGGGACATATGTAAATGCCAACAAAATACCTTTTTGGTCAGTGTGGTGTGTGGGTGTGTGTGTGTGTAACCTTTATTTAACTAGGCAAGTCAGTTAAGAACAAATTCTTATTTACAATGACGGCCTACCCCAGCCAAACCTGGACTACGCTGGGCCAATTGTGCGCCGGCCCTATGGGACTCCCAATCACGGCCGGATGTGACAGAGCCTGGATTCGAACCAGGGACTGTAGTGACACCTCCTACACTGAGATGCAGTGCCTTAGACCGCTGTGTCCGTGTTAACTATTTAACTGTACTAGAATGCTTAAAAGGCAGCAAAAAATGTTTTATATCGGTTATCGGTATCAGGTTTTTTGGGCAAGGAAAATATTGGATATTGGTATCGGCCAAAAATGTTATATCGGTGCATCACAAGTACATACCCCAACCAGAAGCCATGGATTACAGGCAACATCCTCACTGAGCTAAAGGCTAGAGCTGCCGCTTTCAAGGAGCGGGACTCTAATCCAGAAGTTTATAAGAAATCCCGCTATGCCCTCCGATGAACCATCAAACAGGCAAAGCATCAATACAGGACTAAGATCGAATCGTACTACACCGGCTCTGGCGCTCGTAGGATGTGGCAGGGCTTGCAAACCATTCTCTGATAAGAGTCAGTGCACACAAAAATGTGGTTCACAATAACTGGCAGTCAGCACGCGGAAATGTAAACAATGAATATGATGCATATTTCGGTTAAATGGCCATTAGCAAAATGTAAAGAAAAATGTCTGGTGGAATTTCAGTGAGTTCTGTCGAGTGTGACTTCTTGTGCATAGCTAGCTACAGATTGGTTATATCACATTATCTGGTGTACAAAGATTTAATGGAAGTTAAAGGTTATGTACTGTTTGGTGTAGCACAGAGAATTTCCGACCAACCTTAACTTGGTGATACTGTCTTTGTTCACTAAATTTAAAAAAAGGTAATTGTCCAGATGCAAGTGGTTTGATTGAATTTAGAAAATGCTTCGTTATTAAAATAAAATGTTGCTCCATAAAGTAATCCAACAATGTGTACTCCGCCATCTTGTCAATTTCAAAACTTCTCTCTTCGGTATAATGGCATTCGCAACAATTATATGTGCATTCCACCACCTACTGTAGAGGTGGATAATAATTATCCGAAAAGGGAAAAAAATGCAGGGTAAATTTGTATTTATGTTTTAATATAAATTCCATACAAACTATCAATAATGAAATGTTCAACTAAATCAGCCTGCTTTTCTGTTTTAATCAGTTCCCTACACAGGCTCAGAAGGATCCTGTGATGGAGGGACATTTCCTGGCGACAGTAGTCCTTGCAGTGCTTCTGCCGTTAAGTCTTGGAGGCCCAAAAACTTGTCCAGCTTCTTGAACTTGTGCAGTACAATTAATAAATGTGGCAATAAATGCTGCAAAATCCACCTTCACAATAAGTTTATCCAGATCACTTGATTGACGTATAACATTTGCAACTTGTTGTGGCGCATCCACCGCCATATCTTCTTCAGAACTGTGGCCTCTTGCCCCTTCAACTCTCTTCACCGCCTCCACATAGGAGATTTGCTGTACAGCCCTGATCCTTGACACCTCAACCGCTTTCACCCTAACTGGGCACTCAGGGAATTCAGAAATATGATCCCCACCACAGTTGCAACATTTTACATTCACAGAATCTTCCATAACATATTCCTTTCGTCTGCAAACACTTGACACATGGCCCAACTTTTTAAATTTCTTGCATTGAATCAAGGTTTGCACAAATGCTCTTACGGCATATTTTATACAGTACATTTGGAAAGTATTCAGACCTCTTGACTTTTTCCACATTTTGTTACGTTACAGCCTTGTTCTAAAATGTATTAAATAGTTTTTTTCTCTCAATCTACACACATTACCCCATAATGACAAAGCAAAACAGGTTTTTAAAAATGCTCATCAAACATCAATAATACAGATAAACTTTTCTCCTTTTTCCCCATTCTCCATACGGGTCAAGCCACGTACATTAACTACTCTTGGAATTTTGGGTCTAAGATATTGTTTATCTATGTCCAACGGGATGCCAGAGATGACACTTTTTACCGGTACCCTACTCCGAAAATCAATGCTGTCAACTTCATGCGTCGATAAGCCACAATTCACGCTCCTTTTGCTCTTTAGATACACACGATATCAACACCATACCACTCCTTTGTTGCTTTGATCGCATCCACTTTTCCCAACTCCTTTTTAACCATCCTCTTGATTTCAAAAGGGTTTCCAAAATAAACACCTTTATCCAAAAACGTATTCCAACAAGAAACGATTCAGACTCATTTTCCACAACAATCTTTGCCCTTTTTGTTCCATTCTTGGGACTTCACTGTTGTCCATTTTCAACTTCAAAATGACAGTTCTGCTTCCACCATCTCCGTTTCAAATCTTCTCTTATTGATTGGTCCACCCCTAAGTGCAGCATGTCACGATGACACTCACCTGTCTCGATTAATGAGAGAAGATTTAAAGAAAACAAAATGTTGGCATAC
Source organism: Salvelinus namaycush (assembly GCF_016432855.1). NCBI lineage: Eukaryota > Metazoa > Chordata > Actinopteri > Salmoniformes > Salmonidae > Salvelinus > Salvelinus namaycush. Next base: position 11,717,886 of record NC_052333.1, on the reverse strand, counting down.
ACATTGTTGGATTACATCCTGGAGCAAAAAAATATATTTTTTTCTAAATTCAAAATGAACCACCTACAACTGGACACGGATATTTTAGAAGATACATGTTTGGCCAAATCGAGAATGAAGATAGTATCGCCAAGTTAAGGTTGGTCAAAAATTCTCTGAGCTACACCAAACAGTACCTATCCTGTAACTCCCAGTAATGGATACCAAAAAGCTTTGGTTATATCACATTATCTGGTGTAACAATCTGTAGCTAACTAGTTAGTAGTTTTTTCAATCCAACAGCATGCAACACTGAAGATAAACATTTAGCTACCTAGCTAACATTCGACAACAAAAATGATTAGGCAGATGTTACAGCTATAGAGATCCTATTCAATTACTAGAGGGCTATTAGTCCAAGGGCCACCCACCAAAAAAAGGCTTCAGAAAAGGAATTCAGTGACCCAGGAAACAAAACTGCAACGTTTCTACATCATTACATAGATAATGTTATGAATATGAACCCTGTGGTTCAAAACTTTCAAAAGTTGCACATTAATTAAATATTATAAATCAAAAGGTACAATTTCGTAATCAGAGCGCTTTTGAGTAATCTCCCCTAGCAACATTATGAGGTTGACATGTTACACCTTGGTTTCAATTGTTACACATGTTCAGTTGTCCATGTTTGCAGAAAGCAACATATGTACCGGACTGGAGGAATCCCAAAATCGATTTTTCTCAGATGCCAGAACAACCCTTTATGTAGCTGTCGGGACCTTGAATGTTTTGAGAACTGAGTTAGCTAGCAAACATGGTTCTGTCTTGAGGTTGACTATCAGGAAAACGCAATGAGGGCCCTTGTAGGCGAAATACAGCTGCCAAAATGTCTTATATTAACTGAGAAACCACTGTACATGGTTAAAACATATTTCCTTTGTTCTGGATCAGTAAAGGACCGGTAACATGTGTTGCTTGAGTTTACGCAAGGACGAACACCGAAACTCACAAAGAGTTCTGTGTGCCAGAGTGGAACAAAATTAACCAAAGTGAAACATAGCAACGTCCGACCGTTGTTAAGGAAATTACCCAAGATTGATGCTAAAAATCTTAACTTTTATACAAAAATGTAATGTGCAACTAAGTTTTGAACCACACAATGTTCATATTCATAACATTATCTAGGCTACATAATGTTGTTGAAATTTCGCAGTTTTGTTTCCTGGGTCACGGAACAACATTTTTGGTGGGTGGGCCTTGGACTATATGTCATAAATCAGGGGTGTCAAATTAATTCCATGACGGGGCTAGTGTCTGCTGGTTTGTACTTTCAATGAATACCTAGACAACTAGATGAGGGGAGTTCCTAACTAATCAGTGACCTTAATTCATCAATCAAGTACAAGGGAGGAGCGAAAACCCGCAGACACTTTGCCCTCTGTGGACTGAGTTTGATACGTGTCATAAACCCTCAAATATCCAGAAAAAGGTGAAAATGATAGCCATATTGGTCATGGAGAAATCCAAACCAGTCTAATTGGATAGAATGGCAGTAGAGCAGGCAGTAGAGCAACCCTGTTCCTGGAGTGCTACCCTCATGTAGGTTTTCGCTCCAACCCCAGTTGTTTCTAACCTGATTCATTTCATCAACCAGCTAATTATTAAAATCAGGTGTGCTAGATTAGGATTGGAGTAAAAAAAAAAAACCTACAGGACAGTAGCTCTCCAGGATCTTGGAGAACCCTGCAGTAGAGGCATAATCATGATTTTATGTATTCAGGAAAATAAAAGGCATGTGATATCGGAAAATATTTAATAGAATTGTCACCCTAAAATATTATCATAAACACAGTTTATACAGGTTTTATATAAATTGTCAGTATAAATAGCCTCATATGTAAACAGACCATACATGTCCAAATGTTTCTTGGAAAGCTGTGAGTGTTATGATACAATATCAGTATTTGTTGCATTTACAACTTGCTTAAGTCCTATTATCAACTGATTTTTTTCCAGTTTGTGGTTGTGGATTTGAATTTATTATGGATCCCCATTAGCTGCTGCCTACTCTTCCTGTGGTCCAAAAAAATTAAGGCAGTTACACAATTTTAAAAACATTACAATACATTCATAACAGATTTCACAACACACCAAGTGTGCCCTCAGGCCCCTACTCCACTACCACATATCCACAACACAAAATCCATGTATGTGTGTTTGTGTATGTTATCATGTGTGTGTATGTTATCATGTGTGTGTATGCACCTATGTTTTTGTTTATTCAATCCCCTGTTCCATAAGGTGTATTTTAGTTTTTTTGCATCGTTTTAATAAAATGTGCCATATTGGCAGTTAACTTGTAAAATTGTCTGGCTAGCTAACAAACATACATTCTTCAAATTCATTATTTTAAACAATATCTTATAACAACATTGGCAAACCAACTCCCTGACCAAAATGGCTGACCTATCCCGTCTTAAGGTTCATGTACATTCTAGTATTCTAATTATATGGTTCCAGCTACCTGGATGAAAAGGCTAGCTTAATCAGCGAACGTTTAGCTTCGCTGGCCCATAGTTCTTAATACGGTGTGATAATCAAATCAAATTTATTTATATATCCCTTCGTACATCAGCTGATATCTCAAAGTGCTGTACAGAAACCCAGCCTAAAACCCCAAACAGCAAGCAATGCAGGTGTAGAAGCATAATGTATTGTTACCTAGCCAAACGTAGACATATTGATAGTTCATTGTTCTCCAACCCTGTTCCTGGAGAGCTAACGTTAAACTCCTGTAGGTTTTCAACACAACCAGTTATAACTAACCTGATTCAATTACTCAGCCAAATAAGTGTTAGAATCAGGTGCGTTAGGGTTGCAGCGAAAACCTACAGGAACGTAACTCTCCAGAAACAGGGTTAGAGAGCCCTGGCTCGGGTAGTTGTTTAAGCTAGTTTACTTATGTGTTCGATGGTAAACCCAACCCAGTCAATGAAAACGATGATACACATTGGCCCATGTGTTAGAGCTAATTCTCCACTGAACAACAGGTACTGCTGATCAATGGAAAGTTTGCTAAACTGGGGTAAAGCTCTCTAACCAATAAAGACTACGTTAGAATCTGTCCTTCAGACCAATCAAACCTCGGACTAGATTCCACCAATCAAGGTTTCTATGGGTTCAGTTAGTTGTGAAACTGACGCCATTAGGGATCTACCAAAAATCGCCAGTCGTACGAGGCAGAATTTAGACAAGAGCCAACATGGCGGCCTCAGTGCGGCAGTTTCTTGGCCGCCTCGGTTCCTTTCAGCTGGCCACCAATAAGCGGCTCAGAGAGCGGGGAGGGAAATGGCGCCTATGTTCATCTTCCAAAACAATCGTCTATTGGACAAGAACAGCAATTGAAAATGCGCAAAGTCATAGGCCCAATTCCATAGCGACACAGTATGGTTTCACATATAGACATTAACCATGTATATAATCTGATTTTTACTCACTTTGTTTTACGGGTTAGCACAAGTGAAGTTCAGCTCACCGTATTATTTATTTTATTTCAGTAGCAACGGGAAACAAGATGGCTGCCAAGTACATCTGCTCTAACCGGAAACTGTGCAACGTTGGTGCGCTGACGTCAAGAACTTCAAATTCTGAGCCTTGGAGCCTCAAACTACGTTAATTTTCAGTGCAGTTATAGATTTTCTTTTGTAGTTTCTCTTTTCAAGTGCAAAAAAGTAACTAGTGTTTCTTTCCCCCTCTTCAATCCATTTTGCTCTTGACCTTACAAAGGCGCCTTTTGCCAGATCCGTGTAAGTCTGTTCTAATTCTAGTTGTAAAGACCTGAACACAGACTCCTCTTCTTCAGATAGATTATCTTTCTTTAGAAAACTGTCAAGCTTGCTCATCATCTCCTTTTCTCTATGGTTCTTTAATTGCATCAGCTCTTTGGCGCGTTTAATGGCTACAACTCTGACTTTATATTTGAAAAATTCCCATCTACTTCCATGACCCAAGTCTTTTCTTGCAAAAATATCTTTAGCTAATGATTTGATGTTTTCAATGAGATCAGTATCTTTAAGAAGTGTAAGTGTAAGAAGTCCAATACCCTCGAGTGCCTTTTGATTTTTTAGTAGCTTGTAAATTCAGGGAAATCAAGTGATGATCAGAAAAGGGAGCCAACTGATGATCTACATCTATAACAAATTGTAACAAAAAAGGGGAAGTTAGGAATAAATCTATTCTAGATTTACGTGACATAGTTTTGTTGGTCCAGGTATAACCCTTAGCATCCGGATTGAAATAACGCCAGGCATCCTCAACACAGAGATCCTTGCATAATGAAGTAATAATGTTACTATTTTGAGGGTTTTGACTCGTTCTAGGAGGAAAACGATCAACAGATGCATCAGGTGTTTCATTAAAATCCCCTGAAATAATTAGAAAAGCCTCTGAGTATTTGATGTTTAAATCCTGTACTTTCCTGGTAAATTGGGTAAAAAGGATCTTATTAGGAGCATGTGATGATGTTTTATGCAAAGATCCCATTACAATATCATCATTTGTCAATTCCTTTTATGAAAACCTTTACAGCTCTCAATTTCAGGAAGATGGTTGTGAAAGCTACATTTGCCACATTCAGAATTGTGTCCCTGTAATTGAGGATGATTTCCACTCAGTTTGCGATTCACCTGTGTCAATTGGAGAAATTAGAGAGGCTCTGAATTCAATGAAAAAAGGGAAATCACCTGGCCCTGATGGCCTGTCAGTTGAATTCTATAGACAGTTTTGGGAGTTGCTAGAAGACCCGATTTTCAATATGTTTCAAGATTGCATTAAAAATGGGGAAATGGTCTCCACTATGAAACAGGGCCTTATTTCATTGATTCCGAAGCCTGATAAAGACCCTTCTCTCATTGACAATTGGAGACCAATTACTTTATTAAATGTTGATTACAAATTGATTGCTCTGGTTTATGCCAAAAGATTAAAGAAAGGAATAGATACCATTATAAATGAGACTCAAACAGGATTTATGAAGGGCCGTCACATAAGCTCTAACATTCGTTTAGTCTTGGACCTTATAGATTATTCAGATGCAATTGACTCAGATGCGGTTGTCCTATTTCTGGACTTCTGTAAAGCCTTTGACACAATTGAACATTAATTTCTCTTTAGGTCTCTTAAACTTTTTGGATTTGGTGAACATTTTATTAAAGTAATTCGCATGTTTTACAAAGATATAAATAGTTCTGTGCTACTAAACCTTAATACTTCCAAAAGATTTAGTATCAACAGAAGTATACGACAGGGATGCCCAATTTCGCCATTTTTATTCATTTTGGTTGTGGAACTTCTATCTCTAGATATTCTGAATGATGCAAATCTGCATGGCTTAACCATTTTTAACAAAGAAATCAAAATTTCCCAACTGGCTGATGATACTACTCTTTTCTTAAGAGACAAAGACCAGGTCGCACATGCCCTTAATGCTATAACGGCATTTTCTATTGCATCAGGATTAATGCTGAATGTTTCTAAATGTGAAATCTTATGTTTATTTGACTCTGATGATAAAGAAATTGAAAATATTCCTGTAAAGGACTGTGTTAAATATTTAGGAATACATCTGTCAAAAAACCACTTAGTCAGACAACATTTGAATTTCTATCCTAAAATTAAGAGAACTAAAAATATATTTAATAATTGGCTACAAAGAGATCTTTCTATACTTGGGAGAGTACTTCTGTCCAAGGCAGAGGGACTGTCTCGTTTTGTGTACCCCTCATTATCGTTATGTGTAAATCCAGCTACTTGTAAAGAGATCAATAAGACCTTTCTTGACTTCATCTGGAAAAATAAGTCTCACAAACTAAAAAAATCTGTCCTTTCTAACAAAAGAGCTGAAGGCGGTCTAGAAGTGTTGGATTTTGTTGACATAAATAACACTTTCAAGATAAACTGTCTGAAAAAATGTTTGCTCGATACTGACTCAATATGGTATTTCCTTCCAAATAATGTGTTTAATAAATTGGGAGGTCTTCGATTTTTACTGAAATGTAATTATATTCCTGAAAGATTACCTGCTAAATTGGCTAGGTTTCACCAACAAGCTTTAATGGCCTGGAAAATATGTTTCCTGCACAATTTTTCCCCTCATAAAGCTATTTTGTGGAATAATTCAGACATTACTGTAAGGAATAAGTCATTGTTCTACCCCAGCTGGCATGAGAGGAATATTGACTTTGTTCTAGATATTTTCAACAACAAGGGTAATATTCTCACATATGAACAATTTATAACAATGAAAGAATTTCCAATACCTTTCAGAGAGTTTATTTCTGTGATCAAAGCCGTTCCCAGTGGTTTAACTACACTTATGAAAAGTCATCTTAATTTTGGGAATGATAACAAAGTTTATCCAGAACTCAGATTGGAAGGCGTGGGCTTACTTGAGAAATCTTGTTGTAATAAATAAATAAGACAAATTCTTCATTCACAAAACCAACTTACACCAAGAGGAAAGTTTTTCTGGAACATGCTTATTCCTGACATTGTCTGGAAAAATGCATGGTTAAGGCCTTACAAATACTGTATACCAAACAAAGTTAAGGAAGTGCACTTCAAAAGTTTACATAAGATATATCCATGTAACTCTATGATTTCCAAATTTGTGGCTATTGATGATATCTGCGTTTTCTGTGAAAAAGAAGGTGAGAATCTGTCTCACTTGTTCTTTGAATGTAAATTTGTGTCAGCATTTTGGGAAAAACTTGCAAAGTACTTATTTACCATTATGAACACTGCCTATAATTTTAACATAAAATATATAATATGTTACTATTGCAATGATAACAAAACCACTGAAATGATTGTTCATTTTTTTATTCTTGTTGCCAAATACTTTATACACAAACAAAAATTCCAAATTCTATACCAAAATTACCAATTTTTCTGATTGAATTTAATTATCTTATTAAAACACTAACCCTAGTGAATAACAACAAGAATAACACCTTCATGAATCATTATAATAAGATATTTTCAGAGTGAATATAATTGCACTTAAATTGTTTATTTTTTGTATTTTATTTTTATATTTTTTGTATGTTTGAGCATTGTTAAAACATGTGTTTGGTTTGCTAGACATGTTTGATGTAGCAATGTAAGTTGATTTTTGTATTATGAATAAAATACTCTTTTTTTTTTTAAAGAAAAAAAAAAGAAAAGAAAAAAAGAGCCTCAAACTACAAAATGCTTCACATAATTATTTTACAAACCCAGGAAGTCAAAGGGTGTGCAATGGTGTGTGAATACTTTAGGGACCTGCTGGGTGCTGGCCATAAATCTATGGTGCTGTTCCACCCCCTTTCCATAAGAGATTCTCTGCATCAAACATGCAGAGAAACGTGTATGTGCCACGGAAAGACCAAGTAAAACAGCTTATTCTACCACATCACTTATAGAACAATAACCTACATTTGAAAACCAAATACTCTGTGTTCCCATTCTATCCCAATGTCCATATTTTTCTAATCCTTGTATGGAAAACTACACTGAACAAAAACATAAAACGCAACAATTTCAAAGCTTTTACTTAGTTATTGTTCATATAAGGAAATCGGTCAATTGAAATAAATAAATTGGGCCCAAATCTATAGATTTCACATGACTGGGAATACAGATATGATTCTGTTGGTCACAGAAATGCATCTGTTGGTCCTCATGCAGCACGACAGATCTCATTCACATAGAGTTGATCAGGCTGTTGATTCTGGCCTTGGAACGTTGTCCCACTTCTCTTCAATGGCTGTACAATGTTGCTGGATATTTGCAGGAACTGGAACATGCTGTCGTACACATTGATCCAGAGCATCCCAAACATGCTCAATGGGTGACATGTCTGGTGAGTATGCAGGCCATGGAAGAACTGGCACATTTTCACCTTCCAGGGATTGTGTACAGATCCTTGAGACATGGGGCAATGCATTATCATGTGGAAACATGCAGTGATGGCAGTGGATGAATGGCACCACAATGGGCCACAGGATTTCGTCACTTATCTCTATGTATTCAAATTGCCTTTGATAAAATACCATTGTGTTCATTGTCTGTAGCTTATGCCTGCCCATACCATAACCACACAGCCACCATGGGGCACTCTATTCACAACGTTGACATCAGCAAACCGATTGCCCACACAACGCCATACTCGCTGTCTGCCAAGTAGAGTTGAAACCGGTATTCATCTGTGAAGAGCACACTTCTCCAGTGTGCCAGTGGCCATCGAAGGTGAGCTTTTGACCACTGAAGTTGGTTACATCGCCGAACTGCAGTCAGGTCAAAACCCTTGTGAGGACGATAAACACGCAGATGAGCTTCCCTGAGACAGTTTGCGCAAAAATTATTTGGTTGTGCAAACCCAGTTTCATCAGCTGTCCAGGTGGCTGATCTCAGACAATCCCACAGGTGAAGAAGCTGGATGTGGAGGTCCTGGGCTGCCGTGGTTACACATGGTCTGTGGTTGTAGGGACGGTTGGATGTTCTGACAAATTCTCTAAAACGATGTTGGAGGCAGTGTCTGGTAGAGAAATTAACATTAAATTCTCCGACAACAGCTCTGGTGGACATTCCTGCAATCAGCATGCCAATCGCATGCTCCCTCAAAACTTGAGATATCTGTGGCATTGTGTTGTGTGACAAAACTGTACATTTTAGTGACCTTTTGACCCCAGCACAAGGTGCACCTGTGTAATGATCATGCTGTTTAATCAGCTTCTTGATGTGCCACACCTGTCAGGTGGATAGATTATCTTGGAAAAGGAGAAATGCTCACTAACAGGGATGTAAAATTATTTGTGCACAAAATGAGAACCTTTTGGTGCGTATGGAACATTTCTAGGATATTTTATTTCAGCTCATAAAACATGGGACCAACACTTTACATGTTGCGTTTATATTTTTGTTTAGTGTAATATTTCTTTAACCATCTTATTTGAATCAGTACTCATTTGTGGTCACAAATGTTTTATTGTCAGTTACAATGCAGTGTTAAGTGAATAGAAGTTATTCAAAAGAAATTAATTTGTTTTCAACAACATGTCTACACCATTCAAAGCAATTTTTTTATTACTAATGTCAAATAATTGCTACAAAACCTTTAACCCTTAAAACTAGCCATCAAGATGAACAATTAAAGCAAATAAAAGTGTAGAAACATTTCAAAAGCAAAATTCCAACAGAAATACATTTGAGCTCAGATCAATACAAATATTTTTGCACATGGTGGTTCTACTGTAAAATCACTTTTTCCTTGCCACAAGCTCCAGGAGAGTGGAGGTGATTTTGTCTAGGCTGGTGGACTGAGGGACACCCATCCTGTACCCCCGCTCCCAGTGTATTGGGGGTGTAGGATTGAATGGATTGTGAAGATCCCCTGCAGGTGGGTAATCATGAGGGTACATCGGCCCCTGACACCTCTCGTGGGGGTATGCCATTGGCTCCTCTGGACGAGCATGAGATTGTGGGTACATCTCAACATGCCCAAAGACCTCTGAAAGAAGGATGATGTAGATGTGGAATTATTTAAAAATAATAATAATAAAGTCCCACAAACAGATAAACAAAATGACTGCAATGAACTTCTGCAATTTTGTTGCGAGAAACATGCACACATAATTTACCTTCATATTGAGCTCTCCTCTCCATTCTCATGTCTGTGTCTCTGTAAGGGTCCTGTAGGGTCTCTGGATTGTAGCGCTCCTGTGAGCGTTCCTTTGAGTGTCTGGGAGGATGGCCTTCGTAATGTCTTTCCTCTTGCACTTCTCTGTAGTTTCCTTCATAGCCATCTCTGGGATATTCCAGGTGATCCTTGCTCATGTGATTATATTCTTTGGAAATGACTGTTGGATGTAGGCTTTCGTACTACAGTTGAAATGAGGGAAGGACCATCTTACTTACATAAACCAACTTTTTTAAAGTTTCAGAGAAGAGGAAATGTTTGCATTCTCACGTCAGCCTATATCCATTCATCGTCAACTGACATCCGTAAAGCAACGGCGCAACATGCTGCGCAACACAATGAATACCTACCGCAGGCATTACCGCTGTCTTCTCATATTTTTTGTCTTGGAACTCTTTCAGAAGGTTACACAGCTTGTCCTTCAGGAAGTTGGCCTCTTCCACATTCTCAACCTGTATGTTATTCTAGAGGGAAAGCAAGTACATTAAAGAACATGGTCAGTTAAATAATAAAGTTTCTCTTCCCAAAAGTCGTCAACTAAAGGCTATGGCTATGACAGTTGTCTTTGTGCAAAAGGTATGGCATTTTGATTGGTGTTACTCCTCTTATTAGGATCTTACCAGTACATCCAAAACATTCCCAGTGTCTGGAGTTTCCTCTACCATCGGTCTGGATCCTGCTACTCCTTGATAAGCACCCTAAACAATTAGAATAAGGTACTCAATATCACAGTAAGACATTACATAGACCATTAACAAACTTTAGCAATTGTCAGTTGCGGCAGGTAGCCTAGTGGTTAAGAGCGTTGGGCCACTAACAAAGGTTGCTGGTTCAAATCCCGAGCCGACTAGGCAAAATCTGTCGACGTGCCCTTGAGCAAGGCACTTAACCCCATTGCTCCTGTAGGTCACTCTGGATAGGAGTGTCTGCTGAATTACTAAAATGTAAAACATTTAAAAATGTCAGTTGCGCTTAGAAGAGGGCTCCCGAGTGGCGCAGCGGTCTAAGGCACTGCATCGGTGCTTGAAGCGTCCCTACCAACACCCTGGTTAGATTCCAGGCTGTATCACAACTGGCCGTGATTGGGAGTCCCATAGGGCGGCGCACAATTGGCCCAGTGTCGTCCGGGTTTGGCCGGTGTAGGCCGTCCTTGTAAAGAAGAATTTGTTCTTAACTGACTTGCCTAGTTAAATAAAGGTTTAATTAAAAACATTGTCTATATACCTGTGGCTTGGCAAAAGGTTCTGACCTTCTATTGTCATCAGCTTGCCTGGAGGGAAAAAGATTTTGTAAGAATCATTAGCGTAATAGTAACCAAAACACCTTTCACCTCAGGATGTAATGATGGAGAAGTTTAACACGTGGTGATATGTAAGTGTGAATAAGTACACTAACTTCAACACGCCCCGATCCTGTTCTGAGGCATCGGAGAACCTGCTCTTTCTCTTCCGTTTCCCGGGGCTCTTGTGGTCATCTGTGGCTCCTTCCAGGAAGCGCCGGAAAGGTTCGGGGATATCTGTTCTCACACCCCTCGTGCCTGGTGGTCCCATCCCTCGCTCTGTCTCTGGATGCTGCGGACCCCTCCCCTCCTGACGAATGGCCTTGACAAGGTCAAACAAATGATCCCTGCTGCCTTGACCCCCCGTCTCCATTGGTTTCTCCATTTGATTTGGGAACCTCAAGTCTTCGTCAGCAGCTCCTTGCCCTTCTGGCCCCTTGGGGTAGCCACGGCCATTTGGATCCCTATCGAGAGATCGCATATGAGGGTTGCCTTCTGGATAGGCTGGCCCATGTTGTTCCTCAGGGTACGCCCTGCGTTGCGCCTCCTCAAGGTATCCGCTTCTACGGGGATCCTCGGAGTAAGGGTCTTCATGAACAGATGGTCCGTGGGCTGCCCTTCCATGGGCATGTTCAAAGCAGAGAGGAGCTTTGTCAGGATAGGCACGTTCAGGAGGAAATTCCTGCGGATAGGCCGGAACATGAGGATAGCTCCTCCCATGTGGTGATTCATCTTCTCGAAAGGCCCGCTCCTTAGAAGCTTCAGCAGCATGAAATGTTCTACGGAGAACCTCATCAGAATAGAACTGTTTGAGAGGATCATTCGCCGGGTAGACACTCCTGCGTGGAGGTTCTTCATGGTATGCTTGGCGATGAGCGATTTCCTCTTGGTGGCCTGGCCTTCTAACACCCTCCAAGAACTCTCGTCTACGCATGTCCTCCAAATAATCCTGACCATGGATTTGTTCTTCAAGGTAGTGATCCCTTCTACGAAGATCATCCTCCATAAACTCCCGTCTACGAAGGTCATCTTCATGATAGCCTGCTCTACGAAGCTCGTCTTCCTCAAAACTACGCAGACTGGGGTCTCCTCCCCTCAGGTAGACCTCTCGCACTGCCCCGGACAATAAGTAAGGATTGTCTTCATGGAATGGAGGTCTATATAGATCATCTTCAGGACGGCCTCCTCTGTGGTGGTACTCCCCGTCTGGGAAATCCATCCTCCCTGGATGCAGGTTTCCTTCCCGCCTCGTGTCTGATGGATGAGAAAGTGTTGGTTTTGGCTGATTCTTGGCCTCTCTTTCTTTCGGGGGAACTGAAAAAGGGAAAATAACATTGTCAACGTTTTCTGTTTGATATTGGACAAGTTGAGACTAAACACTATTAGTTCAATGACTCATGGTTGGCAAATGTTTAGTTTAGATTTTTTTTGTATTTATTTCTGATTTAACTAATAGACGTGTCAAAAAAAATTCTGAAAAGATCTTACCGCTAGAACTGTTCAATTTGTCCACCTTTCGTTTTTTCCTCAAGATCTAAAATAAAAACCAAAGATTAGGATTAGAAGATTTCAAATAGAACACAAATAACACTTGTATGTAGACTGGTATGTAGACCTACAGTGGCAGGTAGCCTAGTCGCTAAGATCGTTGGCCAGTAACCAAAAGGTTGCTGGTTCAAATCCCCGAGCTGACTAAGTAAAAACAATCTGTTGATGTTCACTTAACCCTAATTGCTCCTGTAAGTCGCACTGGATAAGATCGTCTGCAAAATGACTAAAATATAAATACAAACGCTTGTCAATAAGCAGGTACCTTACCAAGGGGAATCCTATAGTCATCATGACTTACCTTTGGACTTCCTTGACCATTCTGTCTTTCCACAATCTCCGCTATGGCTCGTAAAGCCTTCCCTGATTGATCCAGGACATTGGTACTGTCCCATGTCGCCAAGTCTTTCCTTTTCAAATCCTAGAAAAAAGTACATCAAGCATCACTATATTTAAGATCCTGACCATCATGATCCTTGCTTAGCTTTAATAAAACGTCCAGCAAGAAAGGGGATCATGCATGAGACGCATATCCATGTTATGCCAGTAAATCACCTCCTTACCAGGTAATTCTGTCGATGTCTGCGACCAATTAAATGATTGACCATGTTGGGTAAGGATGCCTCCAGATCGCATAATCTGCAGATGTATCTGGGACCAGGCTGACGGTCATAGGAGACTGGCTCCACCTCCTCCAGAAGACTCAAACCTGACATGAAGAAATGAGACGCACAGGTCAGAAAGGGACACTTTAAACCGACAACTCTCTCTTAACCACTTTTGACCCAGTTCACTTCTACAAGTATATGCTCTTTGGGCACCAACTTGGAAGTTATAATTTTGTGTTGAATTAGACATGGTTTTAAAATACAGTAGTTACCGATGATTGGCTCATCAAGTTTCAGGTATTTGAGGTATTGTTTGATATCCGTGAAATTTGGTAACTCATGATCCCTGGTAGCCCGTCCTGTGAGACCCACAACATCAGAAGTTAGAGATCAATGCCACAATCAATGATATGGTCTTTAGATGACAAATAGTGCTTGAACAGACTACAGCTGTAAAAACTTAAATCTTAGCACTGGAAAAGTCAATAATTCACATACATACAGTGGGGTCCGGAATTATTGACACCCTTGATAAACCCTAGCAAAAATGACTCAAATAAATATACTGATCTATATTGTATGCAACAAAAAGGGAAATTATATTATGCTAATACAATTGCTCAGATAAAGATTACTTGAAATAATACAATCATTTTCTTTCAAAAGTAGGGGTCAAAATCGATATTCCTGTTTTCAATACTTTTTCTAAAATGTTTAATGAGTTGTAGAACACATTGGGAGGGATCTTAGACCATTCCTTTATACAGAATCCTTCCAGGTCCTTCATCTGCGTGTATGAACTGCTCTCTCTCCAGTTCAACCAACTGCATTCAAGTGCTTGTTTTCACAAATGGTTAAAATTCATGGATAACCTGGCCATCATCATCCATGCGTGATATACGTTACGGATACATACTGAGATGGATTGGTCTGCTGAAAGGAAATGGTTCGAGTCCTTCAGATATTCCCCTCAGACTGCGAGTCACTACCAAGAGACTGGCGTTTTCAAGTGTTTCTTGCGGCGTTCCTTCACCAAAATCAGCCATAGAAATTGCAATGACCCCACAGCGCAGAAATCCCATTTCTGACAACTGCAGCAAAACCTGAAGTAGCTGTGTGTCCAATGGGGAATGAACTGCAAGCCTAATAGAATTGAGTCTCTTCAAAGAGATTGAAGCATGCTTACCAGGGACAGGATTGCGCAATGTTCGTCTAATATCTCAGCCAATTTTATTTTTTGCACACTGACCTGTGAGAATAGCAGACACAGCTCAACAGATCCACTGTTAAGTCTTGCGTCTTACGGTCAGTGCAATGTAGAACTCTTGAAGTGTCCATTAGGACATTCGATTGCAGGAAAATAGAAGGCAGTCGAGGAATAGCGATGCAAATCACCATAGCGGTGACCATTCATGTGTACGGCCCCCTTGCTGTTAACTCTAGTTCATACGATATATACAGTTTAAGCTTTTTAACATTGTTCACAAATAAAAGGAAAATACTTCTGCGCCAAAGGCCAGCCGAAACAGTTATAAGGTAAGGTAACATTCAAGTGTGCATACCGATAGCTACAAGAGTGAGCACAATGCAAAGAGTCCCGTTTTTCTTTAGCAAGTGTGTGAAGGCTGTGGGACCACATGACTGCGGCCTCAGAAAAGGTGCTTTTCACTCGGAAACACATCACCCAAAGTGTGGATGTTTTCAGTCCTCAGTGCTCGGGGTGGGAGAATGGGACAACGCATAGAACTCGATTAGCCACTTGCACTAAGCAAGGGACTTTGCTAAATCACATGTCTGGTTAAGGGCTGTGTGATTGCTGGCAGGCCAGTTGTGGGCCAAAGCCTTCACTGCATTCGCAATTAGGAGTTCCCCATATAGAGAGGCCTTTAAAAAAAGTGATTGAGGGGCTTTCCAATTCCATTGCCAGGTCCTCCTCTTAAAAGCATAGAGAACAATGTCCTTTGGATGTTTATTTTCCTCTGTTCAGCTAGCATCTTCCAGTACATAGAGAACAGGAGAACCACATACTTACTTAGACTCAAATCCCAGTTCACAGATTTGGATCCAATTGATTGGTGTGAAATTTTATTCCACATACAGACACATTTACTTTAGTCTTAATGGTTTCAGGTGGTAGACTGCAGACATACTATGGTTTAATGACCTGTTGAAATCCACCGGTGAGCATGGACTTATTCCATTCTTATTTCAGCAAGAGCCAGCTAGATTGGTTTGACAAAAACAGCTATTTTTTGCAGTAACCAACAATAAAGTTCTGTTTCTCTCATACCAATGAGTGGACATCACACGAAATGGGAAGAGCATTTTGTACATAATCAGGTGCAGATATACAGTACTAGTCAAAAGTTGACACACCTACTCATTCAAGGGTTTTTTCACTATTTTCTACATTGTAGAAAATAGTGAAGACATCAAAACTATGAAATAACATTTGGAATCATGTAGTAACCAAAGCATTTAAACAAATCTATTTGAGATTCTTCGAGGTAGCCATCCTTTGATGACAGCTTTGCACACTCTTGGCATTCTCTCAACCAGCTTCACCTGGAATGCTTTTCCAACAATCTTGAAGGAGTTCACACATATGCTGAGCACTGTAGGCTGCTTTTCCTTCACTCTGCGGTCCGACTCATCCCAAACCATCTCAATTGGGTTGAGGTCGAGTGATTGTGGAGACCAGGTCATCTGATGCAGCACTCCATCACTCTCCTTCTTGGTCAAATAGCCCTTACACAGCCTGGAGGTGTGTTGGGTCATTGTCCTGTTGAAAAACAAATGATAGTCCCACTAAGCGCAAACCACATGGGATGGCGTATCACTTCAGAATGCTGTGGTAGCCATGCTGGTTGAGTGTGCCTTGAATTTGAAATAAATCACAGACAGTGTCACCAGCAAAGCACCCCCACACCATCTCCATGCTTCACAGTGGGAACCACACATGCAGAGATCATCCGTTCACCTACTCTGCGTCTCACAAAGACACAGCGGTTGGAACCAAAAAACAGATTTCCACCGGTCTAATGTCCATTGCTTGTATTTCTTGGCCCAAGCAAGTCTCTTCTTCTTATTGCTGTCCTTTAGTATTGGTTCCTTTGCAGCAATTCGACCATGAAGGCCTGATTCACGCAGTCTCCTCTGAACAGTTGATGTTGAGATGTGTTTCTTACTTACCAAACCTACCTTGTCACAACACAACTGATTGGCTCAAATGCATTGAAACAGGAAAGAAATTCCACAAATTACCAAGGCACACCTGTTAATTTTTGGGCCTAGTGGTTAGAGCGTTGGACTAGTAACCGAAAGGTTGCAAGATCGAATCCACGAGCTGACAAGGTACAGAATCTGTTGTTCTGCCCCTGAACAAGGCAGTTAACTCACTGTTCCTAGGCTGTCATTGTAAAATAAGAATTTGTTCTTCACTGACTTGCCTAGTTAAATAAAGGTAAAATAAATTTAAAAAAATTGAAATGCATACCAGTTGACTACCTCATGAAGCTGGTTGAGTGTGTGCAAAGGCCATCAAGGCTATTTGAAGAATCTCAAATATAAAATACATTTTGATTTGGTTAACACTTTTTTGGTTACTCCATGATTTCATAGTTGATGTCTTCGCTATTATTTGATCATGTAAAAATAAAAATAAAACCTGCAAAGAGTAGGTGTGTCCAAACTTTTCACTGGTACTGTATGTTCACAGAAACTGCTACCATGTGAAGCTATGGTACTGCTCTCTCTCTCTCTGAAGGTAGAGTCAATAATGCAAAGCAAACAGCAATATAGGACTGATTTCCCCAACAACTAAAAGCATGGTTAGTGCTATCCAGGATTCTTGGAACATCCCTACCCTAGAGCTGGGACGATAAACCCGAAAATGTTCGACATCGATCATCGCAAGCATTTTGCTGACATCGTTCATTACGATAAGTAGCTTATACAAGAGAAATGTGAAGTTTGAAAAGAAAGTTTACTAATATGTGTGATTGTTAATGGGACAATTGATGGCTGCAGCCATCAAACTAGTAGTAGTTTATAGGATAATAAATAAACCGGTGGACATTAATGTTACATTTATTGTTCCATTTATATGAGCAGATACTCTGAGCACATGGTCTTGCATCACACATCTGATCTGAGGTGCTGCATGGTGCTCATCGTGGCAGCTTCATATCGCAGTCTCAGTTTAATTGAATTTTACTCAACAAAAATGACTATGTACCAACCCTTCCATACAACCTCTCTGCAACGTGCACTAACGCTATTGGCACATAGCGTAGTGAGCCTGTTTGAAACTCTGAACTTCCTTAACCTCTGCCAGAAGGAAGGGGCAGCAACAAGACACTTACAGAGGTCCAAGCTCATCATCGACAATCAGTGAGTGAAGGGAAGATGAAATTACTTACCAGTAGAAACCAGGTGGTCCTCTTTCTGTCAGGAATGAAGGGAGACGCAACCGAGAAAAACAGGTTCAGTTAAGTCAATCAGCAATGGATCAGCAGGTAACTGGTTGGTGTAACCAGAAACCTTGCTATCAGAACTACAGATAAAGATGGGGTTAGGACCCGGGACGGAATCACATGCACACCATACACATATAATAGGAAGCCACACCTAAAGCTCGAGGTGCACTGATGGGCCATTTGGGAGTGATACTATACATCCCAATCTTGACTCTGACCTGGACCTTACCTGCCCCTCTTAATTTAGTACCTATACTTCCGTTGTTTGGGTTTGACACAAACTTAGCAACTGGGTGTCTTCATTTGATTTGAAAGCTTAAAAATATTGAGTACATTATTGGAATTTGGCCATTTGCTCTGTCCATCCTCTTATGATCACTAGCTCATTGTAATGCGAAATTGTGGTTTGAAAACTATGAAATATCCCCAAGAGGCATACAACGACTGAAGGCGGAATGTGGTTACTATAATTTCTAGCGTCAGAAAAATTCCAGTGGATGACACTCAGCATGCTTCAGAGGTGAATAAGATCCATGATACTGTGGTGACAAAGTCCTGTAGGTAAGTTAAGAGCGAATCATGAATTTGTACACTAAACCAGAGCGTGCAGATCTGGTGTATATAAAAAAAGAATGAACAATATTCCAATTGAGACTAGTGAATAGCGTTGTACAGAGTTCACTTGTCTCACTTAACAGGAGCGAACGGTACTTCTTAGAAAAAATCTTGAAATAATCAGTTATAAAGGACATTTTTGTTTTCGATATTAATCACGAAGAGACCCAAGCAGGAAGACAAGACATAGGTGTCCCTTCCTCGAGATGATCTGCTTTTGAGGGCAAAAAGATCAGTCTTTGGAGCAGCAGTGAAGTTGAAGCGGAAAGTCAAGTTGTTCCATTAGAATGAAACATGGGGATTGAAGAACCAAACCTAGCATGACGACAAAAGTAGTCTCAACTTTGCATGGGAAAAGTAAAGGGATTCATTTGATCCTTTAAAGACAAGCCTAGACATAGTCCTCTGTAGCTCAATTGGTAGAGCCTGGCGCTTGCAATGCCAGGATAGAGGGTTCGGTTCCTGGGACCACCCATATGTAAAAAATGTATGCAAGCATGACTAAGTTGCTTGCGTCTGCCAAATGACATATAACATTAGACCATTTTTCCTTCTGCCAAATGACATATTATAATATTAGACCATTTTCCCTTCTTCCAACTCTCTCTACAGTCCAATATTCCCACAAGTTGTCATGCCGATTCAAACCCAGCGATATCCATCAGTATTTTACAGCACCTAGACAGGGGACATCTCCAAGCGTCATGAATACGGCACAGGGTAAAAATGGAAATCGGTAAGTTCCAAAGTCAACACCTTTCCAAGAAGAATATGACCACCATTTTGCCTCTCGTGGTTTCTGTTCAACCATGACGCAACATGAAAAAGTATATTGTTGGCACACTCCCATCTTAAGGTTGTTACTGGGAGCAAGAGGAATCAAGAGATAGCAGAATTAAACTGAAACAGTTCCAGTGTGCACATATTTGTTACACATCAAGAGGTTTTAGATACTTCCTGGTGATTTGTTCGTTCATTCTTGTTTGCGTGGTGCCATTTTCATCAAGAATATTCACTAAAACAAGAGTTTTATGGAAAATACTGTACCATAAATCAGGTGCACCAGAAGGTGGTGGTACACCAAAGGTGAAAGCAAAGATGAACTTTATTTAAGTCCATACCTTGCTGGTTATTTGTACAAGCAGTATGAAGCCATCTGGAAAGAGGAAAAATACCATACGAGAACACAAGTGAACAATAGCTGCTTTCTGGAAGCTCTTGAAGAACACAAAACACAGTACCTTCATTCTGGAAAGAAGAGGTTAATAACAGAGGACTGTGTAATTCCATGGTAAAGGAATCATGCTGAGACTTATTTTTAAATTGTATACCAAACAAATACCATTGATTTCTATGGTTTGTTAAACTTTGAACTCTATGGATTCACAAGGACTACTTAACAATTTCCACAGAAAATTTGACAAAAAAACACATTTACAGGAAGAACTGTGCGGATAACAGAATATAACTGAGGGAGATTTTACCGTAACCCGGCAAAAAAAATAATCCAGTATTTTGTTTTACTGTGTAAATTGTTCAAGTAGTCAGTATGCATAGAGTTGTATGGTTTGTTAAACTTTGAAATCAATGGTTGTGTTGGCATACATTTTTAAAGTGAAAAAATAAATAAATCACAAGTCTGTAATTCCATCACCATGGAATTGCCCCATTCAGCACATCCTCCTGCTTGAAATTGATAACTATTTTTAAACTTACCGTTGTGATTGATTTTGTGAACAGGAATTTTACTCATGATTTGTCTTGACCTTATTACTCTAGTAGCTAGAAGATGGTAACAGATCGTTGTGACTTGAGTAGTTAAAATATTTGACTGCAACTTTGCTTCTTACCCTCATGTGTAGTACTGTAGTCCGGTGGATCTTATACAGGGTTTCACCCCTTATGGATCTGGTACAGATCTGAAAAATAGAAGATTCTTCATGATGTGGTGGTGGGGGAAAAAAAGGCTAGCCTAGTAACGTCGTTAGCTTATTACAAACATAATTTTGTTTAGCTTATTGTGCCTAGGCTACATTCAACGTTACTTACATCACAATCAATGTAGTCCTCGACATTAGAATCCTCGTATGTCGTTTCTAAACCTTCCATTGTTGCCCCGGAAATTTGAAATGTAGCCACTTACCTAGCTAGCTGAACCGAGCTAAAGATACCCTGTAGCTAATGGATAAACCACTCTGTTGTTAGTAAACGAACGTTAGCTGATGGGTGACTAACCAGCTAATGCTAATTTGGCGAAAACAAGCTTAAAAGACAACCGTATTTCACACAGTATAAACAAGACCGTTTTTGCAAACTAGCATTATTCTTCGATCAAATAAAAGCGAAAAATGGCTTGCTGGCTTTTAGAAACCCACTTCCTGTTTAATCTGGTTGACCAACATAATTCCCCATGTTGCTGATCTAAATGCTATACCGCCACCTGCTGGACTGGTGCTCATATCGCTTTACAATGTGACATTGACAGTACTGTATTTTTAGAGGTCATGTGTCACTGTAAGTACACATGCACATTTTAAAACTACAGGTAATAATCACCCCAGAATAAATAATTCTGGATTGATGCAGACAAACATGACAACAAGTCTTGATAGATTATCCTCTGTTTTGCTGTTTATTTGGTTCTGAGAACTGAACGCGTTACAACAATGTGTTTCAATGAACACTTACAATTCAGTCAAGTAAGTTATAAGGTATGGTTTTGCAAACAGTGGGCCCCTTCAAGTTCTTTAAAGGGCATAGCTGTCATAGGCGGCTGAACATCATTCACTAGAGGTTAAAACCAAGGGGCAGTAAATAATACAGTAAACAAGCACACAACACTGATGTCTCAACTCACTTGTTCCAAAATGGGAAAGGCTTCAACTATTATGAAGACCTTCAACTTCTATAAAGCTGCATCTGCAATGAGACTCAAGGATTTTTTGGAATGACTAGCAGGTCTTGGAGAGCCCATAACGACAATACAAGATAAAACCAATTGGTTCCAAGTATTTACATGCAACTTTGTCTATGTGGTAAAAATAAATAAATTGGTTATCCGCTTCAAGAACAATGTTTACAATGAACAATGCATGTTTCTGTTCTCAAAAGCTTTTCTCAAAACAAGTGAAACATATTCAAACCTGTTACTTTTAACAGTAACCTAACATTTCCCAACTATTTAATTTTACAATTAAATCTGGGCAAGAGAACTTCTCTGAACATGCTTAATTATTTTAAGGCCATTGATATAGAACTTAAACAGCAACAATCCCTGCTATTAGTGAAGCACCCAAGAGCAAGATCTAAAATCCATGAGCTGTGTCCACATAATGGGAATACTTTAGAGCAGTTATAAAAGAACACAAAGATAATAATATGTAATAAATACTGCAGCTGATTATAATGATACAATACAGAGGGGATGTATTCATTGGGACAACTTCAGTATACAATTTCTGGTGCTATCTAAATTCACTATACCTGTCGATACAAAAATAATATCACAACAATATCTTCCTGACCATTTTGGGGAGGTTGGGGTTAGGTAGAGAGGGGAAAACAGAAGAGGAATATCATGGGAAGACTGTCGGTAAAAGCCAAGAGGGAATCACTGTATTCCCATGTATTCAGAGGAAGAATAGAATAGGGGAAGAAAGAGAGTTCATTATGTATGGAAAACCTGGGTCATGCCTTTCAATAAATATCAATAGATGTGAAAGCATAGGATATATCAATTCTATATATATTATATATCAGACGAATGATCTATTGTTTTGAAAAGAATAAGAGGGATTATTGGCAAATAGGAGGGATGACATGATGACTGGTAAGAGAGGCATGGACAGTGTCAATCAGGGAGCAATGATAAACATGACTACATGGGGAAAGATAGGAGAGAGCCTAGGTCAAACAGTAAGTAGCGCAATGGCAAGATGGACATGGGCCATGTTAGGTTGGGAGATGCGTCAATCAAAGGTTATTAAGTGACTCTGATGTCCACTAAGTGAAGTCCAGATGTTAAACGATATGGTGAGAGATGTGTCAATCAGAGGGTGGGTGGTCAGTCAAGGGTGAAAAGCACAGGTGAACTGTCAGGCTGTGGGGTCATAAAGTTTGACACCAGATGAGGGCAGGTGCAAATGTCCACTGGTCACACTGGGGAGCAGAGCGAGGTCTGGTAGGTTGCTGAGACGAGTACGCAGCTCCTTCCGTACCTGGGTCACCCGTGCCAGCTTGTGCTTGTACTCCTGAAACAAGAGTAGGTATGAAGAGTGATGTGATATGTTTTGTACAACATACTTCGAGTGGGATACACTGTTCAATTATTAGACATAACCTTTTAGCACAATGGTTAGGGAAAGGGCGGGTTTACAAAGTAACCTGGGCACATCAGAGTAAACTGATGACATTCAATAATTTCGGTTTCATTGTGAAGTCCTATTTACTTTAAGTGGCATTAGAACATATTAAAGTATAGATTAGTGAGTGGAAACTGTGCTGTGCATTCTTTCTCCATAGTTTTATATTACTAGTTTGTGTTAGGAATTGTTTCTTGAACTGAAAACTATCACCCTACATCAACCTCACAGCATTGATGGCAAGGGAAATATTTCTGAAAGAACTTTACTATAGCCATTCTGGCATTAGTTGTGAGCTATGAAATTTAAATTTCATTAAATTTGAAGTGACAGAAACTAGTGTTTGATCCAGTCATGTATTTACTACAGAGAAAAACCAAGGTGTTTCTCCTTACTGCCTATTTAAGTCAGTATAACTCATCTAACTATTCAAATAGATGCAAATTGAGCATTAAATCAGTCAAATGAATAGTACAGTATGGGATAAATTCAACCTTCTTGGCAAGTCAAGGATATGCTAAGGCCTGTAACAAAGGCCCAGTTTGGAAACAACCCCTTAACTGAAGTGTATGACTCCCCTACACAACTGGGTAAATACTAGGTCAACCCCCTATCCTCAGAATGGAAGAGTTAAACTACCCTGAACCCAGGGCACAAACGATTGTTTACACAGGCAGCCCAATTCTGATATTTTTCAATTATTGGTCTTCTGACCAATCAGATCAGCTCTGAAAGAGCTGTGATTGGTCAAAAGACCAATTAGAGGAAAATATCAGAATTAGGCTACCAGTGTAAACAGACATGGTAAGTCAGAAAATAGCCATAGCCAATAGTCCTGACAGAAAGAGGCATGTGTTTAGAGAAAGGTGGTGGGCAACAAGTCCTGGGGAGCTGCAGCATTCAGCTTTTTCTTCCAGCCTGGCTCTAACACCCGATTAAACAACATTTTCTATTAGGGGTTACCAAGTATTAGTGATTTGGTGTGTTAGTGCTGGGCTGCAACAAAAGCCTGCACATACTACAGCCCCCTAGGGCAAGTGGCCCACACCTGGTTTAGGGGCTTCACAATTCAAATTGAGGAAACCAAAATCATATTTGAAGACCAGTATAAATGGTCAATGAACACAATATACCCCTGCTGAACATGACTTCAGACACTTTTACTACCCCAGTATGAGTAAGAGGTTATAACACTAACCACACCTAAATGCACTTAAAATAAATTAACAAATATCATGTGAACCTGTCTGTCATAACTTTGTGCATTGTGTAGAACTTTTAAAGGGCATTCAATCCCATTTCTCTGGTCTACTTTGAAGCTATGAGCTCAATGGCTATTTCCAATGTAAAGTATTTGGGTTTAGATATACAAAAATATGTCATGTGTATGCGATAACATAACAGGTGAAGTTGAGTTTTATGCTTAAGAGTTTAATTTATTATTTAATACCATAACTCAAGAGGTCTATCAAATAGGACTGGAGTCATTCAACCCACCACCACCAATATGCACACAAGTAAAAGCAAATAACAGCACTCAGATTCATTTTTATTCTCTTTTTTTTTTTCTTTATTACAAGAGATTTGTTGAACTGCAGATACATAGACCAGAATACTTGATCTTGCCGACTTCCTGTGGGTAAAGGCTGGACAGTTATGCATTCAGCAATTGCAAATACACACACATTTTACCTCCACCGTGTATTAGAAACCAATGGAAATAGATTGTAGTTGTTCTGCAAGTAATGGGGTGAGAAATGTCATCTTCGCTAAAGCATTGTGGGCCTGTACTAATCATGTGGATGACAGCACTGGAAAGTGGAGAGAGGCATAATGACTTGAATCCTAACTTGAGGTAAACATCTAACTCAAACTGTTGTGCAAATCTCCCACTGACATCAATTCAGGATTAGCATGACAGCTCCAGTTAAGCGTGCATCTTAAGTTTGGACATGGCCAAATAAAAATGTTTTTGTCCCATTAAAGTTTTACTCAATAAGGGACAGAACATAATACTTCAGAAGTGTTGCTTGTGGCAAAATGTGAGCAGTCCACATTCGATTCAATTGGAAACATTCAAAGCACACCACCTGAAAGGCTGAGGGGATACAGGATACAAACTGAGGAAAAAGCCTGCTACAAAAACAGAACATGTGAGAGAGACAGAATGAAGCTGGAGAATGAGAAGAGTGTAGTGAAAAAATAAAGAGATGATTTACGCACTTCTAGTTTCTGCTCGTTCTGGGCCAGGCCATCCCTCTGGCTGTGTAGAAACAGGGTGAGCGTGCGTGTGAGCTGCCGCCGGTCATCGACCTTTGCCGCCAAACGTCCGCTGTAGTCTGCCAGCAGCATGCAAGCCTCCTCCACCAGCCTGGACAGGCGCTCACCCTGCTCTTTATCTGAGACAGGGAGGAGATAAGGCTTTCATTTCAGCTGAATGGGTTAATTGCGACAAGTGAGTGTTTCCAATGATGACAAACGATATCAAGCACTGACAGGGTGGTTGTAATGAGCATTTAGGTAAATCGGGTGAGGACTTAAGAGCCTTTCGTTACGTCTCCAACCTAACAGCCCTTTATCATTTGTGGCTGACTCGAGTATTTTTAACATCTGTAAAATGAGTCTAGAAAGTAAAATGAGTCTAGAAAGTATTCAGACCACTTAACTTTTTCCTCATTTTGCTGCATTACAGCTTTGTTCTAAAATTAAATATTTTCTTTCCCTCATCTACACACCCTAATGACTAAGTGAAAACAGGTTTAGAAATTTTGGGAAATGTATTACAAATAAAACTGAAATAAGTATTCAGACACTTGCTATGAGACTCAATTTACCTCAGTTGCATCCTGTTTCCATTTTACCTTTATTTAACGAGGCAAGTCAGTTAAGAACAAATTCTTATTTTCAATGACGGCCTAGGAACAGTGGGTTAACTGCCTTGTTCAGGGGCAGAATGACATATTTTTACCTAGTCAGCTAGAGGATTCGATCTTGCAACCTTTCGGTTAATAGTCCAACGCTCTAACCACTAGGCTACCTGCCGCCCCATTGATCATCCGTGAGATGTTTCTACAGCTTGATTGGAGTTAGGGTTGGACATTTTGGGGAATATCCAGAGGTGGAAACTTTCCATGGTAAAGTATGGGAATTAATATTAATACCATTTAAAAATGTAGATATTTTTTGCATTGGATATATTTACCATATATGGAGACAAACATTTTACCTTAAGTGGACAATTGCAAATGATTAAATCCTTCCAATAGAAATAAAAAAACAATTGTTACAAATTGAACTTTAATTAAATGACTTGACTCTTCACATGGGATGTTTTCACTGAACAAAAGATAATCTGTAAAATGAGTCTAGAAAGTAAAGCTTTGGTTGTCTTCCATGTCTTCTCCCTGGACCTCCTCAATGTCCACCTCTTGAACATCAGACTGAGGCCTCATGTCCCTTTCCAACCTTGAGGATGGCTCGTTGTCAGGCTCAAAAAGCCTCAAATTTGCCTGGATGGCCACCAATTTTTCAACCCTTGTATTGGTCAGCCTGTTGCGTGCTTTGGTGTGTGTTCCCAAACAAGGACCAGTTGCGCTCTGAGGCGGCTGATGTTTGTGGGATTCAGAGGATGATGGAGGCAACAGGGGAAAGAGCCTCAGATCCACACAGTCCCTTCCACCAGGTGGCTGATGAGATATGTTGGCACGACTGCCATATTGCATCTCCATCCCAAAGCCTTGCTTGGAAGTGTACTTCGCCAGACTGCCAAGAACCTTGCCCTTATCCAGGCCAAGGTGGCGAGACACGGTAGTGATGACACCATAGGCCTTGTTGATCTCTGCACCAGACAGGATACTCTTGCCAGCATACTTGGGGTCCAACACGTACGCTGTGGCATGTATGGGCTTCAGGCAGAAGTCTTCACGCTTTTTGATGCATTTCAGAACTGCAGTTTCCTCTGCTTGGACCAACAGTGAAGTGGGCAGGGCAGTACAGATTTCTTCTCTTACATCTGCAAGCAGAGTCTGAACATCAGACAGGATGAGAAAACAAAATCTCTTCCAATACACATTGCCTGTGAGCAGAGGTGAGTTGCATACACAGCTTGAGCAAGACATTCATTAGCATTTCTCTGACTACGTTCCTCTATTGAGTAAAGCAAAACAAAAAAAACTTTGATTCCAGGAGGACCATGTGCTGTTGCTATTGATAGTGTCTGATTCATCATTTTCACCTCGAATAGAAGTAGAGGAACTTTTGTCAGAGGTTGCTTGTTGTGAGCGCTGAGGGAACTTTATGCACTTGGCCAGATGATTCTGCATCTTTGTTGCATTCTTCACAGTATTTGCAAATGTACATAGCTTTTCCTCCTACATTAGCTGCAGTGATATGTCTCCACACATCAGATCGTGTCAGTGGCATTTTCCTGTAAAGATAAGAAGGGAAAAAATGAGTAAAAAAAACAAACAAATACAATTCCATGTACAGATTTATAGTTAGGCAGTTAGATTAAACAACTCCTTTGTAAGATGAATGTTTTAAATTAAACATGTATGGAAACAGGTGAATTAACACTCAGTTAGCAGGCTCAAGCAAGCTAAAACCAACATGGTAGCAAAAACTAACTAGCAGAAAAGATTTAAACACACTTTGCTGTAGACTACTATTTTCATTTTTTTTTTTTTTTTTTTAATCTCGTCTTAAAATATATTCACCTCACCCAGTATTGTAATCAAAACTTACCAGAAAGCATGTAGTCCTTGGCACAGACAGTGAAGTAGTGTGGGCTCAATAGCATCTCATTAGTGTACAAGATCTTGAGAATCAGCTGTACATGTGATGGAAGAGTACACTGTGCATGCAGAGGGTTGCAATTCCATTGAATTGGGGATAGTTTAACCAAAATAAGCCACAAGAACTAGAATTGCCTTGTGTATCCCACTTTGATGAATTAAAACAAAATTCCCCAAACTTCAAAGGAAAGCTTCCGGAAATTTACCAGAAAGTTTCCGACCATTTGCAACCCTAATTGGAGTCCACCTGTAGTAAATTCAATTGATTGGACATGATTTGGAAAGGCACACCTGTCTATATAAAAGGTCCCCCAATTGACAGTGCATGTCAGAGAAAAAAACCAAGCCATGAGGTCGAAGGAATTGTCCCTAGAGCGCCAAGACAGGATTGTGTCAGGGCACAGATCTGGGGAAGGGTACCAAAAAATGTCTGCAGCTTTGAAGGTCCCCAAGAACACAGTGGCCTCCATTCTTAAATGGAAGTTTAGAACCACCAAGAATCATCCTAGAGCTGGCCGCCCAGCCAAAATGAGCAATCGGGGGAGAAGGGCCTTGGTCAGGGAGGTGACCAAGAACCAGACGTTCACTGACAGAGGTCCAGAGTTCCTCTGGTGATGGGAGAACCTTCCAGAAGTACAACCATCTCTGCAGCACTCCACCCATCAGGCATCTTTGGTAGTGGCCAGAGAGAAGCCACTCTTCACTAAAAAGTCACATGACAGCCCGCTTGGAGTTTATCAAAAGGCACCTAAAGGACTCTCAGACCATGAGAAACAAGATTCTCTGGTCTGATGAAACCAAGATTGAACTCTTTGGCCTGAATGCCAAGCGTCACATCTGGAAGAAACCTGGCACCATCCCTACAGTGAAGCATGGTGGTGGTGGCAGCATCATGCTATGGGGATGTTTTTCAGCGGCAGGGACTGGGAGACTAGTCAGGATCGAGGGAAAGACGAACGGAGCAAAGTAGAGAGAGATCCTTGATGAAAACCTGCTCCAGAGTGCTCAGGACCTCAGACGGGGTCAAAGGTTCACCTTCCAACAGGACAATGACCCTAAGCAAAGAGCAAAGACAATGCAGCAGTGGCTTCGGGACACGTCTTTGTATGTCCGAGTGGCACAGTCAGAGCCCGGACTTGAACCCGATCGAACATCTCTGGAGAGACCTGAAAATAGATGTGCAGCAACGCTCCCCATCTAACCTGAGCTTGAGAGTTTCTACAGAGGAGAATGGGAGAAACTCCCAAAATACAGGTGTGCCAAGCTTGTAGCATCATACCCAAGACTGTAATGCTGCCAAAGGTGCTTCAACAAAGTACTGAGTAAAGGGTCTGAATACTAATGGAAATGTGATATTTATAAAACTACGCAAAAACATCCAAAAACCTGTTTTTGCTTTGTCACGATGAGGTAGTGTGTAGATTGATGGGGGGGGGGGGGGGGGGGGACAATTTAGTCAATTTTAGAATAAGGCTGTAACGTAACAAAATGTGGAAAACGTCAAGGGGTCTAAATACTTTCCAAATGTACTGTATGTGATTGAGAAACTTGCTAATTGTAGGGCCAACTAATAGTCAGTTCAACAGTTAAACAAACTGTGTAAGTATGGTGTCTGTCGTAGATTTCAGAAGACACTAACACGTTCCCCGAAACATCAAAAACTAGGCTATACAGAGCTAGGGCACTTGCAGGGGTCAGCACAGCAGTAGTTCAACGGCCAAGCCTCGCTCTGGAGTAGAACCACCCTCCTGACCACCCCTGCCAACAGCGGCACTCGGGAGCATTCCGCAGGGCTGACTGTAGCTAGTGCAAGACTGTGGGATAGAAGTGTATGCCAGGGCCCACCTGTGATCCTGTGCAGTAGTGACGTGTCCAGCACCTCAGCAGGCAGGCAGGAGATCCGCTGGCACAGCGCCGAGTCCCCAGTGGCTGCATTCTCCAGTTCCTGCAGGGCACGGATTAACTCTGCCGTCTGAGAGTGAGGGGTAGAAAAAGAGGGAAGGTGGAGAGTGAGGAAGAACGGGAGAAGAGAAGGAAGAAATGACAGATGGGGACAGATCCCCACATTGCAGTTAGAAAGCAGGCCAAACATCTAAGAAAACAAGGAACTAACAAAGAAACTCTTCTTAAAGCCATGCGGATACAAAAAAACATCAAGTGGGATACGAAGAGGTAAATGCAACGACAGAAAGAACCTCAGATCGGTTGACTGAACCTAGCCATTAAACAGCCCCCTCACACACAGTCCAGTCCACCCCCCTGTGAGGTCTTGGGTTGGCCTGTACCTGTGGGGGCTCTGCTGGGGAGCTCTGGGAGGCCAGGTCCTGTTCGTCCAGTTGAATCTCCTCATACGGCCTCTTCTTGGCCTTCTCGCCCACTGTGGAACATGGATACAGGGTGAGCGCTCATGGGAAGATGACAACACACTGATATGAACACTATGTCACATCATTTGACACTGGCCATGTCTGAATACACATACTTCCGTCCTAGTAGGCCAATTGAGTACGCAATTTAAAAAAAAGTTTAACAGAATGTGACATTTTAAAAATCTAGTATAAATTCCTAGATGTCACTCATTTCAGCTGATCAATAAGATCTAGGGATGCGCTGCCGAAATCAACGACTAGCAGGAACAACGCAGTAACTTCACTCATTCCCAGTATAAGAAATGACTTCTTTTTTTTCTTTTTTTACTATGTGAATTTTCTAAAATCAAGTGTTTCAAAATGCCAGGATGTTCTACTTATTTCATATCGTCATCTAGTAGAATTTGATGCACACTTTTCCACAATGCATTGGAAGAGGTGGGCTGCCCTAGTGCTTGACTACTTGAAGAGAACTAGGGCCTAACAAAAACTAGGCTACTTAATTGGGAAGACGCCGAATAGCAAAGCTTCTGCCGAGGTGTTCAAATGTAGGCCAAGTAGTTTGTTCTCCCTAAAATGATCGAGAATGGCATCGTAGGCTACATATTTGAAAAAATAAGTTTTATTTTTGTGCACACTGAAAAGTGTTTGTTCTCTTGGCCTTGGTAGGAGCTTTTAAAATGAAATACTAAAGCATCTTGATTTCTGAACGCATCGGCGACTCAGGATGTGGCTGCGTTATTGATGTCATGTTAAAATCTGTTTTTTGATTTGAACATATGGAGAGTTACATTTTTGTAGGCTAGGTTACCCAATTAAATGTATGATCAAGCCTTAGCAGTCATTCTGAAATCATCCCCTATGATCAGTGCTTTAGTTTATTATGTTGCTGTCAAGCGGTTCGGAATTTGTGATGCACCCAATCGTCCATGTTTTTCCTGTGCAATAGCCTTTTGCTTTGAACAAGTTTCAGTGTGTGTACTAGGCTATTTGATATAATTTGTATGT
The DNA here is from genome assembly GCF_016432855.1 of Salvelinus namaycush. Classification (NCBI taxonomy): domain Eukaryota; kingdom Metazoa; phylum Chordata; class Actinopteri; order Salmoniformes; family Salmonidae; genus Salvelinus; species Salvelinus namaycush. Next base: position 11,687,112 of record NC_052333.1, on the reverse strand, counting down.
TACAGCAATTTGGTTTCACTTATAAATGTTGAAATGGAACCAAATTCAGTTCGTCTTCAAACTTTTTTAAACAGGATAGATGGGCTATATGGTTTACTATGGTATAGGTCGGTTAGAGGCAGACTGAGTAGGCCTATAAAACTCAATTCCTATTCTATTCAGAGTTTAGAGAAATTAACCAGATTGGAAGTGAACTATCAGGCTGGTTAACGCAATGCACATCTGTCAAAATTGGAAAAAAATCCGCCCCCACTTAGCCCTGCCCCTCATTAAGGATCTCTGTACTTTGCTCCGTTCATCTTTCCCGCGATCCTGACTAGTCTCCCAGTCCCTGCCGCTGAAAAACATTCCCAAAGCATGCTGCTGCTACCAATATCACACTTTACTGTAGGGGTAGTGCCAGGTTTCCTCCGGACGTGACACTTGGCATTCAGGGCAAAGAGTTCAATCTTGGTTTCATCAGACCAGAGAATCTTGTTTCTCATGGTCTGCGAGTCCTTTAGGTGCCTTTTGACAAAATCCAAGCGGGCTGTCATGTGCCTTTTACTGAGGAGATTCTTCCATCTGGCCACTACCATAAGGGTCTGATGGGTAGAGTGCTGTAGAGATGGGAGAACCTTCCACAAGGACAACCATCTCCACAGAGGAACTCTAGAGCTCTGTCAGAGTGCCGATCGGGTACTTGGTCACCTCCCTGACCAAGGCCCTTCTCCACCGATTGCTCAGTTTGGCCAGGTGGCGAGCTCTTGGAAGAGTCTTGGTGGTTACAAACTTCTCCCATTTAAGAATGATGGAGGCCACGGTGTTCTTGGGGACATTCAATGCTGCAGACATTTTTGCTACCCTTCCCCAGATCTGTGACTCGACAATCCTGTCTTGGAGCTCTACGGACAATTCCTTCTACCTTATGGCTTGGTTTTTGCTCTGACATGCACTGTCAACTGTGGGACGTTATATAGACAGGTGTGTGCCTTTCCAAATCATGTACTATCAATTGAATTTGCCACAGGTGCTCCAATCAAGTTGTAGAAACATCAAGTATCAATGGAAACAGGATGCACCGAAGCTCAATTTCAAGTCTCATGGCAAAGGGTCTGAACTACTAAGGTATCTGTTTTAAAAAAGATATAAAAAAATAAATAATAAATAAAAAAACGGAACCTGTTTCGCTTTGTCATTATGGGGTATTGTGTGTAGACATGAAAATAATATTTAATCCATTTTAGAATAAGGCTGCAATGTAACAAAATGTAGAAAAAGTGAATGAGTCTGAATACACTGTTTTCAGATCAGAGTAGATGGAAGAGGCCAGGACAAGGAAAACACTTAAGACTATGTACACACCCGAGGTGGCCGTTGGTTAGGAGGGTACTTACGCAGAACGTGTGAGAGCTGGTCCAGCAGGTTGTTCTCATACACAGCTCTCTCCTGCCAGATGGACAGAACCCGGCCCAGCTGTTTCTTACATCCATCCTCTCCATCCCTGCACACACACATCCAACTACCATCAGAAGGCTCATGCTCCAAAACCACGACAATAGCTAAAACAGCGGGAGCCAGGTTTGATTATCTCACCTGGACACGTGTTTGAAGGCATCAACGATGACAGGAGCAAAGTCCTGGGTGAACTCGGGTCCTTTCTTCTTGCTGTTCTGGATGACATCGTTGGCAAGGTAGAGGAAGGTGAGCTTCCTGGATACCTTGGCTGCAGACAGATCACAGTCAAGTGTGGGAAACAGTCAAAGCAGAGTGATCTTACACAAAGCAACAGAGGCAAGTGTCAAATGCTCCTGCTGGGTTTCAACTCAGGATACCCTTTATCCCTTATTTTACTAGGCAAGTTGACAGAACACATTGTCATTTACAGCAAGGACTGGGGGAATAGTTACAGGGGAGAGGAGGACTCAGGCAGACTACACATGACTAACTTAGAACCCAGGTGTTATATAGCTCTATTGTAGGAGGTGGATCTGCCTTGAGGGTTTCGCCCCCTGAGCGATCAGCCTAAGTAAACAAAAAGCTGGACATGCCCGTCCCTGGTTATTGTCGTGAGAGAGCAGCTGGACATGCCCGTCCCTGGTTACTGTCGTGAGAGAGCAGCTGGACATGCCCGTCCCTGGTTACTGTCGTGAGAGAGCAGCTGGACATGCCCGTCCCTGGCTACTGTCGTGAGAGAGCAGCTGGCCATGCCCGTCCCTGGCTACTGTCGTGAGAGAGCAGCTGGACATGCCCGTCCCTGGCTACTGTCGTGAGAGAGCAGCTGGACATGCCCGTCCCTGGCTACTGTCGTGAGAGAACAAAATCAGCCCAAAGTGAAACTACTAGGCTCTCTCACCAAGCCATTACCCTGTACACCCCCCCCCCCCCAGAGCTAACCCTATGTGACATTGTTAGTGATCGCATTCAAGACACCAATGACAAAAGAAACAGTGATGACAAAGAACACTACAAAAATGAGAGCACAACTAACCATGAGTAGACGACAGGCAGGGCAATGCTAAGACATCAGATGCTATTCCCAGTCCACAGAAAAGAGTGAGCAGCTCCCAAAATACCGAGGCCCAAATGGGATATCATTGGGCTCTTTTAACCAAAAGAAAAAAACAGACCACATCAAATAACACTCCTTAGCTCAACTAGCACAAAAGCTCAGATTTGTATTTAGGCAGTAGGCTTTAAAAACGAGAGAAAGCTACAAGTATCAGTAGGCAATGTCATACACAATGCAGATTGTCCTCTTACCCAACACATTTTACATAACATCTCATCATCAATTTCACATGCCAAAAGACCAAAATAATTAATTAGCCACCCTACAGCTGAATGTGGCAGTCATTGAATACCTGTGGGAACCTGTTGTAATCATTGAGACCTTGTGGCAGTGTAGTGTAAGAAATCCTTAAAACACACCAAAAAAAAAGTTCCATTAGTGTTTCCGTGTAATTTTATTGTGAACATTCATTGGCAAAGCAGGGAATGTTGGCTAATTTCAGTCAACTTATTTCACAGATATAGCCCATCACTCATGTGCAGTGATGTGATGTGATGCAGAGATACATTTTTGGAAAACGTTTCCTAAGAGTCACTTTGCAATCATTTTGAACAGATGCATGAAGCATATAGGCTATAACCTACCACTTGATGATGACGCCATTCCATTCCACAAGTCATTGGACAAAGGAGTCTTCTGTACAGGGGAGTTTAGTTCATGTCTGAACATGAACGTGCAGCGCATGCGGTACAGTTTTGGAAGCGTAAGGACCGTATCTTTCATATCAGCGAGAAATAACAATTTAACTAAAAGTTAGTGTTAGTGTTCCCACACGGCCATGACTCCATGTTACAGCGAGTGTTTACGGAAGACCGAGGGACTACATAGCACGCCGATCACCGGTGTGTAACGGCAGTCAAACATGCTGCAACTGAAAAATACAGTTGGTTGCAACCGCGATAAAGCTGGTTAAAACAATTATGCATTTGTACAATTATTTTGATGTGATGAAACCAAAAAAAGGGATTTACACTGAATAAACGCAACAATTTCAAAAGATTTTACTGAGTTCATAGAAGGAAATCAGTCAATTGCAATACAGTAATTAGGCTGTAATCTATGGATTTCACATGACTGGGACTACAGATATGCATCTGTTGGTCACAGATATCTTAGGAAACAATTATAAAGTAGGGGGCGTGGAACAGAAAACCAGTTAGTATCTGGTGTGACCATTTGCCTCATGCAGCGTAACACATCTTCTTTGTATAGAGTTGATCAGGCTGTTGATTGTGGCATGTGGAATGTTGTCCCACTCTTCAATAGCTGTGCGAAGTTGCTGGATTTTGGCAGGAACTTGAATGCTGTCGCACGTGGCGATCCAGAGCATCCCAAACATGCTCAATGGGTGACATGTCTGGTGAGTATGCAGGCCATGGAAGAAATTACATTCAGCTTCCAGGAATTGTGTACAGATCCTTGTGACATGGGGCCGTGCATTACCATGCTGAAACATGAGGGGGAGGATGATGAATGGCACGACAATGGGCCTCAGGATTTCGTCAAATTGCCATCAATAAAATGCAATTGTTGTCTGTAGCTTAAGCCTGCCAATTCCATATCCCAACTGCCACCACAGGGCTATATGTTCAATGTTGACATGAGCAAAGTGCCCACCCACACGACACCATCTGCCATGTACAGTTGAAATGGATTCATCCGTGAAAAGCACACTTCTCCAGCGTGCCGGTGGCCATGGTAGGTGAGCATTTGCCCACTGACGCCAGTTCCGACGCCAAAGTGCAGTCAGGCAAAGACCCTAGTGAGGACGACGAGAACGCAGATTATCTTCCCTGAGACAGTTTCTGACAAGATTTCCCATGGCAAAACACCAAAACTACCTGCCAAATTCCACAAAACGACATTGGAGTCAGTTTATGGTGGAGAAATTAACATTCAGTTCTCTGGCAACAGCTCCTGTGGACATTCCTGCAGTCAGCATGCCAATTGCGTGCATTGTATGACAAAACTGCACATTTTAGAGTGGCCTTTTGTCCCAGTACAAAGCGCACCTGTGTAATGATAATACCATTTAATCAGCGTCTTGATATCCCTGTCAGGTGGATGTATTAACTTGTAAAAATGAGAAAGGCTCACAAAGAGGGATGTAAAGAAATTTGTGCAAAGTTAGAGAAATAATCTTATGGAAAAGAACATTTCTGGGATCTTTCATTTCAGCTCATGAAACAGAGAACCAACACTTCACGTTGTGTTTATATTTGTACAGTATGTTTCTAGAACCGTAAAGCAATTGAGAATCGATTCACATTTAGATGTAGTATTTACAGTGCATTCATAAAGTATTCTGACCCCTTAACTTTTTCCACATTGTTACGTTACAACCTTATCCTAAAATGGATTAAATTGTTTTCCCCTCAATCCACACACCATAACAAAGCAAAAAACAAGTTTACATTTTTGCAAATTTATTAAAAATTTACTGAAACATCACATTTACATAAGTATTCAGACCCTTTACTCAGTACATTGTTGAAGAACCTCGGCAGCGATTACAGCCTCAAGTCTTTGGTTTGACACACCTGTATTTGTGGAGTTTCTCCCATTCTTCTCAACAGATCCTCAAGCACTGTCAGGTTGGATGTGGAGCATCACTGCACAGCTATTTTCAGTTCTCTGTCCTGTTGGAAGGTGAAACTTTGCCCTAGTCAGAGGTCCTGAGCGCTCTGGAGCAGGTTTTCATCAAGGATCTCTGTACTTCGCTTCGTTCAACTTTGCCTCGATCTTGACTAGTCTCCCAGTCCCTGCCGCTGAAAAACATCCCCACAGTATGATGCTGCCCCGAACATCCTTCACCGTAGGGATGGTGCCAGGTTTGCTCCAGACGTGACACTTGGCATTCAGGCCAAAGAGTTCAATCTTGGTTTCATCAGACCAGAACATCTTGCTTCTCATGGTCTGAGATTCTTTAGGTGCCTTTTGGCAAACGCCAAGTGGGCTGTAATGTGCGTTTTACTGAGGAGTGGCTTCCATCTGGCCACTCTACCATAAAGGCCTGATGGGTGGAGTGCTGCAGAGATGGTTGTCCTTCTGGAAGGTTGTCCCATATCAAAAAGAGAAAACTCGGGAGCCCTGTCAGAGTGACGATCGGGTTTCTCGTCTCCTCCCTGACCAAGGCCCTTCTCCACCGATTGCTCAGTTTGGCCAGGCGGCCAGCTCTAGGAAGAGTCTTGGTGGTTACAAACTTCTCCCATTTAAGACTGATGGCTGCCCATGTGTTCTTGGAGACCTTCAATGCTGCAGACATTTTTGGTACCCTTCCCCAGATCTGTGACTCGACACAATCCTGTCTTGGATCTCTACGGACAATTCCTTCGACCTTGTGGCTTGGTTTTTGCTCTGACATGCACTGTCAACTGTGAGACGTTATATAGACAGGTGTGTGCCTTTCCAAATCATGTCCAATCAATTTAAATTTGCCACAGGTGGACTCCAAGTTGTAGAAACATCAAGGATGATCAATGGAAACAGGATGCACCTGAGCTCAATTTCGAGTCTCAAAGCAAAAAGGTCTGAATACTCATGTAAATAAGGTATCCGTTTTATTTAATACATTTCCTAAAATTTCTAAAAAACTGTTTCAGCTTTGTCATTGCGGGGTATTGTGTGTAGATTGAGGGGGGAAAATGTATTTAATACATTTTAGAGTAACATGCTGACCAGACCACATGTTGATTTTCTCCACCCACAGACGCGATCAGGACACGCAGTTTGAAATATCAAAACGAACTCTGAACCAGCTATATTAATTCCGGGACAGGTCGAAAAGCATTAAACATTTATGGTAATTTAACTAGCTAGCTTGCTGTTGCTAGCTAATTTTCCCTGTGATATAAACATTGTGTTTTAATTTTTTATTAAATGCACATGGTCCTCCACTCCGACAATTAATCCACATATAAAAGGGTAAACGTTGGGTTCAAGTAATCTCTCCTCCTTCAGGCTTCTTCGGACTCTATGGCGGTTGGCAACCAACTTTAAGGTGCATTGCCACTACCGACTGGGGTGTGGACCTCAGCTCAACTTTCAATCCCCCACATGGGAGAAGCGGGACTTGCAGCCCATCAAGCATCACAAATAGAACCAAGTTCTATTTTAGTGCCTGGCTACGCAGACGCTCGTGAGCAGTGTGGGTGCAATGATTGAATAACGTGTACATTTCTTGACGTGAACGGTGTGGTCAGCATGTAAGGCTGTAAAGTAGCAAAATGTAGAAAAGGGAAGAGGTCAGAATACTTTCCGAATGCACTGTAGCTGCCAGAGCCAGTCTACCTCTGAAAATAACATAAGGTCCTTGGACCTTAAGGAGACTAACATTACTCCTTAAGAACATCTTGGGCTAGCTATAACCCACTTAGATGTACATTTTTATGGGCAGCAACACTGACCCTAGTTCACCCTGATGTTAAGTAGAACATACTAGGAAATGTGACAGTGAAGTAGAGTCCCAATGTGAGGGCTTCTACCTGGTTTTATGACTCAAATGAGTAGATAGCTAATAGTTACTGCATTCTCATTCACTATCAGAGCAATCACTCCAATGACCCAACTTTGAGATATAGGGAATTCAAAAAGTATTCATACCCCTCGAATTACAGCCCAAATTCAAAATGGATTTTTTTTCTCACCCATCAACAAACACATACAAATTAACCCATAATGACAGTTTAAACAAGATTCTGTTGTCCGAGACAAATTGCACTCGTTGGCCTGAATGTAAATCCTGAACGCAAATCTGTGTAAAGAAGATTGCCCTTCCCTGCCGCTCCCCATCTAAATTCAGAGTTTGAGTAAATATGCAAGGAAAACCGTGAGAAAATCTTCGAATCCAGTTGTGCAAAGCTGATTCATACCCAAGACGACTCAAAGCTGTAATCACTGCCAAAGGTGCTTCTACAAAATACTGACTCAGGGGTGTGAATACTTATGGAAATCACATTTCTGAATTTCATTTAATACATTTGCTACAATCTATTTGGAATTCAGGCTGTAACAAGACGTGGAATAATTCAAAGGGAATACTTTCTGAAGGCACTGTAACTAGGCAGTTAACTAAATTGCAACTTCATAAAGGACTTGAGGTAACGTTACCTAGCTAGCCACTGGCTGGCTTGACTGGGGCCTTGTGCCAGTCTTGTTGTCCATTCAAACAATACCTTAGCAGGTTGATTGTTAACCGACTATCCACAAGCACCGTTCCAGCGAGCTAGAACTAGCGTTATTGTTAAGTTTGTTAACTAGCTTGTTAGTAAGCCTTTATTTACACCTAATTAGTTAACTACTGTAAGTTAGCTACACAATTGACAAACAAGTTAGCTAGTTAGTAAAGTATCCAACCGCCAGTAGCTGACAAATTGACGTTATTTAGATTACGTTAGATAAATTGATGACACTTAGTAGATTGTGATGTGGCCAACGACATTTGGTGTTTGTTTACTTGCAACGGTTAGCCATCTAGCTAACTAAGTTACTAACATTGCTTGTTCAGCTAACAGTAGCTAGCTAAAAAGCTTGCAAGCTAACTAACCTTGGCAATTGTTCGTTAACATGTTAGCTAGCTACACTTGATATGAATGACTACACGGTCATATCTAAATAGAAGATACATGTTAATATTGATGAACATACTTTACCTATATCTAACTAACATTACCTTTTTTCAATTCGTTGAACCAAACGTTGACGATGGTCTTAGAGTGTTTTCTATGATGGATAAGCCAAAGTGACAGTGTCTGAACACTTTGTTGGGAGTTGCTAAGCTCCGAAAGTTTCTTCTCCAACGCTGCCTCTGAAAAAGCTGACATGTCGACGACTTTTGGGGAAAATAGATATTGGATGCTAGCTAGGGCCTACAGCTAGCTAAATTAGCAATCTGGCTAGCACGCGATATGCTTGAGCAAAAGCTGCAGCCCTGCAATTGTGTACGGACGAAGGTAGGGTCACTTTGCCCTCTTTATTTACGTGGACGTCTGTTTCTGTATTTAAAAATATCCAACCCTGCAAGTGTGTACGGATAGAGGCAGGGTCACTTTGTCCTCTTTATTTACATGCACGTCTGTTTCTGTATTTCCATTGGTTCATTCTAGAATGAAGGCGGGATGTGGCTAGTAAAACGTACCACGTTGCATTCTTTTTACATTCTCGTTACATTCTCATGAACTGTGTTAGCAGCCTGGTCTCATGGACTAGACATATCATAGTAAACGTAATTCCGAGATACCAATTAGTCTAAAATGTTATGTTTGGTATGGTTACAAAACACAGAAACTTACTTTTAACCCGTCTGTCTGTATATTTCAAGATATGGCATATGGGGGTGTAGTTTTCACTACACCCCCAACTTGGAAATCAATCAATCTGCCATCGTTAATACAATGTAAATATCTAATGATTTACTATTTAAATATTAAAAGTGTGTGGGCTACAGAGAGAAACAAAATGGTGCAGTTTCAGGCCATGTGGCAGAAAGTGATGCAGGCATTGGAGATGGGTGTGTGTGATAGTGGGTCAAGGCAGGTGTGATATAGTTGATGTTTGAATGATGTTGTCGTTTGTATGTGTATGGTTTGTATATTTTATAAAACATAAAATAAAAAATATAAAGAAGGTTACTTAAAGGTGCAATATGCTCTGTGTTGTTGTTTTTGTCGCACTGATTTGCTTTATCTTGGCTAGGTCGCAGTTGTAAATGAGAACTTGTTCTCAACTGGCCTACCTGGTTAAATAAAGGGGAAATAAAAAATGCAGAAATCACTCTGCCATTTCGTGGTTGCAAATGTTTATGTGACAAATCAAGCAATGTATAGTGTAGAGAATCAATGTACGATCTACATCTGAAATATATTTTCAATAACCAAAAATGTTTTATTTTCAGCTGTTTGAAGCTGGTGTACAAAACCAAAAGTAAAAGACGCAAAAACTAAACTTAAGAACGGGAAGCATAGAAATAGCGCACATAGAACATATCTACCTCTTCTTAGACTTACTTTCAATGAGAATGACAGCTCTATAACTCACATTTCTATGTGAATTTGGTCGGGTCACCCAAAAAGTTATATGTTGCAGCTTTAAGGCAAAAACGAAAGTAGGGTGGTGGGTCAGAGTGGTGGTTGGTTGCATATTCAAATCTCATAACGGACAACATTAACATTTTAGCTATTTAGCAACTTTGCAACTACTTACAAATGTTTTTCTACTTTGCAACTACTTAACATGTTAGCTAACCCTTCCCCTTTAACCTAACTCCTAATCCTAACCTTAACCCCGCCCTAACCCTAACTACTAGCATAGCTAACGTTAGCCACCTAGCTAACATTTACGTTTACATTTAAGTAACATTGGATTTAAGTTTACTATGTTATGTCTACCACTGAGTCCTGGTTAGTGTTAGATTCCTACTGTACAGTGGCTTGCGAAAGTATTCACCCCCTTGGCATTTTTCCTATTTTGTTGCCTTACAACCTGGTTAAAATAGATTTTTGGAGGATTTGTATCATTTGATTTACACAACATGCCTACCACTTTGAAGATGAAAATAATATTTTTTATTGTGAAACAAACAAGAAATAAGACAAAAAAACAGAAAACTTGAGCGTGCATAACTATTCACCCCCCCAAAGTCAATACTTTGTAGAACCACCTTTTGCAGCAGTTACAGCTGCAAGTCTCTTGGGGCATGTCTCTGTAAGCTTGGCACATCTAGCCATTGGGATTTTTGCCCATTCTTCAAGGCAAAACTGCTCCAGCTCCTTCAAGTTGGATGGGTTCCGCTGGTGTACAGCAATCTTTAAGTCATACCACAGATTCTCAATTGGATTGAGGTCTGGGCTTTGACTAGGCCATTCCAAGACATTTAAATGTTTCCCCTTAAACCACTCGTGTTGCTTTAGCAGTATGCTTAGGGTCATTGTCCTGCTGGAAGGTGAACCTCCATCCCAATCTCAAATCTCTGGAAGAGTGAAACAGGTTTCCCTCAAGAAGTTCCCTGTATTTAGCGGCATCCATCATTCCTTCAATTCTGACCAGTTTTCCGGTCCCTGCCGATGAAAAACATCCCCACAACATGATGCTAACAACACCATGCTTCACTGCGGGGATGGTGTTCTCGGGGTGATGGGAGGTGTTGGGTTTGCGCCAGACAAGGCATTTTCCTTGATGGCCCAAAAGCTTAATTGTAATCTCATCTGACATGAGTACCTTCTTCCATATGTTTGGGGAGTCTCCCACATGCCTTTTGTAGAACACCAAACGTGTTTGCTTATTTTTTTCTTTAAGCAATGGCTTTTTTCTTGCCACTCTTCAGGCTTAAAGTGGTCCTATGGACAGATACTCCAATCTCTGCTGTGGAGCTTTGCAGCTCCTTCAGGGTTCTCTTTGTTGCCTCTCTGATTAATGCCCTCCTTGCCTGGTCTGTGAGTTTTGGTGGGCGGCCCTCTCTTGGCAGGTTTGTTGTGGTGCCATATTCTTTCCATTTCCAATAATGGATGTTCAAAGTTGCTGAATTGTTTTTGTAACCCAACCCTGATCTGTACTTCTCCACAACTTTGTCCCTGACCTGTTTGGAACGCTCCTTGGGCTTCATAGTGCCGCTTGCTTGGTGGTGCCCCTTGCTTAGTGGTGTTACAGATTCTGGGGCCTTTCAGAACAGGTGTGTGTATATACATATACATATACTGAGATAATGTGACAGATCATGTGACACTTAGATTGCACACAGGTGGACCTTATTTAACTAATTATGTGACTTCTGAAGGTATTTGGTTGCACCAGACCTTATTTAGGGGCTTCATAGCAAAGGGGGTGAATACATATGCATGCACCACTTTTCCGTTTTGAAATTCTTTTGAATTTTTTTAAACAAGTATTTTTTTCATTTCACTTCACCAATTTGGACTATTTTGTATATGTCCATTACATGAAATCCAAATAAAAATCTATTTAAATTACTGGTTGTAATGCAACGAAATAGGAAAAACACCAAGGGGGTGAATACTTTTGCAAGGCACTGTATATGTTGCAACGTGGAAAGATAGTCACAGTTGAAGCAGAATATTGGGGATGGCAACATGATTTGATAAAGACTTGGGTGTAGAAGACCAAATTAATGATTTCAAGAGATCATTCAGAAAACAATCATTAAAAAAACATGCAAAGACATTTGATTGTAGCGTTCCAACAGCTGTGGGGAAAAAATAACACTGGCTGTGATGAGTACTGTAAGTGGATGAGTAAGGGAAGGATTGAGCAGTGTTATCAACCAACTACATTGTGGTCAGATGTTTACTAAAATACAGTATATGATTGATTGAGCAGCAGTCCAGAACCCTCATGTTCAGTCACTTTTTGACAGCACCCCTTTTGATTTGAATGAAACCTGTACCCCCGCACATTGACTCAGTACCGGTACCCCTCTATATAGCCGGTATATAGCCTCATTAATGTTATTTTATTGTGTTACTTTATTTTATTTTTTACTTTCATTTATTTAGTAAATATTTTCTTAACTCTATTTTCTTAAAACTGTATTGTTGGTTAAGGGCTTGTAAGCATTTCACAGTAAGTGAAGTTGTAAGTAAGTACCTGTTGTATTCGGCGCATGTGACAAATAACATTTGATTTGATACATGTTTTCCATGGTAGAAGGGCTCAGAAAGTGACTGTTTGCCCATTGGTAGAAGGGCTCAGGAAGTGACTGTTTTCCCATGGTAGAAGGGCTCAGAAAGTGACTGTTTGCCCATGGTAGAAGGGCTCAGAAAGTGACTGTTTGCCCATTGGTAGAAGGGCTCAGAAAATGACTGTTTTCCCATGGTAGAAGGGCTCAGAAAGTGACTGTTTGCCCATGCTAGAAGGGCTCAGAAGGTGACTGTTTGCCCATGGTAGAAGGGCTCAGAAAGTGACTGTTTGCCCATGTTAGAAGGGCTCAGAAAGTGTCTGTTTGCCCATGTTAGAAGGGCTCAGAACGTGACTGTTTGCCCATGGTAGAAGGACTCAGAAAGTGACTGTTTGCCCGTGTTAGAAGGGCTCAGAAAGTGACTGTTTGCCCATGGTAGAAGGGATCAGAAAGTGACTGTTTGCCCATGCTAGAAGGGCTCAGAAAGTGACTGTTTGCCCATAGTAGAAGGGCTCGGAAAGTGACTGTTTGCCCATGGTAGAAGGGCTCAGAAAATGACTGTTTGCCCATTGGTAGAAGGGCTCAGAAAGTGACTGTTTGCCCATGGTAGAAGGGCTCAGAAAATGACTGTTTGCCCATGGTAGAAGGGCTCAGAAAGTGACTGTTTGCCCATGGTAGAAGGGCTCGGAAAGTGACTGTTTGCCCATGGTAGGAGGGCTCAGAAAGTGACTGTTTGCCCATTGGTAGAAGGGCTCAGAAAGTGACTGTTTGCCCATGGTAGAAGGGCTCAGAAAGGGAGTGTTTGGATCTGGATGCCAAAACATTCAGTAGGTAAAGGTCCTCAAAGTTGACCTATTTTGCATATCCCACCATACCATGAGACGTCCATGTCTTCATCACCAGAAGAGATCAACGGTTGAGATTTGACATAATTTAAAAGCTTACAAACAAGGTTATCAAACTATTTTTCTTGAGGAAAAAAATCGGAATACATATTTTTTTTTTTTTTTTACTTTAAATGTCAATTATCTAAAAACATGTAAACTCAGATTTGCTTCATTATTAAATATTTTTTTTAAATGGATTTACCCAATAGTCATTACACTCAGCAATGATGCCTCATATTTCTCTGAGAAGCCACTGAGCTTGCTCTCTTGTATCCATTCAGCATCAGCTTATACATCAGCAATCCCTGTCCTGAAATGATGTCATAAACATTCATTAGCCTGAGATATAGCAGACAAACCAGTCTGTTTTCTGGACATCCATTCATCCATCTCTTCACTTTTGCTTTGATTATCTCAGCATCATATGTCCATGACTGACCTTCACCCAGAGACAAAGGATAAATAAAGGAATAATGAATAAAATGAGGATGAATAAAGGATCACAATGCCCCATTGACGATAAAAGAATAACAGTATGTAGCACCTCATCAATCTTCTGTGTAATCATGCATATGTACAGTTGAAGTCGGAAGTTTACATACACTTAAGTTGGAGTCATTAAAACTTGTTTTTCAACCACTCCACAAATTTCTTGTTAACAAACTATAGTTTTGGCAAGTCGGTAAGGACATCTACTTTGTGCATGACACAAGTAATTTTTCCAACAATTGTTTACAAACAGATTATTTCACTTATAATTCACTGTATCACAATTCCAGAAGTTCACAAACACTAAGTTGACTGTGCCTTTAAACAGCTTGGAAATTCCAGAAAATAATGTAATGGCTTTAGAAGCTTCTGTTAGGCTAATTGACATCTTTTGAGTCAACTGGAGGTGTACCTGTGGATGTATTTCAAGGCCTACCTTCAAACTCAGTGCCTCTTTGCTTGACATCATGGGAAAATCAAAAGAAATCAGCCAAGACCTCAGAAAAAAATTGTAGACAAAGGTCACACTGCTGGTCGGTGCCGTGTTGGTTCCTCTAGGGTTCAAGGCAGCAGGCAGGGCGCTCTGGCATCACCCCAGGTGAGAAGGCACCATTCTTACCCAGAGCCCTCTGTTGCACACATGTTTTTGTTAGTTACTTTTCCTGAGTTTTCCCCGCATTCCCAGCATAAGGCGCTCGTCGATTCAGGTGCGGCTGGGAATTTCATTGACAGATCATTTGCCCATAGTTTAGGTATCCCCATCGTTCCCGTGGATGTGCCCTTCCCCGTTCACGCCTTAGATAGTCGACCATTAGGGTCAGGGTTGATTAGGGTGGTCACCGCTCCTTTGGGCATGGTGACGCAGGGGGGTCATACGGAGATAATTAGTCTCTTCATTATTGACTCTCCTGCGTTTCCCGTGGTGCTAGGGCCTACCCTGGTTAGCTTGTCATAACCCCACTGTTTCTTGGCCACAGAGGGCTCTCACGGGGTGGTCGCGAGAGTGCTCACGTAAGTGTTTAGGGGTTTCCGTTGGTGCTACTACGGTGGAGAGTCCAGACCAGGTCTCCACCGTGCGCATTCTCCCTGAATATGCCGATTTGGTTTTCACCTTCTCCAAAAAGAAGACGACTCAATTACCACCTCATCGACTGGGTGATTGTGCTATAGATCTCCTGGTAGGCGCTGCACTTCCCAGGAGTCACGTGTATCCCCTCTCACAGGCGGAGACAGAGGCTATGGAAACATATGTCTCCGAATCCCTGCGTCAGGGGTACATTCGGTCCTCCACTTCACCCGCCTCCTTGAGTTAATTTTTTGTGAAGAAGAAGGAGGGAGGTCTGCGCCCGTGTATCGACTATCGGGGTCTGAATTAGATCACGGTGAGGTATAGTTAGGAGGAGGACGCGTCCGAGGCTGGGATAGGAGCTGTGCTCTCTCAGCGCTCAGGTACGCCACCGAAGCTCCGCCCCTGTGCCTTCTTCTCGAGGAAGCTCAGCCCGGCGGAGCGAAACTATGACGTGGGGGACCGGGAGTTGTTGGCTGTCGTCAAGGCTTTGAAGGCGTGGAGACATTGGCTTGAGGGGGCTAAACACCCTTTTCTCATCTGGACTGACCACCGCAATCTGGAGATCATCCGGGCGGCGAGGAGACTGAACCCTCGTCAGGCAAGGTGGGCCATATTTTTCACCCGTTTTGTTTTCATCCTTTCTTACAGACCAGGTTCCCAAAACGTGAAGGCAGACGCACTGTCCCGGCTGTATGACACAGAGGAGCGGCCCATGGATCCCACTCCCGTTCTCCTGCCTGGTGGCGCCGGGAGTGTGGGAACTGGACGTGGACATTGAGCGGGCGTTGTGTACAGAGCCCGCTCGCCTCCAGTGTCCCGCTGGGCATCTGTACCTTCCGTCTGCTGTCCGTGAATGGCTGATCTATTGGGCCCACACGTCACCCTCCTCTGGTCATCCAGGCATCAGTCGGATGCGCTGTCTGAGCGGGAAGTACTGGTAGCCCACTTTGGCTAAGGATGTGAGGGTTTATGTTTACTCCTGCTCGGTGTGCACCCAGTGTAAGGCTCCTAGGCACCTGCCCAGTTGTAAGTTTTAACCCTTACCTGTTCCACAACAGCCGTGGTCACACCTGTCGGTGGATTTCATAACCGATCTTCCACCTTCACAGGGTAACACCACGATCCTGGTCGTTGTGGATCGTTTATCTAAGTCCTGTGGTCTCCTCCCTTTGCCCGGTCTCCCTACGGCCCTACAGACTGCGGAGGCCTGTTTACTCACGTCTTCCGGCACTACGGGGTGCCTGAGGATATAGTGTTGAGGATATAGTGTCTGATCGGGGTCCCCAGTTCACGTCGAGGGTCTGGAAGGCGTTCATGGAACGTCTGGGGGTCTCGGTCAGCCTTACCTCAGGTTTTCACCCCAAGAGTAACGGGCAGGTGGAGAGAGTTAACCAGGATGTGGGTAGGTTTCTGAGGTCTTATTGCCAGGACCGGCCGGGGGAGTGGGCAGCGTTCGTACCCTGGGCAGAGATGGCCCAGACGCCACCCATGTCCACCTTCAGCGTGTCGTACTGCGCCAGAAAGTTGGTGATCACACCGGGGACAGGGTCTGGCTCTCGACCCGAAACCTGCCCCTCCACCTGCCCTGTCGGAAGCTGGGTCCGCGGTTTGTGAGGCCATTTAAAGTCCTGAGGAGAGTGAACGAGGTATGTTACAGGTTACAGCTTCCCCCCGATTATCGCATTAACCCCTCGTTCCATGTGTCTCTCCTCAGGCCGGTGGTGGCTGGCCCGCTCCAGGAGTCTGAGGTGCGGGAAGTTCCTCCACCCCTTCTGGACATCGAGGGGGCCCTGGCGTACTCCGTTCGTTCCATACTAGATTCGAGACGTCGGGCGAGGGGCCTTCAGTACCTCGTGAACTGGGAGGGGTATGGTCCGGAGGGGAGATGCTGGGTTCCGGTGGAGGACGTGTTGGATCCTTCCCTGCTGCGAGAGTTCCACCGTCTCCATCCGGATCGCCCTGCGCCTCGTCCTCTGGATCGCCTTGCGCCTCGTCCTCCGGGTCGTCCCCAAGGCCGGTGTCGACGCGCTGCTGGAGCCACGCTTCAGGGGGGGGGGGGGGTACTGTCACGACTTCTTCCGAAGTCGATGCATATCCTTGTTCGGGCGGTGCTCGGCGGTCGACATCGCCGGTCTTCTAGCCATCGCCGATCCATTTTTCATTTTCCATTTGTCTTGTTTTCCCACACACCTGGTTCTCATTTCCCTCATGGTCAGTCTGAGGGAGAATGACTGATGAAATGGCTAGGAGTTAATGGTATGAGATTTATACACTCTCACAAAAGGAAAACTAAACATGTTCAATGTTCAATTTTCAATCAGTATTCAAAAGAGAGAAATAGCAGAATGTAGGACATTCTCATGGCTATTATCCTGACAAAAGAGAGAGACACTCAATTTCAGATTAGTAGCAGTGAACCTTTCCAGATGTTTTCATGCAGGTATTCAAGAACAAATACTGTAACAAATCGTATCATATTATCATTACCAGCAAACCAGCTGTAATGGAACATCTGAAAAAAAAATATGAAAAAAAAAAGCAGTGAAATAGAAATTAGAGGAGTAAACGATAGATCTCTTAGTGAATGGATAACTAGGGCTGTTTTTGATCTTGTCTGTGAGTGCTTGCTCAGTAGTGTTGTACTGATGGTCCCAAGTGCCAAAAATCCCGATAGTCATCGTGCTAACAGTCAAAATGGAGAGGGTCACATGAACCTAGATGCTGCACTATACTCACATTTGTTATTATGCATGTGTTTCTTAGTCAAAACATTATGTACCCAATACTGTAACCAAATCTTAACCTTCTGCCTCCTACAATGGAAGATGGAAGCAAGTACATTGACAACAATAGGTTGTAACGGTAATCAAGTCATTTGTGTTGTCTGATAACATTCCAGAGCCCCAGGTGTTCTATTCTTAACTTGAGCTCCCCTAAAATAGAAAGGGCTCATAGCTGGTATGTCTCACAACCTTCTCTATTCACAATGATTGTCGGTAGTTGCAGCTTTGCTAAATCTGTCCTCAGAGAGTTCAATTGGATATGGTAGAGTAGGGAAGGAGAGTGTGAGCAGTTCAATAGCAAGGGACTATCATCGGGGACTGTTATAAGAAGTACATAGGAATCATTTCTCAATGGGGCTGCTGCTTCATGTTGACTTATGAGTGTTTTCGCTGCCCCTG
The DNA here is from genome assembly GCF_016432855.1 of Salvelinus namaycush. NCBI lineage: Eukaryota > Metazoa > Chordata > Actinopteri > Salmoniformes > Salmonidae > Salvelinus > Salvelinus namaycush. The sequence goes on along the minus strand of NC_052333.1, from coordinate 11,669,306 downwards.
TGTAGTGAGACAGCATTACCACCATAGACATTAAGGGTTACCACTGTCAAGTGAACACAACAGAGGCAACAGAACCAAAACCTGAAGGGAGATAACAATGCATGCATGTTGTATGTAGTTTGCTATCATTAGCCACAAAACATTGATCTTGACGACAGATAACAGAAGATGACTCCATTTGACCTACTTGGAGAACAAAACCTTTCCTTGTGGATATGTAAGACATTTAAGCATATTAACCCCCACCTGCCCTGAATGATTAGCAAGATGGCGCCGATAGAGATGGCAGCTTCATTTCTAGTCCTTCGGAAACTGTGCAGTATTTTGTTTTTTAAAATATATTATTTCTTACATTGTTAGCCCAGAAAACCTTAAGTGTTACTACATACAGCCGGGAAGAACTATTGGATATCAGAGAAACGTCAACTTACCAGCACAACCAGCACTACGACCAGGAATACGACTTTCCCAAAGCGGATCCTTTATCTGCACCTCCCAGGGCATTTGAACTGATTCCAGAGGCTGACCCAAAACAACGCCGCCGGAGGAGAGGGTGCCGAGCGGTCTTCTAATGAGGCTTCAGATGCGCGCACACCACCCACCGCTTCCGAGTATATTACTCACTAATGCCCAGTCCCTGGTTGACAAAGTCGACGAAATCAGGGCAAGAGTTGGTTTCCAAAGAGATATCCCGGATTGTAACATACTTTGTTTCACGGAAACATGGCTAGCTGGGGATATGCTGTCGGAGTCTGTACAGCCATTGGGATTTTCAGTGCATCGTGCCCACAAGAATAAACATCTCTCCGGGAAGAAGAAGGGCGGGGGTGTATGTTTCATGATTAACGACTCATGGGGTAATTGTAACAACATACAATAACTCAAGTCCTTTTGTTCACCTGACCTAGAATTCCTCACAATCAAATGCCGACCGTATTATCTCCCAAGAGAACTCTCCTCGGTTATCGTCACAACCGTGTATATCCCCCCGCAAACGGATACCAAGACGGCCATCAAGGAATTTCACTGGACTTTATGCAAACTGGAAACCATATATCCTGAGGCTGCATTTATTGCAGCTGGGGATTTTAACAAAGCTAATTTGAGAACAAGGCTACCTCAATTCTATCAGCATATCGATTGCAGTACACAAGCAAGAAACACGCTCGACCATTGCTACTCTAACTTCCGCGATGCATACAAGGCCCTCCCCCGCCCTCCTTTCGGCAAACCCGACCATGACTCCATCTTGTTGCTCCCCTCCTATAGGCAGAACCTAAAACAGGACGCGCCCGTGCTTAGGTCTATCCAATGTTGGTCTGACCAATCGGATTCCACGCTTCAAGATTGCTTCAATCACGTGGACTGGGATATGTTCCGGGAAGCCTCAGACAATAACATTGACGTACAGTATACGCTGACTCTGTGAGCGAGTTTATAAGGAAGTAAATAGGAGATGTTGTACCCACTGTGACTATTAAAACCTTCCCTAACCAGAAACCGTGGATTGATGGCAGTTTTCACGCAAAACTGAAAGCACGTACCACCGCAGTTAATCATGGCAAGGTGACTAGAAACATGGCCGAAAACAAACAGTGTAGTTATTCCCTCTGTAAGGCAATCAAACAAGCAAAGCTTCAGTATAGAGAGAAAGTGGAGTCGCAATTCAATGGCTCAAACACGAGACGTATGTGGTAGGGTCTACAGACAATCATGGATTACAAAAAGAAAACCAGCCCCGTCGCGGACGTCGACGTCTTGCTTCCAGACAAATTAAACAACTTCTTTAGGCGCTTTGAGAACAATACAGTGCCACCGACGTGGTCCGCTAACAAAGACTGTGGTCTCATCTTCTCCATGGCCGACGTGAGTAAAACATTTAAACGTGTTAACCCTTGCTGCCGGCCCAGACGGCATCCCTAGCCGCGTCCTCAGAGCATGCGCAGACCAGCTGGCTGGTGTGTTTACGGACATATTCAATCAATCCCTATCCCAGTCTGCTGTCCCCACGTGCTTCAAGATGGCCACCATTGTTCCTGTTCCCAAGAAAGCGAAGGTAACTGAACTAAATGACTATAGCCCCGGAGCAGTCACTTCTGTCATCATGAAGTCCTTTAGGAGACTAGTCAAGGATCATATCACCTCCCCCCTGCCTGTCACACTAGACTCACTCCAATTTGCTTACCGCCCCAAGAGGAATACTGATGTATGCTGTTCATTGACTACAGCTCAGCATTCAACACCATAGTACCCTCCAATCTCATCATTAAGCTTGAGACCCTGGGTCTCGACGCTGCCCTGTGCAACTGGGTCCTGGACTTCCTGATGGGCCGACCCCAGGTGGTGAAGGTAGGCAACAACACCTCCACTATGCTGATCCACAACACTGGGGCCCCACAAGGGTGCGTTCTCAGCCCCCTCCTGTACTCCCTGTTCACCCACGACTGCGTGGCAATGCACGTCTCCAACTCAATCATCAAGTTTACAGACAACACTACCAACAACGGCGAGGCAGCCTACAGGGAGGAGGTGAGGGCCCTTGGAGTGTGATGTCAGGAAAATAACCTCTCAGTCAATGACAGCAAAACAAAGATCGTGGACTTCAGGAAACAGCAAAGGGAGCACCCCCCTACCCACATCAACGGGAGAGCAGTGGAGAAGGTGGAAAGTTTTAAGTTCCTCAGTGTACATATCACAGACAAACTGAAATGGTCCACGCACACACACAGTGTGGTGAAGAGAGCGCAACAACACCTCTTCAACCACAGGAGGCTGAAAAAATGTGGCTTGTCACCAAAAACCCTCACTGACTTTTACAGGTGCACAATTGAGAGCATCCTGTCGGGCTGTATCACTGCCTGGTACGACAACTACACCGCCCACAACCGCAGGGCTCTCCAGAGGGTGGTGCAGTCTGCACAACGCATCACCAGAGGCAAACTACCTGCCCTCCAGGACACCTACAACACCGATGTCACAGGAAGGCAAAAAGATCATCAAGGACAATAACCACCCGAGCCACTGCCTGTTCACCCCGCTTCCATCCAAAAGGCAAGGTCAGTACAGGTGCATCAAAGCTGGGACAGAGAGATTGATAAACAGCTTCTATCTCAAGGCCATCAGATTGTTAAACAGCCACTACTAAAATTCAAAACGGCACTCGCACATCTGAGCAATCTTATTTGCAGGTGCATGGCAACAATTGAACAAGATGAAGGAAAAAGGAAACCGCACACTGCTCTTGATAGTATCACCGATATTTAATAAGCTTTACGTATCGGCCACACGGCCTTCGTCAGAGATTTGGGGATTTTTTGAAAGTTGCACCCTTATGTAGACCTGGCCCCACCCACATCCGTTCTACATATCGAAGGGGGTTGGAGGCAAAGGAAAAAACAAATAAGTGCTACCAAATATAACAATATGCATTTCATAAATATTACAAAAGTGTATAAATAAGGCGTATTGAACACTTCTGTATAATCTCAATGAGGACATAGCAAGTTTTCATTAGTCATTGGGTACATCATATGAAAAACGTCAGAATAATCTACAAGAGACACACATTTCATGTTCCAATTCACAGCATAACATACATGGGCATTTCATCATTAAGTCATTTTGGAAATAATGTCTGGAGGGTGAAAATCCCAAAACATTCTCTTTTACTCAGAGTATTATTAATATCTCCTCCCCTGTCTGATATCTTAACTTTCTCTATGCCACAAAATCTAAAGGTGGAAATGTCATGCTTCAGGTCATTGAAATGTACAGCGACTGGATAATCCCTGTCGTTTCTCCTGATTGAACTTTTATGTTCACTAATTCTCTGTTTGAGAGAGCGGGTGGTTTTACCGACATAACAGAGCCCACATGGACATTTAATAATGTAAATAACATGGGTGGTGGAACACGTAATAATGTCATTTATTTGGAACCGTTTACCTGTGTGTGGGTGACAGAAATATTCACACTTCATCATATTGTTGCACTGTGCGCATCCTCTGCATTTATAGCTACCATTTGGTAGAGAGCGTAAAAGAGCTTGGCTAATTTTCTTAAGTGGCTGGCAGTTGGCATGAACCAATTTATCGCGTAAATTGCGACCTCTCCTATACACAATACGTGGTGGATATTTAAATTCAGCCGGCAAAGCTGGGTCCGATGATAAAATATGCCAGTGTTTCTTGACCACATCTCCCACTTTTCGCGAATTCAAAGTATATGTAGTTGTGAACATTACGGAGTGTTCTGTAGCTTTAGCGGGTCTTTTTTGTAGCAGTTCATCTCGTGTTTTTTCCAATGCCAAATTATGAGCTTCATCCACATATTGTGACGAATAGCCTCTTTTTAGAAACCTCATGCGCATCTCCGCTGCTTTTTCTAGATAATCATCTGTGGAGTGGCATATACGGCGCAGTCTAAAAAATTGGCTTCTTGGAAGTCCTCTTTTTAATGGCTCAGGGTGGAAGCTGTCACCCTGTAATAGAGTATTTCTGTCCGTTTCTTTTCTATACAGAGTTGTAAACAAGGTTCCATTTGATTTCTCAATCCACATATCGAGATAATGAACACGTTGAGTGTCACGTTCAATAGTGAATTTGAGATTAGGGTCAATGTCATTGAGTAGTGCCATAAAATCTGACAGTTCTTCTTCAGTTCCTACCAATATACAAAAAATGGCGTCAATATATCGATACCACTTAAGGACTTTATTCAAAAATAGATTCTCGTTTTCATTATTAACAAAACGTTCTTCAAAAAGACCCATATAGAGGTTAGCATAGCTCGGAGCAAATGTAGAGCCCATCGATGTTCCATTCGTTTGGAGATAGTATTCATCATCAAACCTGAAATAGTTGTACGTCAAAACATATTCAGCCAGCTCTAGAATGAAGTTTGTTGGTGGATATTCATTAGTATCTCTGTCTCCCAAATAGTGTGCTAGTGCTGCCAGCCCCCCCACATGGGGAATGCTGGTATATAGACTCTCGACATCTAATGTGACCAGTAGTAGTGTTCTAGTAGTGTAAACAGCCACTACTAGAACAGGGAGGCAGCTGCCTACCTACAGACGTGATATCATTGGCCACTTTAATAAATGGAACACTAGTCACTTTAATAATGCCACTTTAAGAATGTTTACATATCTCACATTACTCATCTCATATGTTTATACTGTACAGTATACTGTATCCTTTACTATCTATTGCATCTTAGCCGCTCTGTCACTGCTCATCCAAGAATTTTCCAATTCCTTTACTAGATTGTGTGTATTAGATTTTGCTGTGGAATTTGTTAGATATTAGGTTTTGTTGTGGAATTGTTAGATATTACTTGTTAGATACTGCTGTGCTGTCGGATCTAGAAGCATAAGCATTTCACTACACTCGCAATAGCATCTGCTAACCATGTCTATGTGAACACTAAAATTTTATTTTATTTAATGATGGGTCGTCACTTTCCCTATCCCAGTCTGTTGTCCCCACTTGCTTCAAGATGTCCCCCATTGTTCCTGTACCCAAGAAAGTGAAGGTAACTGAACTAAATGACTATTGCCCCGTAGCTCTCACTTCTGTCACCATGAAGTGCTTTGAGAGGCTAGTTAAAGGGATACTTCGTGGATAACATTTTTATGTCTCTGTGTCCAGTAGGAAGGAAGTTAGAGGTAGTTTTGTGAGCCAATGCTAACTAGTAGTCTATGGGGATCTAATGTCATGCTAGTAGATACCCATAGACTTCCAGTCATTGCACTAACGCTAGTTAGCAGTTGCACTAGCCCAAGCTAGCAACTTCCTTCAAACTGCACACAGAGACATACAAATGGTATCCACGAGTTCATCCGACTCCGGGGAGTAGATAATGATCATATCACCTCCACCTTACACGACACCCTAGATCCACTACAATTTGCATACCCACGGACGAAGCAATCGCCATCGCACTGCACAAGAGGAACACCTATGTAATGCTGTTCATCGACTCCAGCTCAGTGTTCAACAACATAATGCCCTCCAAGCTGATCACAAAGCTTGGGGCCCTGGGTCTCAACCCCGCCCTGTGCAACTGGGTCCTGTACTTCCTGACGGGCCGACCCCAGGTGGTGAAGGTAGGCAACAACACCTCCGCTACGCTGATCCTCAACATGGGGGCCCCACAAGGTTGCATGCTCAGCCCCCTCCTGTACTCCCTGTTCACCCATGACTGCTTGGCAATGCACGTCTCCAACTCAATCATCAAGTTTGCAGACGACACAACACTGGTAGGACTGATTACCAACAACGACGAGACAGCCTACAGGGAGGTGAGGGCTCTGGCGGAGTGGTGCCAGGAAAATAACCTCTTGTGGACTTCAGAAGATAGCAGAGAGAGCACGCCCCCATCCACATCAACGGGGTCGCAGTGGAAAGGGTGAAAAGCGTCAAGTTCCTTGGTCTCCATCCGTCCATCTGTCTGTCCGTTCGTCACACACGACATCTCAGACAGCACTGGCCCGATTTTGACGAAGCTTGGGTGAATGATGCGTCTTGCCATTTACAAAATTACACTGATTGGCCCAAGGCGGGAGCTACAGTAATTAACTGAAAAGTATGTTTGTCCCTTAAGGTCCTTGTGTAATGTGATATTGTACCCCCTAGTGTAACGGCAGCCTTCCTCCTCTTCGTCTGAAGAGGAGGTGTAACAGGGATCGGACCAAGATGCAGCGTATTCCGTGTTCAACATGTTTTAATAACAAGACGATAACGTGAACACTATACAAATACAAAATAACAAATGTGGCAAAACCGGAACAGTCCTATCTGGTGCAATGAACACAAAGACAGAAGACAACCACCCACAAACCCCAACACAAAACAAGCTACCTAAATATGGTTCCCAATCAGAGACAATGACTAACACCTGCCTCTGATTGAGAACCATATCAGGCCATACATAGAAATGGACAAACTAGACACACAACATAGAATGCCCACCCAGCTCACGTCCTGACCAACACTAAAACAAAGAAAACACAAAAGAACTATGGTCAGAACGTGACAGTACCCCCCCCCCCCCCCCCCCCCCCCCCAAGGTGCGGACTCTGACCGCACAACCTAAACCTATAGGGGAGGGTCTGGGTGGGCATCTGTCCGCGGTGGCGGCTCTGGCGCTGGACGTGGACCCCGCTGGACGTGGACCCCACTCCACCATTGTCTTTGTCCACCTCCTTTGCGTCCTTTGAGTGGCGACCCTCGCCGCCGACCTTGGCCTAGGAACCCTAACAAAGGGCCCCACTGGACTGAGGAACGCCTCTGGACTGAGGGGCGCCTCATGACTGAGGAAACTCCTCCGGACTGAAGGGCAGCTCATGACTGAGAGGTAGCTCATGACTGAGGGGTAGCTCATGACTGAGGGGTAGCTCATGACTGAGGGGTAGCTCATGACTGAGGGGTAGCTCAGGACTGAGAGGTAGCTCAGGACTGAGAGGTAGCTCAGGACTGGAGGGCAGCTCATGACTGGAGGGCAGCTCATGACTGCAGGGCAGCTCATGACTGCAGGGCAGCTCCTGACTGGTGGGCGGCTCTGGCGGCTCCTGACTGGCGGGCGGCTCATGACTGGAGGGCAGCTCATGACTGCAGGGCAGCTCCTGACTGGCGGGCGGCTCTGGCGGCTCCTGACTGGCGGGCGGCTCTGGCGGCTCCTGACTGGCGGGCGGCTCTGGCGGCTCCTGACTGGCGGACGGCTCTGGCGGCTCCTGACAGACGGGCGGCTCAGACGGCGCTGGGCAGACGGGCGGCTCAGACGGCGCTGGGCAGACGGGCGGCTCAGACGGCGCTGGGCAGACGGGCGGCTCAGACGGCGCTGGGCAGACGGGCGGCGCAGGTGGCACTGGGCAGACGGGCGGCGCAGGCGGCGCTGGGCAGACGGGCGGCGCAGGCGGCGCTGGGCAGATGGGCGGCGCTGGGCAGACGGGCAGCTCAGGCGGCGCTGGGCAGACGGCAGACTCTGGCCTGCTGAGGCGCACAGTAGGCCTGGTGCGTGGTGCCGGAACTGGTGGTATCGGACTGGAGACACGCACCACTGGGCGAGTGCGGGGAGCAGGAACAGGGCACACTGAACTCTCGAGGCGTACTATAAGCCTGGTGCGTGGTACCGGCACTGGTGGTACCGGGCTGAGGGCACGCACCTCAGGGCGAGTGCGGGGAGAAGGAACAGTGCGTACAGGGCTCTGGAGACGCACAGGAGGCTTGGTGCATGGTGCCGGAACTGGTGGTACCGGGCTGTGGACACGCACCACTGGGCTAGTGCGGGGAGCAGGAACAGGGCACACTGGACTCTCGAGGCGCACTATAAGCCTGGTGCGTGGTACCGGCACTGGTGGTACCGGGCTGAGGGCACGCACCTCAAGGCGAGTGCAGGGAGAAGGAACAGTGCGTACAGGGCTCTGGAGACGCACAGGAATTCTGGTGCGTGGTGTTGACACTGGTGGTACTGGGCAGGGAACACGCACCACTGGGCGAGTGCGAGGAGGAGGAACAGGGCTCTGAAGACGCATAGGAAGCCTGGTGCGTGGTGTAGGCACTGGTGGTACTGGGCTGGTGCGAGGGGCTGCCACAGGAGAGCTGGTGCGTGGGGCTGTCACAAGAGAGCTGGTGCGCTGAGCTGGCACAGGACGTGCAGGGCTAGGGAGGCGCACAGGAGGCCTGGTGCGTAGTGCTGGCACAGTCTTCACCAAACGGCTAGCACACACCTCAGGACGAGTATGGAGAGCTGACTCAGGTGACATCAAGTCCCCCACACGCTCCGTCGGGCGGATGTCGTGCCTCAAACACCAACACAGCACCTCCCTCATAACTCTCTCCTCCAATTTCCTCATTGGATCCTTCACAGTCTCTACTTCACTCCTACTGCTCACCTCCAACTCCACCCCGACTGGCTCCGGTTCCATCCTCGGCTCCTCACGGTAAGCACGGGGAGCTGGCTCAAGTCTCCTCCTTGACCCAGCTACACTCCCCGTGTGCCGCCCCCCAATACATTTTTGGGGTTTCCTCTCGGGCTTCCTACCGCGCCATCGTGCTAACCTCATTCACCGGTATCCCTCCTCGCACTGCTCCAGCGAATCCCAGGCAGGCTCCGGCACTCTCCCTGGGTCGACCGACCACCTGTCTATTTCCTCCCAAGTAGTATAACCCAGATCCTGCTCACGCTGCCGAGCTAGCTCCTCATAACGCCGCCTCTCCGCTTTCGCTGCCTCCAGCTCAGCTTTGGGGCGGCAATATTCCCCTGGCTCTGCCCAGGGTCCTTTTCCGTCCAACTCGTCCTCCCAATACCAAGAATCCTGACATCGCTGCTGCTGCCGCTGCTGCCCGTTACCACGCTGCTTGGTCCGGTTTTGGTGGGTGGTTCTGTAACGGCAGCCTTCCTCCTCTTCGTCTGAAGAGGAGGTGTAGCAGGGATCGGACCAAGACGCAGCGTAGTCCGTGTTCAACATGTTTTAATAACAAGACGATAACATGAACACTATACAAATACAAAATAACAAATGTGGCAAAACCGGAACAGTCCTATCTGGTGCAATGAACACAAAGACAGAAGACAACCACCCACAATCCCCAACACAAAACAAGCTACCTAAATATGGTTCCCAATCAGAGACAATGACTAACACCTGCCTCTGATTGAGAACCATATCAGGCCATACATAGAAATGGACAAACTAGACACACAACATAGAATGCCCACCCAGCTCATGTCCTGACCAACACTAAAACAAAGAAAACACAAAAGAACTATGGTCAGAACGTGACACCTAGCCCAATTGTCCGTTGTATATTATTTATATATACTTGTGTTCCCACATGTACTTCCTGTATTGATTTGTTAATAAAATAAATAAAACATTTAATAAATAAAAAGAGGATTTCTTTTTTTACTGAAATGTGTGAGTCACACCAGAGAGGAAGAGGCGAAGCGAGAAGGATAACCACTGAGCTACAGTATAAAAAGAAAGGGTGAAAACTGGGCCCAAAATCTGCCTTCAGTAGGTGCCGTTTTTCCTTTGGCACATTACATGGAGTCAAGGATTAGTTAAAGGAATTGCAGGGTCGTTAATGGGTACCACAGCTACAAAGTCAGAAGGCCCGTCTACTCGACCAATCAGATGAGGGAGTGTGATGACGCTTGCATGGGCAGATGTTACTTTGTAACTATAACATTGATAAGATTCCTGCAAAATGATCTGCTTTTCATAGACAAGTATTCTTAGCGTGGTCGTTAATATATAAACATAATTGTTCCCGAATAGGTATTTCATTTGGAACAATAAGGACATTTTGTATAGAAACAAGTCTTTATTTTTAAAGAACTGGTTCAATTATCATATCCTACTGGTGAGTCAACTTTTTTAATGCAGAAGGATTGTTACTTAATTATGAGGAATTTTTATCTTGTTACAATATCCCTGTAACACCTAGAGAGTTCACCATAGTCTTTGATGCTATTCCATCTGGAACTCTCATGTTATTTAGAGGTGTAGCCAGACCTCACCTTCTTGACCTACCCTCGCTTAATCCAGTTGACTCTCCAATAGGGAAAATATGTTTCTCCTTGCTCCCTCAGAACAATAGGTCTGTACGTGCTTTATTTCAAAGGGATACTGTATCCATTCCTTATGTCACAAGTTACTGGAATACATTGGTCACTAATATCTGTTGGAAAAAAGTCTGGTTATTACCACACAAATACTTGCTTGTTAACAAGGTCAAAGAGGTCTCTTTCAGAATGATCCATAAGTATTACCCTGCGAATCATTACCTGAAGAAACTTAAAAAAGACATTAACATTGATTGTACTTTTTGTGTTGAGCATCCAGAAACAGTTTCACATTTATTTTGGCATTGTCTACATGTAAAACAATTATGGAAAGATATTCACAGTTTTATAATTGTTAATATTCTTGATGACTTTTGTTTTTTATGGGAGAATGTGCTGCTCGGTTTCCTTAACCATAATAAAGATAAAGAAAAACTATTTTACCTTGTAAATTGAATTGTGCTAATGGCAAAATGTCATATTCATAAATGTAAATTCACTAATAAAAAACCACGCTTCTGTGTTTTCTATAAGAAATTCGAGCAGTACATTAAGACCATTCTACATTCTTCTAATAAGAAAGCTGTTAAAACAATCAATATGTGCATCTTTTAAGGTCTTTGTATAATCTGTCATTTGTTGTACCCCTTAGCATATGTTATCATTGTCTGTTTGTATACTTCTTATATGTATACTGATTTTTCTCCAAGAAAAAAAAGAAGAAAAAAAAGAAGAAAAAAAAAGATGAGAGGCATGAATTTATTTGATCTAATGATCCATCAATGTTTTGGTTATTTATTAGCTATAATAAAACCAGCCGTTCTAAATGCAAAATGGTAGTCTTACTCAAACTCAGCTTACAAGCTTGTGATGTTTGCCCATCTGAAACAGTTCAGAACCGTTCGTGCATATATTATGAGGAAATATTTTGGCGTTTTTGTTTGTTTTGGCCTTCGGCAAGGAGTTTTTCAGCTGATCTGTTCATGCACACGAGTTTGGGGAACTCTGTTCTAGACACCCATAGCTATTTACAGTGTAAGGGGAAAATCACCACCATAACCCCACTTACTATTTTTATGTATTTCATGATTTCAAAGTTTTAAATGACATTTCAGAGGTAGACAACTTGATGTTATGTGAAGCGGCCAACCTTCTTGATTCATCCAATTCTTTTCTTGATTCATCCAATTCTTTTGTAGAAACACCCAAACCTGAAATAGAACACGCTAGGTTTCTCACAGCCTTTGCCAGGGCTCTAAAATCCAGAAAGGTTTTGCTCCACAAACGAATGGTGGCTTTACTCGAGCAGCAATACAGTCAGGATCTATCCTGGCATCGATCAATGCCACGTTTGTTAAACAACAAACCGATTAAAAAACGCAAATACAGGCGCTAAAAACCTATATGTAACATGTATCCTTCCAGAATACCACAAGAACACACATCATTAATTACCCAAATGGCTGAGCCAACAGACATAATTGAGACAGTTGGAACCCTGTTATCCCAGATACCGCACGAACTCCAAGATATAATTAACCAGATGAATGAGACTGGGGTAACAGACATAATTCCGACCGATGAAAACCTGTTATCCCAGATCCCTGACACACTCATATCGTTAATTAACCAGATGAATGAGAGCATAAGATCTTCTACACAGGACCCCACACAGACCCCGCCATTAACTCCCATGTCCGAAGAGTCTGAAACGCAATACGATGTTTTTGAGGAATTGGAAAAATTGCCTAATAAATCGGGAGGGAGATGGTCTCGATAGAAGTGTCCGGGTTGTGTACCGAAATAAATTCAGCAATACAGAGATTCGACAGTTTTTCAATTTCACATGGCTGAATCAGAATCTTGACTATGCGGTGTTTTATGTGATGAAATTGGATACTCTGAACGAACTGTTAGACAGGGCAAGAGATTATGGCAAACCTTGTGATGTCTTACAGTTGGAAATTTGTGGAGATAGCATGCAAAACACTGTATCTCTTATTTTACCCAATGGCGAAGCAGATCTTGAACAATTTATAGCCTGCTGGAACGACTTGTTCAGTCAAATTTATCCGTCATAGCTGATAGGACCCTCGAGCTTGTAGTGCAAATAATACGTCAACCTCTGGGTGGTGGGGGGCATAGAAGGAAACTAGATAGTCTAATGCAATCAGAAATCATAAGCAATAAAAGGGCATATCTCATAAACGTTCACAATCCTGGTAATAAGCTATGCTTAGCAATAGGCCTAGCACATTTACTCAACCCTGGATGTACGGATCTAGCGGCGTTACACAAGGCTAGAGAGCTCCAAACGGCCGTGGGTCTAGGTATACAGGATGCGGTGGTATTCTCCGACATAGTCAAATTTGAAAACTGACTGAACATCAAGATTGTGGTTTTGTACCACAGTAGAGTTAACGCGGCTTTCTTGAAATTCCAAAACAACCAACAACCTCATCCTCAGATTCTGTACTTTTATGTGCAAAACGACCATTATTATGCTATTACCAACATCACAGCGTTTTTAGGCGCACCATATGTGTGTCCAGCCTGTCATACAGGCTACACCCGAAAGGGGGGGCACTCATGCCTTTATAACTGTTCAGTATGTCTGGATGAAACATGTCCGATGTAGCCCTTAAACCTAACACCCTGTGCGGATTGTCACCGCACATGTCGTTCGGCCTACTGTTACGAAAAACACACAATTTAAACATGGCACCCCAAGGCCTGTAAATCTGTAAGCAGTTGTGACATAAACAAGAAATGTCCAAAATGCCATTGCAATTACAACCTTAAAATACACAGCCCTAAACCTCATGTGTGTGGAATCATATATTGCCCAATCTGTAAAGGACCTTTGAAAAGCAGAGACGCTGAAGTGGTTCAAGAAGTGCCACACGAGTGTTATATTCAGCCCTTGGCTGAAGATGAACATTCAGAGAAATATGTTTTTTATGATTTTGAGACTAATCAGCAATCAGGGGTTCATTTGCCTATTTTTGTATCTACCCTGACTTTCAAGGGTGATAAGTGGTCGGCAGAGGGGCCCAATTGTGCACTCCTCTTTCTAAAACACTTAGAAAACCCCAGTACAGAAACTTCACGTTTATAGTGCACAATTCTAGAGCCTATGACTCCTACCTTCTTTTGAACCCCTTGATACAGCAAGGCGTTGCACCCAGTGTCATAGCTCAAGATAGTAAAATCTTGTGTTTTGTAGACCCCGCCTTCACCAGAGATACATTGACAGTTTAAGTTTCTTACCCATCGATTGGCTCAAATGCCTGAGGCCTTGGGTTTTGAAAACTCTGTGAAAGGTTGGTTCCCCCATTTCTTCACATCTGAGGAGAATCTACATTATATCGGATCTTATCCCAGCCCCGAAATGTACGGGTGTGATCAAATGTCTCCCAAAGAGCGAGAGAGATTCATGACGTGGTATGAGACAGTTAGACATAGCACCTTTGATTTCCATAAAGAGATGGAATCATACTGTGACAATGATGTGGTTATACTTCGTGACGGATGCCTCAGATTCGGATGCCTCAGATTCAGAAGAGGTAATCAAAGATGCCGTCATTGACCCCTGGAGTTGTACAACTATTGCATCGGCATGCATGAAAACCTATCGTACACACTTTCTACCTACAGCATCTATAGATATCCCCTCGCCTGACAACTACCGACGCCAATTCAAGTCATACTCTTGTGGGTCCATTCAATGGTTGGAGTACATGGCCCAGGATAAAGATATTTTTCTTCAACATGCTTTGAATAGGGGTGAGAAGGCGTTTGGGCCTTATGTAGATGGATACACACAGATTGACGGTGTTGAGACCGTGTTTGAGTACAACGGTTGTTTCTTCCACGGTTGTAAATCTTGCTTTGTGCCCCAGGCCATGTGTGTCCTAATCCAAAAGACTTTGGGGAAATGTACCAAGAGTTTCAAGACAAATTGGAATCTTTACAGGCTACTTACGGGTTAAAAGTGAATGTGATGTGGGAGCATGAATGGATCGCACTCAAAACGTCTGATCCTCATGTTCGAGCCTTCCTTTCCAGCTTTGACACACCAGAACCAGAATGACTATGATTAAATTCAATATATTTTATTTGAAAAATTAAGCCATTTAACATTTGTGGCATTCTTGAAACATTTGACGTGAGCATATGCCTTGATTACACGGTCTTAAAGGACACATATTTGAACACTTTTGATATTTTCTAACAAAACAAGCTACAACGTTATCATTACTTCTTAAATCATCATTATAAAGAGACATAACATCTTCAAAAGAAACTCCCCGGGCTCTTTGGCATAGGTAGAATACACAGTGTTGACCACATGTAGTGGAAAGGTTATCTTGCACTTGTTTGATGCTGTAGTATATCTTTGATCCATTTTTGGTCAAAAACTCTTTAATAGTTTTGGGGAAATGTGAAAAACCGGGGGGAAAGCCGTAGGAATCAAAAAAAGTTGAGATTTTTCTTCCTCCTTCGTCTTCTAATGTCACAGCTAGCCAATGTTCACCCGGCATGTGTTTAGGACGGGTATTGACAATAAACATGGCAGGCCGCTCCGGCCATTTCTCAATAGGTAATTCATCACAAGCCCACACTCCACAAAATTGTTTTCCAATCAAGCGGGTCATGAGCCCTTCCAGCTCTTAGGTATTCATGTCTTTGCTCAACGATCCTTAATAATAATCCACTAAGACTTGTCTTCGGGCATTCACTTCCAAGATTGAATCAGAGCATGCATAAACAATCATGCTAACTGTACAGGCTAAAGGTGTACAGAAACGCATTTCCAGCCTGAGGTTATCTTGGGACACCACCGACAGATTTCCTGAGGTGTCATCATCAGGTGATAAATTGAAAGCATACAATGCGTAACCCTCTGCAAAATCATTTCTGTCAATAGGTAAAGAGAGATATTTTAGATGCCTCCCGGTAGCCAGGAATAGATTGTAAAATTCTTGCACAGATATGTTGTTATTAAATTGTGGTTGGAAAGCCTTAGCAGGGACCTGACGTCCGTCCTGACAGAGAGCTACATACTCTGCATTGAAGTGTTGAAAATTAAATGGGTTTTTATGTAAGCTGCCCGTATTAGAGGCGTGATCAACCAAACCTATAACCATGTAGCGGGGTAAAGGGCCTAGAAAAAGGTTTTCTTGACTGCAGATTCTACTGCCCACAGGTATGTTAAAGGTTTTCATGGTAATTCTTTGGAGAGTGTAAAGGGCATTTCCTTTCATCAAAGCCTGTGAGTGACCCAGACGAACTGCCGGAGATACAGACACTTTTTAAATAAAAAGCGTTGCCCCCAACACTTTTAAACTAAAGTCACCGTCCTGGGCAGACATCAGACAAAACTCATCCTTGGCCCTGGTTAATTTTAATCTTAAATCAACCCAATTTAAGAGTAAATGTTCTTTAAAGAAAATGTCAGAGTGTATAGGCCCCAGCAGATGAAACTTTCGAGATTCGGCACAGTAGCGAGCGCATGCCTCCAGTCCTTTGTTTGCACCGGTGGAAGGGTCTATCAATTCCATAGAGACTCCTGCAGTATCCTTGCTAAACAACCCGGCGCTGAATTGTGTCTTGAGAGTGTCTTCTGAGTAGTTGAGTAAACACTCCATGATGGCCCTATAAGGGTATGTGGCACTGCTTTGACTGATTACGCGTTCACCCAAAGTCACATCCACTTGGGAGAAGATGGTGGCCAATGGGTAATTAATGAGACTAACTTTGGCATCGTCTGCAATATTAGTACCATCTCTTTTGGTCACTTTTAGACGTAAATGCACCAAGGTGTTGTTGAGGTCCAGATAGTTGTCACGTGGCCTGGTATGAAACATTTTATAGGACCGTTGTCTGTAATGGCAGAGAGCGGGGCTATCTCCACATAACTGGACCTCTCTATTGACTGTTGGGTTAAGGGGGCCGTGAAAAGATCGAGCTCTGTCTTTATAGCTTCAGAGGACATGCGGTGTAAAAGAGCCATGTTGCTTGTTCTTTTAGAAAATACTTCCGAGTATTCTTTTTGTCGTTTTTGGTCCACACCTCCTCACTTTACCACGTCTTTGACTTACTGAGTTTCTTTTAACTGTTAACCTCCGCTTTTTAGGGGCAGGCCTGATCCGGAGGTGCTCTGCAGAGCACTGCCAGAGCCCTGCAAAATGACCTCCAGCAGGTCACAAATGTGCATGTGTCAGCATATGGTCTCACGAGGGCTCTGAGGATCTGGGGGGGAGGTCATTTTGCAGGGCTCTGGCAGTGCTCCTCCTGCTCAAAGGCGGAGGTAGCGGTCCTGCTGCTGGGTTGTTGCCCTCCTACGGCCTCCTCCACGTCTCCTGATGTACTGGCCTGTCTCCTGGTAGCGCCTCCATGCTCTGGACACTACGCTGACAGACACAGCAAACCTTCTTGCCACAGCTCGCATTGATGTGCCATCCTGGATGAGCTGCACTACCTGAGCCACTTGTGTGGGTTGTAGACTGCGTCTCATGCTACCACTAGAGTGAGAGCACCGCCAGCATTCAAAAGTGACCAAAACATCAGCCAGGAAGCATAGGAACTGAGAAGTGGTCTGTGGTCACCACCTGCAGAACCACTCCTTTATTGGGGGTATCTTGCTAATTGCCTATAATTTCCACCTTTTGTCTATTCCATTTGCACAACAGCATGTGAAATTTATTGTCAATCAGTGTTGCTTCCTAAGTGGACAGTTTGATTTCACAGAAGTGTGATTGACTTGGAGTTACATTGTGTTGATTAAGTGTTCCCTTTATTTTTTTGAGCAGTGTATATGAAGAGAGGTTTTGGTGGGTCTAAAGTGGAGTTTTACAATCGTTTTACCATAAGTAAATTCAATGTTTTCGTTCTGATCCGTTTTAAGCTCAACCAGAATGTTTTCAATATATTTCTTGCTTACAGGTACGTAGTGTGGCTTGTCGTAGTTAACAGTGACTATATCACCATCCTTTCCATCTATATGATCTGTTCTCAGGAGGGGCACATAACTGTCTCCTACCCTTTGATAGGATATGATGTCGGTATACACAAATATGTTGTAAAACCCTGCATGTATATCCGCAGGGAATGGGAATAATTTATCTTTCATATACGTCCATTTATTGGGACCCATCCCCAACATGTAGGCTAAATTACCACTGGTCTTTATACCCCCATCAGCATCCCCTGAGATTTGTACACATTTATGTATAGGGTTGTAGATCAAGAGTATTTCTACATTGTTCAGGGTTAGGAGTTCATTCAACTCTGAGACGATCCTGTCGACGGTTCTATAGAACCCTTTTTTAAGCTTAATAAGTTTCGGAGGTTCCGATATCCTTTTGCAATAAAAATCACGGTCCTTGTCCTTGATATTATACCAGCTATGGGGGTATGTAATCTCGATGAGACCTACTTCCCAGGCCTCTGATAACTCTATAGTCTTTGGAAAATTGGTTGTATAATTCGAACTTTGGTTATTACGATATACTGTATATGTGCAGACGTATTACTGGGGAGAGTCAGGTAGAAGCCGCTGTGTTCCATGATGCACTCCTGTGTACACGCGAATGATGTTGTATTTATCATGCATAAGGGTTTAAGTTAAACCCTATGCCTCCACCACATCGTGCTCTAATACCCAACTGTTGAACTTTTGGGGCCAATTTTTCCAGCGGACCAGCACCCATTTTTGACCCTTTTCTCTCTTTTGATCTAGAATCTCCTCCACGTGAAAGACTTGGTCTTTACCCAACTGTACCTTCTGTAATTCCTTCTCATAAAAAGATCCCTCTATAAGCTCCCCGTCATAATCTTTTAACTTGTAGACAGGGGGTATACGCGGTAGACATTCGGTAACGGTGAACACCTGAACGCTGTAACCGTGCTCATATTTTTTGTCGAGAACACCCCTCAACTTGGATATACATACCAAGTACCCCACTATGAATTTAAAATCATTTTTTTTCTTACGGCGAAGGGGGAACAAGCCATACAGATTTTTAAAGACTTGAAAAGAGTTTTCAGAAGAGACCTCGGAGGGCTTCATCCGTATACTCTTATGGTAGCTGTTGTTGTACCCCTTTACTAAATCTTGAACTATATCGATATATCTATGCGTGTTGTGAGCTGTAAAATATCTCCACATCCGGTCCTTCAGAGTTCTGTTAAAGCGTTCAACAACTGAAGCTTTCAAATCCGAGCCTGTGGCAAAATGTACTATATTGTGCTTCTTCATGAGTTTCTGAAAAGTATTATAAAAATTAAAAAATCCGCCATCAGTCTGCACTTTCTTGGGGGCTCCTCCTTCCTTCAAGATAGAGTCAAAGGCCCGGGTCACCTCAGCCCCGCTCGTATTTTTTAAGACCCTTACAAATGCTATTTTAGAGAAAATATCTATAACCGTTAGCATGTAGCAATTTCCATAATTTTTATCTGCAAGGGCCTGCATGTCACATAGATCCGCCTGAAACTTGGACAAGGGATGAGTAGAAAAAACTATATTTCTTCTAAATTGTTTTCGTACAGGTTTATGTAGAGTATAAGCATCCTGCTCTGCTAACCACTCATTCACTTGAGCAGTGCTTAACCGGCTACCTGTTTCTTCGGCTATAGCTCTCTGTAAACGCTCCTTACCCCCATAAGACCCAGGGTTAGAGGGGGTATAATAAATGTTTTTCAACATCTGCTCCGCCATCCTTCTTGCCTCTCTGAGGTACAATAACGTTAATGAGCCCCTTTCAAATAACGACATTTCATTTTCACTTGGAATTTTTATATTTTTTGCAAACATCAAGTATTATGTATACAGACAATTCAGGATTCGTTGCAGGATACTTGTCCCCGTTTTCTCAACGATCCAAGCATGCAACACCTTGTATATTTGGTTTAGATTTACAGGCTTGTGTCGTTGAATTTTTAAAACACACATCCGCTATATAAGTATATAAACAACAAATATGATACATGTTAAAATGAAACGGTGTTTCACACAAATAAAGTAAAATCTTAGACAAGGTTGTTTCTAGTTCTTCAGAAACATCCACAAGACGGGATACCAGTTGTGTCCATTGTAGACTCTCGCCCGTAAGTCGTACATGATTTGCTCCATTTTTAGCACACGCTCTACATTAGCCCAGGTATTTATTGTGTGTTGTGCAGAACGATACATTGTTAATTTTATTTTCAATAATTTGATGCATAACATTTGTAAGTTCTCTCAAAATAAAAAATGTATTTATTCTCTCTAACATCGTATGCATATAGTTACCCATTGCTTTTCATCTAAATAACAAAATATGTATTGTCACTCGGTCTCTTGGGGTTTATTGAGCCAGAAAGTCACCACATCAGCCACCACAGCTTCCCGGTATTTGTTGTCATCCACCAGGGTGTGTCGGATATCTTTGAGTTTCTCGTGGATGTAGATCGCCTCCATCAGTTAATGTAGGAAAGCCTTAGTTACCCCGTAAACTCTGGGAATAGACGGCACAAGACCCATAGACTCCAGGGCTCTGACCAGCGAAGGTATAAACCTGCAGGACCACAGTCTTTTCACCAGCTCCTCAAAATGGTTGAAGAAGTAGTATCTTGGGGGCATGTATAGGCACGGATGACGGCGCTGCCTGGGGTGATTGATCTCACAACCGATGCATTGTTCTCATATACTCTCCAATCACCACGTCTAAAAGTGTGGCTACAGAGGCCTTGATGGTGTCCACAAAAATACACTGCTCAAAAAAATAAAGGGAACACTTAAACAACACAATGTAACTCCAAGTCAATCACACTTCTGTGAAATCAAACTGTCCACTTAGGAAGCAACACTGATTGACAATAAATTTCACATGCTGTTGTGCAAATGGAATAGACAAAAGGTGGAAATTATAGGCAATTAGCAAGACACCCCCAATAAAGGAATGGTTCTGCAGGTGGTGACCACAGACCACTTCTCAGTTCCTATGCTTCCTGGCTGATGTTTTGGTCACTTTTGAATGCTGGCGGTGCTTTCACTCTAGTGGTAGCATGAGACGGAGTCTACAACCCACACAAGTGGCTCAGGTAGTGGGAGGAGCAAGGAGGAGCACTGCCAGAGCCCTGCAAAATGACCTCCAGCAGGCCACAAATGTGCATGTGTCAGCATATGGTCTCACAAGGGGTCTAAGGATCTCATCTCGGTACCTAATGGCAGTCAGGCTACCTCTGGCAAGCACATGGAGGTCTGTGCGGCCCCACAAAGAAATGCCACCCCATACCATGACTGACCCACCGCCAAACCGGTCATGCTGGAGGATGTTGCAGGCAGCAGAACGTTCTCCACGGCGTCTCCAGACTCTGTCACGTCTGTCCCATGTGCTCAGTGTGAACCTGCTTTCATCTGGGAAGAGCACAGGGCGCCAGTGGCGAATTTGCCAATCTTGGTGTTCTCTGGCAAATGCCAAACGTCCTGCACGGTGTTGGGCTGTAAGCACAAGCCCCACCTGTGGACGTCGGGCCCTCATACCACCCTCATGGAGTCTGTTTCTGACCGAATGAGCAGACACATGCACATTTGTGGCCTGCTGGAGGTCATTTTGCTCCTTGCACAAAGGCGGAGGTAGCGGTCCTGCTGCTGGGTTGTTGCCCTCCTACGGCCTCCTCCACGTCTCCTGATGTACTGGCCTGTCTCCTGGTAGCGCCTCCATGCTCTGGACACTACGCTGACAGACACAGCAAACCTTCTTGCCACAGCTCGCATTGATGTGCCATCCTGGATGAGCTGCACTACCTGAGCCACTTGTGTGGGTTGTAGACTCCGTCTCATGCTACCACTAGAGTGAAAGCACCGCCAGCATTCAAAAGTGACCAAAACTTCAGCCAGGAAGCATAGGAACTGAGAAGTGGTCTGTGGTCACCCCCTGCAGAACCACTCCTTTATTGGGGGTGTCTTGCTAATTGCCTATAATTTCCACCTTTTGTCTATTCCATTTGCACAACAGCATGTGAAATTTATTGTCAATCAGTGTTGCTTCCTAAGTGGACAGTTTGATTTCACAGAAGTGTGATTGACTTGGAGTTACATTGTGTTGTTTAAGTGTTCCCTTTATTTTTTTGAGCAGTGTAGTACTGACCACCCCATCAAACACATCCTCAGGCTGTGTACATGTAGGGGGTGTCGGGTGTCTTGCCTGGGGGGAGTAGAATGCTGGGCTGCGAGGCATAGAGTCCTTAGGGTCTGGCCCCCATGACGTATCGGAGTCCTGGTATGTTGTATGAATATCCATGGTATATGGTGAAATTAAGAACCGGACCCTTCTGAGGATGACCCTTCTTGGGGTTCCTTTGAATCATAATCCTCAGGATTCTAATATATTATGCACTTCCTTAGCCGAACAATGCTCTGCCATTGTTGGCTCTGTACAAAAAGAGCATCCACCAACTCTAACATTTTCAATTCCATTAGATCCCAACTTTTAAAAGGAATAAGCATGCGCAACCTAAAATCCCCAGTCAGGCCACCATCACGAATGTTTTGGTTGCGGGTTTCCTCGTTGCTGATATAGAACTCCACGCATCCACATGGAAGTCCATTCTTTCTTTGTGTTTTCACCCTGTGAAATACTCTTCCTGAGGAGTCAGGGGTACCTTCCCAACGGGTCTCGTAGCCCGTAAACACGCTATATCCCTTTGTGATAACTCTCAGTTCGGGACACACAACCTTGCGAAAAACCAGCCAGTCTTCAAGCCCGTAGTCCACTCCTAAAGTCTGGTCTGTATTTTCTTCTCCTTCAGCTACGGTAGTTTCACTCTACAGGCCTGGTAATCAAACTGATACCCCCATTGCTGTCCATTAGACATCCTCACTTGATCTTTCAGCGCAGTTGCGGGCGGTATTTGGGTTCTATACACACACTTAGAAACCGCTTTTTTGGCACATCGTATATTGTTGCCTTATACGTGGCCCTTTCTCTATGTTTCAGCCGTGGTCCTGCTTCCGTTGTTACGGTCATCACTGCTTTGCCACTGATCACAAAATCCATGTTTATTTTTAAAATCTTGTTTAGTGTTCTGGGGCAGCATGGGTTGTTCTGGGTCTTATTTATAGTGGGTCTGCCACCAAATACAATCCCCCCCGGACCTTCCTGCTTCATAGACAACAACCCTAAGGGCAATAAAATAGGGGGGTGTGGGGCCATCCGTTTGAAATGTTCAAACACATCCCCCCCAGTTCAACGAGGTCCCTACACATCAATCATCATGACAACTTCAAAGGAATAGATGCAGTATAGACATACATTAACACACACTCTAACACCTGACAACAAGAACAGGATGCCCTTATTTGGGCATAACCACGTGACACCTTCCCGCCAGGATGTCCTGACCGGATGCCCATATTTGGGCATGTTCGCATCATCCAGACATAGGGTCATAAATCAAACGTTTGACGCGCGCCGTCTACTTTATTCTCTCTCCCCTTATATTAAAAGCAGTTTAACGTGTAAGCACTATTATAGCGTTTACATCAATCAGTGGTTCAAACCACACACGATCCAAGACAATTTTCTGTTGTAACTGATGAAAAGCAAAACAGCAGTGTAGAGGAATACAATTCCAGTTCAATTTTAATGCGAATTTACAGTGCAAACAGAACTACAAAGCCCAAAATTACTCAACACATCAAACCACTAAGGAGTTATATATATATATATAAGTTAGATAAAAACACAAGTTAAATCAACATGGTTAAAACAGGGCTGTAGGCAGCACAATAACACTATCATTATATCATTATGATTACTCTTCATTCCACGTGTCTCAAAGAAACAGCTAGTGCACTGCCCAGTGTGCAATCACAGCACATGCAACAATGGGAAAGGGTCGTGCAACAGGAGTCAAAACATAACTGAACTCAGAGATTCAAAGCTTTGATGTGGTTTTCAAAATGGTATTCATATTAGTGGATGTAACTTAAGCGTCTTGTGTTTTGTTTCAATGGAGAACATCAATGGCTTGGTCAGCATTGGTAGTAGTGGGGTGTTAAAACTAAGAATGTTCTCTCTAGTGACTAGTGTTAGTGATTCTGTCTGTTTTCAGCCTCTCCTTATTCTACATTTGAGTCTTCAAGTATTTACATTAATCCTTCACGTTTGAGCAGGAAACCTCAGAATATACATCACTCTGCATCTCAAAGCCCTGATTTCCAATTTAAAGCACTCCTTTTGACCAGAGAACTAAGTAGGAAAGTAACACACTAAGTAGGAAACAGGGTGCCATTTGGGACGCAAATGGTGAATAATAAACTTCCCTCTCCTGGGAGGACCTTTCACCATGCATCATTCAGAAGGGCAGAAAATGTAGTGTTGAGTATCCTTCTCATTCACTTTCAACTTCACAGCAGCCTTGCCTTCTACAGCAACTTCAATAAATAGATCATTAATAACTTATGTCCTTCAATCTCCGTGTCCATCTATCTACTACAGCATGTCAGGTTTTTAAAATCACAAGCAACTAGTGATATTTTTGTAACATCTGTATAAAAGTGTTCAGAAATTCCAATACTTCAACATTTCACATTAGTAATAATGGAAAAAAAAAAATCAACACTATAGTATTTACTATACATAAAGATAAAGAAACAAATGAGGAATTAGTAAGAAAAAGGGAAAATACGAGGGGGAAAATAAATCCAAAATAAGCGGATGGTACATTCCACACTTTGCTTAGTGTTGGGGGTGGGGGGGGGGGAGTCAGGGATTCCATAAATATATTCATGCGTATTAGTGTATAAGTCACACATCCATGTTAACAAAACAAACGTCAGTCACATTTTATTCAAGTTTTGGTCTTTGTAATGGTTAGCTATGCGTAGTGATGTCATTAGTCATATACTGTACATTGAGTGAGCATATTGTTCTCCCTTCAAGCATCACAGCCACACACTCCCCGGGCATGCCTAGAAAGAGCTGGTTAGGGAAGTAAGTGTCATATACAATTCCCATAGATCTATGTACAGCTACGGAACAAGAAGGCCAGGAGAGGTATCATCCCTCTGGAGGGTTTTTATTCATCTATTCAGCTCATCTCAGCTGTGTTTCAGGTGCCATGCAGAGTTCATTTACATTGGCAGGAAAAGGAGGGAACACCAGAGGGAGAGGATATAGCAGGAAAGGTGTTTCTAGAACGGTTTCTTCCTTATAAAGCACTTGCCGCCATCACAGCACTGCTCTCAGATAGCATAACTCTCTCTTCCCTCTCAATCGCTCTACAGCACTTAACCTACAAGGCAAGGCAGAGCGTCAAGGAGAGTTCCATAGTGTTTGTTCAGCTAATGTTAAGAAGTGCTGTACTAGCTAGCTACCATCTGTGTAAGTAGAAGCAGATTGCCAAGGATGACAGAGCAAGCAGAAGGCATTAAAAACAAAACAAGGAATGTTAAGGTGTAACGTCTGTCACTGTAGTAACATACTTCAAAGGAATTTTACATAAATAAATTAAAAAGTATGCCCTTTGAGGCACTCTATGACAGGCATGCTGCTAAAGTAGCAGACTAAACTAAATTCCGATTTACACTCAACTGGGTTTAATCGGCTACTGCTAAAGGTGACAGAACACATTTTCTGTCACCCAATTCGTCTCCTGAAGGGTGTGGGGTGAAGGTGGGGGAGGTGTAACAGAGGAATGAGAGCAGGAACAAATCATACAAAGACAGCGAGGGGAAAGAGCATCATTCATTCTTCCACACTGAGGAGAGGTTCCTGGATGCCTTCCTCTCCCTTTCCCCTAGAGGGAGCCACTCCATCACTCGCGGGAACGGCCTACGATAGCCAGGATGTAGAGGAAAATGTTGATGATGTCGGTGTAGAGGTTGAGAGCGGCAAAGATGTACTCCTCTGGACTCAGAGCCAGCTTCTTGTTGCCCAGGAGGAGCTGGGTGTCCACAGCCAAGAACTACAACACAGAACATGGAGTCAGGAATAATTATTTCAAGGCAATCAGTCACGTAGGAATGAATCGTAACTCTTGCATACAGATCTGAGTATTTTGGTATTTTTTTATTAGGATCCCCATTAGCTGGTGCAAAAGCAGCAGCTACTCTTCCTGGGGTCCACACAAAAAAAGACATTTTCTGTATTAATATACAAGAACAGAAATGGCACATGTAGCCTACATATCAATAGATACACACAAACTCTCTTGGTCAAATAGGGGAGAGTAGGTACATCATCAGGATTTGCAGGTTAGGATTCAGCCCGTTATGCTGATGTTTTTCTAAAGCCTCAAGTTCTTAAAATGTTAACAGTGATGTTCTGCCATACTGCATTAGCCTGAAATCATCATATAGACTATACTGAATAAAATATCAATCATTTAGTAATGTTCTCGTCTTTAAATGGTCTTTCTTCATCCCCGCTCTCCTTCGCGTCCCACAACCATTGGTATTCATCCCTCTCTTCGGTATATCCCTCTCTTTCATCTGTCCTTCTCCCTCCCTCCCTCCCTCCCTCCCTCTAGTATGTCTTATGTCACCGTTTCCATGCTTTCCTCCAGGTATCATTAAAGGTCACTGGGCCCGCTTTTCCACCCCTTCTCTCCATATGTCCTTCCTTATTTTTTTTAGGCAAGTCAGTTAAGAACAAATTATTATTTACAATGATGGCCTACCCCAGCCAAACCCAGATGACGCAGGGCCAAATGTGCTCCGCCCTATGGGACTCCCAATCACAGCCGGCTGTGATTCAGCCTGGATTCGAACCAGGGACTGTCGTGACGCCTCTTGCACTTAGATGCAGTGCCTTAGACCGCTGCGCCACTCGGGAGCCTTATTCCTCCATCCTCACCAACACGCTGTCCTCTCCCCACCCCCTCTCTCTCCATCCTCACCAACACGCTGTCCTCTCCCCACCCCCTCTCTCTCCATCCTCACCAACACGCTGTCCTCTCCCCCATCCCTCTCTCTCCATCCTCACCAACATGCTGTCCTCTCCCCACCCCCTCTCTCTCCATCCTCACCAACATGCTGTCCTCTCCCCCATCCCCTCTCTCCATCCTCACCAACACTGTCCTCTCCCCATCCCCTCTCCATCCTCACCAAACCAACACACAGTCCTCTTCCCATCCCTTTTCTTCCCTCAGAATCCCTTTATACTGCCTTGGTTTAAGGTGAATGAGAGTTTTGGTGAGTCTGACTGGCTCCCATCACTGACTGATGGCATCACTAAGGTCATTTTCTTCCCTTTTCGAGTTTCCAAAATGTAGCACCGTTTTTTAAATTCTTGCTTCGTTCCCACTTTTCGACTCTACAGATGAAATTATCTCAGTTTTCCACCACTGCCTGGGCCCAGTCAAACAGCAGCCTGATAACCCGGTCACATGTCCAGACAATTGGACTCAGTCAGTTCCTGTCCCGCTGAGCTTTTATGCTGTTAGAGCTCAATGTGTATAGCCCTGCCTCAACCTTCTCATTTTGCAACCATCCCATTGACCATACAAGAAAAATGACAGATGTACTTGATAAACAATAGAGACCCTCTAAAATAAAGCTTTCTCTTCCTGGGATTAAACTATGCCACGTCTCATTAATACTTATGCAGGTGACACAGTGGTGGTGGATGAGTTGACTGCCCCCCCTTACAAAGCTGTTTGAGCAATTTGAATGAAAACTGCTATTCATATGCAGCCCATTATTGATGCAGTCAAGTGACTCTACTTACACAGGTAAAGAGCAGGGCTCCCAGGGAGGCGTAGACGATGTGGAGGATCCTGTGGCGGATGAAGATGCAGAGGATGGAGAAGAGCAGCAGGACGATCAGACACACGAACAGAACGCCCCGGCAAGAAGTGAAGTCATACTTGCTCTGGATTGGGGTAGAAAACAAGGAAATTAGGGATTGTCAAGGATTGTTATTGAGTTGAGGTTAAAGCCTCCGCAAGTTCCTAAATTCTCACAGGTTCAGAACATAGTTTCTCAATTGTCAAGGCTATGGGCTAGCATGTGTTAGTTATAGCACGCGATAATACATGATAGTAATAGTACGTGATAGTAATAGCACGTGATATTTACAGTACACGACAGTAAGTGATATTTTCAGTACACGACAGTAAGTGATATTTTCAGTACGTGATATTTACAGTACGTGATATTGACAGTACGTGACAGTAGGCGACAGTACGCAATATTTACAGTACGTGATATTGACAGTACGCGATATTTACAGTACGCGACAGTAAGTGATATTTTCAGTACGCGATCTTTACAGTACGCGACAGTAGGCGATCTTTACAGTACGTGATATTTACAGTGCGTGATATTACGCTATATTTATAGTAAGCGATGGTAATAGTAGGCGATAGTAAGCGATGGTAATAGTAGGCGATAGTAAGCGATGGTAATAGTAGGCGATAGTAAGCGATGGTAATAGTAGGCGATAGTAAGCGATGGTAATAGTAGGCGATAGTAGGCGATGGTAATAGTAGGCGATAGTAGGCGATGGTAATAGTAGGCGATAGTAGGCGATGGTAATAGTAGGCGATAGTAAGCGATGGTAATAGTAGGCGATAGTAGGCGATGGTAATAGTAGGCGATAGTAGGCGATGGTAATAGTAGGCGATAGTAAGCGATGGTAATAGTAGGCGATAGTAGGCGATGGTAATAGTAGGCGATAGTAGGCGATGGTAATAGTAGGCGATAGTAAGCGATGGTAATAGTAGGCGATAGTAAGCGATGGTAATAGTAGGCGATAGTAAGCGATGGTAATAGTAGGCGATAGTAGGCGATGGTAATAGTAGGCGATAGTAGGCGATGGTAATAGTAGGCGATAGTAGGCGATGGTAATAGTAGGCGATAGTAGGCGATGGTAATAGTAGGCGATGGTAATAGTAGGCGATGGTAAGCGATGGTAATAGTAGGCGATAGTAAGCGATGGTAATAGTAGGCGATAGTAAGCGATGGTAATAGTAGGCGATAGTAGGCGATGGTAATAGTAGGCGATAGTAAGCGATGGTAATAGTAGGCGATAGTAAGCGATGGTAATAGTAGGCGATAGTAAGCGATGGTAATAGTAGGCGATAGTAGGCGATGGTAATAGTAGGCGATGGTAATAGTAGGCGATGGTAATAGTAAGCGATGGTAATAGTAGGCGATAGTAAGCGATGGTAATAGTAGGCGATAGTAGGCGATGGTAATAGTAGGCGATGGTAATAGTAGGCGATGGTAATAGTAGGCGATGGTAATAGTAGGCGATAGTAAGCGATGGTAATAGTAGGCGATAGTAAGCGATGGTAATAGTAGGCGATGGTAGGCGATGGTAATAGTAGGCGATAGTAGGCGATGGTAATAGTAGGCGATGGTAAGCGATGGTAATAGTAGGCGATGGTAAGCGATGGTAATAGTAGGCGATGGTAGGCGATGGTAATAGTAGGCGATGGTAGGCGATGGTAATAGTAGGCGATGGTAGGCGATGGTAATAGTAGGCGATGGTAGGCGATGGTAATAGTAGGCGATGGTAAGCGATGGTAGGCGATGGTAAGCGATGGTAGGCGATGGTAAGCGATGGTAAGCGATGGTAAGCGATGGTAGGCGATGGTAAGCGATGGTAATAGTAGGCGATGGTAAGCGATGGTAATAGTAGGCGATGGTAAGCGATGGTAATAGTAGGCGATGGTAAGCGATGGTAATAGTAGGCGATGGTAAGCGATGGTAATAGTAGGCGATGGTAAGCGATGGTAATAGTAGGCGATGGTAAGCGATGGTAATAGTAGGCGATGGTAAGCGATGGTAATAGTAGGCGATAGTAAGCGATGGTAATAGTAGGCGATAGTAAGCGATGGTAATAGTAGGCGATAGTAAGCGATGGTAATAGTAGGCGATAGTAAGCGATGGTAATAGTAGGCGATGGTAATAGTAGGCGATGGTAATAGTAGGCGATAGTAAGCGATGGTAATAGTAGGCGATAGTAAGCGATGGTAATAGTAGGCGATAGTAAGCGATGGTAATAGTAGGCGATGGTAATAGTAGGTGATAGTAAGTGATAGTAATAGTAGGTGATAGTAAGTGATATTAATAGTAGGTGATAGTAAGTGATAGTAACAGTAGGTGATAGTAAGTGATAGTAATAGTAGGTGATAGTTATAGTACGTGATAGTAATAATATGCAATATTTATAGTAGGTGATAGTTATAGTAGGCGATAGTAAGCGATAGTAATAGTAGGTGATCGAAAGCGATAGTAATAGTAGGTGATCGAAAGCGATAGTAATAGCAGGTGATAGGTGATAGGTATATAGTAGGTGATAGTAGGCGATAGCTATTGTAGGTGATAGTTATAGTAGGTGATAGTAATACGCAATATTTATAGTAGGTGATAGTCATAGTACGCAATATTTATAGTAGGTGATAGTTATAGTAGGTGATAGTAGGTGATAGTAAGTGATAGTTATAGTACGTGATAGTAATAATATGCAATATTTATAGTGCGTGATAGGTATAGTACGTGATAGGTATAGTACGTGATAGGTATAGTAAGTGATAGTAATAGTAGGTGATAGTAATAGTAGGTGAAAGTAATAATACGCAATATTTATAGTAGGTGATAGTGTAGTAGGTGATAGTGTAGTAGGTGATAGATATTGTAGGTGATAGTTATAGTAAGTGATAGTTATAGGTGATAGTAATAGTAGGTGATAGTTATAGTACGTGATAGTAATAATACGCAATATGTATAGTAGGTGATAGATATTGTAGGGATAGTTATTGTAGGTGATAGTAAGTGATCGTGATAGTAAGTGATAGTTATAGTATGTGATAGTAATAATACGCAATATTTATAGTAGGTGATAGTTATAGTAGGTGATAGTAATAATACGCAATATTTATAGTAGGTGATAGTCATAGTACGTGATAGGTGATAGTTATAGTAGGTGATAGCAGGTGATAGCTATAGTAAGTGATAGTTATAGTAGGTGATAGTAAGTGATCGTGATAGTAAGTGATAGTTATAGTAGGTGATAGTTATAATATGCTATATTTATAGTAGGTGATAGTTATAGTAAGTGATAGTTATAGTAAGTGATAGTAAAAGTAGGTGACAGGTGATAGTTATAGTAGGTGATAGCAGGTGATAGCTATAGTAAGTGATAGTGATAGTAGGTGATAGTTATAGTAGGTGATAGTAATAATACGCAATATTTATAGTAGGTGATATTTATAGTAGGTGATAGTCATAGTACGTGATAGTAAAAGTAGGTGATAGGTCAAATCAAATCAAATTTTATTTGTCACATACACATGGTTAGCAGATGTTAATGCGAGTGTAGCGAAATGCTTGTGCTGCTAGTTCCGACAATGCAGTAATAACCAACAAGTAATCTAACCTAACAATTCCACAACTACTACCTTATACACACAAGCGTAAAGGGATAAAGAATATGTACATAAAGATATATGAATGAGTGATGGTACAGAACGGCATAGGCAAGATGCAGTAGATGGTATAGAGTACAGTATATACATATGAGAAGAGTAATGTAGGGTATGTAAACATAAAGTGGCATAGTTTAAAGTGGCTAGTGATACATGTATTACATAAAGATGGCAAGATGCAGTAGATGATATAGAGTACAGTATATACATATGAGATGAGTAATGTAGGGTATGTAAACATTATATTAAGTGGCATTGTTTAAAGTGGCTAGTGGTACATTTTTACATAATTTCCATCAATTCCCATTATTAAAGTGGCTGGAGTTGAGTCAGTATGTTGGCAGCGGCCACTAAATGTTAGTGGTGGCTGTTTAACAGTCTGATGGCCTTGAGATAGAAGCTGTTTTTCAGTCTCTCGGTCCCTGCTTTGATGCACCTGTACTGACCTCGCCTTCTGGATGATAGCAGGGTGAACAGGCAGTGGCTTGGGTGGTTGTTGTCCTTGATGATCTTTATGGCCTTCCTGTGACATTGGGTGGTGTAGGTGTCTTGGAGGGCAGGTAGTTTGCCCCCGGTGATGCGTTGTGCAGACCTCACTACCCTCTGGAGAGCCTTACGGTTGTGGGCGGAGCAGTTGCCGTACCAGGCGGTGATACAGCCCGACAGGATGCTCTCGATTGTGCATCTGTAGAAGTTTGTGAGTGCTTTTGGTGACAAGCCGAATTTCTTCAGCCTCCTGAGGTTGAAGAGGCGCTGCTGCGCCTTTTTCACAACGCTGTCTGTGTGGGTGGACCAATTCAGTTTGTCCGTGATGTGTACACCGAGGAACTTAAAACTTACTACCCTCTCCACTGCTCTCCCGTTGATGTGGGTAGGGGGGTGCTCCCTCTGCTGTTTCCTGAAGTCCACAATCATCTCCTTTGTTTTGTTGACGTTGAGTGTGAGGTTATTTTACTGACACCACACTCCGAGGGCCCTCACCTCCTCCCTGTAGGCCGTCTCGTCGTTGTTGGTAATCAAGCCTACCACTGTAGTGTCATCCGCAAACTTGATGATTGAGTTGGAGGCGTGCATGGCCACGCAGTCGTGGGTGAACAGGGAGTACAGGAGAGGGCTCAGAACGCACCCTTGTGGGGCCCCAGTGTTGAGGATCAGCGGGGTGGAGATGTTGTTACCTACCCTCACCACTGGGGGTGGCCCGTCAGGAAGTCCAGGACCCAGTTGCACAGGGCGGGGTCGAGACCCAGGGTCTCAAGCTTGATGACGAGTTTGGAGGGTACTATGGTGTTAAATGCTGAGCTGTAGTCGATGAACAGCATTCTCACATAGGTATTCCTCTTGTCCAGATGGGTTAGGGCAGTGTGCAGTGTGGTTGCGATTGCGTCGTCTGTGGACCTATTGGGTCGGTAAGCAAATTGGAGTGGGTCTAGGGTGTCCGGTAGGGTGGAGGTGATATGGTCCTTGACTAGTCTCTCAAAGCACTTCATGATGACGGAAGTGAGTGCTACGGGGCGGTAGTCGTTTAGCTCAGTTACCTTAGCTTTCTTGGGAACAGGAACAATGGTGGCCCTCTTGAAGCATGTGGGAACAGCAGACTGGGATAAGGATTGATTGAATATGTCCGTAAACACACCAGCCAGCTGGTCTGCGCATGCTCTGAGGACGCGGCTGGGAATGCCGTCTGGGCCTGCAGCCTTGCGAGGGTTAACACGTTTAAATGTTTTACTCACCTCGGCTGCAGTGAAGGAGAGCCCGCAGGTTTTGGTAGCGGGCCGTGTCAGTGGCACTGTATTGTCCTCAAAGCGAGCAAAAAAGTTATTTAGCCTGTCTGGGAGCAAGACATCCTGGTCCGCGACGGGGCTGGTTTTCTTTTTGTAATCCGTGATTGACTGTAGACCCTGCCACATACCTCGTGTCTGAGCTGTTGAATTGCGACTCTATTTTGTCTCTGTACTGGGACTTAGCTTGTTTGATTGCCTTGCGGAGAGAATAGCTACACTGTTTGTATTCGGTCATGTTTCCGGTCACCTTGCCCTGGTTAAAAGCAGTGGTTTGCGCTTTCAGTTTCACGCGAATGCTGCCGTCAATCCACGGTTTCTGGTTTGGGAATGTTTTAATCGTTGCTGTGGGTACGACATCGTCAATGCACTTTCTAATGAACTCGCTCACCGAATCAGCATATTCGTCAATGTTGTTGTTGGACGCAATGCGGAACATATTCCAATCCGCGTGATCGAAGCAGTCTTGAAGCGTGGAATCAGATTGGTCGGACCAGCGTTGAACAGACCTGAGCGAGGGAGCTTGTTGTTTTAGTTTCTGTTTGTAGGCTGGAAGCAACAAAATGGAGTCGTGGTCAGCTTTTCCGAAAGGAGGGCGGGGGAGGGCCTTATATGCGTCGCAGAAGTTAGTATAACAATGATCCAAGGTTTTACCAGCCCTGGTAGCACAATCGATATGCTGATAGAATTTAGGGAGTTTTGTTTTCAGATTAGCCTTGTTAAAATCCCCAGCTACGATGAATGCAGCCTCAGGGTGTGTGGTTTCCAGTTTACAAAGAGTCAGATAAAGTTTGTTCAGGGCCATCGATGTGTCTGCTTGGGGGGGAATATATACGGCTGTGATTATAATCGAAGAGAATTCCCTTGGTAGATAATGCGGTCGACATTTGATTGTGAGGAGTTCTAGATCAGGTGAACAGAATGACTTGAGTTCATGTATGTTGTTATGATCACACCACGTCTCGTTAATCATAAGGCATACACCCCCGCCCCTCTTCTTACCAGAAAGATGTATGTTTCTGTCGGCGCGATGCGTGAAGAAACCAGCTGGCTGCACCGACTCCGTTAGCGTCTCTTGAGTTAGCCATGTTTCCGTGAAGCAGAGAACGTTACAATCTCTGATGTCTCTCTGGAATGTTACCCGTGCTCGGATTTCATCAACCTTATTGTCAAGAGACTGGACATTGGCGAGTAGTATGCTAGGGAGTGGAGCGCAATGTGCCCGTCTCCGAAGCCTGACCAGGAGACCGCTACGTTTGCCCCTTTTACGGCGTCGCATAGGGTCGCCGGCTGGGATCAGATCCATTGTATTGGGTGGAAGGCAAAACACTGGATCCGTTTCGGGAAAGTCATATTCCTGGTTGGAACGATGGTGAGTTGACGTTGCTCTTATATTCAGTAGTTCCTCCCGACTGTATGTAATGAAACCTAAGATTACCTGGGGTACCAATGTAAGGAATAACACATAAAAAAACAAAATACTGCATATTTTCCAAGGAACGCGAAGCGAGGCGGCCATCTCGGTCGGCGCCGGAAGTAGGATGGTGTAGGTGATAGTTATATTAGGTGACAGCAGGTGATAGCTATAGTATCACCTGCTGTCACCTAGGTGATAGTAATAGTAGGTGATAGTTAAAGTAGGTGATAGTCAAAGTAGGTGATAGTCAAAGTAGGTGATAGTAATAATACACAATATTTATAGTTGGTGATAGTTATATAAGGTGATAGTTATATAAGGTGATAGTAATAATATGCAATAGTTATAGTAGGTGATAGTTATAGGGGACAGTTATAGTAGGTGATAGTAATAATACACAATATTTATAGTAGGTGATATTTATAGTCGGTGATAGTAATAGAAGGTGATAGTTATAGTAGGTGATAGTAATAATACGCAATATTTATAGTAGGTGATAGTGTAGTAGGTGATAGATATTGTAGGTGATAGTGTAGTAGGTGATAGATATTGTAGGTGATATAGTAGGTGATAGTTATAGTTATAGGTGATAGTAATAGTAGGTGATAGTTATAGTATGTGATAGTAATAATACGCACTATTTATAGTAGGTGATAGTTATAGTATGTGATAGTAATAATAGGTAATATTTATAGTAGGTGATAGTTATAGTAAGTGATAGTAATAGTAGGTGATAGTAAGTGATAGTTATAGTAGGTGATAGTTATAATATGCTATATTTATAGTAGGTGATAGTTATAGTAAGTGATAGTTATAGTAAGTGATCGTAAAAGTAGGTGATAGGTGATAGTTATAGTAGGTGATAGCAGGTGATAGCTATAGTAAGTGATAGTAAGTAATAGTAGGTGATAGTTATAGTATGTGATAGTAATAATACGCAATATTTATAGTAGGTGATATTTATAGTAGGTGATAGTCATAGTAAGTGATAGTTATAGTAAGTGATAGTAAAAGTAGGTGATAGGTGATAGTTATAGTAGGTGATAGCAGGTGATAGCTATAGTAAGTGATAGTCATAGTAGGCGATAGTAAGTGATAGTTATAGTACCTGATAGTTAGTAGGTGATAGTTATAGTATGTGATAGTAATAATACGCAATATTTATAGTAGGTGATATTTATAGTATGTGATAGTAATAATACGTGATAGTAATAGCAGGTGATATTAATAGCAGGTGATATTAATAGCAGGTGATATTAATAGCAGGTGATAGTAATAGTATGTGGTAGTAATAATACGCAATATTTATAGTAGGTGATAGTAATAATACGCATATTTATAGTTGGTGATATTTATAGTAGGTGATAGTCATAGTAGGTGATAGTCATAGTAGGTGATAGTCATAGTAGGTGATAGTTATAGTACCTGATAGTTATAGTATGTGATAGTAATAATACGCATATTTATAGTAGGTGATAGTTATAGTAGGTGATATTTATAGTAGGTGATAGTAGGTGATAGATATAGTATGGGATAGTAATAATACGCAATATTTATAGTAGGTGATAGTTATAGTAGGTGATAGTTATAGTAGGTGATAGTTATAGTAGGTGATAGTTATAGTAGGTGATAGTTATAGTAGGTGATAGTTATAGTAGGTGATAGTTATAGTAGGTGATAGTTATAGTAGGTGATAGTTATAGTAGGTGATAGTTATAGTAGGTGATAGTTATAGTAGGTGATAGTAATAGTAGGTGATAGTAATAGTAGGTGATAGTAAGTGATAGTAACAGTAGGTGATAGTAAGTGATAGTAATAGTAGGTGATAGTACGTGATAGTAATAATACGCAATATTTTTAGTAGGTGATATTTATAGTAGGTGATATTACATGATATTTATAGTACGTGATATTACATGATATTTATAGTAGGTGATAGTTATAGTAGGTGATATTACATGATATTTATAGTACGTGATAGTAATAGTAGTTGAATGTAATAGTACGTGATATTACATGATATTTATAGTACGTGATATTACATTATATTTATAGTAGGTGACAGTTATAGTAGGTGACAGTTATAGTAGGTTATAGTAGGTGATAGTGATAGTAGGTGATAGTAATAGTATGTAATAGTATGTAATAGTACATGATATTTATAGTACGCGATTTTTATAGTCAAACTGAAACAAAAGGCCATGGAGGCAGAAAAAGACCACCTAGTATCATGGTTCACAACAAAGGAAGTGTGAGTGAGTGGTACTGACAGCAAGATGGGAGTAAGGACAGTGTGTGTGTTCATGCCTTTGTGTGTGTGTGTGTGTGTGTGTGTGTGTGTGTGTGTGTGTGTGTGTGTGTACTACTGACCTGTAATGAGAAGAGGACCACGGTGAAGCAGACCACAGCGGTAATGCCTACGGCCATGATGACCGTCTCTGTGTCATAGAAGCTGGCGATCATCCCCACCATGTAGGAAAGACTCAGGGTCAGGATGGACTGAGGACACACACAGACAACGTCAGGATTACAACCACAACACATCCCTCTCACAGAGTCTAATACAACTAATATGTAGACAGTCAGGTCATCACTCAAATCTGTGTTTCATCTCATAGTTGATATGAATCCCAAACTGCACCCTATTCCCTACATAATGCACTACTAAAAAGGCACCCTATTCCCTACATAGTGCAATACTTCAAAAGTAGTGCACCATCTACGGAATGGGGTGATACTTGGGATGCAGTCAGAGTAAGGCCATACCAATGCCACCAGGTTCCAGGGGTGTTTAGTATAATGAATAGGGCAGGGCCTTACCAATGCCACCAGGTTCCAGGGGTGTTTAGTATAATGAATAGGGTAGGGCCATACCAATGCCATCAGGTTCCAGGGGGGTTTAGTATAATGAATAAGGTAGGGCCTTACCAATGCCACCAGGTTCCAGGGGTGTTTGCGGCGGAACTCTCCACAGCAGCTGAGGGTGATGAGAGACACGAAGAAGATGGCGTAGGACACGTAGTACGTCCAGGGGTTACGACGCACAAACAACTTGGCGTCGTCCACAAAGGTGAAGACGGCCACGAAGGAGAAGGTGACCATCAGCTGAACGGTCAGCACCAGGAACACCTGGGAGGGGGAGAAGGTTGGATAGACAGATGTTATAGGACTGTTTCAACAAAGCTTTTGAATAACTATGATAAAAGGTCAGTCAACACATGACATTGGCTTTGGAAATAAAATCCTGAAACTTTTCTAGCTAACGGTGACTAACCCAAAATTTGCGCAACCGCGACACTCAAACGAGGCTGCAATGAAAACTAACGGGACTGTAGCGACTGTGTCGGCATCAAAATCTAGGGTGTGAACTACGTTTCTATTCAAGTGTCGATTGACATGGGACAGGGTAAGGGGGATACCTAGTCATTTTTTGCGTCATCACAGCAAGCCATCACGACTCTCAAAAGCCGCTGTTAACTTTAGCGCCGCCCTTCAAAACGCTTTCAAATTCGACACAAACCTAGGTATGTAATGACACATTATAGAAACTCTTTATGGTGTTTTATTTACATTTTAGAGGTGATAAGGTAATAAGTTGGCCAGATCGGGTGAAAAAAGCAGTTTCCCCACACAACATCTCTCCTTTTCACTATCCTCCCTTTTCACTATCCCAGTCCCATTATACTATAGGTTAACCTTCTATTCTGTTCTCATTCATGTAGTCTCCTCTCCTTCCTCACCTTTCTAATGAAGGCCTGTCGAATGCTCTTGTCCTCAAAGCCAGAGTTGGTGAACTCCTCATTGTCGTAGTAAGATGGTGGCACATCACCATGGTAACCGTCACCCATGGAAGCTGAAAACCCCCGACAACAACAATAACAAAATATTGGCAATCAAATGCTTGTCAATTGTTAGACCACCGCATGGGTCGTTACTAACACAGGTCATTGAGTGAGTTCTATATTGATAGTTATTGATGTGTCAATCAGTTAGTCAGATGGTTAATGAAGGACAGTGAAATAAAGACGCACAGGCAGCAGTTTCCAGGGATAATTATACGTCCATCTAAGAGGAAAAACAAACCGCGACCAAAATAAAAAGAATTTCCAAACGTGCCTTTTAAAACGGAAAACTGACATAGCTTTATGGCACATAAGCAGGAGTGAAGACTTTCGTAACGGCATTCATTTAACTGTAGCCGAATAATGATGGAATAATGATGTGGAACACATGGGTAGTTAAGGTTCCAAAACTGCAGTATAGCCTGAGAGTTACCTACAGTGTGTTACATTGTAGGAAAGAAGACTCCACTCTCCTAAACAATGACCACCAAAAAGCAGTCTCTGAAAACACATTCTGTACTAGTAGATGTCAACTTCCTTCCACTCACCGTTGGGGTCACCAGGGCACCCTGGCTGTGCAGGTTGCTGGTAGGGCCCCGCGGGGTACGGGGCCTGGGGATAAGGCATCTGAGGGTACGGCCCCTGTCCAAATCCAGGGCCTCCCTGGGGGAACCCGGGCTGACCATAGGGTGCAGGTTGATCGTAGGGTGCAGGCTGGCCGTAGGGTGCAGGCTGGCCGTAGGGTGCAGGCTGGCCGAGGTATGGAGCTTGCACTGAGGCCTGGGTGTAGTTGGGAGGGGGTATCCCAAACCCGGGCTGGGGCGGTCCGTAGACGTTGTTGTGGAGGGGGTTGTTCTCCCCCATCAACCCGGGGTAGATGTTCTTGTCCTGAGACATGGTCTGTTTTGCTCACTGTTGGCCTGAGGAACAAGGAAACAAAGCAAAAACATGAGTTAAACCTGTATGGCATTTACATGCACATACCACTGTGTTGGGTGAGAGTTTGCATTTGAGATAACATGACTAGCTGGAGTTCTGGAAAGTGAGGCAGTGGAAGGGAAATTGTGAAACATAGTGAACTTAGACTATGATGATGTTCGACATCTTCTCTAATTTGTCATACCGGTTAGCCTAGTTGTCAGCATTAAGTTTATAAAAGACATCTTAGGCCAATAACATGAGGAAGTGATTTTCTTCTCCTTGCTTGTTTTACTCCCTCCCTCTAACAGGAGGCACCGGGGAAAGTAATGAAAGTCTTAGCACAGTTTTGTCCACACTGCTAAAGATACAAGCACTGCATCTGTCCGATTACAAAAAAGGTGATGAGAATGAGGAAGCAGGCTGGCAAAAGGCCCAGGCAGCAGCCAAGTGGGTCTTCCTGAAACCCCCAGAGAGTTTTCACACAAAATTGACGGTATGTTACATGTAAAATGTTTTAATTAAGAATCGGGCAATGTTTATATGACCCCCTTTCAAACAGTCCCATTTTTACCACTTTCTTGCCGGTTTACACCTTTTATACATCCCGTTGCGCAGCCGGTACCGGTGACGGGTGGGAACAGTGGTGTGCTGATGTGGGTGGGCGTGTGCCGATGTGGGTATTCTATTCAAAAGAATAGAATAGCATATTTTAAGTTTAATTATGTCACTGGTTTGTGCAGCCTAGGCCATGGCTGCGCCATTCAAATGAAATCAATATAGTTCATTAAAACAGACAAGACACAATTACATTCCCCTGCCCAACACACATATTTTATAGTTAAAATATAATAAAATATTTTCCCCAAACAACTTGTGTCGCAGGAACAAGCTTTTTTTCAACAGAAAAAGTGATATCTTTCCGATCGTGTATAGGAATCAAATGTCTGACCCTCTGTAGGATCCAAATAGGTCAGATCAGCTTTGCAATAAATTACTTCAACCAGACCCCTCTCACCCACAGAGGGGGAAGGAGGG
Organism: Salvelinus namaycush; assembly: GCF_016432855.1. Lineage (NCBI taxonomy): Eukaryota > Metazoa > Chordata > Actinopteri > Salmoniformes > Salmonidae > Salvelinus > Salvelinus namaycush. The sequence goes on along the minus strand of NC_052333.1, from coordinate 11,629,317 downwards.
AACTGGTGGGGGTTAACACCTCACGCCCTGTTGTAAATCAAGGACAGAACATTCAGGTTTCCCTCTCCAATGTTCATCAGAGGAATGTGCCTTTGTTTCAGACTTTTCCCGACGAAACTCTAACACAATCTAAAGCGAATACTGGAACAATATTTCTAACATAGAACATGGGGAATGGTCTGAGGCGATCTAAAGAACACTAACATCATTTTGGTTGTTATTTTGATGTTATTAAAAATGTTATAAAGGAAATACTGTAAATTGGAAAGTACACCCACTACATGTACGACATCCGCGTTGTGCATGAAATATGAACAATGGTGAAAGTGTTTTTGTTAAGAAAGGGACATGATTTTAGGAGCCATAAGAGATAATTGTTTACATAAACTTTGCACAGTGACAAGTCACGCCCTTGAGTGAGGTCAGGGAGTGTGTCAGCCTGACGGAACCGCCCTTTCTAACAAACTGTATAAAATGATTGGTTAATAATTAACATATCAGACCAGAGAGACGTAGAGCTGCAGCTCACGTTTAAAGTGGTTTGAACTCTGAAGCTCTACACAAGGTAGAGATGATAAAGTAGCCTCCCGGACAATCACGGGTACGGCTGATTAACTATCCTAAGTATCTAGAAAAGCAAATTAAAGAGGGACCACTCTCCCACTCTGCTCAAACCACTATAGTACGCTACTCTCATCAGCCGTCGATGGAAACCATCGACACGGCTGGCTAGCCTATCTTCCATAGCGAATGAAAGGAGAATAAAAAAAACATTCAGTTCTGTTCAGGACTACAACGACAAGTCACCGGATACCGGACGACTGCAGAGGAGAACAACAGAGAAAACCCTTTTGGACAATCAGAGCTTTAAAAGCGTGACGCGAAAAGGCCCAAAAAAAACTTTCCAAGATGGTACGGTTCCGAGAAGAGCCACGGCGAACCGAGGAATTTCACGTAAATACATTCATGATTTCTTACTCCAAGCGGGCGGTGGTTCGTGTGTAAAGTATAGGAGTGCTATAAGTGAGAGTAGTTTCTAAAATGTACCAATGTTAAGTGTCTCTGTCTCTCTTTCGCCCTCTCCATGTCTTTTGTAACAAGCAGCCATATTGTTGTTAGTCCGCTAGGGACCTGTTTTTAATGTATTAACTTCTTTGGGGTAGGGGGCAGTATTTCCACATCCGGATGAAAAGCGTGCCCAGAGTAAACTGCCTGCTACTCAGGCACAGATGCTAGGATATGCATATCATTAGTAGATTTTGATAGAAAACACTCTGCAGTTTCTAAAACTGTTTGAATGATGTCTGTGAGTATAACAGAACTCATATGGCAGGCAAAAACCTGAGAGAAAATCCAACCAGGAAGTGGGAAATCTGAGGTTTTAGTTTTTCAACTCTTTGCTTATCCAAGATACAGTGGGAATGGGGTCATGTTGCACTTCCTAAGGCTTCCACTAGATGTCAACAGTCTTTAGAAACTTGTATGATGCTTCTACTGTGAAGTGGGGGCGAATGAGAGGGGATTGAGTAAAGTCTGCCATGAGCTGACCATGCGTGTTCATGTGAGAGTTAGCTTGAGTTCCATCGCATTTCTGAAGACAAAGGAATTCTTCGGTTGGAACATTATTGAAGATTTATGTTAAAAACAGCCTAAAGATTGATTCTATACTTCGTTTGACATGTTTCTACAGACTGTAATATGACTTTGTCTGAACTTTTGCCTGGACCTGCCCTCTCGTCGTGAGTTTAGATTGTGTACTGAACGCGCGAACAACAAGGAGGAATTTGGACATAAATGATGGACATTATCAAACAAAACAAACATTTATTGTGGAACTGGGATTCCTGGGAGTGCATTCTGATGAAGATCATCAAAGGTAAGTGAATATTTATAATGCTATTTCTGACTTCTGTCGACTCCAACATGGCGGATATCTCTTTGGGTTGATTTGTCGTCTGAGCGCCGTACTCAGATTATTGCATGGTTTGCTTTTTCCGTAAAGTTAAAAAAAAATCTGACACAGCGGTTGCATTAACCTCTCTTGGGCACGTGAGACGTTAGCATCCCACCTCTTCAACAGCCAGTGAAACTGCTGGGCGCCAAATTCAAATACAGAAATACTCATTATTAAAAATGCAGAAAACAAAACATATTTTACATAGGTTTAAAGATTAACTTCTTGTGAATCCAACCACATTGTCAGATTTTAGAGAACATAGCCCAGCAGACAAATCATTACAAACAGTAACCAGCCAAGTAGAACAGTTACACAAGTCAGAAATAGAGATAAAATGAATCCCTTACCTTTGATGATCTTCATATGGTTGCACTCAGCAGACATTCATTTACTCAATAAATGTTCCTTTTGTTCGATAAAGTCTCTTTATATCCAAAAACCTCAGTTTTGTTTGCGCGTTTTCTTCAGTAATCCACAGGCTCAAACGCAGTCAAAACAGGCAGACAAAAAATCCAAATTGTATCCGTAAAGTTCATAGAAACATGTCAAACGATGTTTATATTCAATCCTCAGGTTGTTTTTAGCCTAAATAATCGCTAATATTTCAACCGGACAATAACGTCGTCAATATAAAAGGTAAACAAGAAAGGCACTCTCTCGGTCTCGCGCATAAAAAAGCTCTGTGACACTTTAGGGTCCACTCATTCAGACGGCTCTTACTTCCTCATTTTTCAGAATACAAGCCTGAAACAATTTCTAAAGACTGTTGACATCTAGTGGAAGGCATAGAAACTGCAATTTGAGTCCTAAGTCAATGGATACTGTAATGGCATTGAATAGAAAACTCCAAAACCCTCCAAAAAATGACTTCCTGAATGGAATTTTCTCAGGTTTTCGCCTGCCAAATCAGTTCTGTTATACTCACAGACACTATTTGAACAGTTTTGGAAACTTTAGAGTGTTTTCTATCAAAATCTACCAGTTATATGCATATCATATCTTCTGGGCCCGAGAAGCAGGCAGTTTAATTTGGGCATGCATTTCATCCAAAATTCCAAATGCTGCCCCCTACCCTAGAGAAGTTAAGGAGAAGTGGATCTAAAATGCCATGTATAACACTTGTATCTTCATCAACATTTATGATGACTATTTCTGTAAATTGATGTGGCTCTCTGCAAAATCACCGGATGTTTTGGAACTACTGAACATAACGTGCCAATGTAAACCACGATTTTTGGATATAAATATGAATTTTACCGAACAAAACATACATGTATTGTGTAACATGAAGTCCTATGAGTGTCATCTGATGAAGATCATCAAAGGTTAGTGATTAATTTAATCTATATTTCTGCTTTTTGTGACTCCTCTTTGGCTGGAAAAATGGCTGTGTTTTTCTGTGACTTGGCTCTGACCTAACATAATCGTTTGGTTTGCTTTCATCGTAAAGCCTTTTTGAAACCGGACACTGTGGCTGGATTTACAACAAGTGTATCTTTAAAATGGTGTAAAATACATGTATGTTTGAGGAATTTTAATTATGGGATTTCTGTTGTTTTGAATTTGGCGCCCTGCACTTTCATTGGCTGTTGTCAAATCAATCCCGTTACCGGGATTTCAGCCGTAAGAAGTTTAAAGCCATCACTAACATTGAGTGGCTGCTGCCAACATACTGACTCATCTCTAGCCACTTTAATAATGAAAATAATATATGTAATAAATGTATCACTAGCCACTTTAAACAATGCCACTTTATATAATGTTTACATACCCTACATTACTCATCTCATATGTATATACTGTACTCTATACCATCTACTGCATCTTGCCTATGCCGTTCGGCAAACACTCATTCATATATTTTTATGTACATATTCTTATTCATTCCTTTACACTTGTGTGTATAAGGTAGTTATTGTGAAATTGCTAGGTTAGATTACTTGTTAGATATGCTTCTAGTTCCGACCATGCAGTAATAAGCATATCGCTACACTCGCATTAACATCTGCTAACCATGTGTATGTGACTAAATAAAATTCGTTGTGTTTAACACAAATACCTACAAGAAAATACAGTCATCCAGAGCTTCCAGGAAACTGTGCCCTCAAAGGATGTTGTTTGGTTTGTTAAATGTGATATGCCGTAAGTAAATCGGCATTTTTTTTTTTACTTCGCTACTTTCTAATTTCTCTCCATGCCACTTTCCACACAAGCCTAGCCCCGCCCTGTCACTCAAAGAGCGCATTTGTCGTTCACTTGCGTTCAGACTGCATGGGCAGTGCAACAATGTTGATGACAACGATGCTGTTTTCACTTTTTAACCTGTTGAGGACAGAGGGCGCTATTTTCACTTTGGGGGAAAATCGTGCCCAATTTAAATGGCCTCGTACTCAATTCTTGCTCGTACAATATGCATATTATTATTACTATTGGATAGAAAACACTCTCTAGTTTCTAAAACCGTTTGAATTATATCTGTGAGTAAAACAGAACTCATTTTGCAGCAAACTTCCTGACAGGAAGTGGAAAATCTGAAATCGATGCTCTGTTCTAGGGCCTGCCTATAAATGTGCTTGATATATATTAGTATACATGCACTTCATACGCCTTCCACTATATGTCAACAGGCAGTGAGAGAAGAAATGGAGTGTATAACATGATCTGAGGTGGAATAAAAGCTCTTGGCATGACGTGACACCCATTTCCTGTTTCCTGGAACGCGCGAGAAGGGACCTGGTATTGCCTTCTGTAAAGCTGTCGTTATAGACGACTAATATCTCCGGCTTTGATTTTATTTGATAAATGTGACAATATCATCGTAAAGTATGTTTTTTCAATATAGTTTTATTAGATTATTGAAATTTATTCGGGACGTTAGGCGTGTTGCGTTGTGTGCCTTTGTTCAGGAAGGAGAGCTTCGCGCTACTTTGCTAGCTTTCCGTGCTAATTGACTGGAGAAGAGGACATTCTAAAACCAAACAACGATTGTTCTGGACAAAGGACCCCTTGTACAACATTCTGATGGAAGATCATCAAAAGTAGGACCCATTTTATGAGGCTATTTCATATATCTGTCGAACATGTGAACTAGTAGTTTGCGCCCAGATTTTGGGCACTCTCTCGCTATAACTAAGCTGGATGTCGTAATGAAGTTATTTTTAGAATTCTAACACGGCGATTGCATTAAGAACTAGTGTATCTATCATTTCCTATACAACATGTATTTTCTAGTAACGTTTATGAATAGTTATTTGGTCAGAATAGTTGGAGTGTCATAAAAATATCCACACATTCTGGGAAAAATATGCTACGTTAGCACAATGTATAACCACTGATTTCAGCTCTAAATATGCACATTTTCGAACAAAACATAAGTGTATGTATAACCTGATGTTATAGGACTGTCATCTGATGAAGGTTTATGAAGGTTAGTGAAAATTAATATCTTTTGCTGGTTTATTCGCTATCGCTAACGTGCCTATTGCTATCGCTAACGTGCCTTGATGAATGAATGCGGTAGTGTGGTAGGCTATTGTAGTAAGCTAATATAATGCTATATTGTGTTTTATTGCTGTAAAATACTTTTAAAAAATCGGAAATATTGGCTGGATTCACAAGATGTTTGTCTTTAATTTGCTGTACACCATCGATTTCTCAGAAATGTTTTATGACGAGTATTTAGGTATTTCACGTTGGTCTCTATAATTACTCTGGCTGCTTCGGTGCTATTTTTGATGGTAGCTGTGATGGTAGCTGCAATGTAAAACTGATTTATACCTCAAATATGCACATTTTTCGAACAAAACATAGATTTATTGTGTAACATGTTATAGGACTGTCATCTGATGAAGTTGTTTCTTGGTTAGATCTTGGTTAGTTATGTTGGTTTTGTGCATGCTACCTGTGCTGTGAAAAATGTCTGTCCTTTTTTGTATTTGGTGGTGAGCTAACATAAATATACGTGGTGTTTTCGCTGTAAAACATTTTAAAAATCGGACATGTTGGCTGGATTCACAAGATGTGTATCTTTCATTTGCTGTATTGGACTTGTTAATGTGTGAAAGTTAAATATTTTGCAAAAATATTTTTTGAATTTCGCGCTCTGCCTTTTCAGTGGAATGTGGGAGGAGTTCCGCTAGCAGAACCCCGGAGCCAGACAGGTTAATATAAATCTACTAGCGTTCTATAATTACACTATTAGTTTGTGTTTCTTACATGTGCAAACAGCTACTTTGTCTTTTTTTGTCAAATTGGGCCTAATCGCTAGTTAGCTGGCTAATAAATGTACTGAGTCAGAGCAAACGTAATTAGCAATACAGCCTGATAATACCAGTGATGGTGTAGAACTAAATCAGAATGTTTGTGCAACAGTATCTTCTAAATCAAAGAGGAATACGTGAAGCATGAATATGTTAGTTACATGAAGTAGCTAAGAGAAAAGTGTTCAATGTAGCCAAAGGTTATAGGGTCCCCTTGGCTTGTACAATCAATCAGGCAGTGTACAGCAGTTAACCCACTGTTCCTAGGCTGTCATTGTAAATAAGAATTTGTTCTTAACGGACTTTCCTAGTTAAATAAAGGTTAAATAAAAGATTAAAAAATAAAAACACACACAGCACTAATCCTGTCTCTCACACTCAATCTGACAAGCAAGAGAAAGCAGCAGTGGCAGATCACCAGCATCAGGCACAGTCTCCCTCCCCCTCCCCCCTCTTTTTAGGCCACATTGAATAATGGTGTTATTATGAAACACTGACTGTCCCATTTCCCCTGGCTGCCAAAGCCCGTCTGTCCTGATCCTGTCTCACTAGTCTGACCACAGAGGACCCGACCAGATGGGTAACATTCATTGGCATCCTGCTCTACAACATTCACATTAAAGAGCATAACAGATTACAATAGCACTATTCCCTATATAATGCCACTACTTTTAGCAAGAGTAAAAAAACAAAGGTAGTCACTAAATAGTGAATAGTGTGTCATTTCAGACACAGGCAATCTTTATCATCTGATAAGTCCTGGCGACTGTTCTAACAACCATAACAATGCTGGTTACAATTTCAATTTTATCCTCCAGAATCTCAAATATACTGATGGATGAAAAAAATATTCTTTATGGATTTTTAAAATTGTATTTATTCATTCCATTAATTAAATTATATTACGAATAAGAATGGTGGGGTTGTCAATCCAAAGTTACAGCCAAAAGCTGTAAAACAAAGTTACTTTTGTCCTCTGAAGGGGGACAAATGTGTAAAAAAAGACTACTGTAGACAAATCAATCGATAGGCTCAGTTAGGGACTGTCTGGGACTAAATAGCAGCTTTGCTGACAGCACAAGCTTTCAACGACACCTGTCTTTCTGTCATTCTCTCTCTTTCACACGCATACATAGATTTACCGGTAAACCAGCTCTAGGAAATAGCCCAGCGAGCACACAACATTGTCACTGATATTAGCTAGAAACATTGATCAAGAACACCCAAGGCGCGCCCATGTGATTTGCCAAACCTGTGTGACAAAACTGATAAGGTTACAGTGCTAGTTATAATATTTGGTTACAGTCTAAGAAGATGCTTAGTCACTTCCCGTCTTGCAGGGGACTGTCAGTGAAAGAAAAACAGCACTTCTCTGCAGCTCTAAACATGCTAATTTAATTTCAGCCATCCATAACAGGAAATAGGCTAGACAACAATGATTAATTTAGCATTTTACCTATTTAGACCCATTGATGCTGTGTTATTCATACACTACTGGCCCATATCTGTAGTGCAAGCCAAGGCAAGGCCAAGATTAGCATAACGCTGTAATCTACAGCTATAGACAGCAGCCAGACAGTAGTAGACACCCGTCTCAGTCCTATCCAGATGAACCGCACAGTAACCCAGAGCCCCTGACTAATCAACATGTGACAGTGACACACAATCACATCATGTGATCAACTCACCGTTAGTTCATGTAATGGTAAATGCTTCACCAACCAAATTGAATGCTTTCCACCAGCATGCTGTCAGCTAGTTGGACAGCCATGGTTGGGGCACATCACAAAATTGTGTGTTTGGGCTTATTGTCAGGGCTGTGACGAAACCAGTATCACAATATTTTTTCTATGGCAAAAATTCAAACACGAAGCAGATTAAACTTTTTGGTCCTTCAAAAACCTGTATGTAATATATTGTGTGCTATAGCTTGGAAAATAAATACATGTGACTCTGGATGATAACATAATGATGTTTGTTTCCAACATTAGGGCTGTTTTCCTGGAGAAGTAAAATCCGCTTCGTGTTTTGTTTCCTTGCCACGATATTAACGAGTATCGCGATACTGGTATCGTCCCGGCCCTACTTATTGTCACAACAAACAATGTCATTTCCATCACAGGTTCCAACATGCAACCAGTTCATGCCTCAATGTCACAATGACCAGTGGTCTACTGTAAACTTCATTTTTTTAGAGCACGATTGAGTAGAATGATTAAGAAGAGAATGCTTGCAACACTGTTGAGTTCTATAAACTGAAATATCCTCTTAGGAGGGAGTCGCCTCATGGATGAAGAGAGTACCACTATCCCTGGCTCCTACCGATATAGGGTGATCCCCAAATGGCACCCTATTCTCTATGTAGCGCAGTACTTTTGACACGGGAACAATATGGAGCCATTTGGGATGCAGACATAGCCCTTGGCCGCATTCACTAGGAAAATTAAAGGGGAGACTCACCGTCTCCCTGCAGTCCACACGCAATTAGCACAATAACAGGAATCACCTATATAAAACAAACTGTGTGTATGACTGGCTTTTTTATGGTGGTTTTGGAGTAGTGCCTTCTTCCTTGCTGAGCAGCCTTTCAGGTTATGTCGATATAGGACTCGTTTTACTGTGGATATAGATACATTTGTACCCGTTTCCTCCAGCATCTTCACAAGGTCCTTTGCTGTTGTTCTAGGATTGATTTGCACTTTTTGCACCAAAGTACGTTCGTCACTAGGAGACAGAACGCGTCTCCTTCCTGGGCAGGATGACGGCTGCGTGGTCCCATGGTGTTTATACTTGCGTCCTATTGTTTGTACAGATGAATGTGGTACCTTCAGGCGTTTGGAAATTGCTCCCAAGGATGAACCAGACATGTGGAGGTCTACAATTTTTTTTCTGAGGTCTTGGCTGATTTCTTTTGGTTTTCCCATGATGTCAAGCAAAGAGGCACTGAGTTTGAAGGTAGGCCTTGAAATACATCCACAGGTACACCTCCAATTGACTCAAATTATATCAATTAGCCTATCAGAAGCTAAAGCCATGACACAATTTTCTGGAATTTCCCCTGATGTTTAAAGGCACAGTCAACTTATTTTATGTAAACTTCTGACCCACTGGAATTGTGATACATTGAATGATAAGTGAAATAATCCATCTGTAAACAATTGTTGGAAAAATGATGTGACATGCACAAAGTAGATGTCCTAACCCACTTGGCAAAACTATAGTTGGTTAACAAGAAATTTGTGAAGTGGTTGAAAAACAAGTTTTAATGACTCCAACCTAAGTGTATGTAAACTTCCGACTTCAACTGTGTGTATATATATATATATGGCAGGGATCCATCATCGGTTAGCACACTGGATGGTGAACTAGGCTATACAATGCACTAGAAACAGTAATGACAGGACGTTTCATGTCTTTGAGACTAATGTCTCGGGTCGCTCAAATTATAGATATCTAATGAGCAAATATTTAGGCTTGAGTGATGAAATGTCAAATGTTAAGCCTAAATGTCCACCATATTTTAATTTAACATGGAGTTAATGGAAGTTCAATCAGGAAGTCCTGGTCTGAATGCATCTTCTTGCATTAAACTTTGGTTCAGTTGTACAAGGTAATTTACATTACTTCCTTAATCATGGGCACAGCGGGAACGTTATATTTGTTTACAAATGGTCTCATCAACAGAACAACTTCATGTCACTCCTCCTCCTCTATCAATTAACCATGTGTGAAATGCCAGTCACTTATTATCCTCTAGCCAATGAGCCACAGGAGAATAATGTAATTCCACCATACTTTCTAATAGACCAACAGGCATAGCTGTTTAATTATCACCTCCCTCTCTTCACTCATGGGTGGAAATCATGAGAAATACATTTAAGCTACTGGTTACCCCTCGTCCCTCTTACTTGCAGCAAAAGTTTACACCGTCAACCCTCCACCCAACCCCACCAGCTGAAGGTCCCGTCAACTGAACCTCCTTCAACCAAGCCGTGCGGGTTCTGATGCCAGCTGCCCATCAAAGGGCTAACTTCCATCCCGGCATCCATCCCCCGGAAGACAGGGCCATCCCCCAAAATGTATATTTTAATCAACTGTAATATTTGCATTCAGTCGCTGTTGTTCATTGGGGCGGCAGGTAGCCTAGTGGTTAGAGCGTTGAACTAGTAACCGAAAGGTTGCAAGATCGAATCCCCGAGCTGACAAGGTAAAAATCTATCGTTCTTCCCTTGAACAAGGCACTGTTCCTAGGCCATCATTGAAAATAAGGATTTGTTCTTAACTGACTTGCCTAGATAAATGAAGGTACAATTATTATTTTTTTTTAATTCAGTTAGGCTTTAAGGCTCTTCTCTATGTAAACCTGCATACCCCCCCCCCCTCTCTCCAGCTTTCTCTGATAGTAAAATAACTAATAAAAATCATAAGTGGTTTGAGCAGTTATTTCCATGGCTGCCATAGAGATCCAATAAATGGCTGGACCTGATTCAAGCCCATCACATAGAACGATGTTGCATACTTCAACCGCATAAAGAGCCAGAAGGTATTAGCAATTGCACCCTCCTTCTCATACTTAATGTTACCCGAAAGCACGGTAGATAAAAAGTACGATCCAAATTAACCATAATACAATTCATTAACAATAATGCACAGACGAGCTCTCAAAAGGCAAGCCAGGAGAAGGAAGTGTTCTTGTTTGCAATGAAATTGAATGCGTGACAGAGTTAAATTAACTTGCTCCAGATTTGCCTAACGCGGCATCATGCATGTCCAGAAAACAGCATGCATCCCCAGGAGGACAGTGTTCCAGGAATATTCCACTAGTCAACAGCTAGGGCTAGGCCATAAAAGGGAAAACAGTCCAGTCCCAACTTCAACTGTAAAACCAGGAACAGACAGTAAAATAAAGTCAGAAAAGATAGCCCTAAAAGACTCATTTGAGTATTTTCTTGTTGAGTACAATTGAAGACCTTGAAGTCAATCACAATGAGGCTAAGTATGAGACTGCTTGTCAATTTTTTATTATTTTTTTCATTTTGAAGTGTGTGCTTGTTGACTGCATCGATTGACAGAAACATAAGCATTCCGCTGCACCCCCCATAACACCTGCTAAACAGTGTATGTGACCAATAAAATGTGATTTGGTTCACATTTCTAGAAAGAAACAAACGTCAGCTGCATGAACTGACAGCAACTGCTTGAACCCAGGGGCCACGTTTGATGATATATCAGCACTAATAGGAATCTACTATATGCATTGCAACAAAGTAAACAATTGGACAGTAGGCCTATCTGAAAACTTAAGCCCACACTGCCTGGTGCATTCTTTTCAGCTAACTGGCTGCAACCAAAGCACATTTACTGTAAACATTGACAGCATCCCTGTCTGCCTCATTATACAACTAGTTAGCTAATAGGCTAGCATTATATAAACAATGCATCCGGGCATTACAACCGGTTTGGTAATCCAGGCTTTTCACTTCGCCCATCATATTAGTGCTGTACATCCACAGGCCTAAACTAAACCACGATGGCTGCGTTTACACAGGTAGCCCAATTCTAATATTTTGTTTCATTCATTGGTATTTTGGCCAATCAGATCCGCTCTGAAAATGACCTGATGTGAAAAGATCTGATTGGTCAAAATACCAATTATTATAGAAAAGCTCAGAATTTGGCTGCCTGTGTAAACGCGGCCGATGGGCGTCGCATCAGTTCGATGCACCTTGCCTCCGCCGCTTGATGAAATTATCAGAATGGCTACAAGGGGAGCAGGTTGCACGACTGTCGAGACGATTGGCTAGTTAAAATTAACTAACATTTCATGACAGAATATGTTATTGCGTTTCGAAACGAAACTATAAGAGGCTAGCAAGCCAACACTGGCGACTACCTACATTTTGCTAGCCACGGTTAAAAATAAAACCTAGACAATAGCAGATTTAGCTATCCATTCATAATTTCGAGAAAGTTGTAGAACAAGCATTTCACGCCTCGCATCAACATTGTAGCTGAAAATCTAGGCTAACATAGTAATCAGATTTTTTTTTTAACCAACTGTGTGACATTTTATCCCCAAAGTGTTGTCATCATACTCCAAAAATATATTACAGTATTTTAGTTATAGATATAACGTTAGGCGATAAGATACACCATCTTTGTTCATTTACTAAATAACGGCTGTTCAAATAGCTAGCTACGTTAACGTTACTAGCCATTGGGTAGCTACTGCAAGTTGTTAGCTAGCTTGTTTATACTGCTAAAAATGAGAAGCAATTTAGCAAATAATTCCCAAATAAAAAGCAACCTTACCTTTTTTAGTACGTGTACCTTTAACCAAGCAAACCAGTGTAGCTAACGTTAATATATTATTCAACGCCAATCCCCGTTGAATTGATGTTTCGCTTTCGAAACCCTGCTGTCTCCTCCGATGTAAAACGTGCAGTTAGTAAGATTCTGAACAGCTTTTCACGCAATAGCGAGAACTACAGTGACTGGCGTCATCTCACGATATTGTCATGTGCTTCTGTGTAGGAATCACGAAACCTAACACAAATGTATATGCTATTTTAATTGAAAACAAATTACATTCACCGTTGAGTGAGCAGTAGTAACATGTTTTGATGTCAATACAATATGACTATGGTAAGACAAACTGTGACTCATACATTTGGGTGTCAGCGTCCTACCTTTATATTAAACTGAGTGGTTGGTGTGTTCTGTACTACCCATGAATATAAAAAATACATTCACACAAAGGTTTAAAAGAAAGTAGTCACAATTGCTTGCGGTCATCTTTTTAATATGAAACTACAGGTTTGCTTTACATACATCAACTGTCAACATTTATTTTACTGTGTTGGAAGCACCATTTTGCATTAAAGTATATTGAATTTGCTTGCCAGGAAATGATGGCTAAAATAGTCATTTACTTATACACAACATTACAAATGTTCCGTTTTACAAAAGTATTGCCTGACTCAATTAACATACATTTACACTGCTATGTCTTGTTCCCTCTAGTTTAGTATAAAGCATTTCGGTGTAAAACACTTGCACATTTAGTTACATTAAACTAAGGGTCCATAGTCTCCATTTCCCAACAAGACATTATTTCATAAAGAAAATGGGGTTAAATTGACTGTTAAATCATTGCCACTTTACTCCATGGATTTCCATCTCCACGGTTACTTCAATCTGTGCTGCTGAACTTTTATGTCTTGGAATAATATTTTCCTCCCCCAACTTTCCACTAGCCTATATCTCCCTGTTCCCTGTCACCTTATCTCTTGGCCCGTCTGATGTTGGACAGTGTCCCATACATCCAACATAGTGTGGTGGTTACTGGTGGTGTCGACTCCTCATAAGGTTGTCCAGTTCTGTCTTGTTGATGGTGCCGTAAGCCTGAGAGTAGCTGCCTAGTTTGGCACGGGGATCCCCGGCAGCCGCCATGTTGGCGTTACACTGGAAAACCTTCTTACTGAACCTGGGAGGAGGGGGCCGTGCCTCTCGTGACTGAGACTGGGACCGCTGGTTCTATATTTACCCCCCAAAAGGACCAGATGGAGAGAAAATCTGGGTTAGAGGGGGAGATTTCAAAATGTTATGAGGGTAAATATGGGACAATACAAGTCCTGTCCAATAACAAGAAGTAGTAGGATTCACTCCACAGCAGCTGAGTTCCCTGTTCCCAACAGGGTGATAATGAAACAGTGGGAAAGGACATTATAGAAGATGATTTATGTATGGCATTGACATAACACCTTAATAGTGACAGCAGCAACAGTATATGAGATCATAGAGTATAACCTTGTTAATATAGCCCACTCACCAGGCGTGCAGAGATGACACACATCCCTGAGGACACAGAGGGCTCGTCTCTGCGGACCAGTGGGTTGTTCTGAGGGTGGGAGATGGTCAGGGAGAAGGAACGGGTACGGCTGACAGGGGCTGAGCGACCGCGCTGCAGAATCTGCTCCATAGACTGACAGATGGGGAGAGAGAGATCAAGAGAGAGACATTATTACATATCTTTTCCCCCCCATGCATTGTATATTTTTCACTGGACACTGCACATAACTTGTGCTGTGTAGTGATCATCAACACAATGTTTGATAAATCAAGAATCTCTGTCTAATACATTTAACTAAACATGCTTGTCTATCCAGTAATCTGTATTTTAGATATTCAAGGTGTCCACTGAATGTTGCTAGACCTCAGTCTGAATTGTGTGTAGTTTAATCCATTCCATTATATTCTGGTATTAACAAGTGACGCTGCAACTAATCACTGAAGATCCTAGAACAAGGATCAAGGACACACTGATTACTTGCACAAACACATACGGTATACATATTACATCATGTATCTTTAGAGGATATAAACTGGGTAATTTATTCTGCAACAATCTTTTTGATTTGTTGCTGATTATTGTTCCCTTGTTGCCGCTTGTATTGTATTAAACATGATCTATTGTATCTGTTGTAACTGAACTCTTTTCTGGGATCTGAGTTTTTCCTATTGCTGTGGTACTTACAACAATGTTGCGAATAGCGCCCTCTGCTGGCGGTACAGATACATTTTCATTACTCGTCTGTCCCTCCAGTTCCCTGCTGGCAGTACCGGAGCGAAAATAGTGAGGTGGTCCAGCCAGATTTCGAACAAAACCATCTGCATGAGAGAAATATAAGATAGTATGTGTCTGTGTGTATGAAGTATGAAAGTGTGTGTGAATATAGGGGACCAAATCAAATAAAAATGTATTTGTCACTTACCGTGAAATGCTTACATACAAGCCCGGAGGGGATGGCTGCAGTTTCACTGCCTCCTAAACAATTGTGCTATTTTGTGTGTTAGTGTACTCACTGGCAATGTGTGTGATGGGATTATATGTAGTCTTTCCCATGACGGGGCTAGCTGCAGGGCTGGTCCTTTCCAGGGACGGCTGGATGGACACAGGTACTGGGATAGGTACGGTGATAACTGGACGAGCAGCCTGGTGTTCTGTCTTATCATGAGGGGATTTAACCCTAAGGTCCCCTCCACCATTACCAGACACTGGCTCCAGCCCTCCTTTGTCCTTCCCAGTGGGCCTTTCCCTCCCATGGTCTCCACTGTCACACCCAGACATAGAGACAGGCTCCTCTTTCTTCCTCGGCATTACATGACGTGGCATTCTCCTTGTGGTCCTCTTCTCTAGAATCATCTTTTTCACAGGACAGATGAAAAAGTCACAGTATCTACAATATTTTTTATCTGTCATTCATATATATATATATATACATATATATATATATATATATATATATATGAATGACAGATAAAAAAAATATATATATATACACACTGCTCAAAAAAATAAAGGGAACACTAAAATAACACATCCTAGATCTGAATGAATGAAATATTCTTATTAAATACTTTTTTCTTTACATAGTTGAATGTGCTGACAACAAAATCACACAAAAATTATCAATGGAAATCAGATTTATCAACCCATGGAGGTCTGGATTTGGAGTCACACTCAAAATTAAAGTGGAAAACCACACTACAGGCTGATCCAACTTTGATGTAATGTCCTTAAAACAAGTCAAAATGAGGCTCAGTAGTGTATGTGGCCTCCACGTGCCTGTATGACCTCCCTACAACGCCTGGGCATGCTCCTGATGAGGTGGCGGATGGTCTCCTGAGGGATCTCCTCCCAGACCTGGACTAAAGCATCCGCCAACTCCTGGACAGTCTGTGGTGCAACGTGGCGTTGGTGGATGGAGCGAGACATGATGTCCCAGATGTGCTCAATTGGATTCAGGTCTGGGGAACGGGCGGGCCAGTCCATAGCATCAATGCCTTCCTCTTGCAGGAACTGCTGACACACTCCAGCCACATTAGGTCTAGCATTGTCTTGCATTAGGAGGAACCCAGGGCCAACCGCACCAGCATATGGTCTCACAAGGGGTCTGAGGATCTCATCTCGGTACCTAATGGCAGTCAGGCTACCTCTGGCGAGCACATGGAGGGCTGTGCGGCCCCACAAAGAAATGCCACCCCACACCATGACTGACCCACCGCCAAACCGGTCATGCTGGAGGATGTTTCAGGCAACAGAACGTTCTCCACGGCGTCTCCAGACTCTGTCACGTCTGTCACATGTGCTCAGTGTGAACCTGCTTTCATCTGTGAAGAGCACAGGGCGCCAGTGGCGAATTTGCCAATCTTGGTGTTCTCTGGCAAATGCCAAACGTCCTGCACGGTGTTGGGCTGTAAGCACAACCCCCACCTGTGGACGTCGGGCCCTCATACCACCCTCATGGAGTCTGTTTCTGACCGTTTGAGCAGACACATGCACATTTGTGGCCTGCTGGAGGTCATTTTGCAGGGCTCTGGCAGTGCTCCACCTGCTCCTCCTTGCACAAAGGCGGAGGAAGCGGTCCTGCTGCTGGGTTGTTGCCCTCCTACGGCCTCCTCCACGTCTCCTGATGTACTGGCCTGTCTCCTGGTAGCGCCTCCATGCTCTGGACACTACGCTGACAGACACAGCAAACCTTCTTGCCACAGCTCGCATTGATGTGCCATCCTGGATGAGCTGCACTACCTGAGCCACTTGTGTGGGTTGTAGACTCCGTCTCATGCTACCACTAGAGTGAAAGCACCGCCAGCATTCAAAAGTGACCAAAACATCACCCAGGAAGCATAGGAACTGAGAAGTGGTCTGTGGTCACCACCTGCAGAACCACTCCTTTATTGGGGGTGTCTTGCTAATTGCCTATAATTTCCACCTGTTGTCTATTCCATTTGCACAACAGCATGTGACATTTATTGTCAATCAGTGTTGCTTCCTAAGTGGACAGTTTGATTTCACAGAAGTGTGATTGACTTGGAGTTACATTGTGTTGTTTAAGTGTTCCCTTTATTTTTTTGAGCAGTATATATATATATATATATATATATATATATATACACACACACACACACATACATACATACATACATACACACAGTCATAATCCCCTGAAAGGAATTAGTTTAACACTGTATTAGTAACTGTTAAACACTTGGCAGTAATGGTCCACGCTAAGCGAACCAAACACAGAACACGAGACAGGTGTTCAGTTCATCATCCTCTCTCCCCTCAGTATTACCTCATACAGTTTATTACGGTACTGAACCACCGACAACTGGACATCATCATCCACAGGCAAGATCACATCAGAGTTCAGACGTGGCTCCTTGGCTGGGTTGTGGAATCTCCAGTGACATGAAGAGGAAAAACGCAAAGATGACAACGCAACACAAATAGATGTATCCATTGTTAAATCCAAGACTAGCCATGCATACTGACTTGACAAATCGCGCTACTCAGTAACATTGTAACTTAAACAAACAAAACGGAAAACACTTTGGCTGTATCCCGAACGGCACACTATTCCCAATATAGGGACCCTGGTCAAAAGTAGTGCACTATGTAGGGGACAGGGTGCCATTTGGGAAGCAGCCTACATACTGTATATAGTAACAGGCGTGAACTTAAACCCTTTGTTTATAACAGAAATGATAAGCATTGGCATCACTAGAGGATTCATGCATTATGTCATCAAACAGCTTTGCTTGCTCTTTGGGCTATAGGCTGGGTTACTCTAAAGCTCCTTGTGACAACTGCTGATTTAAAAAGGACTTCAAAAAACACATTTAACTGGACATGAATGATAACCATGTATGAAATGGATGCTGGAGCACAAAAGCCTATATAAAGCTCCTATAAAGCACATTGCACTACATTTTAATGTATGAGATGTGCTGTATAAGGTACCTGGAGACGTAGAGGTGCTGCAGGGCCTGCTCAGCGGTCAGCCTCTTGTCTGGGTTGAACACCAGCAGGCGACGCACCAGGTCTAGGGCATCTGAAGGCACCGACGATTGCAGAAGATCCTCTAGAGGCACCTGGGGCCTGGACCCAGACAAATACAGTGCAGCGCAGTGAATACATGTCTACAAATGTCTAGACAGCTGACTCAGCACCTTTATATAGACGTTTACTTCTGTTGGACCCAGTATATTTCCACTATGACTTACTTCAGTAGCATCCTCTGAATCACAGAGGCACCATACTCAGATCTGATCGAAAGTACGTCTGAAAACAAAATCACAAATCACTACTAAGGTAATGATCAGTTGGTCAGTTAGGGGCATAACAACTTGATTCCTACTACTAGTGCTCAACAACCAAATAGCACACGAGCAATGATCTGTGAACCCTGCAGCGAGGACTTAATACTCACCCTCTGGGCTAGGGTGTGGAATTGAACTCATGATTTTCTCTATCTGGTTGATGGTGGAAGTTCCAGGGAAAAGGGGCTTCCCAAGTAGCATCTCTCCTAGGATACAACCTATACTCCACATGTCTACGCCCTTTGTGTATCTGTAGAAGAAATCAAAGAATTTTCATGGACTGACTTCCAATATGCAAGTTTCTGCATGGCTACTACTTACTCACATCAAGTACATTGATGTCGCCAAAGGGCAACTCATTTTAACATTACAAACGAACAATAACAATATTTAATTTGTACAGCGCATTTCTCACCCTCAGCCCACATAATTTTCAATGACAGAGAGAGAAAGAGATAAACATATACATTAAAAAGTGGAGAAAAAAAAAAATATATATATATATACTTCATATATTATATACTTCATATACTCATAGTTGATTAAAATCACATGACGCACACCAGATTATGTTTTGTATGGATGCGGCCATTTTATTTTATATGGATGTGTGCATTTCACCTTATATATATATATAAAAAAAAATTTACAAGGTGAAATGCACACATCCATACAAAATAAAATGGCCGCATCCATACAAAACATAATCTGGTGTGCGTCATGTGATTTTAATCAACTATGAGTAGGAAATGCCTACTCAATATTGGTTAAATCAGATGATAGAAAAGCGCCATTTTCACAAATGTTGATGTTGGGGGTGGAGCTGGAGATGATGAATATGAAGTATATAGATACACTGCTCAAAAAAATAAAGGGAACACTTAAACAACACAATGTAACTCCAAGTCAATCACACTTCTGTGAAATCAAACTGTCCACTTAGGAAGCAACACTGATTGACAATAAATTTCACATGCTGTTGTGCAAATGGAATAGACAAAAGGTGGAAATTATAGGCAATTAGCAAGACACCCCCAAAAAAGGAGTGATTCTGCAGGTGGTGACCACAGACCACTTCTCATTCCTTTGCTTCCTGGCTGATGTTTTGGTCACTTTTGAATGCTGGCGGTGATCTCACTCTAGTGGTAGCATGAGACGGAGTCTACAACCCACACAAGTGGCTCAGGTAGTGCAGTTCATCCAGGATGGCACATCAATGCGAGCTGTGGCAAAAAGGTTTGCTGTGTCTGTCAGCGTAGTGTCCAGAGCATGGAGGCGCTACCAGGAGACAGGCCAGTACATCAGGAGACGTGGAGGAGGCCGTAGGAGGGCAACAACCCAGCAGCAGGACCGCTACCTCCGCCTTTGTGCAAGGAGGTGCACTGCCAGAGCCCTGCAAAATGACCTCCAGCAGGCCACAAATGTGCATGTGTCAGCATATGGTCTCACAAGGGGTCTGAGGATCTCATCTCGGTACCTAATGGCAGTCAGGCTACCTCTGGCGAGCACATGGAGGGCTGTGCGGCCCCACAAAGAAATGCCACCCCACACCATGACTGACCCATCGCCAAACCGGTCATGCTGGAGGATGTTGCAGGCAGCAGAACGTTCTCCACGGCGTCTCCAGACTCTGTCACGTCTGTCACATGTGCTCAGTGTGAACCTGCTTTCATCTGTGAAGAGCACAGGGCGCCAGTGGCGAATTTGCCAATCTTGGTGTTCTCTGGCAAATGCCAAACGTCCTGCACGGTGTTGGGCTGTAAGCACAACCCCCACCTGTGGACGTCGGGCCCTCATACCACCCTCATGGAGTCTGTTTCTGACCGTTTGAGCAGACACATGCACATTTGTGGCCTGCTGGAGGTCATTTTGCAGGGCGCTGGCAGTGCACCTCCTTGCACAAAGGCGGAGGTAGCGGTCCTGCTGCTGGGTTGTTGCCCTTCTACGGCCTCCTCCACGTCTCCTGATGTACTGGCCTGTCTCCTGGTAGCGCCTCCATGCTCTGGACACTACGCTGACAGACACAGCAAACCTTTTTGCCACAGCTCGCATTGATGTGCCATCCTGGATGAACTGCACTACCTGAGCCACTTGTGTGGGTTGTAGACTCCGTCTCATGCTACCACTAGAGTGAGATCACCGCCAGCATTCAAAAGTGACCAAAACATCAGCCAGGAAGCAAAGGAATGAGAAGTGGTCTGTGGTCACCACCTGCAGAATCACTCCTTTTTTGGGGGTGTCTTGCTAATTGCCTATAATTTCCACCTTTTGTCTATTCCATTTGCACAACAGCATGTGAAATTTATTGTCAATCAGTGTTGCTTCCTAAGTGGACAGTTTGATTTCACAGAAGTGTGATTGACTTGGAGTTACATTGTGTTGTTTAAGTGTTCCCTTTATTTTTTTGAGCAGTGTATATACACACACACACACACACACACACACACACACACACACACGCATATACATACACTACCGTTCAAAAGTTTGGGGTAACTTAATTTTTGTCCATTAAAATGACATCACATTGATCAGAAATACAGTGTAGACGGCAGATTTTTACAGCTGGAAAAGCAAGAGCCAATTTGCGCTGTTCTGTGTTGAGAGTAGTACACAGCGTTGTACAAGATCTTCAGTTTCTTGGCAAATTCTCACATGGAATAGCCTTAATTTCTGCGAACAAGAATAGACTGACGAGATTCATTAGAAAGTTCTTTGTTTCTGGCCATTTTGAGCCTGTAATCGAACCCACAAATGCAGATGCTCCAGATACTCAACTAGTCTAAAGAAGGCCAGTTGTATTGCTTCTTTAATACTCACAACAGTTTTCAGCTGTGTTAACACAATTGCAAAAGGGTTTTCTAATGATCAATTAGCCTTTTAAAATGATAAACTTGGATTAGCGAATACAAAGTGCCATTGGAACACAGGAGTGATGGTTGCTGATAATGGGCCTCTGTACGCCTATGTAGATATTCCATTAAAAACAAATCTGCCATTTCCAGCTACAATAGTCATTCACAACATTAACAATGTCTACACTGTATTTCTGATCAATTTGATGTTATTTTATTGGACAAAAAAATAGCTTTTCTTTCAAAAACAAGGACATTTCTAAGTGACCCCAAACTTTTGAACGGTAGTGTATATTATTTTCAAGCCTAAAGGAATGGCTCAGATTCTTGGGAAAAGTAGGCCGTACAGTGCACTGCTCCATGTAATCCCAGTGCGTGTGTACCTTGAGGAGCCCAGCAGGATCTCAGGAGCTCTGTACCACCGCGTCGCCACATACTCTGTCAGCGCCGGGTTCCCAGCATCCTCCTGGATCTGGCAGAGAGACCTCGCTAAACCGAAGTCACAAAGTTTCACAAAGCAATCCGTGTCAAGTAGAATATTGGAGGGCTATGGGAAGAGAAAACCCAATTCAATCATGTCATCAAAATAGTTATTCTCCAGATAAACAAAAGAAGAATTGGATAGCGTCACCCATACTGGTGGCACCAGCACATCTTCAAATGCAATAATGTCATAATCTCAATATGCACAGTTCTTAGTACATTGACAATTTAACCATTGTACTGTACCTTCTGGTCTCTGTGGATGACATTGCCTGAGTGCAGGTATTTGGTGGCCTTGAGGAGTTGATGCATAACATAGCGTTTATGGATGTCTTTCAGCAGGTTGCCTTTCTTTATCACCGCATGCAGGTCGGTGTCTGCAACACACAGGTGGTAAAAACACTAATAACCAACAGGAATCGTAACCAAATTAAATCATCCAGAATTGAACATTCATTCATACCACACTTAGAATAATGACACTTTGAAAACACCTTTCCACAAACACACAATGAACCACAAACACAAGATTAATTTAGCAGTCAAGTGAATGACAAATCAGACATGTCACGTTTCCCATAAACAATCTACGCACTCCTGCAGTGACCCCAAAATGTTAGCAGGTGTGGCGGTGGGCGAATGCCAGGGGCACCAGGTGCAGTGATGCGGGTCCACACACTAAGAGATTAGACTGCAGGGAACAGAGAGAAGTCCAATGTGTGGACTCAGCATGCATAGTAGGCAGCCAAGAAGAGAGGAGCCCTCCCCCATCACCCTTTACTCTGGTGCCAGGTTTAAACTGCTGAATAACCTTGCAGCTTGCATGCCTGCATTCTTTGTGCTGTTATTTTAAAATGGCCGACCCAATCAAATTTAGCACAGGGTAGGTGGCCAATAATAAATACTGTGGCAAAGCCTTGAAAATGTATTTTTGTGGGCATCAGGGTGATTTACACAATCAAGAGTTGTCAATGCAAGCATCATGCATGTACAGTACCAGTCAAAAGTTTGGACACACCTACTCATTTAAGGGTTTTTCTTTATTTTTTCTATGTTCTACATTGTAGAATAATAGTGATGACATCAACACTATCAAATAACACATATGGAATCATGTAGTAACCAAAAAAGTGTTAAACAAATCAAAATATATTTTAGATTATTCAAAGTAGCCACCCTTTGCACACTCTTGGCATTCTATTAACCAGCTTCATGAAGAATGCTTTTCCAAATGTCTTGAAGGAGTTTCCACATATGCTGAGCACTTGTTGGGTGCTTATCCTTTACTCTGCGGTCCAACTCATCGCAAACCATCTCAATTGGGTTGAGGTCGGGTGATTGTGGAGGCCAGATCATCTGATGCAGCACTCCATAATTCTCCTTCTTGGTCAAATAGCCCTTACACAGCCTGGAGGTGTGTTTTGGGTCATTGTCCTGTTGAAAAACAAATGATAGTCCCACTAAGTGCAAACCACATGGGATGGCATATCGCTGCAGAATGCTGTGGTATCCATGCTGGTTAAGTGTGCCTTGAATTCTAAATAAATCACAGACAGTGTCACTAGCAAAGTACCCCCACACCATCACACCACCTCCATGCCTCACGGTGGGAACCACACATGCGGAGATCATCCGTTAACCTACTCTGCGTCTCACAAAGACATGGAGGTTGGAACCAAAAATATCAAAGGACAGATTTACACCAGTCTAATGTCCATTGCTTGTGTTTCTTGGCCCAAGCAAGTCTCTTCTTATTATTGGTGTCCTTTAGTAGTGGTTTCTTTGCAGCAATTCGACCATGAAGGCCTGATTCATACAGTCTCCTCTGAACAGTTGATGTTGAGATGTGTCTGTTACTTGAACTCTGTGAAGCATTTATTCGGGCTGCAATCTGAGGTGCAGTTAACTCTAATAACTTATCCTCTGCAGCAGAGGTAACTCTGAGTCTTCCTTTCCTGTGGCAGTCCTCATGAGAGCCAGTTTCATCATAGCTCTGATGGTTTTTGTGACTGCACTTGAAGAAACTTTCAAAGTTCTTGAAATTTTCCAGATTGACTGATCTTCATGTCTTAAAGGGGCGGCAGGTAGCCTTGTGGTTAGAGCGTTGGGCCTGTAGCCGAAAGGTTGCTGGATCGAATCCCCGAGCTGACAAGGTACAAATATGTCCTCTGCCCTTGAACAAGGCACTGTTCCCCGGTAAGCCGTCATTGTAAATAAGAATTTATTCTTAACTGACTTGCCAAGTCAAATAAAGGTTACATTTAAAAACAATTAAAATAACTTACAAGTAATGATTGAGCTGCTGATTTGCTTATTGAGCTGTTCTTGCCATAATATGGACTTGGTCTTTTACCAAACAGGGCTATCTTCTATATACCACCCCTACCTTGTCACAACACAACTGATTGGCTCAAACACATTAAGAAGGAAAGAAATTCAACAAATTAACAAGGCACACCTGTTAATTGAAATGCATTACAGGTGACTACCACCTGAAGCTGGTTGAGAGAATGCCAAGAGTGTGCAAAGCTGTCATCAAGGGAAAGGGTGGCTACTTTGAATAACCTCAAATATATTTTGATTTGATTAACACTTTTTTGGTTACTACATGATTCCATTTGTGTTATTTCATAGTTTTGATGTCTTCACTATTATCTACAATGTAGAAAATAGTACAAATAAAGAAAAACCCTGGAATGAGTACAGTAGGTGTCCAAACATTTGACTGGTACTATATATCTGTTATTACCAAATAGGCATTTTATATGATACCATCTCACATATCACCACATTCCTCAAGTGAAATCAAATGAATATTCAAAATGGATGTAAACAGATAATCCACATAAGAGTCCTCACCCATGTATTCAAAGACCAGGTAAATATCTTTGTCATTTTGAGCTCTGATGACATTCAGCAGTTTGACGATGTTGGCATGATCGCCAAACTCCTGCAGGGAGAAATACATAACAGTTTAGATAATGCGCACACACACACACACACACACACACACACACACACACACACACACACACACACACACACACACACACACACACACACACACACACACACACACACACACACACACACACACACACACACACACACACCTCAAAGACCACCGTAATTGAGTGAAATTAATGTTAAGACTGCAAATCTTCTTAGGGATAGTGACATAACCAACACCACCTAGACTGTTCTTAACGTTTAGATGCAAACCCTCTCCACTATGGTGCCAGTGTTTCTGTGGGAGATGACAATAGCAGATTATGGACACTGACACACAGTTTACGGACTTGGCCTCTGTTTTTCCTGGCCGCAGAGGATGGGAACAAAAACTGACCACACTGTTTTCTTTTCCCTGTGTGACCAGTTTTCTGTTCACTTTCAATAGGTCAGAATATATGGCCACCCTATGGATGATTAACTAAGCACCAAATCACACTGCAAACTGTCCACAATACTGTTAGTAGTCTCTTTAAAATGGTACAGGTGTTGTATCTGTGAACCTGGACTAAGGCTTCTGTTCAACTATAGAATAAACTAAACAAAACTGTCTCTGTCTGGACTATGAGTCTTTAACATATGGAATTATTTTATGCATTCATTACAAAACCATGCCATAAAAATGTTCATGTCCATTTTGTTATGTGTAATCTCTGGTGGACAGGCTACGTTTGTGAGATTTTCGGTTCTAGGTTGCCCAGAATATGTTATACACAATTTTAGATACAACAGTTCAGCACTTGGCAGGGTCTAATCAGCATCAAGGAGTCTTCCTGAAAAGCAGGAGCCATCTGGTGTTTACATTACGGTATGCAAACACGGTCCCAGTGTACACAGCAACATGACCATTCCACTCAGGCTATATACACTAGCTGGCTGCGGTTGTGCTCCATTTCAAACAATTGAACCACTCACTTCAATTTTCCGATTGTTGCTAACTGAAATAGATATTCATTCTTACCTGAAGAAACATTATTTCTCTGAATGTCCTCTGTGGAGAAAAAACAACATTGGGAAGATGTAGGAAAGGCCAAAGTCCTTTTAATTGTATTTAATCATTAACGGACAAAATGAAACAAGTTGTTTGAGAACCCCTGGCCCTTACAGTATTGCCATAAAATTATAATTAGATATAGTCAAGGTTGTTGAACAGGGACTTTTTTGTTACGCTCCTCAAACTTTCACAACATATATTAAGAGATCATACCTTTGTAGCTACATCTAATTAGTGGCAGACAAAACTAGCAGCCAATGTCAATGAACAATATCATCATGTATCACAAACCTGGGCATCAGTCCTATTCCTGAAGGCATCAAATATTTTCTTTACAGCCACAACTTCTCCTGTCTGTCTGTCCACAGCCTTCCATACAATCCCATATGCCTGGACACAGAGTGGATAAAGAGATACAAAACTGATAGTGAATCATTATCAGGATTAAAAAGTAAAACAAAGCAGCCACAGTACTGTAGTTGAGCCCTAAGATAAACTCAAAGCACAATATTGGAAACACAGGGAAGTAGAGTGGAGAGTAAGGAAAGAAAACATTCTAGGGAGCGATTACCAAGCACTTTTAGAGTCAGCAGCACACCGAGGAGAGGTGACTGGTTATGACATCAATGGGTGAGAAGAGAAGACATAATCAGGGAACACTAGACACTGGTCCCTCTGGCGTCAGTGACTTCCTGCTTAGCGAGCATAGCAAGGCTAACTTTAATACTGTCAGACAGACTGAAAACTGGGGAAATAAGGTTATTCAAGGAATACTTTTGGGGGAAGGTTACGGTCTTGGAACTTATAATGGTACTCTTGGTATTGTAACCTAGGAATAGTGCACATCGGTTTTTTCCCCCCTTGGGTAAAATTGAATTGTAGTAAACGTGCCGAAAGCTCACTCCACAGCTAGCTTGAAATGTTGCCGATGGAGCTATCCAATTGGTGCCTTTTGTATAGCTCAAACAGTTGGTACGTTGTCAAGGAGGAGGGTCACGTGTGTTTGCGAGAATACGATCACTGGTTCGAGCATGGTATGTGGGCAGGGACAGTGGAGGAAGACGTACTGTGAGCAGCACACTGATGTCGGTTTCATTACTGTATTATTGACTGTATGTTTGTTTATTCCATGTGTAACTCTGTGTTGTTGTATCTGTCAAACTGCTTTGCTTTATCTTGGTCAGGTTGCAGTTGTAAATGAGAACTTGTTCTCAACTAGCCTACCTGGTTAAATAAAGGTGAAATAAAAAAATGAACACCTGTGTAATAGGACCCATGGCCTCCCCTCAAGGGAAGGTTCTAGGTAGTATTGTGTGACGCATCTACATGACTCAACAGTTTGCCACCTGGCACTATACAGTTCAGAGATATAATAAGCATCAGGGAGGCTTGAAAAAACTAAACAAAAGCTTTGGACTCAGAAGTCAGGGATTTTTCTATTTCCCTAGTATCAAAGTCTGCTGATCTGGCTGAAAGAAATGTCTTGTTCTGAAAACATGTATAATCCTCCAGTTTATGACATCAGTATTCACAGAGACAAAGTTTGGGGAATTTTATGAATTGTTCTTAAAGGAATGACTAGGGAGGTAAACGTGAAAAGTAGCAATGTGTGTAATTCAATGACTATTTCTATAAAATAAAATGGATTTCAAAAGCGACTTTTGTTACTATTTCTTTAGTTAGTACTAATCACGTCAATCAAATCCATACCATGACACACAACCACTTGTTCTTTGTATTTATTTGCTTGACAGCAGTGAGTGTGCAATTTATATATATTTTTTATTAATTTACCTTTATTTAACTTGGCAAGTCAGTTAAGAACAAATTCTTATTTACAATGACGGCCTACCCCAAACCTGGACGTGGCTGGGCCAATTCTGCGCCCCCCTATGGGACTTAATTACCGCCGGATGTGATACAGCCTGTCATTCATGAGTTTGACTTTCACATTACTATTGTCAGATGCTTATTTATTTTTTTTACAACAAATGCATTTTTCCCCCATAACTATAAAGACTGGGGACAGACAAAATGACTTACCCCCTTTCCAAGTCTTTTCTTTATTTCATATTTCATAGAAATATGATCCTCCACTTCCGTGACGTTCATCCTAATTCTTTGTTTAGATAGTTAACTCTTATGCAATGTTTTTCATTCCTTTTTGGTAATTACAAAGTAACAGTCAGACACAAGTAGAAATTCTGCAAGGAAACACTTGAATCATCTGTTTTCAGAACGTTCATGATCAAGGCAACAATGTATCAACTTCCTTTGCAGCTGCAATCTCCATATGACTACACAAAAAAATGTAATACCTTTCGTTTGAAGGAGTTGTTGAATATAAACAGTTAGCTAAATACAAAATCACGATTCATGTGTTGCTGTTTGGCAGGCAGTTCTGCTTGCAGCAGCGCGCTAACTAGCTTCTTTGAACTTCTGAGCTAATGGCTAATGGTTATTGATCAATCACTGTCGTTTCCCACCGATACATTCCTAAACAAATATCTCCCTCCCGAAAACTACCGATGGTCTTCTTTGAAAGTTCTGAAACAGTCCGGTTCAAGGATATCGGCGACAGGTGTTGATTGCTGGATACAAACAGGCATATCGGTTCGTTTT
Organism: Salvelinus namaycush; assembly: GCF_016432855.1. Lineage (NCBI taxonomy): Eukaryota > Metazoa > Chordata > Actinopteri > Salmoniformes > Salmonidae > Salvelinus > Salvelinus namaycush. The sequence goes on along the minus strand of NC_052333.1, from coordinate 11,600,973 downwards.
GTAATTGTTTTTGTCGTCCTGGAGACGCAACTACATGCTGCTGTACGGTTTCCGAAGTCAAAATGTACTATATCGTAACAATTAATGGGGGAAAAAACGCTTTTTGGTCTTAATTTAAGGTTAGGCATTAGGTTAGCAGTATGGTTAAATTCACGATTAAAATAACTTTTTAATTATATCAATTGTAGAAATAGGCGGGGGTTATGACTTTGTGGCTGTGGTAACTAGTGACAACCGTTCCAAAAGCTTTTAAAGGAGCCGTATGCTTTATTTTATGAATCGATAAATGGGATGCACTGTTGAGCGCTACATCCCGAGGAGTTCGTGCTGACTGTACGGAGATTGTGATAGCCGGTTAAATGGCATCCCTTGAGAAGGCAAGAACAAGATGTATGTCAGGAGAAGTGCAGTATTATCATAAGGCGACATATACTTGGAATACGGAGGAGGAATGGAGGGAAAAAGAGGCTGAGGAGGTCGAAGAGAGAGAGGGGGAGGAAGAGGGTGAGCTTGAATCGGTTAAAAATGGCAGAAAAAAAGGATATGTTTTTTTTAAAGAAGAATGGTAGAAAGTGTAAAACAGAGTGAGTGTAACGGATGTGAAATGGCTAGCTAGTTAGCGGTGGTGCGCGCTAATAGCGTTTCAATCGGTTACGTCACTCGCTTTGAGACCTTGAATTAGTGGTTCCCCTTGCTCTGCAAGGGCCGTGGCTTTTGTGGAGCAATGGGTAACGACGCTTCGTGGGTGTCAGTTGTTGATGTGTGCAGAGGGTCCCTGGTTCGCGCCCGTGTCGAGGGGACGGACTAAAGTTATACTGTTACATGAGCTGAAGACAGGAGGAGAAATGGAAGTGAATGAGGTCGAAGTATCAGAGGTGGTAGGTGTGGTGAAGTTCTTGGAGCCCGAGACTTGCACCGAGGGTCAGGATAAAGATGAGTGTGACAGTAGGAGTGAAGCTTTTGGAAAAAGTGGACCCTTGCCTTTTGGCTGATCCATTTGTGGTTTCAGGGTGGATGAAAACAGAGTTGGGTGCTGTGGAATCATTGGTGAGGGTAACCAAAAGTGGTCTTATGATAATTTGTGTTTTTGCTGGTCAGAGGGAGAGGTGCTCTGCGTTAAACGAATGGGGGAAAGAAATGTGAAAGGAGTGATTACTGGGGTAGCAGTAAATGTAAAAGTTGACCAACTGAAGGGGAAGATTCCCGGTGTTTGATGCAACACTGTGGCGTGAGTGGTGAAACAGAATAGTCATTGTCTGTTCTTTTGAGTTTTGATGTTGAGTCGTTGCCCGACAAATAGATTTTAGGATATATAAGTTATCCTGTACAAGCTTTTGTGCCAAATACATCACATTGTTACAGGTGTCAAGCTTATGGGCATGTGGCAGCAGTGTGTAGGAGGGAGGTTCCTATGTGTGTAAAGGGCATGAGACAAAGGAATGTGTAACATTGAGGAAAGTAGTGGTATGTGTTAATTGTAGGGGTGCCCATTGGGCTGGGGATCGGAAATGTCCCATGCAAGACAGCCAGGTTGAGGTTTCAGAGTTAGAGTAGTGCAGAAGTTGTCATACGCTGAGGCAGTGAAGAAAGTAGAGGAAGATGGGTCAAGGGGTAGGGATTCTGAGAGGAGTGGTGTGAGTAGTAGATCTGTACCAGTGCAGAGGGATAGGTCAACAAGTGATATGTTTCAGTGAGATTGGATTTTTAGCATTTATAGCAATGGTTATCAACTGTACTGCAGGGATGGAATGTAAGTCGCAGAAAATGGAGGTTGTGGTGGCAGCTGCAGAGGTATTTGAGTGTGTGAGACATCAGAAGAGTGTTAAGTGGTAGTCCCATTATTTCAGGTTGTTGGCCTGATGTAGGACTAAATAGATTTAAATAGTGGAGTAGGGTGGTGTTATTTTTTGTGAGTGTTGTGTTAGATGGTAGGGTATTTTTTTTTTTTTTCAAGCAAAGTATAAGGGAGTTGTACTCCAGTCTAGTAGGTGGCAGTAATGCAACATTTATTGATGCCAACCACCATTAAACCTCAACGAAGAAGACGCACCCAAGCTGTTGAGAGGCCAGAACGCTCGGATCAACCCTACTCCTCGGCCAGAGCATCCAGTGTGTGCTCTGAACGCCCCGAGAGCGTAACGCTCTGAATTTACAAAACGGACAATCTAACAACGTTCTGAATTTTTACAAATGCCCAGAGCACACTAAGCGCTCTCTGGTACTCCAGAGTGAATTTACAAACGCACCCAGTGTACCAAGCAAAATGTGCAATGAATGACCTTAGAATTCAGACATACATTTCTAATCATGATAACAGGCAGACACCAAAGTTGGAGGTAGATGTTTTTAAATATTATTTCTAAAAAGTGTTACATGCTTTTTTAAATTCAAAACTGCATTATTTACAATGGTAATTCTTAATAAATATGCTCTCCCTAATTGTCATTGAGGGGTGAAACACCATTTAGTCAGCATCCCAAAAGGAGGAGGAAATTCTATGAATCCACCCATCTCCATTGTCCACCTAATGTGGCCAAACCCTCACATCTAAAGAAAAGCTGAATTAAGAATGTTAACTGAAGTATAGTACTATAATATAAAATGTACTCAAATCAAATGAGAAACAAAATCATAGATAAACACATTTCATTCACTAGTGTTTCAACATGACCATCAATAAGGGTGCATTACAGGTTGGCCTTAACTATTTTAAGGCCCACCTGTCCATCAACTGTTTCAACTTGAGTTAAATGAACATCCATTGCCAGGAATAACCTGTACACAAGTTATTGGAGTGCCTCAGAGTGCAGATGAGGAACAGCAACACTGTATTTCACAAATTTAGCAGTTCATTTTCATCTCAAAATGTTATTTCCATCCCTTTATCAAAGTTTTGGCTAACCAAACTTCTTAAACACACCCCAGGTCACTTTTTTACATGTTGTATTTCAAATATCTTGTCTTCATATAAAGTTACTTTTAAAGGGTACAGACTCACACCGGGCCTTGTGTTGGTATGACAACACCAGACGTAAACACAGTCCTATGTACTGTAGATGCTAGAACACAGGCTGATACCACATTGACTTGGTATCGATACACCCTGTATATAGTCTCATTATTATTTTACTGTGTTACTTTTATTTTATTTTTTTTACTTTATTTATTTTATTTAGTAAATATTTTCTTAAAACTGCATTGTTGGTTAAGGGCTTGTAAGTAAACATTTTTACGGTAAGGTCTACACCTGCTGTATTCGGCGCATGTGACAAATCAAATTTGATTTGATATGAGTAGTCTTAACACAGTGCCCCGTCACTCAGGCTAGAGAACTACAACTCAACTAGGTATCTCACTGAACAGGAGGACCCCACTGGGCCACAGCACTGGACGCAGCCAAGAGTCTAGGTCAGAGTTCAAAGGATAAGACAGACAAGTTCTGTACCAGAGATGGAGGAAGAAAGATATTATTCCTTTGAATAGTATAGCCCACAAACAGAGGAGATGACCTCAGACACGTAGCGAGAGAGGAGAGGAAGGGATAGTACAATGATATAAGAAAGGTGAGAACAGTCCTGGATGATGGGTAGATTAGGAGGAGTGTAAGAAGCGGTTGAAGGCGTTGTAGGCTGACTCCAGGTCAAACAGCATCTGGCGAACCTGGGAGTCATCCAGCTCATCAGAGGCTGACATGCTGCTGAGAGTGGTCAACCTAAAGAGGAAAACACGCAACTCTTTACCTTCGGAATTACAATACTATTTTAGTGTTACACCTACTGTCATTGTTAGACAATACGGGCCAGTTTCCCAGACACAGATTAAGCCTAGTCATATATTAAAAAGCATGGTCAATGAGGATTCTCCATTGAAAGTGCTTCTTAGTCCAAGACTAGGCTCAACCTGTGTCTGAGAAACCAGCCCTAAATGTGTGTAAGTGAGGTATATCTTTACCAGAGGGTGACTTTGTCCTTGGCCTCATTGTCTGGGGGCATGTTGCTCATTCTGTTCATGGTCTCCATCAGCTCTCTCAGGTCTGGTTGGATCTGATCAATTCAAACCACCCCATCAGTCAATGAAACATAGAAACAATACCGGACCCTAACCACTTTACCTGACAGGTTATATGGCTGCGTTTACACAGGCAGCCCAATTCTGATCTTTTGCCCAATTATTAATCTTCTGACCAATCACATCAGATATTTTGCTAAAAAAATGAGCAAAAGATCAGAATTGTCCTATGTAGCCTATAAATAGGAACTCTGAGGATTTCCAAGCCCTAATTACTTTAGAGGTGATATGTTGATGTTCATCGTCACTTGACCTAAGTCTGATCTATTTACCTCATCCATCGCCCGGATTTCCAGACGTAGCTTGTCCATCACCGTGATAAAGAGCTGGGGATAAGAGAGGCGAAACAGAGACGAAGGATAATAATGTGTAAGCTTAACTGACGATTTCACTGTCTGTCAGAAACCTGAAATGTACTGCAGAACAATCACACACTTTCAAATGTGTGGTCTGACAAGGTAAAAATCTGTCATTCTGCCCCTGAGCAAGGCACTGTTCACCGGGCGCCGATGACGTGGATGTCGATTAAGGCAACCCCCGCATCTCTCTGATTCAGAGGGGTTGGGTTAAATGTGGAAGACACATTTCAGTTTAATGCATTCAGTTGTACAACTGACTAGGTATCCCCCTTTCCTTTCCTACCAGTCTGATCTTATGAAAGAGTTTGAATTTGTGTGTTATATCTCTCCTATGCTATTCCTCTCTGTACAGCGGCCTTGCTGGATCTTGACAGGATTGATGTGGGATGCAGTTTGCTGTGGCACTTAAGGGGGCACCAACAGCGTTCTGGGATGAGCCAGAACATGCGTAAAATTAAGAAAAAGACTTAGTGCCAGAACAGAACGCACTTTATTATTAAATCGATATTGGACCGCAAATTATTCAATGTTGGCAAAAAATGGCAGTGATCCCAGCGTCTGAAATCACTTAGTGTTTAATGTCATGAGCATGGCGAAGAGACCTACCGATACGATATCAGCAATGCAGCGATTCAGGTTGCCCTTGTCATCCTTGATGGTGATTGGTCGATCCTCCTTGATTCTCTCCATAGCTAGCGGGCAGTCAAGCTGATATACAAGAGAAGGGAGAGGAGAACAATATGAAATACAAACCAATGTACTCATATTCAGATATTGTTCTAGAGTTCAGCAGTCAGCAGATGGCTAAAGCACGTACACATCTGGGATCAGCCACTTTACGTTACAGTGAGTGGATTCCATTAACTGCAAAAGCTGCACTCCACTCCAAGTGTGACTGATATAAACTCACTCTGTACTTCCTGCAGAAGTCGTCGATAGAACCCACGTCAGATCCCTGGACCTGTTTGAAAGCAGCCTTGTACTGCACCAGTAGCCTGGAGCAAGCAGCCGTGTACCTGATGGAAACACACAGTAATGGATCTCATTCTCTAATGTTGAAGTAACCTCATACAGTACTTTCAGAAAGTATTCATACGCCTTGACTTTTTCCACATTTTGTTGTGTTGCAGCCTGAATTTAAAATATAATTTGTGTCACTGGTCTACACACAATACCCCATAATGTCAAAGTGGAATTGTTTTTAGACATTTGTACAAATTAAAACTGAAAAGTCGAGACAATCCCTTTGTTATGGCAAGCCCAAATAAGTTCAGGAGTATAAATGTGCCTCTTAAGGATCCACCCCTTTTTTCAATTTTCGCCTAAAATGACATACCCAAATCTAACTCAGCTCAGGATCTGAAGCAAGGATATGCATATTCTGATACCATTTGAAAGGAAACACTTTTCGTTTGTGGAAAGTTTGTGGAAATGTGAAATTAATGTAGGAGAATATAACACATGAAATCTGGTAAAAGATAATACAAAGAAAAAAACTTTTTTGTACCATCATCTTTGAAATGCAAGAGAAAGGCCAAAATGTATTATTCCAGCCCAGACGCAATTGAGATTTTGGCCACTACATTTAAAAAAATATTTTTTTACTTTTTTTTAGTCATTTAGCAGACGCTCTTATCCAGAGCGACTTACAGTAGAGTGCATACATTTTATTACATTTTACATACTGAGACAAGGATATCCCTACCGGCCAAACCCTCCCTAACCCGGCCGACGCTATGCCAATTGTGCGTCGCCCCACGGACCTCCCGGTTGCGGCCGGCTGCGACAGAGCCTGGGCGCGAACCCAGCCCAGCCTGGGCGCGAACCCAGAGACTCTGGTGGCGCAGCTAGCACTGCGATGCAGTGCCCTAGACCACTGCGCCACCCGGGAGGCCTACATGGCAGCAGTGTATGTGCAACGTTTTACACTGATCCAATGAACCATTGCATATCTGTTCAAAATGTATCAAGACTGTCCAAATATGCCTAATTGTTTTTTAAATACATTTCCAAGTTCATAATTGTGCACTCTCCTCAAACAATAGCATGGTATTCTTTCACTGTAATAGCTACTGTAAATTGGACAGTGCAGTTAGATTAACAAGAATTTAAGCTTTCTGCCTATATCAGATATGTCCATGTCCTGGGATTTTTTGTTTGTTACTTACAACCTCATACTAATCACATTAGCCTACCTTAGCTCAGCTGTCCCGCGGGGGGACAACAACAATCTCGTAGAGGTTAACAAGTCACAAAAAAGTTTCATGGACTCACTGTGTGCAAGAATACTACAAAAATCACTGAAGCTGGAGACTCATCTCTCCCTCACTAACTTTAAGCACCAGCTGTCAGAGCAGCTCACAGATCACTGCACCTGTACATAGCCCATCTGTAAATAGCCCATCCAACTTCCGCATCCCCATACTGTTATTTATTTGATTCATTTTGCTCCTTTGTACCCAAGTATCTCTACTTGCACATTCATCTTCTGCACATCTATCACTCCAGTGTTTAATTGCTATATTGTAATTATTTTGCCACTATGGCCTAATTATTGCCTTACCTCCCTTATCCTACCTCATTTGCACACACTGTATATAGACTTTTTCTATTGTACTATTGACTGTATGTTTGTTTATTCTATGTGTAACTCTGTGTTGTTGTTTGTGATGCACTGCTTTGCTTTATCTTGGCCAGCTCGCAGTTGTAAATGAGAACTTGTTCTCAACTAGCTTACCCGGTTAAATAAAGGTGTTTTATTTTTATGGTGTTTAACGTGATTTTTGAATGACTACCTAATGTCTGTACCACACACATACAATTATCTGTTAGGTCCTTCAGCTGAGCAGTGCATTTGAAGCACAGATTCAACCACAAAAATCAGGGAGGTTTTCCCAATTCCTTGCAAAGCGAGATAATTTTTTTTTTTTTTAAAAGCAGACATTGAATATCCCTTTGAGCATGTTAAAGTTATTCATTATACTTTGGATGGTGTATTAATTCACTCAGTCACTACAAAGACACAGGCGTGCTTCCTAACTCAGTTGCTGGAGAGGAAGGAAACCACTCAGGGATTTCACCATGAGGCCAATGGTGAATTTAAAAAATGTACAGTTTAATGGCTGTGATGGGAGAAAACTGAGGATGGATCAACAACATTCTAGTTACTCCACAACACTAACCTAAATGACAGAGTGAAAAGAAGGAAGCCTGAACAGAATAAGGAAGCCCGTACAGAATAAAAATATTCCAAAACATGCATCCCGTTTGCAATAAGGCAGTAAAGTAAAACTGCTTAAATGTGGCAAATAAATCTACTTCATGTCCTGAATAGAAAGTGTTATGTTTGGGGCAAATCCAACACATGACTGAGTATCAACTCTTCATATTTTCAAGCATGGTGGTGGCTGCATCATGTTATGGGTATGCTTTTCATTGGCAAGGACTAGGGAGATTTTTAGGATAAAAATAAACATAATAGATCTAATTACAGGCAAAATCCTAGAGGTAACCCTGGATCAGTCTTCTTTCCAACAGACACTGGGACACAAATTCACCTTTCACCTTTCAGCAGGACAATAACCTAAGACACAAGGCCAAATATACACTGGAGATGCTTACCAAGACGACAGTAAATGTTCCTGAGTGGCCTAGTTACAGTTTTGACTTAGACTTGAAAATGGCTGTCTAGCAATGATCAACAACCAACTTGACAGAGTTTAACTAAATATGAGCAAATATTGTACAATCCAGGTGTGCAAAGCTCTTAGAGACTTATCCAGAAAGACTCAGCTGTAATCACTGCCAAAGGTGATTCTAACATGTATTGATTGACTCAAGGGGTTGAATATTTAAGTAATCAAGATATATTTGTATTTTTCATAACTTCTAACATTTGTAAAAAATGTTTCTTCCACTTTGACAGAGTATTTTATGTAGATCTTTGACCAAAAATTACAATTAAATCCATTTTAATCCCACCTTGTAACAACTAATTCTGAAAAAAGTACAATTTTTTTCAACATGTTTTTTTACAAAAGGAAAGATTTGGAGTTACATAAACTTGGATTTGATTTTTTCACCAGGTACATATGCAGGACGCTACCCTCCACAGCATGGCCTTTGGTCCAGATCAAAACTCCAAACCTACAACCTAATTCTGACCAAAATTAACCAGAGAGATTACTGCTTCCAAGGTATTATTTTCCCAAGCTATACTGAGGGTGCTCTAGCCAACAAACAGTAGAAACCTGAGTGCACCATTCTAACCTGGAACTGAGCCAGATTCAATTAGCACTAAGGTGTGAAGTAAAAGGCCTTTCGCCCAACAAGTGTCAGGAGTCTTTGAAGCGTCCTCTGAAGCCCACTCCTGCTGTTCACTGGCATTTTCTACAAGAAATCTGCCTCCAGAAATAAAAGCTTCTCCCAAGTGGGTGTGACACCTACTCCCGTTGCCTGCTGCACTACTACTTGGATTCCACCTGGCGATCTGTTCACTGTCTGCCCTGGCCTGTCTCCCCCTGTCTGTCACACACTCCCCCCTCTCTGTTCACTGTCTGCCCTGGCCTGTCTCCCCCTGTCTGGTACAGGTAGGTCCACCACACTCCCCCCTCTCTGTTCACTTTCTGCCCTGTCTCCCCCTGTCTGGTACAGGTAGGTCCACCATACTCCCCCCTCTCTGTTCACCGTCTGCCCTGGCCTGTCTCCCCCTGCCTGCTACAGGTACCTCCACCACACTCACCCTTCTCTCCTGAGCTTTCGCTTGTCTCCAGCGCACACGCACAGTTGGGGCGAGTGACTCTGAACTTACAATGGCTAGCCCCAAGTCGTTAAATATTTTATTTTTTTCTTGTGCATTTTGCTTCATGACTCCTGCATACTTTGTTGAGTACAAACTTTCTTTAACCAACCGTGGGACAGGCTATGTTTGTTCCCACACTCGGGACTTTGACTCTCTATTGGTGACACAGACTTTTGGCCTCCCATCCTATTCCAACCACCTCTCACCGGCTTTGTATTCATATTACCTGATGAAATTGCTGTACAATATGATCTTGTTACCACCTGATGCACATTCAGATGTCATAAATCAGCACTGCAGAGCTCTCCCTGTACTATGCCGTGCCTTGATTGTATTACTGTTGATGATATCTGGAAATGTGCATGTACACCCTGGCCCATCATCTACCAGTTGCTAGCCCCAATTCTGACTTGTGCTCTGATATCTGCTTCACTGATTTCTGCTCTCGTAAAAGCCTGCGTTTTCTGCACATAAACACTAGAAGCTTATTACCTAAAATGGATCAATTGAAAGTGTGGGTTCACAGCTCCAATCCAGATGTGTTGGTCATTACTGAGACGTGGTTAAGAAAGAGTGTTTAGAATACTGATGTTAACCTTTCTCAGCAAGACAGATCTTCCAAAGGTGGAGGAGTGGCAATCTTTACCAGGATCACCATTAGTGCTCGGTTGTTTCCACCAAGTCTGTCCCCAAACAATTTGATTTGCAGGTTTTAAGCATTAAACTTTCAAATAGCTCTTTGTTGTCTGTTGCTGGGTGCTATCGTCCTCCATCAGCACCAGCCTGTACCCTACCTCCCTTAAGCTCTCTCCTGGCCCCTTACACTAAGTCTGAATTTGTCCTGCTAGGTGACCTAAATTGGGACATGCTTAAACCACCTGACCACGTCCTAAAGCAATGGAATTCCCCAAATCTTTCTCAGATTATCACAAATCCCATAAGGTATGACTCCAAACACACAGAAAAGGCTACTCTCCTCAATGTAATCCTCACAAATAATCTCGATAGGTATCAGTTGGTGTTTTCTGTCATGACCTTAGTGATCACTGTTTTACAGCCTGTGATCGTAATGGCTGCTCAGTGAAACGCCCTGTCCTGATTTGTCATAGACGCTTGTTAAGAAACTTTAATGAACAAGCCCTCCTTCATGAACTGGCCTCTGTAAAATGGTATAGAATCAGCTTGATCACCTCTGTTGAAGACGCTTGGACCTTCTTTTTTTTATATTTTCAGTGGTATTGTTAACACACACTTCCCCATAAAGAAAATTAGAATTAAAAACAGGTTCAGCACCTGGTTCGGGGGGCTGAGCATGGCTGAGCTCTTTAAATCACCACTCATTAAGTAAGGATTCCTATTTGACTCAGCCATGCCTCGTTGCGCGTCCAACATTTTCTCCCACCCCTTCTAATGCGACTATCCCCGATGCTTCTCCCTCTTTTTCCCCTGCCCCGCAACAAAGTTTCTCCCTGCAGGCAGTCACTGAGTCTGAGGTGCTAAAGGAGGTCCTTAAACTTGACCCCCAAAAAACATCTGGGTCAGATGGTTTAGACACTTTCTTTTTTAAGGTTGCTGCCCCTTTCATCGCCAAGCCTGTCACTCCTTTCTGGGGAGTTTCCCATTGCTTGGAAGGGAAATGCTATTTTTATTGACTTGGCCAAAGCTTTTGATACGGTAGACCATTCCATTCTTGTGGGCCAGCTAAGGAGTATTGGTGTCTGCGGGGTCTTTGGCCTGGTTTGCTAACTACCTCTCTCAAAGAGTGCAGTGTATAAAGTCAGAAAATCTGCTGTCTCAGCCACTGCCTGTCACCAAGGGAGTACCCCAAGGCTCAATCCTAGGCCCCACGCTCTTCTCAATTTACATCAACAACATAGCTCAGGCAGTAGGAAGCTCTCTCATCCATTTATATGCAGAGAATACAGTCTTATACTCAGCTGGCAGCTGCCCGGATATTGTGTTAAATGCTCTACAACAATGCTTTCTAAGTGTCCAACAAGCTTTCTCTGCCGTTAACCTTGTTCTGAACACCTCCAAAACAAAGGTCATGTCACAGGGCTTCCAAGTGGCGCAGTGGTCTAAGACACTGCATCTCAGTGCTAGACGTGTCACTACAGACAACCTGGTTCGAAATCAGACTGTATCACAACCGGCCGGGATTGGGAGTCCCATAGGGCGGCTCACAATTGGCCCAGCGTCGTCCGAGTTTGGCTGATATAGGCCGTCATTGTAAATAAGAATTTGTCCTTAATTGACTTGCCTAGTTAAATAAAGGTTAAAAAACTAATTTAAAAAATAAATGTGGGTTGGTAAGAAGAATACCCCTCTCCCCACATGTGTGATTACTACCTATGATGGTTTAGAGCTTGAGGTAGTCACCTCATACAAGTACTTGGTAGTATGTAGTACTAGACGGTACACTGTCCTTCTCTCAGCACATATCAAAGCTGCAGGCTACCATCATAATTGTTCCTCTTTCACCTCAGCTGCCAAACTAAGCCTGATTCAGATGACCACCCTACCCATGCTAGATTACGGAGACATAATTTAGAGATTGGCAGGTAAGGGTGCTCTCGAGCGGCTAAATGTTCTTTACCATTTGGCCATCAGATTTGCAACCAATGCTCCTTATAGGACACATCACTGCACTCTATAAACTGGTCATCTCTATATACTCGTCACAAGACCCACTGGTTGATGCTTATTTATAAAACCCTCTTAGGCCTCACTCCCCCCTATCTGAGATATCTACTGCAGCCCTCATCCTCCACATACAACACCCGTTCTGCCAGTCACATTCTGTTAAAGGTCCCCAAATCACACACATCCCTGGGTCTCTCCTCTTTTCAGTTCGCTGCAGCTAGCGACTAGAACGAGCTGCAACAAACACTCAAACTGGACTGTTTTATCTCAATCTCTTCATTCAAAGACTCAATCATGGACACTCTTACTGACAGTTGTGGCTGCTTTGTGCGATGTATTGTTGTCTCTACCTTCTTGACCTTTGTGCTGCTGACTGTGCCCAATAATGTTTGTACCATGTTTGTGCTGCTGTGTTCAAAAAGAACACATTTTTGTTGTAGCCCTGGACAAACACACCTCATTCAACGCTTAATGATTAGCTGACAAGTTGAATCAGGTGTGCTTGTCCAGGTTTACAATAAGAAAATGTGGGGATACTTGAGGATCAGGGTTGGGAAACACTGGTCTATGACACACGCACACACAACCAGTCAGAGTATATAAACTCACTCATTAGGAGTCACACAGTCTTTGATGTAAGCTTTCTCCAGGGCCTGAAGGGTCTTCACCACAGCAAACAGCTCTGCCATGTTGTCAAACCTTGATAAATACAAGCACAACGCTCAATGTTAACATCTCACCGACATGGTTTGTGAATAGCGTTTATCATGAATTTACAGTCAATGTTCACTTACTTCTCTCTCTCTCTGGCATTCTTGTACAATTTTACTTCCTAAAAAACAAAGTGCATTATTTCTTATTTTGGATTTTGTAAAAGCTGGTAACATTCGGGGAAACTCAAAGCCAGAGCTCCACCAAATATGCCATAAATATGCCATTCAATTATGCAAACCCTACAAAACCCCACTTACCTCATACAATTCAGGTTTATTGACAGGAGCTATAATGAAGAGAAGTATAAAGGCATAACAGAGATGCTTTATAAGAAGACCACATCTCTTTGATGATCACGTCTATAAGATGTCTCTAAAAAAGCCTGGGTCTTCTTACTTTCTTGTATTCTTCTTATTTCTATTTCTCGTGTGTTTTTGGTTCTATCTTATGTTCTTTTTAGTGCTTGATATTGATATTGATTACTGCATTGTTGGGTTGGAGCTTGCAAGAAAGCCATTTCACTGTACTTGAGCACGTGACATTAAAACTTGAAACTTGAGTACATTTGTGACTGTCTCAGGTAAAACTTACCTCCTCCCATACCTCCTGCGACAGGTATTCCGTGAAACATGGTGACTGCTGCCGTTTCACAACTTTATCTAGTAAAAGTAATACATGTTACAGATGCATTTCAAATACTTTAGCTAAAACATCAAAGTTAATTAAATTGACTGTAAACTGTGGCTGTAGCGATCTGTCACGTTAGTTAGCTTGCAAAGAGAGAATACAAGCAGGAAGTCCTCAATTGGCTAGCAAGCACGCAATGTAGCTTATCTAGCTAGCTACACTTTGATGAATTCACCACTCGTTTAGCTAATTACAAAGGTTGGTAAGGGCAATGATTAGATAAATAGATGTCAACAACAACATTCAAAGATGATGACATTAACTACTGTAGATATTTTATGAAAAATAAGCTAGTTAGCTAGCTAGCATTTCCTTTGTGATTTATTTAACCAAAACAATCACCCATTTGGCACAATATATTAGCTGGATAAAATAGGCCACTTCACAATACACTACTATTACGTCGATTGAAATAATATACACATGTTATTCGACCAATACTTCAATAATAAATCAAAATGTTCTGGAAATATTTAACTCACCCCCTTGGTAAACTGAAGTGACGTCAGTGTAAACACACCCCTCGCGGAACCAAAGGACCCACAGACATTGCAAAACATAAGGTGCCCTTCTGTGCCTCACTTAAAATAAGCCAAATTCTAAATAAGTGTTAAAATACAAAAAAATACAATTTAGAAACGTGTTACCACATGAGGAAATGTATATTTGAATTATATTTTATACTGATACTTTTATAAAGTGAGTGGAGTTTCATGTGCAATATCTGGCAAGTGGAAGCCCAATTATTTTCTGGCGCGCGAGACTCAAAAAAGACACAACATAGCTTGGCTACAAGGTAAGACTGAAAATCCAATTAAATAGCTTGTATTTCAGCTCAATTATGAAAAAGCTCTCACCTAGTACCGCTTCAAAATATATCTGATATACTAACTAAATCAGGTTTATGTTTTGACAAATGGCGTGGTTGAAGCTCAGCTTGTTTCATGACAGTAATTATTTTTTCATCCAATACAACCGGGGGTTTCAATGCAAATCGAAGGAGGCTAATTTCCAAATGTATCATTCGCAAGCCTGTCCTACCTTACCATGAAGACCTCCAAAGCGCCATCTCAGGCTTCAACACAGGAGGAGTGTGGGGTTTGGCTCGACACTGTAGACCTCAAAGAAAAGGCAAAACAGGTACTGTGCTTTGGAAAACGTCTGACTCATTGGTTCTGACCCAGCTGAGTTTGTTGTCATGAAAACAAGATAGTCCACTACTATGATTCTTTATCATAATATACTATATGTTTTCCTTGCTCTGAACTTGTGGAGACAATGACTGAATACATTCCCTAATTGTCATTTTTAAAAACTGTTAATTTCTCATTCCAGAGAAGGCCATTGCGACCCATCTCAAAACAACTGAATCCTCTGGCCCGGGCTGGAGGTTACAGCTTAGCAGTGGCGCTGAATTTTACACAGACAAAAATCCAGATTCCTGTCAACAAACAGAGCTCTATATCCTCATTCTTTACCCCACAGCGCAAAGGTAAGCTCAGGTGCAGAGGAAATGCTGCTTCGGGATTAGGCTGTACTTCAACAAATGGAATCATGTCAGGAATTATTTACAGTAATTAATGTGTTGTTAGTGTAATATGCCAATAATGTTTTAGAGGCTCCCCATGTCACTATCTTACAGTGGCCCAAAAGGCACCTGTGTCTCCAGAGGCAAGTACACCTTCCACCTCCATCAGATGTGCCTCAACTTCACTCAGGCGTGTTAACATTGGGAGTGGAACCAAACGGAAACGTGCAGCGGGTTTAGAGTCAGGGGCACAGAGTACAGGAGCTCAACCCACCACCCTACAGATGAGCCCGGAGGGAGAGAATGCTGTAGGCTGTGAGTTGTACAGGCAGAGCTTCAGGGAAAGAGCATATTGGGAGGTTTCCCATATGCCCCATCTTAACATGGACCATCAGTCTGAGGAGATGGAGGAACCAGACAAAAAGAGAAGGCTCTCTGTGAATTCCTCTCCCCCAGTAGAGACTGATACTCATGAGTGCAGTCAGGACCAATGGAGTGCCTGTAGCAGCCCACAGTATAGTCAATATCGAAGTGAGCCAGATTCTGAGGGGCAGTGTGTTCTGACACACCAGGAACTCCTTGTTGGAGTAAGACAGGCCGGTGACTCAGGCACTGCTTTCCCGGAGAGCCTGCAGAGTGAGGGTGGATTCAGGGCTTGGCTGGGTGCGCAGGATAGAACCTCCACCCAGAAAAGGGCTGTCCCTTCTCATTTGATATCACAGCAGGTAGAAGGGAAAGAGAACGACTTACCACAATCAATGTCTTCGCCATCCCCAAACAAGATGTCTCCTCCTCTCAGCCCTGTTTCCACTCACAGATGGACGAAACCACATCTTCCATCACCACAGATACGTGTTCTAGAACAACCATTGAGAGAGTGTGAGGGAGACACTCTTGCCATGCTGTTCACACAGGACTCTGAGGGCTTCAGGGTGATTGCACACCGTGCTCTGGTATCAAGAAGCCCAATAAAGGACCAGACTAATGTATTAGCTAGTGGTAGAGACAGTATATTTGCTGCTGATAAAACCCTGCTGGAAGAGGAAGGAGAGGAGTTGCTCTTTACCCAAGACTCTCAGGGAAACATGGTTATCAAACACTGACAATGTATGTGTTTGAATGTATAATGGTGAAAACTAATGAAAGAAATTATGAACATTTTAGATGTTTTGTGTGTTGGAAATTATATTGCAGGTTAAGGTTTCTAATGACTTATGTAATCACTTGTGTTTGAAAACCACGTATGATCTTTACTTGAACACTTATAGTACCTGGATTGAAAATGTATTTGAGGTATCCAGTTTCTGGACATTTCTCTTTTCCACCTTTATGGTACTGAATAAAATGTAACACAAATAAGAGATTCTCAAGTCCAAATTAATGTCAAGACATCACACAAGCACTAAAGTTTAGATTTTATTTTGAAAAACGATACATTTATGTACACAATTCACTACTGGGTATGAATAAAGACATGTGAAAAGCACTAACAGCGTATTAACCCCATCTAAATGCTAATGCATTTGTGTCCCAATACAAAATGCAGTAAAGAAATTAAGATGCTTAATTTAAGGTTACAGTGGTGTATTCAGACTAACAGGTGCGTATATTGACAATAGTTCAGTACACATTGAACATTATGAAAAAAAATTCTTTATGTTGATTTGTATCCAAGCATATTAAGGCTTATGCAGTGCTGGTGACAGCAATCTACTGGTGGTAATGCTACAACCATATATTTGGGTTAGGAAAATTAATAAGAGATAACTAGTTTAAGATATATCTTGCTTATCAAATGCAAGTAAGTTCTCGCGCTTGTTATCCTTCACTTTTTTAAACTTCCATTTCACTTTGTCAATTAAGTCTGCTGTCAATGCAATATAGGCTAGTATATGAAAAACGTGTTAAAAAAAAAAAACACTCCATCCTAATTCAGTGTTACCCCAGCTAGCACAAAGTTCTGAGAACCATTTGTTTTTTAAAGCTTGGCTGGAGTGTTGTTGCCCTATGGTTATTTTGCATACAACATTCTAGGAATGGAGCAAGATACCCAGCTAACACATTTTCTGAGAGCTATATGTTTCTGTGGTGGGAAATGTAGTAATTTCAGACCCATCCTGGTGGTGTAGTGGAATAATTCCATGGATAGAGAAGAGAAGATAATAGGTTTGAATTTCACTGACGCCATACCACAATAAAAAATAAAATTGTATGATTAATGCCTAAGCAAATACATTTTCATTTGTTCTATCTGTGCTTGGAGTTCAAAACAGTTAAACTAAGCTAGCAGTGTTATTAGAAGTCTTATTGAAACATGTTCTCAGAATGTTATATAATTCCTTCAAATTACATTACCGTTCTCAGAACATTAATAAAACCTTTCCAGGAAAACTCAGGGAACCATAGTAAAATATTCTCAGAACCTCCCTGCAACCTAAAAATGTAAGTTCCCAGAACAGGCAACATTTTTACTTCCGTTCACAGAATGTTTTAAAAAATATATATGTTCTGCTGGTCAGGAAACTTATAGCTTCCTTCGCCGAGAAATGTGAAATTAAAAACATACGCTCCCACAACTTCCAAGGAACCAAATGTGCTAGCTGGGAGAACACTACCATGCAGTATAAACATGATACAACTGTTAACTGAACAGTTTAGTATCGTAGAGTATTAAAGCAAACCAAAACAGTATGCTTCAACATCTTGTGGAACATACTCTACAACTCCCTCTCAACTGACCATATAGTTTCAAACTGGCCATTCAATTTTATCCATGGAACATTCTCTTCATCCTACATATCATACAAATCAAAAGTCAACTCCACCTCATTCTTCAATACTTTCTGCCTCTCAAATCAAGTCACCACAACAAAGCATAAAATAACAACATTACAATGCCAAGTAGTACGGAATCTGAAGGTTCTCTCCAATCAAAAGACACATCCATAATATATCCTAATACAAGCTTTGCCTTATCAGGGTAGCTTTTTCAGCAGTTAACATGTAAAGAAGTAATTCAGTTGTACAAATAGCCTACTTGCATAAACACCTTTTTTGTTATGGTTAAGATGCCAGATGGTTAAGATGCCAGATACTTGTTTGAGACGTTACCTTATTTTGCATAAACAGATTTAACAGATTAACATAAAGGCTACACTTCCTCGCTATTCCTCATTTTAATGCAACTTTATTTGCCAAACACAGAAGTTCTACACGAAGAAACCTGGCAAAAATACTGCTTGTTTAAATAGCAGGCTTACCATAACTCTGTGGATAGTACAGTAGTTTTGTGAAGGAGAGTGCTCTGCAACAAATAAGCTGAACAAACAGTTCAAGGACAATTTACCATTTCAAAGTGCAGAGGAAACAATAAAATGTAATCTTAATGCATACAATCAACTGACCTACAGCACTACTAGCCAGTCAGTTACACTGTCTGGTTTGTGTGGTACAGGATCCCTTTTATTACTTGTGATAGCCAGCCTATAACGGTTTGTGAAACCTCTGACGGAGAGGGAAATAGATGAGGAATAAATGGGGGTGATAAGAGATCATCTCAATGAGGAGGAAGTATAAGCAATCAGCCAGCGATCTCTGTGGGTTCTGTCACCAGTTTGGACCCGTCCCAAACGGTCTTGAACTGCTCAGGAACTGGGAACTCCCTCTGTTAAACAGACAATGTTAAAAACAAAACCACACCCAGACACACTCACTAAGTCTCATACTTACACTATCTCTCACAGACAGACAGACAGACAGACAGACAGACAGACAGACAGACAGACAGACAGACACGTTGGAAATGCAAGCCCTCAACAAACACTTTAACACACACTCACATAGTCGTCATCCTGTGGTACCAGGATGTTCATCTCGGAGCTCTTGGCGCTGACGATCTCACAGTCCAGAGCGTCCTTACTCAGGTAGACTTGGCATCCCTCTGTCTTGTTGATGGAGATGGTAGGAACTCTACCCATCACCTGGACAAAAGTGGGGCAGATACTTCCATCTTATAACTAGTCTAGGGACAGTAATTTTTCGTGTCCATGTAACTTGAAAAGGAAAAAAAAGTCATGGCC
Source organism: Salvelinus namaycush (assembly GCF_016432855.1). Taxonomy (NCBI): domain Eukaryota; kingdom Metazoa; phylum Chordata; class Actinopteri; order Salmoniformes; family Salmonidae; genus Salvelinus; species Salvelinus namaycush. The sequence continues at coordinate 11,582,094 of NC_052333.1, read as the reverse complement.
CTAACTCAGAGGCACCTAACTCATGACCCAACATAACATAAAACTAAATGTGCCAGTACTATACATCTATGATAGGGTTATTGCAGGTACGTTGAAGCTGAACTTCAGATGCAGAGAGGAAAGAGATCACATACTGTATGTTATTTGCTTGAACATGTATGAAATTTGAGCTGACCTGTAACTGAATGTCCTTTGAGTTGATTATTTCCACAATGCCAACAATGTTGTCAAACACCAGACCAAGCTTCTTGCAGTTATCTGTCAGAGGTGAACGTCATAGGGAAGCATGAAATAAGTGAGTGAGAGAGATACAGGAATGATGCTGTCAAAGATGACAAAGAAATTGTCCACTGTGTATGGCCACTCCTTTGTAAATGACGTTGCAGTATAAATGATCAAACCTTAACAGAAATACAGTATTATCAACTCAGAAGTAATACAACAGATGGCTGAACTCACCCACAATGATGGAGTTGATCTTTCCCTCTATCTGTAGAGTAGAATTGCTGCAGCAGAAGACATAGGCCACCTGTCTCAGCTCTGTCTCCTTGATAACCAGGTCATGAGCCTGGTCAAAGTACTCCTGTGGGGAGAAACAACAAACAAGACCTGTGACCGTCTGACCGCTCTCCGGTTTGACCCTTCACCTTTGGATGACCTCAGTGGGTTCAGCACCAGACATCACAATCGCCTCCGAAAGTGTCTTGGTCATTGAATATGTGAGAAGCACCAAAACGTTCCTGACTCACTAGATATTCTTTAAGATCCTCTTTGTCCTCCATTTTGATAATAGCAAAACTTAGAAGCCTGGCAGGCGAGGCAAGACACTAGGTAACATACCACCCTCCATTTCTTCCCCTCCAGCTCCAGCAGTGGGGGTCGTTTCTGGGGAGGCGCTAGGTTGGAGGAGCCGCCGGGATTCCGGCTCTTGGATGGGGAGGCGTGATTCTCCCCTCCCTGCGAGCGAAGGGCGGGATTCTTATGGGTCATCTGGTCCTTTGAGACGTGCTTTAACGCTAGTGAACAGAGAGAGGATACTTCATTGTAATAAGTTATTGTTTTAGTACAAAAATGTATTTAAAAAATGACCGATCAAAAAATCTCCATTTAAGAAACTTTGACCCTAACTGTTGTTTAATAAGCACAGCATAGAAATATAATGACTATTTCTATGTCCTCACAACAACTCATCAATTCTCCCTCACTTTCTCCTTCTGTTTCTCCCCCTCCTTCTTCCTCGTCTTCTTTCCTGTCTTGGCTACCTTTGGATCCCTGGTTCAGCTGGGCAAACAAGGGCTGAGTGCTGGGCAGTGGTGCTTTCAGAACTTTGTAACTGTTGATTCAACCCACATCCTCTCTCTTCAACTCTCCCTCCCTTTCTTCTTCTGTTTCTACTTCTTTTCCCTCCCTCCCTCCCCTGCAGTTGGATCAGAGCTCTTCAACCCCTGGGTGATGGTGGCTTGGCTACCTTTAGTGATTGCTTCTCCTTGGTTCAGCTGGGCGAAGAGAGCCGAGTGCTTGGCCGTGGTGCTGTCGGCCTGTGGCAGTTCGCCTGTGAAGACTGGTGGGGGTCCAGGGGGTGGGGTTGGTGGAAGGGGGCTGGGACCCCCAGGGGCAGGGGCGAACAGGGAGGGAGGAGCAATGGGACCCTGTAATGAGAGATAGAGAGAGGCGTGTTACTCTCTGTGAATCAAGACAAGATGATGGTGAAGAAGTCTGGAACTACAGTCCCCCTCTGTCGAAGATGCTTGGACCTTCTTTTTAATATATTTTCAGTGGTTTTGTTAACAAACAAGCCCCCATAAAGAAAATGAGAGCTAAAAACAGGTTCAGCTCCTGGTTCGACCGTGACCTTGCAGAGTTACTCCACCTCAAGAATTGCATTTGGCAAAAGGCTCGGCACACGCATACTCAGGCTTGACTGGCTCTCGTTCAGGCAATGAGAAATAAGTGCACTCAGAATATCCAGAAGGACAAAGTTAGTTACTTTAAGGAGCAGTTCTCTCTCTGTGGGTCTAACCCCAAGAAGTTATGGAAAACAGTTAAAAACCTGGAGAATAAACCCTCCTCCTCACAGCTGCCCATGTCCCTTAATGTTGTTGATGTGGTTGTTACTGACAATAAGCACATGGCTGAGCTCTTTAAAATCACCACTTCATTAAGTCAGGATTCCTATTTGACTCAGCCATGCCTCCTTGCCCGTCCAACATTTCCTCATCTCCTACCCCTTCTAATGACTATCCCCGATGCTTCTCCCTTCTCCCTGCTAACTACCCCTCTCAAAGAGTGCAGTGTATAAAGTCAAAAAATCTGCTGTCTCAGCCACTGCCTGTCAAGGCTCGATCCTAGGCCCCACACTCTTCTCAATTTACAACATAGCTCAGGCAGTAGGAAGCTCTCTCATCCATTTATATGCAGATGACACAGTCTTATACTCAGCTGGCCCCTCCCCGGATTTTGTGTTAAATGCTCTACAACAAAGCTTTCTTAGTGTCCAACAAGCTTTCTCTACCCTTATCTTGTTCTGAACACCTCCAAAACAAAGGTCATGTGGTGTGGTAAGAAGAATGCTCCTCTCCCCACATGTGTGATTACTACCTCTGAGGGCTTAGAGCTTGAGGTAGTCACCTCATACAAGTACTTGGTAGTATGGCTAGATGGTACACTGTCCTTCTCTCAGCACATATCAAAGCTGCAGGCTAAAGTTAAATCTAGACTTGGTTACATCTATCGTAATCGCTCCTCTTTCACCTCAGCTGCCAAACTAACCCTGATTCAGATGACCATCCTACACGTGCTAGCTAACGGAGACATCATTTATAGATCGGCAGGTAAGGGTGCTCTCGAGCGGCTAGATGTTCTTTACCATTTGACCATCAGATTCGCCACCAATGGTCCTTATAGGACACATCACTGCACTCTATACTCCTCTGTAAACTGGTCATCTCTATATACTCGTCACAAGACCCACTGGTTGATGCTTATTTATAAAACCCTCTTAGGCCTCACTCCCCCCTATCTGAGATATCTACTGCAGCCCTCATCCTCCACATACAACACCCATTCTGACAATCACATTCTGTTAAAGGTCCCCAAATCACACACATCCCTGGGTCACTCCTCTTTTCAGTTCGCTGCAGCTAGCGACTGGAACAAGCTGCAACAAACACTCAAACTGGACAGTTTTATCTCAATCATGGACACTCTTACTGACAGTTGTGGCTGCTTCGCCTGATGCATTGTTGTTTCTACCTTCTTGCACTTTGTGCTGTTGTCTGTGCCCAATAATGTTCGTACCATGTTTTGTGCTGCTACCATGTTGTGTTTCTACCATGTTGTTGTCATGTTGTGTTGGGACCATGCTGTGTTGTCATGTGTTGCTGCCTTGCTATATTGTTGTCTTCGGTCTCTCTTTATGTAGTGTTGTGTTGTCTCTCTCGTCGTGATGTGTGTACTTATACATTTTTACATTTTTAATCCCAGCCCCGCAGGAGGCCTTTTGGTAGGCCATCATTGTAAATAAGAATTTGTTCTTAACTGACTTACCTAGTTAAATAAAGGTTAAATAAAATAAAATACAGTTGTTGGCCAGCAGGTGGAGTATAGGACAAATAGTTGAGGGTCTTCATATTCAACTGGTTTCTTGTAGCAGATGTGGCCAACGTCAAAGCTGGGTTGGAACAAACGCCTGCAAACACTGTCCCTCCAGCTCTCCAGGACCAGAGTGGTCCACCCTTGGCAAATAGGAACCTTAACTACCACTGTGTGCTGTTCTTGATGTTTATACATGCATATGGTGAAAAGTGGAGACCTAAGGCAGGGATTCAATCCGACTGTATGTTGTGACAATGCAGCTTTTAAAGGCAATGTTCCCGCATTCGCAAAGATCGCATTCATGGTAAACGCTGCATATGTGGGGTCAATCAGAAATGACCTTTAATGTCAAGCGTGCTATAACACGGATCTAAGGCAGATTGGATTGAATCCCGGCCTAAGTCCTGCTGCGACAGGGACTCTGGTTAACCTTTACTCTAAATGCATTTTTTCTCACTGAGAGCCTTACTTACCAAGCTAATGAGCAGATGAATGTAAAGCCCCATGCCCGCCAACTCCAGGAAAGACAGACTCTCTCTCTCTCTCTGTGTCTGTCTGTCTGTCTCTGACTGCACAGCTGCCAAGGACAGTTACCCATGGTCCCCCTTCTACACTCAAACAAGCCACAGCAACTGTACAACCCCCCCCCCCTCTCCCTCCACACACACACATACACACACACACACACATGCATGCACACGCACAAACGCACACACACACACACAAGTACCGCTGCAGCCAGTGTGAGTCTGATGTACTGGTGATTGGTGTTACAGTTCATTGGGGGTTTAGCAGTCTATGAGGTCCAGCTGACAGTACTCAACCTCTGACCTGTGACATGTATGGTACATATCATTACAAAACAACACAGTTGTATTAGTTATCAGTTTAGCAAATGCCCAATGATTAAAGCTGAGTGCAATGAAATTAAGGGCTGGATTCACTCCGTATCATGAAAGATCCGCATAAAAATTGAAAGGTAATTTCCGATTGAGGCGACATATGCAGCGTTTACCGCGAACGTGGGAACGCAGTCTCCACGAACATTGCCTGTACATTTTAATCCAGCTATAACGCAGTCTCCACGAACATTGCCTGTACATTTTAATCCAGCTATAAATCAGTCTCCACGAACATTGCCTGTACATTTTAATCGAGCTATAACGCAGTCTCCACGAACATTGCCTGTACATTTTAATCCAGCTATAAATCAGTCTCCACGAACATTGCCTGTACATTTTAATCGAGCTATAACGCAGTCTCCACGAACATTGCCTGTACATTTTAATCGAGCTATAACGCAGTCTCCACGAACATTGCCTGTACATTTTAATCCAGCTATAAATCAGTCTCCACGAACATTGCCTGTACATTTTAATCGAGCTATAACGCAGTCTCCACGAACATTGCCTGTACATTTTAATCCAGCTATAACGCAGTCTCCACGAACATTGCCTGTACATTTTAATCCAGCTATATCGCAGTCTCCACGAACATTGCCTTTACATTTTAATCCAGCTATAACGCAGATTTTCCGTGATACTTCTGGGATATGGACTGAATCCAGAGCTCTGTGTGTGTGTGTGTGCACGCTCTTGTGTGTGTGTAGTTTGTGTGAATACACAACGTATGTGTGTCTGCATGTGTGACAGTGTGTCCCTGCCCCTCTGAACAGAAGCAGACAGATTAGAGGAGAGAAAAGCCCAGTAGTTGAAAGTACGTTGTGGGGTGTGTTGGAGCAGGTGTGTAGGGCCTGAACTTCACAGGGCTTTGTTGCGGCTTTCTTTGGTGAAGAAAACCTCCATTCAAGTCCACCCTGAGGACCACCTGTCCACGCCACACACTCCTTAACTCACACACAAAACCCTGACACCTAACGGCAGGAGGGACAGCTGACCCACAGCCACCGTACGCTGTCAAGTTTCCCTCCATACACACACTCTCGCATATGCACACACGCACACACACACACAGACACACACACGCACATGCACACACACTTTCAGTCCACCAAATTGTGTGACAGTCTATATACCTCAAAGGACCACACAGAGGATTCTGGCAGATCACTGAAACAGACAGTGGCCTTGAACTGAGTTCAACACTCTTTAAAGTTTAGAGAAATGTGAAGTTTAAGGAGTTTTACTTTCAGTTTTATTGTAAAAAACTGAACAAATAAACGTATCACTTCCACTGGATACAGGAATATGATTTCTGATTGGAAACCTGCCAGAGAGAGAAAGAGAGAATGAGAAGGGGGGAAGGGAGAGGGAGAAGGTGGAAAGGGTAGAAGCGAGAAGGGTGGAAGAGAGAGAAGACAGGCTATGTGCACACTGCCCACAAAATAAGGTGGAAACTGAGCTGCACTTCCTAACCTCCTGACAAATGTATGACCATATTAGAGACACATATTTTCCTCAGATTACACAGATCCACAAAGAATTTGAAAACAAACCCAATTTTGATAAACTCCCATATCTACTGGGTGAAATTCCACAGTGTGCCATCACAGCAGCAAGATGTGGGACCTGTTGCTATAAGAAAAGGGCAACAAGTGAAGAACAAACACCATTGTAAATACAACCCATATTTAACTTCATTTATTTTCCCTTTTGTACTTTAACTATTTGCACATCGCTACAACACTGTATATATACATAATATGACATTTTAAATATCTGCATTATTTTGAATGCATTGTTTACATTTTTATTGTTTATTTCACTTTTGTTTATTATCCATTTCACTTGCTTTGGCAATGTTAACATATGTTTCCCATGCCAATAAGGCCCTTGAATTGAATTGAGAGGGTGAAGGGGGGAAGGGATAGGGGGGGAAGGGAGAAAGAGGGAGAAGGGAGAGAGAGGGAGAAAGAGGGAGAAGGGAGAGAGAGGGAGAAGGGGAAAGGGAGAGAGAGGGAGAAGGGGAAAGGGAGAGAGAGGGAGAAGGGGAAAGGGAGAAGGGGAAAGGGAGAGAGAGGGAGAAGGGGAGAGAGAGGGAGAAGGGGAAAGGGAGAGAGAGGGAGAAGGGGGGGGAGAGAGGGAGGGGGAGAAGGGGGGGGGAGAGAGGGAGGGGGAGAGAGAGGGAGAAGGGGGGAAGAAAGAGAGGGAAGGAGAGAGAGTGAGAAGGGGGGAAGAAAGAGAGGGAAGGAGAGAGAGTGAGAAGGGGGGAAGAAAGAGAGGGAAGGAGAGAGAGTGAGAAGGGGGGAAGAAAGAGAGGGAAGGAGAGAGAGTGAGAAGGGGGGAAGGGAGAGAGAGTGAGAAGGGGGGAAGGGAGAGAGAGTGAGAAGGGGAAAGGAGAGGCAGAAGGGGGAGGGAGAAGGGAGGAGGGAGAGGGAGAAGGAGGGAAGAGAGAGAGAGAGCGAAGGGGGGAAGAGAGAGCGGGAGAAGAGAGAGGGAGAAGAGAGAGAGGGAGAAGGGGGGAAGAGAGAGAGGGGGAAGAGAGAGAGGGAGAAGGGGGGAAGAGAGAGGGAGAAGGGGGGAAGAGAGAGAGGGAGAAGGGGGGAAGAGAGAGAGGGAGAAGGGGGGAAGAGAGAGAGAGAAGGGGGGAAGAGAGAGGGAGAAGGGGGGAAGAGAGAGGGAGAAGGTGGGAAGAGAGAGGGAGAAGGGGGGAAGAAAGAGAGGGAAGGAGAGAGAGTGAGAAGGGGGGAAGGGAGAGAGAGTGAGAAGGGGGGAAGGGAGAGAGAGTGAGAAGGGGAAAGGAGAGGCAGAAGGGGGAGGGAGAAGGGAGGAAGAGAGAGGGAGAAGGGGGAAGAGAGAGGGAGAAGGGGGAAGAGAGAGGGAGAAGAGAGAGAGGGAGAAGGGGGGAAGAGAGAGAGGGGGAAGAGAGAGAGGGAGAAGGGGGGAAGAGAGAGGGAGATAGGGGGGAAGAGAGAGAGGGGGATAGGGGGGAAGAGAGAGAGGGAGAAGGGGGGAAGAGAGAGAGAGAAGGGGGGAAGAGAGAGGGAGAAGGGGGGAAGAGAGAGGGAGAAGGTGGGAAGAGAGAGGGAGAAGGGGGGAAGAAAGAGAGGGAAGGAGAGAGAGTGAGAAGGGGGGAAGGGAGAGAGAGTGAGAAGGGGGGAAGGGAGAGAGAGTGAGAAGGGGAAAGGAGAGGCAGAAGGGGGAGGGAGAAGGGAGGAAGAGAGAGGGAGAAGGGGGAAGAGAGAGGGAGAAGGGGGAAGAGAGAGGGAGAAGGGGGAAGAGAGAGGGAGAAGGTGGGAAGAGAGAGGGAGAAGGGGGGGGAGAGAGGGAGGGGGAGAAGGGGGGGGGAGAGAGGGAGGGGGAGAGAGAGGGAGAAGGGGGGAAGAAAGAGAGGGAAGGAGAGAGAGTGAGAAGGGGGGAAGAAAGAGAGGGAAGGAGAGAGAGTGAGAAGGGGGGAAGGGAGAGAGGGAGAAGGTGGGAAGAGAGAGGGAGAAGGGGGGGGGAGAAGGGGGGGGGGGAGGGAGGGGGAGAGAGAGGGAGAAGGGGGGAAGAAAGAGAGGGAAGGAGAGAGAGTGAGAAGGGGGGAAGGGAGAGAGAGTGAGAAGGGGGGAAGGGAGAGAGAGTGAGAAGGGGAAAGGAGAGGCAGAAGGGGGAGGGAGAAGGGAGGAAGAGAGAGGGAGAAGGGGGAAGAGAGAGGGAGAAGGGGGAAGAGAGAGGGAGAAGGTGGGAAGAGAGAGGGAGAAGGGGGGGAGAGAGGGAGGGGGAGAAGGGGGGGGAGAGAGGGAGGGGGAGAGAGAGGGAGAAGGGGGGAAGAAAGAGAGGGAAGGAGAGAGAGTGAGAAGGGGGGAAGAAAGAGAGGGAAGGAGAGAGAGTGAGAAGGGGGGAAGGGAGAGAGGGAGAAGGGGGGAAGAGAGAGCGGGAGAAGAGAGAGGGAGAAGAGAGACAGGAGAGGGAGAAGAGAGAGAGGGAGAAGAGAGAGGGAGAAGAGGGAAGAGAGAGGGAGAAGAGGGAGGAGAGAGGGAGGGGGAGAAGGGGGGGGGAGAGAGGGAGGGGGAGAGAGAGGGAGAAGGGGGGAAGAAAGAGAGGGAAGGAGAGAGAGTGAGAAGGGGGGAAGAAAGAGAGGGAAGGAGAGAGAGTGAGAAGGGGGAAGGGAGAGAGGGAGAAGGTGGGAAGAGAGAGGGAGAAGGGGGGGGGAGAAGGGGGGGGGAGAGGGAGGGGGAGAGAGAGGGAGAAGGGGGGAAGAAAGAGAGGGAAGGAGAGAGAGTGAGAAGGGGGGAAGGGAGAGAGAGTGAGAAGGGGGGAAGGGAGAGAGAGTGAGAAGGGGAAAGGAGAGGCAGAAGGGGGAGGGAGAAGGGAGGAAGAGAGAGGGAGAAGGGGGAAGAGAGAGGGAGAAGGGGGAAGAGAGAGGGAGAAGGTGGGAAGAGAGAGGGAGAAGGGGGGGAGAGAGGGAGGGGGAGAAGGGGGGGGGAGAGAGGGAGGGGGAGAGAGAGGGAGAAGGGGGGAAGAAAGAGAGGGAAGGAGAGAGAGTGAGAAGGGGGGAAGAAAGAGAGGGAAGGAGAGAGAGTGAGAAGGGGGGAAGGGAGAGAGGGAGAAGGGGGGAAGAGAGAGCGGGAGAAGAGAGAGGGAGAAGGGGGGAAGAGAGAGAGGGAGAAGAGAGAGAGGGAGAAGGGGGGAAGAGAGAGGGAGAAGGGGGGAAGAGAGAGGGAGAAGGGGGGAAGAGAGAGAGGGAAGGGGGGAAGAGAGAGAGGGAGAAGGGGGAAGAGAGAGAGGGAGAAGGGGGGAAGAGAGAGAGAGAGAAGGGGGAAAGAGAGAGAGAGAAGGGGGGAAGAGAGAGGGAGAAGGGGGGAAGAGAGAGGGAGAAGGGGGGAAGAGAGAGGGAGAAGGGGGGAAGAGAGAGGGAGAAGGGGGAAGAGAGAGGGAGAAGGGGGAAGAGAGAGGGAGAAGGGGGAAGAGAGAGGGAGAAGGTGGGAAGAGAGAGGGAGAAGGGGGGGGAGAGAGGGAGGGGGAGAAGGGGGGGGAGAGAGGGAGGGGGAGAGAGAGGGAGAAGGGGGGAAGAAAGAGAGGGAAGGAGAGAGAGTGAGAAGGGGGGAAGGGAGAGAGAGTGAGAAGGGGAAAGGAGAGGCAGAAGGGGGAGGGAGAAGGGAGGAGGGAAAGGGGGGAGGGAGAGGGAGAAGGAGGGAAGAGAGAGAGAGAGCGAAGGGGGGAAGAGAGAGAGGGAGAAGAGAGAGAGGGAGAAGAGAGAGAGGGAGAAGGGGGGAAGAGAGAGGGAGGGGGAGAGAGAGGGAGAAGGGGGGAAGAAAGAGAGGGAAGGAGAGAGAGTGAGAAGGGGGGAAGAAAGAGAGGGAAGGAGAGAGAGTGAGAAGGGGGGAAGAAAGAGAGGGAAGGAGAGAGAGTGAGAAGGGGGGAAGAAAGAGAGGGAAGGAGAGAGAGTGAGAAGGGGGGAAGGGAGAGAGAGTGAGAAGGGGGGAAGGGAGAGAGAGTGAGAAGGGGAAAGGAGAGGCAGAAGGGGGAGGGAGAAGGGAGGAGGGAGAGGGAGAAGGAGGGAAGAGAGAGAGAGAGCGAAGGGGGGAAGAGAGAGCGGGAGAAGAGAGAGGGAGAAGAGAGAGAGGGAGAAGGGGGGAAGAGAGAGAGGGAGAAGAGAGAGAGGGAGAAGGGGGGAAGAGAGAGGGAGAGATAGGGGGGAAGAGAGAGAGAGATAGGGGGGAAGAGAGAGAGGGAGATAGGGGGGAAGAGAGAGAGGGAGATAGGGGGGAAGAGAGAGAGAGATGGGGGGAAGAGAGAGGGAGAAGGGGGGAAGAGAGAGGGAGAAGGTGGGAAGAGAGAGGGAGAAGGGGGGGGGAGAGAGGGAGGGGGAGAAGGGGGGGGAGAGAGGGAGGGGGAGAGAGAGGGAGAAGGGGGGAAGAAAGAGAGGGAAGGAGAGAGAGTGAGAAGGGGGGAAGGGAGAGAGAGTGAGAAGGGGGGAAGGGAGAGAGAGTGAGAAGGGGAAAGGAGAGGCAGAAGGGGGAGGGAGAAGGGAGGAAGAGAGAGGGAGAAGGGGGAAGAGAGAGGGAGAAGGGGGGAAGAGAGAGAGGGAGAAGGGGGAAGAGAGAGGGAGAAGGGGGAAGAGAGAGGGAGAAGGTGGGAAGAGAGAGGGAGAAGGGGGGGGAGAGAGGGAGGGGGAGAAGGGGGGGGAGAGAGGGAGGGGGAGAGAGAGGGAGAAGGGGGGAAGAAAGAGAGGGAAGGAGAGAGAGTGAGAAGGGGGGAAGAAAGAGAGGGAAGGAGAGAGAGTGAGAAGGGGGGAAGGGAGAGAGGGAGAAGGTGGGAAGAGAGAGGGAGAAGGGGGGGGGAGAGAGGGAGGGGGAGAGAGGGAGGGGGAGAGAGAGGGAGAAGGGGGGAAGAAAGAGAGGGAAGGAGAGAGAGTGAGAAGGGGGGAAGGGAGAGAGAGTGAGAAGGGGGAAGGGAGAGAGAGTGAGAAGGGGAAAGGAGAGGCAGAAGGGGGAGGGAGAAGGGAGGAAGAGAGAGGGAGAAGGGGGAAGAGAGAGGGAGAAGGGGGAAGAGAGAGGGAGAAGGGGGAAGAGAGAGGGAGAAGGTGGGAAGAGAGAGGGAGAAGGGGGGGGGGGAGAGGGAGGGGGAGAAGGGGGGGGGAGAGAGGGAGGGGGAGAGAGAGGGAGAAGGGGGAAGAAAGAGAGGGAAGGAGAGAGAGTGAGAAGGGGGGAAGAAAGAGAGGGAAGGAGAGAGAGTGAGAAGGGGGGAAGGGAGAGAGGGAGAAGGGGGGAAGAGAGAGCGGGAGAAGAGAGAGGGAGAAGAGAGAGAGGGAGAAGGGGGAAGAGAGAGAGGGAGAAGAGAGAGAGGGAGAAGGGGGGAAGAGAGAGGGAGAAGGGGGGAAGAGAGAGGGAGAAGGGGGGAAGAGAGAGAGGGAAGGGGGGAAGAGAGAGAGGGAGAAGGGGGAAGAGAGAGAGGGAGAAGGGGGGAAGAGAGAGAGAGAGAAGGGGGAAAGAGAGAGAGAGAAGGGGGGAAGAGAGAGGGAGAAGGGGGGAAGAGAGAGGGAGAAGGGGGGAAGAGAGAGGGAGAAGGGGGGAAGAGAGAGGGAGAAGGGGGAAGAGAGAGGGAGAAGGGGGAAGAGAGAGGGAGAAGGGGGAAGAGAGAGGGAGAAGGGGGAAGAGAGAGGGAGAAGGTGGGAAGAGAGAGGGAGAAGGGGGGGGGAGAGAGGGAGGGGGAGAAGGGGGGGGAGAGAGGGAGGGGGAGAGAGAGGGAGAAGGGGGGAAGAAAGAGAGGGAAGGAGAGAGAGTGAGAAGGGGGGAAGGGAGAGAGAGTGAGAAGGGGAAAGGAGAGGCAGAAGGGGGAGGGAGAAGGGAGGAGGGAAAGGGGGGAGGGAGAGGGAGAAGGAGGGAAGAGAGAGAGAGAGCGAAGGGGGGAAGAGAGAGATGGAGAAGAGAGAGAGGGAGAAGAGAGAGAGGGAGAAGGGGGGAAGAGAGAGGGAGAAGGGGGGAAGAGAGAGGGAGAAGGGGGGAAGAGAGAGGGAGAAGGGGGGAAGAGAGAGGGAGAAGGGGGAAGAGAGAGGGAGAAGGGGGAAGAGAGAGGGAGAAGTGGGAAGAGAGAGGGAGAAGGGGGGGGAGAGAGGGAGGGGGAGAAGGGGGGGGAGAGAGGGAGGGGGAGAGAGGGAGGGGGAGAGAGAGGGAGAAGGGGGGAAGAAAGAGAGGGAAGGAGAGAGAGTGAGAAGGGGGGAAGGGAGAGAGAGTGAGAAGGGGAAAGGAGAGGCAGAAGGGGGAGGGAGAAGGGAGGAGGGAAAGGGGGGAGGGAGAGGGAGAAGGAGGGAAGAGAGAGAGAGAGCGAAGGGGGGAAGAGAGAGAGGGAGAAGGGGGGAAGAGAGAGAGGGAGAAGAGAGAGAGGGAGAAGAGAGAGAGGGAGAAGGGGGGAAGAGAGAGCGGGAGAAGAGAGAGAGGGAGAAGGGGGGAAGAGAGAGGGAGAAGGGGGGAAGAGAGAGAGGGAAGGGGGGAAGAGAGAGAGGGAGAAGGGGGAAGAGAGAGAGGGAGAAGGGGGAAGAGAGAGAGGGAGAAGGGGGGAAGAGAGAGAGGGAGAAGGGGGGAAGAGAGAGAGAGAAGGGGGGAAGAGAGAGGGAGAAGGGGGAAGAGAGAGGGAGAAGGGGGAAGAGAGAGGGAGAAGGGGGGAAGAGAGAGGGAGAAGGGGGAAGAGAGAGGGAGAAGGGGGGAAGAGAGAGGTGAAGGGGGGAAGAGAGAGGTGAAGGGGGGAAGAGAGAGGTGAAGGGGGGAAGAGAGAGGTGAAGGGGGGAAGAGAGAGGTGAAGGGGGAAAGAGAGAGGTGAAGGGGGAAGAGAGAGGGGAAGGGGGGAAGAGAGAGGTGAAGGGGGGAAGAGAGAGGGAGAAGGGGGGAAGAGAGAGAGAGAAGGGGGGAAGAGAGAGGGAGAAGGGGGGAAGAGAGAGGGAGAAGGGGGGAAGAGAGAGGGAGAAGGGGGGAAGAGAGAGAGAGAAGGGGGGAAGAGAGAGGGAGAAGGGGGGAAGAGAGAGAGAGAAGGGGGGAAGAGAGAGGGAGAAGGGGGGAAGAGAGAGGGAGAAGGGGGGAAGAGAGAGGGAGAAGGGGGAAGAGAGAGGGAGAAGGGGGGAAGAGAGAGGGAGAAGGGGGGAAGAGAGAGGGAGAAGGGGGAAGAGAGAGGGAGAAGGTGGGAAGAGAAAAGGACAAAGAGTAGTAGAGGAAGAAAACAGAAAGCAGACGATAGAAGAAGAGCATGAATTCCCAGCAAACTCTACAATTGCTCAATTGAGAACCACAAAGCAGCCACCAGTACACCAGGGACCAAGTCATTCATACAAGCTGGTCCTTAAGCAACCAGCTGCCTGCCTGCATAACTACACATAAAAATATACACATGAGAACGACATCCCAACCGGCACCATATTCCCTATATAGTGCACTACGTTTGGCCAGACCCTATGGGCTCTATGTAAGTAATATAGTGCCATTTGGACAGCAGTCCTGTACCACTTTAAAAATAAGGAAACAGAAAACAACATCTGAGGCTCTGCTGCAGATGAAAACAACTGGACGACTCCAAAAGAGTCAGAGACAATTATGTCTCGAGGCGAGCTGTAATTCATTGAGTCTTGTTCCTGCCCGTTCAAACCTGCATGGCAAGCAAGGTTATAGTTCATCCATAGGGCCAGGAGCGTTTCCTGACCGTGTGACCTGATCATGGAAAAAGCCAGGAATTCTGGGCCTATTTATCCAACCTCAGATAAAAAAGTCCTGAGAAGTCAGGCAGTGGGACCCAAGTTGTTCCTTCTCAGGTCACAGAGTCATGAAAAACTCCTGGCTCAGGGAGGAGCAGTGTTCAGGGCAGTGTTGAGGAGGTTGGATCAGGAGCTATTTGCTGCTGTAACACATGGATAATGGAATGTGGAGGGAATGCCCCACTGGACGTTAGCTAGCTAGAGGACCGTAGTGCTGCTGAAGCGCTGTAGTATAAGACATTAACTATCCATTATATGTCTCATGTAACTGTTTTACAGCACAGTTACAACATGATGATGGTATACAATGGAGTCCGAAATGATTGACACCCTTAATAAAGACCCTTAATAAAGCAAAATGACTGTATAAAATAAATCATAAAAATATTTTTGCAATGGCCATCTCAGTCTCCAGACTTGAACCCTATTGAAAACCAGTGGTTTGAACTGAAGAGCACAGACAAAGGATATCAAAGATCTGGAAGGATTCTGTATGGAGGAATGGTCTAAAATCCTCATAAAACATTCTAGAAAAAGTCTCAGTGCCGTTATCATCATAATATGAGGTATTGAAAACAGGGGCGTCAATCATTTGAACCATACATTTTTTTATTTAAATGTATTACTTGTTAAACAAAATGTATTTCTCTGAGCAATTGTATTAGTATAAAATAATATAATTGCCCAATTTTTTCAGGCACACAATATAGCTCAGTATTTGAGCATTTTATTTTATACAGTCATGCTTATCTTTTTCAAGGGTGACAATAATTGACGATGTGACGATTAGTGGCGGTCAGTACCGTTTAAGATGAGGGAGGACGATACATATTTTATGAGCATGGCCTTATTTCTATTACAGCATATTGGATGACTGTCATTCATATTCCATTCACCCAGCTCATTTTAACATTGATAGGTTTAGGCTTCTACATAATACTAAAATTTTCCCTATACCCATCATGAGGTTGCTACAACTTAACCTATGAAGGAAAGTTTACAACTTAGGTGCACACAGGTCGAGAAAATGTTTTGAGGTGACATACAGTGACATATGGACAGACAGTGACACATTCAATACCGCCTTGTACACTCTTGCCTGCATCTAGCTGATATAGGGTGTAATCATTAGTCTAAAAGTTGCAAACAAGAGTTTCTATTGACACATTCAGGTATGTTTATCCCTGTTTTGTTCCATTTACTTCCTGTACACAATACATGCACATCACATACAATCAAACAATCTCCGACAAGGACATGAGGGGAAACAGAGGGTTAAATACACAACATGTAATTGATGGGATTGGAACCAGGTGTGAAGGAAGACAAGACAAAACCAATGAAAAATGAAAAATGGATCAGTGATTGCTAGAAGGCCGGTGACGTCGACCGCCGAACACCGCCCGAACAAGGAGAGGGACCGACTTCGGCGGAAGTCGTGACACTTCCGTTTAAGAAACATTTTTAAAGAGAATCGGCGGAATGAATACACCCCTGATCACGCATAAACGCAGTTAATTTTCATAGCACATTGTATTCCTTCTCGCATCTATGCACTCTCCACCTCTCACCTTAGCTTGTGGACTTCAATGCACAACACATCAGCTATATGTGACCAGGCGGAAAAAAACTTTCCAAGCCAAACTGCTACACACAGCCTACATCGTTGTCGTCATATTGGATAAAGTAACATCATAGTCAACATAGCAAATAGAACTAACGCGTTAGTAAATCCGCTATTATCATGCAGTAACATTACAGTGTACAGTCAGTAAGCAGTTTAGCACTTAACCCAGCGGGCCCCGGTTTAAATAAATTAGTCAAACCAAAAGCTTGCCTTGACTTGGAAGAGTTCCAGTGTTGTGTTGGATAGACATAGCCAGCTAGCTAAAATAGCATCCCTCTGTTTGAGCAGGCTAAACTAGCTAGCTGCATTTGCTAGCTAAGTAAACAAAACTGAAAGTTATTCTTTTTTAACGAAATTTCTTGCTTCTCCTTCATTTTGAAATTTATTTATTTATTCAAAACTGTTCAACTATTGTCTTTCTCTCTCTTCGACTCAACTACTCACTATATTTTATGCACCGCAGTGCTAGCTAGCTGTAGCTTATATTTTCAATACTATATTCACTCTCTGATCCTTTGATTGGGTGGACAACGTCAGTTCATGCTGCAAGATATCTGATAGGTTGGATGACGTCCTCCGGAAGTTGTCATAATTACTGTGTAGGTCTGTGGAAGGGGGTGAGAACCATGAGCTCAATAGGTTTTGTTTTGAAGTCAACGTACCAAGAGGAGGACGGAAGCTAGCTGTCCTCCGGCTACACCATTGTGCTACCCTACAGAGTGCTGCTGAGGCTACTGTAGACCTTCATTGCAAAATAGTGTGTTTTAATACATTTTTGGGTGACGTGGTTATATTTAGTATAGTTTTATCTAAAAAGGATAACTTTTTTAATGTTTCAAAAAAATGTTTTTATGAAATTCACCGAGGAAGGCCCTCCCCCTTCTCCTCTGCGGAGCCTCTACTGGACTGGGTGATTCTTTTTGTAAATCTTAAGTGTCGCTGCTACTCACAGTCTTGCTCCAGACTAGGCCTGTTGTGTGATGCTGTTTGATGAAGGCCTGAAGCTCAGTCCAGATGGATAGAAAGGACCCCACCCAATCCACATGACGCTTGTCTCTATAGAGAAAGAGATCAACAGACAGACGGAGAGAGGGGGCGAGAGAGAGTGTGACAAGGAAAAAGGAGGATGGATTAGGACGAATACACAGAGAGAGAAAAAGACACAGACAGTTATTTTTACATACCAACAATAATCTTCAAAGTAGCTAATTAGCTAAAGTTGATGTAATACACCAGGAGTCATACTCACGAGTCTTTATAGTCTTTCAGAACTCTGTTAGTGTAGAAAATGGCAGCATCATTCATCTCCTTCACATAGGGAACTGGCTTCTGGCTCTGGAAGAGAGAAGGAGCGAGAGAAAGAGAAAAAAAGAGAGAGATAGAGGTAGTTAAACAAAGCTGACCCTATGTATGAATTTAGACATTCACAGAAACACAGTGAAGAAGATGTGAATGAGTGAGCGATGTCTCCTCACCACGGCGACCCAGCCCAGCGCTGGGATGCTCTCGCTGACAGCTGATAGGTGGTTGAATTGGCTGCTACCACGGTTACATTCCCGAAAGTTCTGAATCTCCTGGATTTTCTCTGAGATAGGCTTCAGCAGGTCAGACAGCTCCATCTGGGAGGGAGAGCGAGAGAGGGAAAATGAAAGAGAGAAAGATAGTGAGAGAGAATGCTTGTCAACAAAAACGGAACAATCTCACAGGTAGTGTCTTTTCTATATAACTGACAATATGCAAATAGCATTTATCAATGACTTAAGTATAACTCAACACCCATACATTCCTCTGTAATAGTGCTCTGAGCAGCTCTCAGTGCTCTCCATAACCTGAGTGAGAGCACCAGTCTCAATGGGCCAGTTACCTCATGTTACCCGTTATATAGCAGTTTCACTTACTGCCTTGCCCACAAGCAACTCTGCCATGCATGCCAGCTAGTCGAAGGCAGTGTGCAATTTGACTGTGATTTTATAACTGGGCAACTGGAATTTTATTAGAAGGATCCATTTTCCATTGGAACTTCCAGAACCCTGCTAGCTTCCATCCCTCTTTCCCTCCCTCCTCCCTCTCCTCCCAGCATTCCTCTGTCCATTGGGAGATCCCTCTGGCCTTGTAAGGCACTGAGCAGGTCTAATGTTTACAGTTTACCTTCACACAACTGGGTAAAGGAACACATTGTTTCCCTAGTGACACTGTAGTACAGTTCTCTTATTTTGACCTGTACCTAAGCCGATGTTGCTATGACATTTTAACTAAATATCCACCGCGGTGTCGATATGCTGTGGGAAAGATAAATAAATATAATAATTTCTGTTTATTTATTTAGCTTTATTTTGAGAAAGGATGTGATTATTCTTCCATTGCTATGGCAACTGATTTAATTGCATTATGGGTTAAATACAGTGCATTCGGAAAGTAATCAGACCCCTTCACTTTTTACACATTTTGTTACGCTACAGCCTAATTCTAAAATGTATTAAATTAAAAATGTTCCTCATCAATCTACACACAATACCCCATAATAACAAAGCAAAACCATGTTTTAGAAATTTTTTCAAATGTATTAAAAATAAAAAACAGAAATACCAAAGGGTCTGAAAACATAAGTTTTCAGACCCTTTGCTATGAGACTCAGCTCAGGTGCATCCTGTTTCCATTGATCATCCTTGAGATGTTTCTACATGTCACACCCTGATCTGTTTCACCTGTCCTTGTTATTGTCTCCACCCCCTCCAGGTGTTGCTTGTTATCCCCAGTGTATTTATCCCTGTGTTTCCAGTCTCTCTGTGCCAGTTCGTCTTATATGTCCAAGTCAACCACGTTTTTCCCCGTTCTCTTGCTTTTGCTATTTCTCCTTTTTCTAGTCCTCCCGGTTTTGACCCTTGCCTGTTTCTGGACTCTGTACCCGCCTGCCTGACCACGAGCCTGTCTGCCACTCTGTACCTCTGTCACGACTTCCACCGAAGTTGGTCCCTCTCCTTGTTCGGCCGGCATTCGGGCGGTCGAAGTTGCCGACCTTCTATCCATCGCTGATCCTCTTTTCATTTTCCTTTGGTTTTGTCTTGTATCACACCTGGTTCCAATCCCATTCATTATAAGTTGAGTATTTAACCCCCATTGTCCTTGTCGGTGATTGTTTGTTTTGTAAGCTATGTGCAAGATATGTTCTGGTGTGTGACGGGTTTTGTACCCACTTGTATTATTTTGTATATTTTGTTTTGTTTTTTAGCACTTATTAAGCTGCTTCGTTTTATAAGTTCGATCTCCTGCGCCTGACTTCCCTGCCACAAGCACGCACCCTTACAGAATCACCGACCCAGTATGGAGTCAGCAGGAGCAGGTACCCCGGTTATAGGGGTGGAGGAGTGCGTCCAGGAGCACGCAGCAATTTTTCACCATCTTGGAACCGCCATGGACCGCGTTGTCCAGACAATGGACCGCTGGGAGAGACAGGGAGTTCTTCCAGTGCCTCCACCAGCACAACGGGGGTCTTCTCTGAGCGCCCCTCTTCCTCCTGGTCCCAGTGGGATTCGTCTCTCCCTGCCCCAGGAGTACAACGGAGAGGCTGCGAACTGCCAGGGGTTCCTGCTTCAACTGGAGCTATACATGGCCACCGTCCACCCGGCTCCATCGGGCCGTGAGAGGGTGTCCGCCCTCGTCTCGTGCCTCACCGGGAAAGCCGTGGAGTGGGCCAACACCGTGTGGAGAGAGGGAGATGCGGCGTTGGACCAGTTTGAGGAGTTGAGTGAGCGCCTCTACCATCTGAGGCAGGAGACGAGGAGCGCCCAGGAGTTCGCCCTGGAGTTTAGGACCCTGGCTGTTGGCGCGGGATGGAGCGACAGGGCCCTGTTCGACCATTACCGCTGCAGTCTGCGTGAGGACGTCCGTCGGGAGTGGGCCTGCAGAGACACCACCCTCACGTTCGACCAGCTGGTGGACTTGTCCATCCGGCTGGACAACCTGCTGGCTACCCGCGGACGTTTCTGATCGGGGTCCGGTGGTTCCATCCTCCCGCACCCCCTCTCCAATACCCATGGAGCTGGAAGGGGCGGTGCGCAGGGAGACCAGAGGGGGTTCCCGCTCGTGCACCATCTGTGGCCGCAGAGGTCACACTGCCGGTCGGTGTCGTGTTGGTTCCTCTGGGGATCGAGGCGCGCTCTGGCGTCACCCCAGGTGAGCCGGCACCATTCTCACCCAGAGCCCTCTGTTGCGCAGATGTTTGTGTTTGTCATTTTCCCTGAGGTTTCCCCGCATTCCCAGCATAAGGCGCTCGTTGATTCAGGCGCGGCTGGGAATTTCATTGACAGAGCTTTAGCCCATAGTTTAGGGATCCCCATCGTTCCCGTGGATGTGCCCTTCCCCGTTCACGCCTTAGATAGTCGACCATTAGGGCCAGGGTTGATTAGGGAGGTCACCGCTCCTTTGGGCATGGTGATGCAGGGGGGTCATACGGAGAGAATTAGTCTCTTCCTTATTGACTCTCCTGCGTTTCCCGTGGTGCTGGGCCTACCCTGGTTAGCTTGTCATAACCCCACTGTTTCTTGGCCACAGAGGGCTCTCACGGGGTGGTCGCGAGAGTGCTTAGGTAGGTGTTTAGGGGTTTCCGTTGGTGCTACTACGGTGGAGAGTCCAGACGAGGTCTCCACCGTGTAAATTCCCCCTGAAAATGCCAATTTGGCTCTCGCCTTCTCCAAAAAGAAGGCGACTCAATTACCACCTCATCGACGGGGCGATTGTGCGATAGATCTCCTGGTAGACGCTGCACTTCCCAGGAGTCACGTGTATCCCCTCTCACAGGCGGAGACGGAGGCTATGTAAACATATGTCTCCGAATCCCTGCGTCAGGGGTACATTCGGTCCTCCACTTCACCCGCCTCAAGTCGAGGGAAGTCTGCGCCCGTGTATTGACTATCGGGGTCTGAATCAGATCACTGTGAGGTATAGTTACCCGCTACCGCTCATAGCCACAGCGATAGAGTCAATGCACGGGGCACGCTTCTTCACCAAATTAGATCTCAGGAGCGCTTACAACCTGGTGCGTATCCGAGAGGGAGACGAGTGGAAGACGGCTTTCAGTACCACCTCTGGGCACTACGAGTACCTCGTCATGCTGTACGGGTTGATGAATGCGCCATCAGTCTTCCAAGCCTTTGTAGACGAGATTTTCCGGGACCTACACGGGCAGGGTGTAGTGGCGTATAGTGATGACATTTTGATATACTCGGCTACACGCGCTGAGCATGTGTCCCTGGTGCGCAAAGTGCTTGGTCGCCTGTTGGAGCATGACCTGTACGTCAAGGCTGAGAAATGCCTGTTCTTCCAACAGTCCGTCTCCTTCCTAGGGTATCGCATTTCCACATCAGGGGTGGAGATGGAGAGTGACCGCATTGCAGCCGTGCATAATTAGCCCGACTCCCACCACGGTAAAGGAGGTGCAGCGGTTCTTAGGGTTTGCCAACTACTACCGGAGGTTTATCCGGGGTTTTGATCAGGTAGCGGCTCCCATTACCTCACTGCTGAAGGGGGGCCCGGTGCGCTTGCAGTGGACAGCTGAGGCGGACAGGGCTTTTAGTCACCTGAGGGCTCTGTTTACCTTGGCTCCCGTACTGGCCCATCCGGATCCCTCAGTGGCGTTCATAGTGGAGGTGAACGCGTTCGAGGCTGGGATAAGAGCTGTGCTCTCTCAGCGCTCGGGTACGCCACCGAAGCTCTGTCCCTGTGCCTTCTTCTCGAAGAAGCTCAGCCCGGCGGAGCGAAACTATGACGTGGGGGACCGGGAGTTGTTGGCTGTCGTCAAGGCCTTGAAGGTGTGGAGACATTGGCTTGAGGGGGCTAGACACCCTTTTCTCATCTGGACTGACCACCGCAATCTGGAGATCATCCGGGCAGCGAGGAGACTGAACCCTCGCCAGGCAAGGTGGGCCATGCTTTTCACCCATTTTGTGTTTACCCTATCTTACAGACCAGGCTCCCAGAACGCAAAGGCAGACGCATTGTCCCGGCTGTATGACACAGAGGAGCGGCCCATGGAACCCACTCCCATACTCCCCACTTCCTGCCTGGTGGCGCCGGTAGTGTGGGAGCTGGACACGGACATTGAGCAGGCGTTACGTGCAGAGCCCGCTCCCGTCCAGTGTCCCGCTGGGCGTCTGTACGTTCCGTCTGCTGTCCGTGACCGGTTGATCTATTGGTCCCACACGTTACCCTCTGGTCATCCTGGGATCGTTCGGACAGTGCGCTGTTTGAGCGGGAGGTACTGGTGGCCTACCTTGGCTAAGGACGTGAGGGTTTATGTTTCCTCCTGCTCGGTGTGCGCCCAGTGTAAGGCTCCTAGGAACCTGCCAGGAGGTAAGCTACACCCCTTACCTGTTCCACAGCGGCCTTGGTCGCACCTGTCTGTGGATTTTCTTACTGATCTTCCACTTTCACAGGGTAACACCGCGATCCTGGTTGTTGTGGATCGTTCTGTCATCTCCTCCCTCTGCCCGGTCTCCCTACAGCCCTACAGACTGCGGAGGCTTTGTTTACACATGTCTTCCGGCACTACGGGGTGCCTGAGGATATAGTGTCTGATCGGGGTCCCCAGTTCACGTCTAGGGTCTGGAAGGCGTTCATGAAACGTCTGGGGGTCTCGATCAGCCTTACTTCAGGGTTTCACCCCGAGAGTAATGGGCAGGTGGAGAGTGAACCAGGATGTGGGTAGGTTTCTGCGGTCCTATTGCCAGGACCGGCCGGGGGAGTGGGCGGAGTTCGTGCCCTGGGCCGAGATGGCACAGAACTCGCTCCGCCACTCCTCCAGTAACATCTCTCCCTTCCAGTGCGTACTGGGGTACCAGCCGGTTCTGGCACCTTAGCATCAGGGTCAGACCGAGGTTCCTACGGTGGACGACTGGTTCAGGCGCACGGAGGAGACATGGGAAGCCGTCCGTGTCCACCTTCAGCAGGCCGTGACGCGCCAGAAGGTTAATGCAGATCGCCACCGCAGTGAGACCGGGTCTGGCTCTCGACCCGAAACCTGCCCCTCCGCCTGCCCTGCCGGAAGCTGGGCCCGCGGTTTGTGGGGCCATTTAAAGTCCTGAGGAGAGTGAACGAGGTTTGTTATAGGTTACAGCTTCCACCCGATTACCGTATTAACCCCTCGTTCCATGTGTCTCTCCTCAGGCCGGTGGTGGCTGGCCCGCTCCAGGAGTCTGAGGTGCGGGAGGTTCCTCCGCCCCCTCTGGACATCGGGGGGGCCCCGGTGTACTCCGTTCGCTCCATACTGGATTTGAGGCGCCGGGCGAGGGGCCTTCAGTATCTCATGGAGTGGGAAGGGTATTGTCCGGAGGAGAGGTGCTGGGTTCCGGTCGAGGACGTGTTGGACCCATCTATGCTACAGGAGTTCGACCGTCTTCGTCCGGATCGCCCTGCGCCTCGCCCTCCGGGTCATCCCCGAGGCCGGTGTCAACGCACTGCTGGAGCCGCGCGTTAAAGGGGGGGGGGTACTGTCACAACTTCCGCCGAAGTTGGTCCCTCTCCTTGTTCGGGCGGTCGAAGTCGCCGACCTTTTCATTTTCCTTTGATTTTGTCTTGTATCACACCTGGTTCCAATCCCATTCATTATAAGTTTAGTATTTAACCCTCTGTTCCCCCTCATTGTCCTTGTCGGTGATTGTTTGTTTTGTAAGCTATGTGCAAGATATGTTCTGGTGAGCGACGGGTTTTGTACCCACTTGTATTATTTTGTATATTTTGGTTTTCGGAGTTTTTGAGCACTTATTAAACTGCTTTGTTTTATACCAAGTTCGATCTCCTGCGCCTGACTTCCCTGCCACCAACACGCACCCTTACAACCTCATGGACTCGGACTCGACATGGTTTTGACCTTTTGCCTGTCCACAACCATTCTCTTGCCTACTGCTTTTTGGATTATTAAACATCTAAGACTCCAACCATCTGCCTCCTGTGTCTGCATCTGGGTCTAGCCTTGAGTTATGATACTACAACTTTGTTGGAGTCCAACTGTGGTAAATTCAATTAATTGGACATGATTTGGAAAGGCACACACCCGTCTATATAAGGTCCCAAAGTTGACAGTGCATGTCAGAGCAAAAACCAAGCCATGAGATCAAAGCAATTGTCCGTAGAGACAGGATTGTGTCAAGGCACAATTGAGCATTGAAGGTCCCCAAGAACACAGTGGCCTCCATCTTTCTTAAATGGAAGAAGTTAAGAAGCACCAAGACTCTTCCTAGAGCTGGCCGCCCGGCCAAATTGAGCAATCGGGGGAGAAGGGCCTTGGTCAGAGAGGTGACCAAGAACCCGATGGTAACTGTGACAGAGCTCCAGAGTTCCTCTGTGGAGATGGGAGAACCTTCAAGAAGAACAACAATCTCTGCAACGCTCTATCAAATCAGGCCTTTATGGTAGAGTGGCCAGACGGAAGCCACTCCTCAGTAAAATGCACGACAGCCCACTTGGAGTTCGCCAAAAAGCACCTAAAGGACTGTCAAATCATGAGAAACATGATTCTCTGGTCTGATGAAACCAAGATTTAACTCTTTGGCCTGAACGCTAAGCATCACATCTGGAGGTAACCTGGCACATTCCCTACAGTGAAGCATGGTGGTGGTGGCAGCATCATGCTGTGGGGATGTTTTTCAGCGGCAGGGACTGGGAGACTAGTCAGGATTGAGGGAAAGATGAACGGAGCAAAGTACAGAGAGATCCTTGATGAAAACCTGCTCCAGAGCGCTCAGGACATCAGACTAACGCAAAGGTTCACCTTCCAACAGGATAATGACCCTAAGCACACAGCCAAGACAACGCAGGAGTGGCTTGGGTACAAGTCTCTGAATGTCCTTGAGTGGCCCAGCTAGAGCCCGGACTTGAACAGCACACATTTTTGTTGTATCCCCGGACAATCATGCCTGATTCAACTCATTGAGGGCCTGATTATTAATTGTCAAGTTGAATCAGGTGTGCTTGTCTGGGACTACAATCAAAATATGTACTGTTGGGGGTACTCAAGGTCTGGAGTTGGGAACCACTATCTTAGGTCATCCAATCAGTGGCTTAAATACTCAAAGAGAGCCTCTCCTAGAGAATGTTTACAGATGTGGAGAGGATGAAATTGTCAGAAGTACTGTACAGCTCTATTCCTAAGTGTATCGGTTTGATTTGAATAATAATCTTATACACTCCGACATAGTTTGCTGCATTTTACATACTACAGTTTCTCCTTGTGTGTCAGAGGGAGAGACAGAAAGAGAGAACTATTTTTTTGAGCAAATTCTTGCCCAAATCAGATGCACATGATTTTCATAACATGAGATAGACAGTCCTTTCATAGGGAGGACCAACATCGACTGTCTTACTTTCACTCTGTCCAGATCCCATCAAAAACAATTAGCCTGCTAGAGCATCCTTAAAAGAAAACCACTTCTCCATGAAATGGAGGAAATACCCGCTGAGATAAAGTGATGCTATGACCAATTCATCTGTGATGATGATAAGGCCCAGGAGGTTTTCCTCCTGGCCCTAGTGACGATTAATCTGTGAGTTGTACATATCTTTCAGGCTAAAGATCTTCCTCCCTCCCCTTGACTCTTTCAGTTACTGTACCAGGGGTATCTGATAGCCCAAAATATTTTATTTCAGCCACAT
Source organism: Salvelinus namaycush (assembly GCF_016432855.1). Taxonomy (NCBI): domain Eukaryota; kingdom Metazoa; phylum Chordata; class Actinopteri; order Salmoniformes; family Salmonidae; genus Salvelinus; species Salvelinus namaycush. Next base: position 11,557,106 of record NC_052333.1, on the reverse strand, counting down.
TGGTAAGACAGAAGCCCCATATTACCCCCTCTCAATCATCCTCCACTTCCAATGAAGAGAGACATAAATAGCCAGGATATCTCCAGGCTATGAGTGGGTCAGGGGCCTACATTACACACCATTCACTGAGAAAGAATGTGTAATGAGAGAGAGAGAGATGGTAGAGAGAGTTAGACAGAAAGACAGAGAGAGAGACGGTAGAGAGAGTTAGAAAGAGAGGGAGAGAGACGGTAGAGAGAGTTAGAAAGAGAGGGAGAGAGACGGTAGAGAGAGTTAGACAGAAAGACAGAGAGAGAGTTAGACAGAAAGACAGGGAGAGAGATGGTAGAAGAGAAAAAAAGGAACAAAGCGTAGCATCAAGTTATTTGATCTGTACCGTATAAGCACACTATCTGATACCATGGGTTGGCGTCCACTATGCTGACATTCACTGACTGGCCAGGCTCTGAGCTATAATGACCAGGCTCTGAGCTATAATGACCAGGCTATGAGCTATAATGACCAGGCTATGAGCTATAATGACCAGGCTATGAGCTATAATGCAAAACACGAGATCAAAGCTCCCAGTGGAAAGTGACCAAGGAGAAACCAACAGTGGGATTCTACAGTGTAAAGCCTCACAGCAGCGCATAGGGCTGTCGAGGCGAGACAGCTGTAGTGTGAGACACACACACACACAGAGTGAAAAGCCTCACGTGAGCCCAGCTTCTCACACACACACACACACACACACACACACACACACACACACACACACACACACACACACACACACACACACACACACACACACACACACACACACACACACACACACACACACACACACACACACACACACACACACACACACACACACACAGAGGAGCAGGAGCAGCTCAAATATAGAACATGCCCATAAAAAGCCACAGAGCACAACTCCAGGCCGGAGTGGCGGAGAGAAAAGCCAGAGGTTTACCGGCGGCTCTGGGGTCCCTATGGGAGAGATGTACAGGGTTACAATCCCTTTTCCACCAAAGGCTGCTCCAAATGGAAGACAAAGGCCATGATTGAGGTTAATATACAACTACAGTGCCTTCAGAAAGTATTCAGACCTCTTGACTTTTTCCACATTTTGTTACATTACAGCCTTATTCTAAAATGGATTAAATAAAAGATTTTCCTCAGCAATCTACACACAATACCCCATAATGACAAAGTGAAAACAGGTTTTTAGAAATGTCTGCATATTTATTAAAAATAAAAAACTGAAATACCTTATTTACATAAGTATTCAGACCCTTTGCTAGGAGACTCGAAATTGAGCTCAGGTGCATCCTGTTCCCATTGACCATCCTTGAGATGTTTCTAGAACTTGATTGGAGTCCACTTGTAGTAAATTCAATTGATTGGACATGATTTGGAAAGGCTAACACCTGTATATATAAGGTCCCACAGTTGACAGTGCATGTCAGAGCAAAAACCAAGCCACGAGGTCAAAGGAATTGTCCGTAGAGCTCTGAGACAGGATTGTGTCGAGGCACAGATCTGGGGAAGGTTACCAAAATATGTCTGCAGCATTGAAGGTTCACAAGAACACAGTGGCCTCCAACATTCTTAAATGGAAGAAGTTTGGAACCACCAAGACTCTTCCTAGAGCTGCCCGCCTAGCCAAACTGAGCAATCGGGGGATAAGGGCCTTGGTCAGGGAGGTGAACAAGAACTTGATGGTCACTCTGACAGAGCTCTAGAGTTCCTCTGTGGAGATGGGAGAACCTTCCAGAAAGACAACCATCTCTGCAGCACTCCACCAATCAGGCCTTTATAGTAGAGTGGCCAGACGGAAGCCACTCCTCAGTAAAACGCACATGACAGCCCGCTTGGAGTTTGCCAAAAGGCACCAAAAGGACTCCCAGACCATGAGAAACAAGATGATCTGGTCTGATGAAACCAAGATTGAACTCTTTGGCCTGAATGCCACGTGTCACGTCTGGAGGAAACCTGGCACCATCCCTACGGTGAAGCATGGTGGTGGCAGCATCATGCTGCGGGGATGTTTTTCAGCGGCAGGGACTGGGAGACGAGTCAGGATTGAGGCAAAGATGAACGGAGCAAAGTACAGAGAGATCCTTGTTGAAAACCTGCTCCAGATCGCTCAGGACCTCAGACTGAGGCGAAGGTTCACCTTCCAACAGGACAACGACCCTAAGCACACAGCCAAGACAACGCAGGAGTGGCTTCGGGACAAGTCTCTGAATGTTCTTGAGTGGCCCAGCCAGAGCCCAGACTTGAATCCCATTCGAACATCTCTGGAGAGACCTAAAAATAACTGTGCAGGAACGCTCCCCATCCAACATCTCAACAGGCTACAGTCTCTCTACAGGCTCTCTACAGGCTACAAGCTCTCTACAGGCTATAGGCTCTCTACAGTCTCTCTACATGCTACTGCCTCTCTACAGGCTCTCTACAGTCTACAGTCTCTCTTCAGGCTACAGTCTCTCTTCAGGCTACAGTCTCTCTATAGGCTACAGTCTCTCTATAGGCTACAGTCTCTCTACAATCTCTCTACATGCTACAGGCTCTCTACAGGCTCTCTACAGGCTACAGTCTCTCTATAGTCTACAGTCTCTCTACAGTCTCTCTACAGTCTCTGTACAGTCTCTCTACAGTCTACAGTCTCTCTACAGTCTCTCTACAGTCTCTGTACAGTCTCTCTACAGTCTCTCTACGTTCTACAGGCTCTCTACAGGCTACATTCTCTCTATAGGCTACAGTCTCTCTACAGGCTCTCTACAGTCTACAGTCTCTCTTCAGGCTACAGTCTCTCTTCAGGCTCCAGGCTCTCTTCAGGCTCCAGTCTCTCTTCAGGCTCCAGTCTCTCTTCAGGCTCCAGTCTCTCTACATGCTACAGGCTCTCTACAGGCTCTCTACAGGCTCTCTACAGGCTCTCTACATGCTACAGGCTCTCTACAGGCTACATTCCCTGATCCACCTCTACGCAGACGACACCATTCTGTATAAAAAATATATATTTTACCTTTATTTATCTAGGCAAGTCAGTTAAGAACAAATTCTTATTTTCAATGACGGCCTAGGAAGAGTGGGTTAACTGCCTTGTTCAGGGGCAGAACGACAGATTTGTACCTTGTCAGCTTGGGGATTCAAACTTGCATCCTTTCGGTTACTAGTCCAACGCTCTAACCACTAGGCTACCTGCCGCCCCAAGTATACATCTGGCCCTTCTTTGGATACTGTGTTAACTAACCTACAAACGAGCTTCAATGCCATACAACACTCCTTCGTGGCCTCCAACTGCTCTTAAACGCTAGTAAAACCAAATGCATGCTTTCCAACCGTTCGCTGCCCGCATCCGCCCGCCATCACTACTCTGGACGGTTCTGACCTAGAATATGTGGACAACTACAAATACCTAGGTGTCTGGCTAGACTGTAAACTCTCCTTCCAGACTCATATTAAACATCTCCAATCCAAAATCAAATCTAGAATTGGCTTTCTATTTCGCAACAAAGCCTCCTTCACTCACGCCGCCAAACTTACCCTAGTAAAACTGACTATCCTACCGATCCTCGACTTCGGCGATGTCATCTACAAAATAGCTTCCAATACTCTACTCAGCAAACTGGATGCAGTCTATCACAGTGCCATCTGTTTTGTCATCAAAGCCCCTTATACCACCCACCACTGCGACCTGTATGCTCTAGTCGGCTGGCCCTCGCTACATATTCATCGCCAGACCCACTGGCTCCAGGTCATCTATAAGTCTATGCTAGGTAAAGCCGCCTTATCTCAGCTCACTGGTCACGATAACAACACCCACCCGTAGCACGCGCTCCAGCAGGTATATCTCACGGGTCATCCCCAAAGCCAACACCTCCTTTGGCCGCCTTTCCTTCCAGTTCTCTGCTGCCAGTGACTGGAACGAATTGCAAAAATCACTGAAGCTGGAGACTTATATTTCCCTCACTAACTTTAAACATCAGCTATCTGAGCAGCTAACCGATCACTGCAGCTGTACATAGTCCATCTGTAAATAGCCCATCCAATCTACCTACCTCATCCCCATATTGTTTGTATTTACTTTTCTGCTCTTTTGCACACCAGTATCACTACTTGCACATCTTCATCTGCTCATCTATCACTCCAGTGTTAATCTGCTAAATTGTAATTACTTCAATACTATGGCCTATTTATTGCCTTACCTCCTCACGCCATTTGCACACACTGTATATAGACTTTCTTTTTTTTCTATTGTGTTATTGACTGTACGCTTGTTTATTCCATGTGTAACTCTGTGTTGTTGTTTGTGTCACACTGCTTTGCTTTATCTTGGCCAGGTCGCAGTTGTAAATGAGAACTTGTTCTCAACTAGCCTACCTGGATAAATAAAGGTGAAATAAAATAAAAAATATAAATACATGCTCTCTAAAGTCTCTCTACAGGCTCTCTACAGGCTCTCTACAGGCTACAGTCTCTCTATAGGCTCTCTACAGTCTCTCGTCTTTCTACAGGCTACAGTAAAGATACAGGACATGAAACTCCTTACCACCCGTCTTGTCATCTCTCCCCTCCCCTTCTTTCCTCTCTTCCTCCACTATCTCTTATTCCATTCCTCTCCCTTCCCTCCCTCTGTTTAAACCCTTCCTCCTTATTTGTTTATCAGACAATTGGTGAATTCTCTCTCACTGCCACTTGACCAATGACCTGCGAGATAGGAGTTAATCACTTCCTGTACAGCTCTGAGCTCCCGCCTGGTTCAATACAAACTGAAGGCTGACGGGATGATAACACGTTAACCCCTCTTCCTCTCCATACCCCCTCCCTTTCACCCCCTTTCCCCCCTCCCTTCCCCATACATGAATGCATTGGGAATGTGTTGTATTAGCGTTCTTTTTTAAAAGGGGTAATCCTATGTGAACAGTGCTCCGGGGCGCTGCATGGCTGGCCACTGGCCCAGCAGCACAGGGAAACACAGAGAGGAAAAGTCTGCTACTGGAACTCTGGAAAAGGTGTTCCTGAAATGGCCGATACTGAAAAGGGCAATACTGAAATGGGCGATACTGAAAAGGGCAATACTCACTTTAATAACTCTACCTACATGTACATATGACCTCAATTACCTCGACACCGGTGCCCCCGCACATTGACTCTGTACCGGTACCCCCTGTATATAGCACCGCTATTGTTATTTACTGCTGCTCTGTAAATTTTTTGTTTTTCTTATCTATTACTTTTATTAGGTATTTTCTTAAAACTGCATTGTTGGTTAGGTCTACACCTGTTGTATTCGGCACATGTGACAAATACAATTTGATTTGATTTTTGATTTGAAATGAGCAGTACCGAAATTAACAGTACTGAAATGGGCGACACTGAAATGAGCGATACTGAAATGAGCCGTACTGAAAGGAGTGATACTAAAATTAGCAATAATGAAATGAGCGGTACTGAAATGAGCGGTACTGAAAAGGACGACACTGCGACACTGAAATGTGTGACACTGGCTACATTAAGTATAGGATTTAAGTCCACAATAGATAACTCAGTTGAAGTGCAGTTGGCCAGTAGTCCTGACCCAAACAAATTTGTTTTACTTGCTTTGGGTACCAAAGAAGGCAAAGATAACTGAACTAAATTATTATCGCCCCGTAGCACTCACTTCTGTCATCATGAAGTGCTTTGAGAGACTAGTCAAGGATCATATCACCTCCACCTTACCTGCCACCCTAGACCCACTTCAGCATGCATTCCAGTCCACAGACGATGCGATCGCCATCACACTGCACACCGCCCTATCCCATCTGGACAAGAGGAATACCTTTGTAAGAATTCTGTTCATTGACTACAGCTTAGCATTCAACACCATAGTACCCTCCAAGCTCATCATCAAGCTGGAGGCCCTGGGTCTCAACCCCGCCCTGTGCAATTGGGTTCTGGACTTTGACGGGCCGCACCCAAGTGGTGAAGGTAGGAAACAACATCTCCACTTCACTGACCCTCAACACTGGGGCCCCACAAGGGTGCATGCTCAGCCCCCTCTTGTACTCCCTGTTCACCCACAACTGCGTGGCCATGCACGCCTCCAACTCAATCATCAAGTTTGCAGACGACACAACAGTAGTGGGCTTGATTACCAACAACGACGAGACAGCCTACAGGGAGGAGGTGAAGGCACTCAGAGTGTGGTGTCAGGAAAACAACCTCTCACTCAACATCAACAAAACAAAGGAGAGATCGTGGACTTCAGGAAACAGCAGAGGGAGCACCCCCCTATCCACATCGAAGGGACAGCAGTGGAGAAGGTGGAAAATGTTAAGTTCCTCGGCGTACACATCACGGACGAACTGAAATGGTCCACTCACCAGACAGTGTGGTGAAAAAAGTGCAACAGCGCCTCTTAAACCTCAGGAGGCTGAAGAAATTTGTCTTGTCACCCAAAACCCTGACAAACTTTTACAGATTCACAATCGAGAGCATCCTGTTGGGCTGTATCACAGCCTGGTATGTGAACTGCACCTCCCTCAACCGCAAGGCTCTCCAGAGGGTGGTGCGGTCTGCACAACGCATCACCGGGGGCAAACTACCTGCCCTCCATGACACCTGCAGCACCCAATGTCACAAGAAGGCCAAAAAGATCCTCAAGGACATCAACCACCCGAGCCACTGCCTGTTCACACCGCTACCATCCAGAAGGCGAGGTCAGTACAAGTACATCAAAGCTGGGACCGAGAGACTGGCAAACAGCTTCTATCTCAAGGCCATCAGACTGCTAAACAGCAATCACTAACTCAGAGAGGCTGCTGCCTACATTGAGACCCAATCACTGGCCACTTTAATAAATGGATCACTAGTCACTTTATACAATGCACTCTAAATAATGCCACTTTAATAAATGTTGACTCATCTTACATTACTCATATCACATCTATCTATATACTGTATTTTATACCATCTATTGCACCTTACCTATGCCCCTTGGCCATTTCTCATCCATATACTTACCTATTCTCATTCACCCCTTTAGATTTGTGTGTATTAGGTAGTTGTTGGGGAATTGTTAGATATTACTGCACTGTCGGAACTAGAAGCAGAAGCATTTCGCTACACTCGCATTAACATCTGCTAACCATGTGTATGTGACAAATGAAATTTGATTTGATAGTGTGGTGAAGAAGGCGCAACAATGCCTCTTCAACCTCAGGAGGCTGAATAAATTTGGCTTGTCACCTAAAACCCTCACAAACTTTTACAGATGCACAACAATTGAGAGCATCCTGTCGGGCTGTATCACCGCCTGGTACGGCAACTGCACCGCCATAAACCGCAAGGCTCTCCAGAGGGTGGTGCGGTCTACACAATGTATCAGCGGGGGCAAACTACCTGCCCTCCAGGACACCTGCAGCACCCAATGTCACAGGAAGGCCAAAAAGATCATCAAGGACAACAACCCCCCGAGCCACTGCCTGTTCACACCGCTACCATCCAGAAGGCGAGGTCAGTACAGATGCATCAAAGCTGAGACCGAGAGACTGAAAAACAGCTTCTATCTCAAGGCCATTTTACTGTTAAACAGCCATCATCAACACAGAGAGGCTGCTGTCTACATACAGACTCAATCATTGGCCACTTTAATAAATGGATGACTAGTCACTTTAAATAATGCCACTTTAATAATGTTTACATAGCTTACATTACTCATCTCATATGTATATACTGTATTTATACCATGTTGCCTATGCCACTCGGCCATCGCTCATCCATATATTTATATGTACATATTCTTATTCCATCCCTTTACATTGTGTGTATTAGGTAGTTGTTGTGGAATTGCTAGATTACTTGTTAGATATTACTGCACTGTCGGAACTAGAAGCACAAGCATTTCGCTACACTTTCGCTACACTTTCGCATTAACATCTGCTAACCATGTGTATGTGAACAATAACATTGGATTTGATTTGGGTATTTGCATTCAGAACAGTCCTCCAAGCCATTGCACATATCATCCTTACCTGAGCAGGCTCCTGGTGTGTGGTGGACATTTTGAGGAAGCTTCTCTGAAGCTGTAGAGCGTTGTTCACCATCTCCGCCTGTCAAGCACAGCGGGAAAAGGTTAAAAGGTCAAATTTGAGGGCATTATAAGCCACATTTCCCTCTCTAACGAAACCTGCACTGCATCATGCTGATATAAAACTCTGCATTAGTCAGGTCCCATGAGGCATGTCCCATGTTTGGGAAAAGACCTCCAGAGGAACCCATAAAAGGAGCTTTCCTAACTTAAAAACCCCCACCTCTAACCCAAACACCCCCTCCTCCTCTTCCCTCCTTCACTGTGATGGGAGAAGGAGATTAAGTGAATGTTGTCTTACGAGGGAAAAGACCCATGAAGAAATATCCTCGCCCTATCCCCCAGTCCCATTTTCACCACAGATTAGGGCTATTTCTCTGTCATTCTGCTTTAACACGTACTCAGTTATTTCATTCCCATTGGTAATCATGTCTCCCTTGAGAAAGGGATTTTTTCAAATTGGACATTCTGTCAGTGCCTGGTATGAATAAAGGTAAAAAATGTGTGCTCTATTTTGGGAGTCAAAATAGAATTCATCAAAGTGGTTGCCAACATGATTACTAGCCACAAACTACGCCCCATCTCCTTGTGGAAAACGGCCTGACATCAGGGCGGAAAAGGTGCTTGTGTTGCGGTTTAATATTGGAACTCAGGGTTAAAGTTCAAACACACTCCCGCCATAGGCTTTGTAGGGGACAGGAAACAGACTGTCATTTAAATCACTCTTCCTCTCCCCAGCTCTCTACAGTGGTTTTCCCTGGCCAAGGGCTGGACCCCACACAGTCAGACTACAATGCTCAGCTCCCAAAGCCAGGCAGACCTATGAGAGATAAAACAAGGGGAATCCTCCATGTCTTTATATAAAACTAGTCCCAATAACAGAGAGCTGTCAGGGAAGTGAAGTGGTCACTAAGTGCTCAACATTCATCCATCCCTATGGTCACTGGTAGATCTAGAGAGAATCTCACTGTGTTAGAGAGAAATGACTATTACATGTTAGTGGTGTTAGAGTTGGCTGGGTGACAAAATATACATCAGGGATCATCAACTAGATTCCGCCGCAGGACAAAGTAGAATAGTAGCCTGTGAGAACAGAGTAGAAGTAGAATAGTAGCCTGTGAGAACAGAGTAGAAGTAGAATAGTAGCGTGTGAGAACAGAGTAGAAGTAGAATAGTAGCCTGTGAGAACAGAGTAGAAGTAGAATAGTAGCCTGTGAGAACAGAGTAGAAGTAGAATAGTAGCGTGTGAGAACAGAGTAGAAGTAGAATAGTAGCGTGTGAGAACAGAGTAGAAGTAGAATAGTAGCGTGTGAGAACAGAGTAGAAGTAGAATAGTAGCGTGTGAGAACAGAGTAGAAGTAGAATAGTAGCGTGTGAGAACAGAGTAGAAGTAGAATAGTAGCGTGTGAGAACAGAGTAGGAGTAGAATAGTAGCGTGTGAGAACAGAGTAGGAGTAGAATAGTAGCGTGTGAGAACAGAGTAGAAGTAGAATAGTAGCCTGTGAGAACAGAGTAGAAGTAGAATAGTAGCCTGTGAGAACAGAGTAGAAGTAGAATAGTAGCCTGTGAGAACAGAGTAGAAGTAGAATAGTAGCCTGTGAGAACAGAGTAGAAGTAGAATAGTAGCGTGTGAGAACAGAGTAGAAGTAGAATAGTAGCGTGTGAGAACAGAGTAGAAGTAGAATAGTAGCCTGTGAGAACAGAGTAGAAGTAGAATAGTAGCGTGTGAGAACAGAGTAGAAGTAGAATAGTAGCGTGTGAGAACAGAGTAGGAGTAGAATAGTAGCGTGTGAGAACAGAGTAGAAGTAGAATAGTAGCGTGTGAGAACAGAGTAGAAGTAGAATAGTAGCGTGTGAGAACAGAGTAGGAGTAGAATAGTAGCGTGTGAGAACAGAGTAGAAGTAGAATAGTAGCGTGTGAGAACAGAGTAGAAGTAGAATAGTAGCGTGTGAGAACAGAGTAGGAGTAGAATAGTAGCGTGTGAGAACAGAGTAGAAGTAGAATAGTAGCGTGTGAGAACAGAGTAGGAGTAGAATAGTAGCGTGTGAGAACAGAGTAGGAGTAGAATAGTAGCGTGTGAGAACAGAGTAGAAGTAGAATAGTAGCGTGTGAGAACAGAGTAGAAGTAGAATAGTAGCGTGTGAGAACAGAGTAGGAGTAGAATAGTAGCGTGTGAGAACAGAGTAGAAGTAGAATAGTAGCGTGTGAGAACAGAGTAGAAGTAGAATAGTAGCGTGTGAGAACAGAGTAGAAGTAGAATAGTAGCGTGTGAGAACAGAGTAGAAGTAGAATAGTAGCGTGTGAGAACAGAGTAGAAGTAGAATAGTAGCGTGTGAGAACAGAGTAGAAGTAGAATAGTAGCGTGTGAGAACAGAGTAGAAGTAGAATAGTAGCGTGTGAGAACAGAGTAGAAGTAGAATAGTAGCGTGTGAGAACAGAGTAGAAGTAGAATAGTAGCGTGTGAGAACAGAGTAGAAGTAGAATAGTAGCGTGTGAGAACAGAGTAGAAGTAGAATAGTAGCGTGTGAGAACAGAGTAGAAGTAGAATAGTAGCGTGTGAGAACAGAGTAGAAGTAGAATAGTAGCGTGTGAGAACAGAGTAGAAGTAGAATAGTAGCGTGTGAGAACAGAGTAGAAGTAGAATAGTAGCGTGTGAGAACAGAGTAGAAGTAGAATAGTAGCGTGTGAGAACAGAGTAGAAGTAGAATAGTAGCGTGTGAGAACAGAGTAGAAGTAGAATAGTAGCGTGTGAGAACAGAGTAGAAGTAGAATAGTAGCGTGTGAGAACAGAGTAGAAGTAGAATAGTAGCGTGTGAGAACAGAGTAGAAGTAGAATAGTAGCGTGTGAGAACAGAGTAGAAGTAGAATAGTAGCGTGTGAGAACAGAGTAGAAGTAGAATAGTAGCGTGTGAGAACAGAGTAGAAGTAGAATAGTAGCGTGTGAGAACAGAGTAGAAGTAGAATAGTAGCGTGTGAGAACAGAGTAGAAGTAGAATAGTAGCCTGTGAGAACAGAGTAGGCGACTTTCTTATTTTCATATTTATATCATTCTGTGATGATCCATTCTTTCCTTCAACTCCCTTTCTTTACTTTTAGATTTTCTTGTCTCTCAGTTTATTGATTTAAATGTGTTTTCTGGTATGTGCTAATGCTGTTCAGCTTTTAGCTGCCATAGTACACATTAAATAAAACTCAACTCAAATCCTAATGATCTTTTTTGTGTATTCTCAGCGCCTACACTGTTACAAATATCACATACTTTGAGTTTCTGTCAGTTTTAAATTTTAAATTTTATTTCACCTTTATTTAATCAGGTAGGCCAGTTGAGAACAAGTTTTCATTTACAACTGCGACCTGGCCAAGATAAAGCAAAGCACTGCGACAAAAACAACAACACAGAGTTACACATAAACAAACGTGCAGTCAATAACACAATAGAAAAATAGAAAAATCTATGTACAGTGTGTGCAAATGTAGAAGATTAGGGAGGTAAGGCAATAAATAGGCCCTAGAGGCGAAATAATTACAATTTATCATTAACACTGGAGTGATAGATGTGCAGATGATGATGTGCAAGTAGAGACACTGGGGTGCAAAAGAGCAAGAGGGTAAGTAATAATATGGGGATGAGGTAGTTGGGTGTGCTATTTACACATTGGCTGTGTACAGGTACAGTGATCGGTAAGCTGCTCTGACAGCTGATGCTTAAACTTAGAGAGGGAGATATAAGACTCCAGCTTTAGAGATTTTTGCAATTCGTTCCAGTCATTGGCAGCAGAGAATTGGAAGGAAAGGCCAAGGGAAGTGTTGGCTTTGGGGGTGACCAGTAAAATATACCTGCTGGAGCGCATGCTACCGGTGGGTGTTGGTATGGTGACCAGTGAGCTGAGATAAGGCGAGGCTTTACCTAGCAAAGACTTGTAGATTACCTGGAGCCAGTGGGTTTGGCGATGGATATGTAGTGAGGGCCAGCCAACGAGAGCATACAGGTCGCAGTGGTGGGTAGTATATGGGGCTTTGGTGACAAAACGGATGGCAATGTGATAGACTACATCCAGTTTGCTGAGTAGAGTGTTGAGGGCTATTTTGTAAATGACATCGCCGAAGCCAAGGATTAGTAGGATAGTCAGTTTTACGAGGGTATGTTTGGCAACATGAGTGAAGGAGGCTTTGTTGCGAAATAGGAAGCCGATTCTAGATTTATTTTGGATTGGAGTTGCTTAATTTGAGTCTGGAAGGAGTTTACAGTCTAACCAGACACCTACATATTTGTAGTTGTCCACATATTCTAGTAAAAGGAAAGGGACTGATTCGTTTCATTTACTGTAGACTAACAGTTTCAGATAAAACCCAAATATAACACCAGTGTGTTAACCAAGACAGCAGCTGTGGACAGCCCCCTGTCTGAGACAGCTGGTGTGTGTGTGTGTGTGTGTGTGTGTGTGTGTGTGTGTGTGTGTGTGTGTGTGTGTGTGTGTGTGTGTGTGTGTGTGTGTGTGTGTAAGTGAGAACGTTTGAGGGATTTGGGGATTGAGGAGGAGACTTTGTGCTCTTAGTGGCGCAGAGCCATTTCCCGTTTGCAGCCTTTGCAAGACGCCACTCAAATACACTTAAGGAGAATCAGTCACACACACACACACACACACACACACACACACACACACACACAACTCACATGGTTCTCCACATCGTCTCCTATGGCTCGGCTATTCTTCAGGTACTCTGACACTGGCCCCAACAGCAGCAGGTCAAAGGCATCCATACACTGGGACAGACCTGTAGAGACAGGAGTGGAGGAGAGGAAGAAGCAGGATAAAACAATGACTATACTGTACTTTTACATACAGTATTATATGTTCATTGCATAAAGTAGTTCCCAGTTGAACCTTCTTGAACCTTAAACATTGAACCTCCTGGTTACTCTGCCTCACTACCCAATGATAAACACCGCTGTCGTAACCTGGACCATGAGAATTCTACTACTCACCTCCGTTGATCCCGTTACAGTCCCCGTTGGCCATGCCATTGGACACCTGCATGTTGACGGACACCTGCTCTAAGCGAATCACGGCCTGCTCCAGCCTCTGAACTAATTTTTCCATGGTGGCGGCCCTAGAAGGAAGTGGAGAAAGTCAGTCTGGGGCTGTAACCATGGCTGGTCCAATCAAAGAGACTTGAGCTGTAACCATGGCTGGTCCTGTCAAAAATCCTGGGGCTGTAATCATGGCTGGTCCAATCAAAGAGTCCAGTCCAGTCAAAGAGCCTGGGGCTGTAACCATGGCTGGTCCAATCAAAGAGCCTGGGGCTGTAACCATGGCTGGTCCAATCAAAGAGCCTGGGGCTGTAGCCATGGCTGGTCCAATCAAAGACCCTGGGGCTGTAACCATGGCTGGTCCAAACAAAGAGCCTGGGGCTGTAGCCATGGCTGGTCCTGTCAAAGAGCGTTAATATGTCCATCACTGGGCCTGTAGACAGGGCTGGTCAATCAATCAATCAAATCAATATCATTTTATTTGTCACATGCTTCGTAAACACCAGGTTTAGAACAACAGTGAAATGCTTCTTCCCAACAATGCAGAGAGAAAAATAATAGAAAAGTAAAACACAAATTAATAAAATAATAATAAATACACAATGAGTAACGATAACATGGCTATATACACTACCGGTCAAACGTTTTAGAACACCTACTTATTCAAGGGTTTTTCTTTATTTTTACTATTTTCTACATTGTAGAATAATAGTGGAGACATCAAAACTATGAAATAACACATATGGAATCATGTAGTAACCAAAACATTGATAAACAAGTCAAAATATATGTTATATTTGAGATCCTTCAAAATAGCCAACTTGATGCCAGCTTTGCACACTCTTGGCATTCTCTCAACCAGCTTCATGGAGGTAGTCACCTGGAATGTTTTTCAATTAAACAGGTGTGCCTTGTTAAAAGTACATTTGTGGAATTTCTTTCCTTCTTAATATGTTTGAGCCAATCAGTTGTGTTGTGACAAGGTAGGGGTGGTATACAGAAGATAACCCTATTTGGTAAAAGTCCAATTATGGCAAGTACAGCTCAAATAAGCAAAGAGAAACAACAGTCCATTACTTTAAGACATGAAGTTCAGTCAATACGAAAAATGTCAATAACTTTGAAAGTTTCTTCAAGTGCAGTCACAAAAACCATCAAGCGCTATGATGAAACTGGCTCTCATGAGGACCGCCACAGGAATGGAAGACCCAGAGTTACCTCTGCTGCAGAGGATAAGTTCACTAGAGTTACCAGCCTCAGAAATTGCAGCCCAAATAAATGCTTCACAGAGTTCAAGTAAGAGACACATCTCAACATCAACTGTTCAGAGGAGACTGTGTGAATCAGGCCTTCATGGTCGAATTGCTGCAAAGAAACCACAGCAATAAGAAGAAGATACTTGCTTGGGGCAAGAAACACAAGCAATGGACATTAGACCAGTGGAAATATGTCCTTTGGTCTGGAGTCCAAATTTGAGATTTTGGGTTCCAACCGCTGTGTCTTTGTGAGACGCGGTGTGGGTGAATGGATGGAAATTGAGGTAGATATGTACATATAACTAGGAGTAAAGTGACTAGGCAAGAGGATAGATAATAAAAACAGTAAAAGCAGCGCATGTGAGTCAAAAAAGTTAGTACAAAAAGGGTCAATGCAAATAACCAAAAAGCTACCCGGACTATTTAGCAGTCCTATGGCTTGGGGGTAGAAGCTGTACAGGGTCCTGTTGGTTCCAGACTTGGTGTATTGGCTTGCCGTGTGGTAGCAGAGAAAACAGTCTATGACTTTGGTCGCTGGAGTTTTTGACAATTTTTAGGGCCTTCCTCTAACACCACCTGGTATAGAGGTCCTGGATGGCAGGGAGCTTGGCCCCAGTGATGTACTGGGCCTTACGCACTACCCTCTGTAGCACCTTGTGGTCGGATACCAAGCAGTTGACATACCAAGCGGTGATGCAGCCAGTTAATGGTGCAGCTGTAGAACTTTGAGGATCTGAGGACCCATGAATAATCTTTTCAGCCACCTGCTGGGGATGAGGCATAGTCGTGTCCTCTTCACGACTGTGTTGGTGTGGTTTAACCATGATAGATCCTTAGTGATGTGGACATCGAGGAACTTAAAGCTCTCGACCCGCTCCACTACAGCCCGTCGATGTGAATGGGGCGTGCTTGGCTCTCCGTTTCCTGTAGTGCACGATCACCTCCTTTGCCTTGTTGACGTTGGTCCTGTCAATGAGCCTTGATATGTCCAGCACTGGAGCTGTAGCCAGAGCTGGTCCTGTCACTGAGCCTTGATATGTCCAGCACTGGAGCTGTAGCCAGAGCTGGTCCTGTCACTGAGCCTTGATATGTCCAGCACTGGAGCTGTAGCCAGAGCTGGTTCTGTCACTGAGCCTTGATATGTCCAGCACTGGAGCTGTAGCCAGAGCTGGTCCTGTCACTGAGCCTTGATATGTCCAGCACTGGAGCTGGAGCCAGGGCTGGTCCTGTCACTGAGCCTTGATATGTCCAGGACTGGAGCTGTAGCCAGGGCTGGTCCTGTCACTGAGCCTTGATATGTCCAGCACTGGAGCTGTAGCCAGGGCTGGTCCTGTCACTGAGCCTTGATATGTCCAGCACTGGAGCTGTAGCCAGGGCTGGTCCTGTCACTGAGCCTTGATATGTCCAGCACTGGAGCTGTAGCCAGGGCCTTATGAGCCTTATAAAGGAAATAAATTGAGGGCCATTTTGTAACGAACGTCGTCGGGAGAAGGAGAAGAGGACCAAGGTGCAGCGTGGTAAGTATTCATAATACGTTATTTTAATAAATATGAACACTCTAACAAAACAACATGACAAACGAACAGTTCTGTAAGGTGACGAAAAACACTAAACAGAAAATAACTACCCACAAACACAGGTGGGAAAAGGCTACCTAAGTATGGTTCTCAATCAGAGACAACGATAGACAGCTCCCTCTGATTCAGAACCACACACGGCCAAACACAAAGAAATAGACAACATAGAACACCAGACATAGAATGCCCACCCAAACTCACGCCCTGACCAACCAAAATAGAGACATAAAAAGGATCTCTACGGTCAGGGCGTGACACATTTGGGATGCAGTCAGAGTTTATCTTCTGGACCTCCACTTCTGCTACCCATCAATCATATCACATCATGCACACCATACCATAGGTGTATCATGACCAGTGGTGGACAAAGTACCCAATTGTCATACTTGAGTAAAAGTAAAAATACCGTCATTTCAAATTCCTTATATTAAGCAAACCAGATCACACAATTTTCTTGTTTTTTGAAATTGACAGATAGCCAGGGGTACTCTCCAACACTCAGACATAAATTACAAACAAAGCACCCCCTAAAAAATAAATATATATTTGTTTCAAATAAATAATAATAATAAATAATAAAGAAATATAAGAAAGTTATAACTACCCCCAAACATTTTTTTTTTAAAGCATTAGTGAGTCTGCCAGATCAGAGGCAGTAGGGATGACCAGGGATTTTCTCTTGATAAGTGCTTGACTTGGACCATTTTCCTGTCCTGCTAAGCATTCAAAATGTAACGAGTACTTTTGGGTGTCAGGGAAAATTTATGGAGTAAAAAGTACATTATTTTATTTAGGAATGTAGTGAAGTAAAAGTAAAAGTTGTCCGAAATATAAATAGTAAAGTAAAGTACAGATACCTCAAAAAACGACATAGTAGTTTTTACACCACTGATCATGACATGGGTCATTGGTCATGGCTGATTCCTGTTGATTGAGTATGCCTGAGTTAATGAACCAATAGAATAGTAGCCTGTAAACTCCACCTATCCGGCACTCCAGGCAGGCTAGAGCAACAAACGCTCAAAAGTATTTGAAAGATTTCGAATAGAATTTGCACCCAGGTCTGAAGGAGGGTCAGTTCAGTTGTCAGGCCCCAGGTCTGAAGGAGGGTCAGTTCAGTTGTCAGGCCCCCAGCCACAGAGCCACACCTACAGCTGGATGCTGCTCCATCTACTGGAATGTCACTAGCTATTAGATTATTCAGGGACAGGAACAGAGGCAGCGCTAAGATATCTGTTAGAGGGGTCGACAAACTAAGTCACAAAGGTGACAGTACAGAGTAAATATATACTGTCTGACTTTTATTCACAGACTTCTGAAAAAGCGAGAATCCCATTCCACTCGAGGTGTTTTTATTCCAAACTTGTGTCATTCTCCAAGACGTTATAAATCAGGCATAGACCCCACTACGGTAGGCTACACACAAAGGAAAGTACTACAAGCTGTGTGTGCTGTTCTGTTCTGTCTATTTCAGCCCCACTGCTTTACCTAATAGATTGAATACATCAAAAGTTATTTCTAGTGCAGTTGACTCCATCCACGTCATTATTCATCAGAATTATACAATGCTTACAGATACATATGATTTGTACAGATACAGAAGAGGGTTTGGGGTCAGGTTTTAGTGGAGAGCTAGGGTAAGGGTTTACTTTATTCTAAGGATGTAGCCATCTATCTGAAAATTGTGTACATTACAAAGATACGAGCCATGTCCTAAATGGTAACCTGGTCAAAAGTAGTGCATTATACAGGGAGTAGGGAACCATTTGGGACACAGAAAAGATAAGGTAGAGGGAGATTGACAGGAGGCCAAGTATAGAAGATGGATCTGTAATTTTCAGCCAGCCCTGTCCAGTTACTTATCCTCTGTATCAGTTATCTGAATGAACAGGGGAAGTAAAAACTACGGTACACATTACTTCATCTTTCATTTCCTTCTCTACTTTCATTCATTCAGGCTTCAAACACCAGTGATCAAGGAAGGTTAGAAGGAAAGAAGGATAGAAGGAAAGAAGGGTGCATTTCAAGCGTACTCAATCTATTACGTAAAGCAGTGAGGCTGAAATAAACAGAACATAACAGCACACACAGCTTTTAATACTTTCATTTGCGTGTAGCCTACCGTAGAGGTGTCACGAATCCCGCTTCCTGAGTCTGGGTTTGCCTGTGTGTCTGTCCTGGAGTGTGTTTCAGGTGTCCTGGAACGCACCCTGTCTGGTTGCCGGGCGAATTAGCTCATTGGGAGATTGATTTCACCCGCACCTGTTTCCCGTCAGTAATCTGCACACCTGTCCTGATCATCATCTCTACCCTTCAAAAGCTCTGACCTGACTTCCATTCCCTGCCGGATCGTTAGCCATGAACAGTATGTTGTGCCTGAGTACCAGACTCCAGTTGGATAGAATTTGTTTTGTTGTTTTCATTTACGTATTGCTTGCCTTGAACTTACCTCCGTTTGTTTTGTCTTCAGTTACTCACCTGGATCATTCACTCCATTCCCGCCTGGTTGACAGAGGATTCTGCTACTACATTGGATTCACCTATTTCCTCTCATCTACTCACCACCGCTGCCCGCTACGCCATCTGGATATATCTACCTTTTCACATTTCACTGTAAATAAATACTCACCTTCTTCCTACGCTCCTTGTCCTGGTCTGCTTCTGGGTTCGATCTTGAAAGATCGTGACAAGAGGGGTCTATGCTAGATGTGTATAGTGCACTATTTTTGATCAGAACTCTATGGTCAAAAGTAGTGCACTATACAGGGGTCTGGGGATAGGGTGCCATTTGGGACTCATTGAAGTTCTTCCCTCTCTTTGTCGAGGAGAAACATTATCAATCTGGTCACCTGATCTGGTTGTTATCAGTGGAGATTGACCTCACTGGCCAGGCCATTCGCCTGACTGCGTTAGGAAGCCATCCCCATGCAGGGATCTGCACCAGTGATGTCACTGTCACACAGACTGGATTATTAGCCCTTCTAACACACACACACACACACACACACGAACACGAATGGAAGGACACATGCACGATCACATGAACAAAGACAATTGCAAATACACACACTTCAAATCCAAATGTTATTTATCACATGCTTCGTAAACAAGAGGTGTAGACTAACAGTGAAATGCTTACTTACGGGCCCTTCCTAACTAAAATAATAGAAATAATAGAAAAATAATAACACAAAGAATAACTACACAATGAGTAACGATAACATGGCTATATACACGAGGTACCAGTACTGAGTTGATGATAACTTGGCTATAAACACAACGTACCAGTACTGAGTTGATGAGAACTTGGCTATATACACGAGGTACCAGTACAGTGTTTATGTGCAGGGGTACGAGGTAATTGAGGTAGATACACCACATGACCAAAAGTATGTGGACACCTGATTGTCTCATTCCAAGGTCATGGGCATTAATATGGAGTTGGTCCCCCCTTTGCTGCTATAACAGCCTCCACTCTTCTGGGAAGGCTTTCCACTAGATTTTGGAACATTCCTGCAGTGATATGCTCCATTCAGCCACAAGAGCATTAGTGAGGTCAGGCATTGATGGCGATTAGGCTTGGCTCGCAGTCAGCATTCCAATTCATCCAAAAGGTGTTCGGTGGGGTTGAGGTCAGTGCTCTTTGCAGGCCAGTCAAGTTCTTCCACACCAATCTTGACAAACCATTTCTGTATGGACCTCGCTTTGTGCACTGGGACATTGTCATGCTGAAACAGGAAAGGGCCTTCCCCAAACTGTTGTCACAAAGTTGGAAGCACAGAATCGTCTAGAATGTCATTCTATGCTGTAGCGTTAAGCTTTCCTTCCCTGGAACTAAGGGGCCTAGCCCGAAACATGAAAAACAGCCCCAGACCATTATTCCTACTCCACCAAACTTTACAGTTGGCACTATGGATTGGGGCAAGTAGCGTTCTCCTGGATTCCGCCAAACCCCGATTTGTCCGTCCGACTGCCAGATGGTGACGCGTGATTCATCACTCCAGAGAATGGGTTTCCACTGCTCCATAGTCGGCGAGCTTTACACCATTCCAGCCGACGCTTGGCATTGCGCATGGTGAACTTAGGCTTGTGTGAGTGTTGCAACCGAGGACAGATGATTTTTATGCGCTTCAGCACTTGGCAGTCCCTTTCTGTGAGCTTGTGTGGCCTACCACTTCATGGCTGAGCGTTGTTGCTCCTAGACGTTTCCACTTCACAATAACAGCACTTACAGTTGACCGGGGCAGCTCTAGCAGGGCAGATATTTGACAAACTTACTGGTTGGAAAGGTGGCATCATATGACGGTGCCACGTTAAAAGTCACTGAGCTCTTCAGTAAGGCCATTCTACTGCCAATGTTTGTCTATGGAGATTGCATGGCTGTGTGCTCGATTTTATACACAGGTGTGGCTGAAATAGCCGAATCCACTAATTATGGGGTGTTCACACACTTTTGTTTATATAATGTATGTACATATAGGATAAAGTGACTGACTAGGCAACAGGATAGATAATAAACAGTAGCAGCAGTGTATGTGATGAGTCAAAAGAGTTAGTGCAAAAATGGTCAATGCACACACAACAGAATGACAGACACACAAACACTCACACTTCTACACTTGTCACAGGAAAGTCAAGTTCAGTCCAGATGAGCAAAGAAGGAGCTGTGCTGTGTCTCCCGACATCACCTGCACTTCAACATATTAACATCCCTCACCGGTACTTAAATAAGAAGCAGAACAGTGTTTCAGACCAATGCCTCGGCCTTCCTCCTAGCTAAAATCAAATCAAATCGTATTGGTCGCATACGTGTTGAGCAGATGTTCTTGCGGGTGTAGCAAAATGCTTGCGTTCCTAGCTCCAACAGTACAGTAATATCTAACAATACACAACGATACACACAAATGTAAAAGTAAAAGAAAGGAATTAAGAAATATAGAAATATTAGGACATCTGCTACAGTAGGACCTAGCAGCTAGCATTCATCAGTGAGCTGTAGCCTGCAGCAGGACTCAAACCGGCAGTCCTGTGAATTCACTAACTCATTGGTGGTGGACGGGAGGTGCAGCCTGGGCGTAATCTATTAATTACACTAGAGAATTCTCTCAGCAGTGCCAAATGTCTAACATGGGCTTCACTGTATATTTATGTGGGCTGCCAGACAGTACAGGGCCCTAAAGAGTCAGTTTAAGATTTGGTTTGAGGTTTTCAAACTGGATGTTTGAGAGATATTCAGACACCCTTGGAAGACAGTGTAAGTTGAAAGATATATATATATATATCAAGATATATTTATCTATATATTGTTAAAAACAAATGTGTTATGGCAATGTAACTTCATCAAAGTGACTCCTTAAAATATACAGTTGAAGTCGGAAGTTTACATACACTTAGGTTGGAGTCATTAAAACTCGTTTTTCAACCACTCCACAAATTTCTTGTTAACACACTATAGTTTTGGCAAGTCGGTTAGGACATCTACTTCGTGCATGACACAAGTAATATTTCCAACAATTGTTAACAGACAGATTATTTCACTTATCATTCAATGTATCACAATTCCAGTGGGTCAGACGTTTACATACACTAAGTTGACTGTGCCTTTAAACAGCTTGGAAAATTCCAGAGAATGAGGTCATGGCTTTATAAGCTTCTGATAGGCTAATTGACATCATTTGAGTCAATTGGAGGTGTACCTGTGGATGTATTTCAAGGCCTACCTTCAAACTCAGTGCCTCTTTGCTTGACATCATGGGAAAATCAAAAGAAATCAGCCAAGACCTCGGGAAAAAAATTGGAGACCTCCACAAGTCTGGTTCATCCTTGGGAGCAATTTCCAAATGCCTGAAGGTACCACATTCATCTGTACAAACAATGGTACGCAAGTATAAACACCATGGGACCACGCAGGCGTCATATCGCTCAGGAAGGAGACACATTCTGTCTCCTAGAGATGGACGTACTTTTGTGAGAAAAGTGCAAATCAATCCCACAACAACAGCAAAGGACCTCGTGAAGATGCTGGAGGAAACGGGTACAAAGGTATCTATATCCACAGTAAAATGAGTCCTATATCGACATAACCTGAAAGGCCGCTCAGCAAGGAAGAAGCCACTGCTCCAAAACCGCCATAAAAAAGTCAGACTATGGTTTGCAACTGCACATGGGGACAAAGATCGTACTTTTTGGAGAAATGTCCTCTGGTCTGAACTGTTTGGCCATAATGACCATCGTTATGTTTGGAGGAAAAAGGGGGAAGCTTGCAAGCCAAAGAACACCATCCCAACTGTGAAGCACGAGGGTGGCAGCATCATGTTGTGGGGGTGCTTTGCTGCAGGAGGGACTAGTGCACTTCACAAAATAGCTGGCATCATGAGGATGGAAAATTATGTGGATATATTGAAGCAACATCTCAAGACATCAGTCAGGAAGTTAAAGCTTGGTCGCAAATGGATCTTCCAAATGGACAATGACCCGAAGCAAACTTCCAAAGTTGTGGCAAAATGGCTTAAGGACAACAAAGTCAAGGTATTGGAGTGGCCATCACAAAGCCCTGACCTCAATCCTATAAAACATTTGTGGGCAGAACTGAAAAAGCGTGTGCGAGCAAGGAGGCCTACAAACCTGACTCAGTTACACCAGCTCTGTAATTAGGAATGGGCCAAAATTCACCCAACTTATTGTGGGAAGCTTGTGGAAGGGTACCCAAAATGTTTGACCCAAGTTAAACAATTTGAAGGCAATGCTACCAAATACTAATTGAGTGTATGTAAACTTCTGACCCACTGGGAATGTGATGAAAGAAATATTAGCTGAAATAAATCATTCTCTCTACTGCTATTCTGAGATTTCGCATTCTTAAAATAAAGTGGTGATCTTAACTGACCTAAGACAGGGAATTTTTACCAGGATTAAATGTCAGGAATTGTGAAAACCTGAGTTTAAATATATTTAGCTAAGGTGTATGTAAACTTCCGACTTCAACTGTGTATAAATATGGACTGTGTAGGGTAATGACTGTTAGAGGGAGGTGTTCTAAGTACTGATCTTGAGTCCGTTTTTGTGCTTGTGTTCCAATGGTTGAGATAAGGTCAAATGTAGGGAAAGCTGATCTTAGACCAGTGCTCACTGGCATACATAACACTGAATATCTGATTAAAGAGTGTACAGATGTAGGATCTTAATTTGACCAGTTTCTCACATCAGGAAAAGAATCCTTCAGCAACAGGAAATGTGAATTATTATGTGAATTATGGATATTTGTTTAGGGGTTGACATTTATTGTTAGGACAAATTACGTTTTTTTTTTTTTTTAAGCTTAAATACACAAGTTTGCACTTCTTGCAACAACATGGTGATCAAATTAAAATCCTATTCCAAATATCAAGATGTGCTTTGTTTTAAATAGAAACATTTGACAAGCCTTGCAACGTGCTATTGATGTCACGACTTCTGCCGAAGTCGAAGCCTCTCCTTGTTCGGGTGGTGCTCGGCGGTCGACGTCACCGGTCTTCTAGCCATCATTGATCCATTTTTCATTTTCCATTGGTTTTGTCTTGTCTTCATACACACCTGGTTTCAATCCCATTCATTCCCTGTTGTGTATTTAACCCTCTGTTTCCCCTCATGTCTTTGTCAGAGATTGTTTGTATGTCAGTGTTGTATATCTTTTGTATTGGTGCGTGACGGGTCCTCGTACCCATTTTGTTACATTTAATGTTTGGAGTATGTTTCGCTCATTATTATTAAATAACTCCATTACACTCAGTTTGATTCTCCTGCGCCTGACTTCCCTGCCACCTATACACACGATGCTGACAGAATCTCTGACAAAAAAATGAAGTCAGCAGGAGAAGGTACCTCGGCCGTGGAGGAACGCGTCATTGAACAAACGGAGATGATTGACAATCTGAGCACCGCCATGGATCATGTTGTCCAGAATATGGACCGCTGGGAGAGACAGGGAGTTTTTCCAGCGCCTCCACCAGCACAACCGGGGTCTCCCTTGAACGCTTTTTCCCCTCCTGAACTCAGCAGGATCCATTTATCCCTGCCTAAGGGGTACAACGGAGATACTGCCGGCTGCCAGGGTTTTCTCCTTAAACTAAGCTTGTATCTGGCCACGGTCCATCCAGCTCCATCGGACCATGAGAAGAGTTACGCCCTCGTCTCGTGCCTCACCGGGAAAGCCCTGGAGTGAGCCAGCGCAGTGTGTGGAGAAGAGGATGCGGCGTTGGACCATTTTGAGGAGTTCACCCGCCATTTCAGGACAGTATTTGACCACCCACCCGAAGGCAGAGCGGCGGGTGAGCGCCTCTACCATCTGAGGCATTTTTTAAACTGATCTTCCACCTTCACAGGGTAACACCACGATCCTGGTCGTTGTGGATCGTTTTTCTAAGTCCTGTCGTCTCCTCCCTTTGCCCGGTCTCCCTACGGCCTTACAAACTGTGGAGGCCCTGTTTACACACGTTTTCCGGCACTATGGGCTGCCTGAGGATATAGTGTCTGATCGGGGTTTACATCAAGG
Source organism: Salvelinus namaycush (assembly GCF_016432855.1). Taxonomy (NCBI): domain Eukaryota; kingdom Metazoa; phylum Chordata; class Actinopteri; order Salmoniformes; family Salmonidae; genus Salvelinus; species Salvelinus namaycush. The sequence goes on along the minus strand of NC_052333.1, from coordinate 11,532,645 downwards.
GTCAGGAAGGCGTTCATGGAACGTCTGGGGGTCTCGGTCAGCCTTACCTCAGGTTTTCACCCCGAGAGTAATGGGCAGGTGGAGAGAGTTAACCAGAATGTGGGTAGGTTTCTGCGGTCTTATTGCCAGGACCGGCCGGAGGAGTCGGCGAAGTTCGTGCCCTGGGCAGAGATGGCCCAGAACTCGCTACGCCACTCCTCCACTAACCTTTCTCCCTTTCAATGTGTATTAGGGTATCAGCCGGTTCTGGCTCCTTGGCATCAGAGTCAGACCGAGGCTCCTGCGGTGGACAATTGGTTCCGGCGCGCGGAGGAAACCTGGGAGGCCGCCAACGTCACCGCAGTGAGGCCCCGGTGTTCGCACCAGGGGACAGGGTCTGGCTCTCGACCTGAAACCTGCCCCTCCGCCTGCCCTCCCGGAAGCTGGGTCCGCGGTTTGTGGGGCCGTGTAAAGTCCTGAGGAGAGTGAACGAGGTATGTTATAGGTTACAGCTACCCACTAATTACCGTATTAACCCCTCGTTCCATGTGTCTCTCCTCAGGCCGGTGGTGGCTGGCCCGCTCCAGGAGGCTGAAGTGCGGGATGTTCCTCCCGGCGTACTCCGTTCGATCCATCTTGGATTCGAGATGTCGGGCGAGGGGCCTTCAGTACCTCGTGGACTGGGAGGGGTACGGTCCGGAGGAGAGATGCTGGGTTCCGGTGGAGGACGTATTAGATCCTTCCATGCTGCGAGAATTCCACCGTCTCCATCCGGATCGCCCTGCACCTCGCCCTCCGGGTCGTCCCCGAGGCCGGTCAGGGGGGCGGGGGGTACTGTCACGACTTCTGCCGAAGTCGATGCCTCTCCTTGTTCGGGCGATGCTCGGCGGTCGACGTCACCGGTCTTCTAGCCATCATTGATCCATTTTTCATTTTCCATTGGTTTTGTCTTGTCTTCATACACACCTGGTTTCAATCCCATTCATTACCTGTTGTGTATTTAACCCTCTGTTTCCCCTCATGTCTTTGTCAGAGATTGTTTGTATGTCAGTGTTGTATATCTTTTGTATTGGTGCGCGACGGGTCCTCGTACCCATTTTGTTATTTGTTACATTTAAATGTTTGGAGTATGTTTCGCTCATTATTATTATTATTAAATAACTCCATTACATTCAGTTTGATTCTCCTGCGCCTGACTTCCCTGCCACCTATACACACGACGCTGACAATTGAACAGAGTACAGTCTGACACTATTTTCCCAAGTTCTATTCATAGTTTTCCCTGTTGTTGAATGTTGAAAACATTCAAATTAAAAATTGAGTGAAAGCAACAGCTAGAATCTGGCACAGTATGACTTGATTAGCATCTCTGCACCACTGAGTTGGCCAAAGAATCCATGGCGATCGAAATTGCATGGGGAATGAAATTTATAGCTCTTTCGCTGTTGGACTCCAGCAATACAGTGTTACAATAAGTTACTTGTATACAGTGATTGAGGGAGAGCCAGCACAGGATTTGAACCCGCAACCCTGAGGTTTAGAGATTTAGATCATTATATACTGGAGGCACCGTAAGGAATATTGTTTTCATAGCAAACAAAGCACCTAAAAATTGTCTGACCAATGGGGAGGGATTTAGACCCAACAGCTGTGAAAGCAGACATTGGGGATGTGTTATTATTCTACTGAAATGAGAATGGCATTTTACTTCCAGATCCCCATGGGGTCTCATAAACTCTATGCCCTGCGTATCTGATCTCAGAGCTATATTGGGCCCCTGCTTCAAGTGAGTGTTGGTGATATACTGTCATCTATTCTAAGTCTGAAGGTTCTATGGTTGGTGCTTGATAGGCCCCAAAGGTCTCTGGGCTAAGGACCATCTATTTCTTAGACATGATGATCGGCCTTCTACCTGGAGATCTGGAAACTCTTATAGTTATAAGGCTTATGAATAGTACATTTGAGAATATGAACATAATCAGAAAGGCTTACATGTGAGAATTGAAAAATTGTCAATCAGTGAAATAATATTTCTAGACATCAATCTTTGTGAAGCTCATACTGTTTTGGACAGCATTAAACTGTGTCAACATGCATAGTGTTCCTGAAAAGGTTCATTCAAGGTTGGTGTGACACAGGTGCACTGATTCTGTGTGAGAAGTATAGTATGTTGTGTTTATGTGTCCTCACATCACATAGAAAGTAGGTATGAGAGGTATGACATTAGCATCACATAACATAGGCATATTAAAAGCGATTATGGACTCGGCGCCACACATTACACCATAATAATAATACAACTATGTTAACATGTCATCTTTCCAGTTTCATCCTGCGTCATTGGCATGCTACATTGTATAGGCTACCGTTATCACATACACCAATTGCAATGACATCGACATACATTTATGAAATAAAGTTAGAAATTATTATAGTCTAACAGTAACGGTAGCCTACTTGACGCCTCACCCGTTTTCTGGAAAACACTGAAACGCCGCGAATACGCAATGATGTAACTAGCCATAAAAAAAACACAAACACAAGACACACAGACCGCACACAAAGAATATGAAAAGGGCGATTGTTCAGACCTTTGTGGTTATCGGTGTCTTCTTTTCTCCTGCCAACACAGCGAATAGAATATCCGCACGCGTTTCAATGAGGCTGAGCCAGCTACAAACGTACTGCCCTGGCCCCCACCTCCCTGCACCACTCCCTCCCGTTCCCATCTCGTCAAAAACATTACATTCGGTTGAAAACAAACTAACCAACAAAGTAACATATTTACCTTCGACTAAAGGTCCCTATCAAATCCTGGCGTAGTGTTTTCTTTCGCTTTTGTAATATCCCGGCAAGATTTGTTCCTGGGTATTCCGATGTACCCAGCCTCCCTTGTCAGTCAATCGCGCAGCTAACTCTGCGTTTCCGGGACTTCTAAATTAAGTAACATTGGTGAACCTGAGAAAACTGTGGATTAAGTGGACCACTGGCAAAGTACCAGTTGGTGACTCCAATCTTTCTCTGCTCCACTGCCTGGTCTTGAGAAGCAGTAATGGGAGCCCCAGACACCTAAATATGGAATGTCTAATTGAAGTCTAATGTTGTGTAGGCAGGCTAGCAATGGACTTGCCCATGAGTCAAGGGAGAAAGCACTATAGCCTAGTTTCTCCATAGTGCTGGGTGGACAATCAAATTCTAAAAGCTTGTCATCATCATCACCACCATCACTACCATCATCATCATCATCATCACCACAACCACCACCGACACCATCATCATCACCACAACTACCACCGACACCATCATCATTACCACTACTATCATCATCATCACCACAACCACCACCAACACCACCATCATCATCACCACCACCGACACCATCCCCATCCCCACCCCCACTACTATCGTCATCATCATCATCATCATCATCACCATCACCATCATCATCACCACAACCACCACCGACACATCATCATCATCATCATCATCATCACCACAACCACAACCACCACCGACACATCATCATCATCATCCCCACAACCACTACCGACACCATCATTATCAACACCACCACCACTGCTATCATCATCATCACCACAACCACCACCACAACCACCACAACAGGTCAAGGACAGACCTACATACATTTTTTTAAAGGCACACATAGCCTACATATTAATGCATACACACAAACTATCTAGGCCAAATAGAGGAGAGGCGTTGTGCCATGAGGTGTTGCTTTATCTGTTTTTTTAAACCAGGTTTGCTGTTTATTTGAGTAATATAAGATGGAACGGAGTTCCATGCAATAATGGCTCTATATAATACTGTATGCTTTCTTGAATTTGTTCTGGATTTGGGGACTGTGAAAAGACCCTTGGTGGCATGTCTGGTGGGGTAAGTGTGTGTGTCAGAGCTGTGTGTAAATTGACTATGCAAACAATTTGGAATTTTCAAAACATTCATGTTTCTTATTAAAAGAAGTGATGCAGTCAGTCTCTCCTCAACTCTTAACCATATCAGCCCTCTGATTACAATGAATAGCAAGACATGCCGCTCTGTTCTGGGTCAGCTGCAGCTTAACTAGGTCTTTCCTTGCAGCACTGGACCCCACGACGATAATCAAGATTAGACAAAACTTGAGCCTTCTGAACTTGCTTTTTGGTGTGGTGTTAAAAAAGCAGAGCATCTCTTTATTACGGACAGACATCTCCCCATCTTTACAACCATTGAATCTATATGTTTTGACCATGACAGTTTACAATCTAAGGTAACGCCAAGTAATTTAGTCTCCTCAACTTGTTCAACAGCCACACCATTAGTTCACATCAACTCAAATAAAAGTGAGGGCAAGTTTCAACAGGGCTATTCACCGTGACCCTGCTCATGTTAACGGCTCCTTCTACTCCCTGACTGTCATATCCCAATTAACAACCTGCCTCTGAATTCCATCATGGCGGACGTCAGATGCCATGGAAGCCGTAGTGATGTCATGTGAAAGGCCTATCTCTGCTGTGTCATGGCAGCTGCCTGGGCCTGGCTGGCCAGCGTCTAGTTACACTGCAGGCTGAAATAGACCATTTGTGTCCAAATGGCAGCCTGTTCCCTATGCAGTGCACTACTTTGGTCAGGGCCCAATGGGACACAGCCCATGCTGCCTCCATGCCAGGTTAGGGGAGGTGAGGTTAGGGAGGTATGTCTTGGCAGCCAGCATCCAGGACTCTTGGCATCTATTATTGATTAGAAAGCTTCTGAATTATTTGTATGCTTTCCCAGAGGACTCCATTCTCTAACTCTCTGCTTCCAGACAGGTTTGTTTGAGTGTGAGGTCAATGCTTGTCCCATGTCATCGACGGCCCGGCTAAAATGGTGGAGAGGCCTTGGGTGACAGTGTTAGACAATGAAGAGCAGCAACACACCAGGCAGCGGACACCCGGCGGACATTTTGTGTGTAATCCCATAAGGCTCCTGACTACCTCCTGGCTGCTCTGTGGTCACTCGCACACATGCATGCACGCACAACCACCCACACAGTGAAATGTACTCAGCTATCTAAACCAACTAAACTAAGAACATTGTTTTTAAACACCAGTCCCCCAAAAGGTTTTACAACCATATTAACAGCTTTGGTTATGTTTTATGTTTATGTTTGCACAAAAAAGTCTGTTTATAGGTGTTTAATAGACATCAACAGCTTTGGCAGCTTCATACCTAATTTGCTCTGCAGACTATCAATGGTCTCAGGCCTCCATACTAAGGCCCACAAAAAGACACCCAACCTGAAGACAACATCAATTCAACATCCATCTTTAAAAAACAACAGTATTCTTTTTAAATATAGAACCTTTTATTTCAATTTAGAGTAAATAGTGTTGAAATTCTGAAATAAAGTTTTAATACCAACAGGACCTTTGCATTTAAATATAGTAAATAACACTGTACATGCCTTAATCCAGTGACAATGAAAAGCTTCCTTAAAATGTTTTTTTTTTGTTATTTATTTTTCATATTTTCCCTTGTAAGAAATAGTTCAAGTATAAAAATTCCCAACAGTGTAAAATAGCCCATCTGATGTATATTAAAAGCAATAGAAGCACAACTATCCGAACCATGACAATAACTATACATTCTAATGTATAAAGCAGCATTTTGCTAATTTTTGTCAGGATTTTTTGTTGTCTTTTCCAACAGTTCTAAACACAAAAGAGACAGAGTAACAGTCTGCATGCAAATAGGCCTGCATTTAAATAAAGTTTCATAGAAAAGGCATTAAACTAACCAATATTTATTCTAAGATTTCAAAAGGCAAAAAGTATAATTGTACAGTGCACATACAGAATTGTATATTATATAAATCCTACATTAACATTTTTGGTTGAGTATGTTAATAATAATTATAATACAACTAAATCTACTCAATAACTTATATACCTTGAGATGAATACATAATAAAATGAATACAGTACCACCACTAAGTCTCTGTCCTTAGAGCGCATAGAACATAGTCCAATCTCAAAATAAATATCTTAAATAGTAGATCTCCTTTCTTACTCTCTTAAATAGCAATACAAATGTAAGGCACACTAAGAACCCATAGATTCATATGTCAAGCACCTGCAGCCCCCCCCCCCCCCCTTCTCTACATCCCCCATCACCACCCCAGGATACAGGGCCAGGGGGTTGGTGAGGCTGTGAGGAGTGGGTATAGGGCCAGGGGGTTGGTGAGGCTGTGAGGAGTGGGTACAGGGCCAGGGGGTTGGTGAGGCTGTGAGGAGTGGGTACAGGGCCAGGGGGTTGGTGAGGCTGTGAGGAGTGGGTACAGGGCCAGGGGGTTGGTGAGGCTGTGAGGAGTGGGTACAGGGCCAGGGGGTTGGTTAGGCTGTGAGGAGTGGGTACAGGGCCAGGGGGTTGGTGAGGCTGTGAGGAGTGGGTACAGGGCCAGGGGATTGGTGAGGCTGTGAGGAGTGGGTACAGGGCCAGGGGGTTGGTTAGGCTGTGAGGAGTGGGTACAGGGCCAGGGGGTTGGTTAGGCTGTGAGGAGTGGGTACAGGGCCAGGGGGTTGGTTAGGCTGTGAGGAGTGGGTACAGGGCCAGGGGGTTGGTGAGGCTGTGAGGAGTGGGTACAGGGCCAGGGGATTGGTGAGGCTGTGAGGAGTGGGTACAGGGCCAGGGGATTGGTGAGGCTGTGAGGAGTGGGTACAGGGCCAGGGGGTTGGTTAGGCTGTGAGGAGTGGGTACAGGGCCAGGGGATTGGTGAGGCTGTGAGGAGTGGGTACAGGGCCAGGGGATTGGTGAGGCTGTGAGGAGTGGGTACAGGGCCAGGGGGTTGGTGAGGCTGTGAGGAGTGGGTACAAGGCCAGGGGGTTGGTGAGGCTGTGAGGAGTGGGTACAGGGCCAGGGGGTTGGTTAGGCTGTGAGGAGTGGGTACAGGGCCAGGGGGTTGGTGAGGCTGTGAGGAGTGGGTACAGGGCCAGGGGGTTGGTGAGGCTGTGAGGAGTGGATACAGGGCCAGGGGGTTGGTTAGGCTGTGAGGAGTGGGTACAGGGCCAGGGGGTTGGTTAGGCTGTGAGGAGTGGGTACAGGGCCAGGGGATTGGTGAGGGTTAGCGTAGGAGGGAAGTGTGTGTGTACCTGACACCAGCCCAGCCGGTTGGCTCTAGGACAGAGGACAGAGGATAGAGGACAGAGGTGGAAGTGCTGACAGGGCCAGGCAGGCAGGCAGGACAGAGGAGAGACAGTTCCCAAATGGGCCCCGGGATTAAAATGTGACAGCTCAACAAATGAGGACAAGTGATGCGTTATTTCCAGAGTGATCCGTCTGTGTGGCGCTGGGCGAACTGCGCCAGCCCCCTCCCCAGCTGCTCCCTCTCTCTCTCCCTTTGCCTCCCTCTCTCTTTCTCTCTGACTAGATCTCATTGCACAGAGCCAGAGAGCACAACTGGGCCCATTGTCCTTTACCACTATGTACGCAACTGTGTATGCATGTGTGTGTGTGTGTGTGTGTGCGTGTGTTTGCAAGCAGCCATGCGTATGTGTTTGAGACTAACTGATTTGGTGCTGCTCATTGTCTGAAAACATCCTTTTCTTTCTCTGTCTGTGAGTTGCCTTCATATTGTTTGTCATGCCCTTTGAAGAGTTGACGGCATTTACGGTTATTCCTGCAGTTTTTTTGTCTCCTGGTGAACTGTTTGCTTTGCATAGGTCAAGAGGTCAAGATTCAGAGTCAAAAAAGGGACATTCAGCATCAGGAAGTTAAAAAGGTAGTTCTTAACGTGTGACACAAGCTACAAATCTTCTCCTTTTCTCCACAGTTATTTCAACTACTCCCTGACATGCAGAGGTTGTCTTTACTAACACACTGGAAACTGATACATTTCCCTGATTATCAGAAAATTTACTTCAATGCACTTGAAAAGACAGAAGGCAAGAGCCCTCGAAATGTGATAGTAAATATAGGTTGCAAGGGCACTTCGGGACACGTCTAAGTGTCCCATAAAGAGAACGCTCTCTCTCTCCTATGTTAATGACAGCAATGGAACATAAAGTCATGTTTTACACCAAGCTACAACCACTGTGATTAGTTGTTGCATTTCTCCTCTAGAAATAAATACTCTACTACAATTATAATTATAGTAATAATTATATTAATAACAACAATAATAATCATAAGGATAAATCCACTTTCCTTACTTTGTTTTGTGAATTTATAAAGTTTTTCTTTTTTGGTTTAAACACAGCAAGTTGGAAAGCTACTGTATGGAGTTCCCACCTCACCATCATCATCATCATCATCATCATCACCCTCTTTCCGACTCTGTCACTTAACAACACGGCCCCTCTCTCTTCCTCTTCATTGTTCTCTTCTCTTCACAGCCAATCAGCCGAGGCTGGCCGCGGGCCTCCCATCCCGTTGTGTCCAATGGCTGCAGTGGCTGCTATTGCATGCGGTCAGCTTGCAGTTGCTGAGGCTGGTACTGACCGAAGGCTGCGGCTGCAGCGACGGCTGAACCCGGTGCGGCCGTAGCCAGGGGCTGCTGAACATAGCCATAACCGGCTGCGGTTAGGTACCCGGCCGCCGCAGGGGAGGCGGCGTAGGGATACTGCTCGTAGGCTGCGGCGGCAGCAGCGCTAGCCGCGGCGGCGGAGTACTGAGCGTAGGCTGCTCCGGTGTAGTCGATGTACGGGGAGGAGGCGGTGGAGGCAGAGGCGGCACTGGGCTGCATGCCGTGAGGGATGACCATGGTGCTTGGCTGCATGAAGGCCTGAGGGTACACATAGTGAGCAGGGATCCTGCAGGACAGAAACAGACAGACAGGGAGTTAGAGGTAGAGATCCCAGACCTGGCCTTACACAGCCACCGACAGACAGCAGCAACCCCCCAGCCTGACAGCAGAACCAACCACAGCCAACCCAACCACACTGCGGCCAAGCGCCCCCCAATACATCAAAACACCAGTCAATAACACCACGGAGACACCTGCTAGTAGCTAATAGAGATATAGGGTTGCCAAAATAAAGATCTCTCTGTGGAAAAATGGTGAGGTGTTCAAAGCTCAGAGGGGTTGTGTTCTCTGATAAGGGATATGAAGACATTTTGGGTTTTCAATGACCCTGCCTGCCTATCACATGTTATAAGAGATTTAGGCAAAGGAAGTGTTTGGTAGCATTGACGCCATCTTAGAGAGACAATCCATGTACACTAAGCTTTGCTGACTTTACAGGATTGAGTTTGGTCGATGGAGAGAGAAGAGAACATGGTTTGTCATGTCAATTTGACCCTGATGCCATTCCTATTTAGGAGGGGATAGAGTAAGGGAGGGCGGGAGGGGGGAGGGGTGGGGATGATAGGGTAAAGAGGGAGGGAGGGGGAGGGAGGGGATGGTGTAAAGAGGGAGGGGAAAGGGTAAAGAGGGAGGGAGGGGGAGGGAGGGGATAGGGTAAAGAGGGAGGGAGGTCTATGAGATGAGGGGGGAATTGTGAAAATGTCACTGTCATTTTGATAGCTGGACAGCTTTGAAAAAGTACACTGCTGGCTGTTTCCCCCTCTGTGCTTAGACAAAGAGCCCCGGGCGGGGCGCTAGGCTAGCTGCACTCAGAGGGACCTTTTGATTAAATAAGCAATCAGGAACAATGAGCACATTCTGCCTTTCATGACATATCCTGACCGTGAGGCTAGGCTCGCTAGGCTCTCTCTCGCACTATCAGCTAGCATGATGATGGGAAAGTTATACTATTTTTTTGGTGGAGGAAACTCAAGTTGTTGACCTGGATGGGGAAATCAAGAATCAAATTCCTCAAAATACTAAACAAAACTAAACTGGAGTCAAGTTTATGATTCATGATTCAAAGGAATGAGTAACAATCAGTGTTATGACATAATGAGTGACATAATCACTTTATAATTGGCTTATCACCATTTTATCAATTGTGAATGTTGGATTTAGATGAGGTCTGGTCTGGTGTGGATTTTTGACAGTCTGGAATGCTGTGCATGATGTGATGATGTCATCAACAGCTCATTAAAATCTGTTGAGAAACAATCTAACATTTGATTGGACCAAAAATATAATGACATCAATTAAGCCAATAAGAAACAAGATGGCGAGATTAAGCTTTTTTACAGTCATTCAGTTTGGAATCTGGATCGAAGGAGGAGAAAAGAGAAATGAAAGACAAGATCTATCGTGGCAACCCTATTGTCAGGACTCCATTACCCAACCAATCACATCTCAAAACACTAGCCCCAAAGAGGAAGCAGGAAAAAACAACAGCAAGTCTACAAACACAGGCGTCAAAAAAAAGAAATGTCAACACAGTCCACATGGATCACCAACACAGCACAACCACAAACTGAAAGAAACAAAAAGGAAATACACTAAACGGGGTCAGAGGTTAGAGGCGCTCCTATGACATCACATCCTTGGCAGATGCCTCGGCCTGGCCTGCTAGCACGCTTCTGTCTCAGCACAGTGTTACAGTCACAACACAGGCTGGAGTCACGCACACACACACACACACACACACACACACACACACACACACACACACACACACACACACACACACACACACACACACACACACACACACACACACACACACACACACACACACACACAGGCTGGACGACGCACAACAACCCAACAAACACACACACAGTGGATGTACACAGACCACAACAAACTCACACAACACAAGACACAAGGGCGATTACAAATAAAAACTCTCACACACAAACAGGCACGCAAAGGATGGTGACACAACAAAATATAAAATGCGGTGTCCACCGCAAAACAACACAAACGCCCAGACTGCCCTACCCATTCTAAATCGCAGAGAGAAGAATTTAAACACATTCAGACACTTTGGTAAATTCCTCAACTAACACCCTTGGCCTCCGGAGTTAAGTAGATATTGTTGTGCCTCCCCATTAATAGCTATATTAAGACATGGGATGCATTCCCATAGGGTTCTGGTTAAAAGTAGTGCACTATATAGGGAATAGGGTGCTACCCAGTCATGTTCTCCCGCGGGGTCAAACAGGTATTTCATAATGCTATTTTCGACACTATTATATTTTACAGTATGGAGAAAACTTACACAAAAATAAGCTCTTTCACACCCCATATGAAACATGTTATAGGCTATCAAATCAAAAAGGCATATTTTGACCAATGTGTTACGTATTGTGTAGATAATCCTCTAAGAAAACCAATGGTCCAAACCTCATGTCTCTATCACAATCCGTTCAAAAGTTAGAGGTTTAACCCTTGTAGGATGGCCAAAATGATGTTGAGTAAATCAATGGATGCCAGAGATACTAAGTGGTAACAAATAAGGAAGATGTTTTCGCCTCAGCTAGGCTGGATGCTGTGCAAGAATGAAGGCTACCTGACATGCTCACTTTCCCGTTGAACTCAACCCCTCCTGTCTCAGCCTCCAGTATTTATGCTGCAATAGTTTATGCGTCGGGGGGGCTAGGGTCAGTCTGTTATATCTGGAGTATTTCTCATGTCTTATCCAGTGTCCTGTGTGAATTTAAGAATGCTCCCTCTAATTCTCTCTCTCTTTTCTCCCGGAGGACCTGAGCCCAAGGACCATGCCTCAGGACTACCTGGCCTGATGACTCCTTGCTGTCCCCAGTTCACCTGGTCGTGCTGCTGCTCCAGTTTCGACTGTTCTGGCTGCGGCTATGGAACCCTGACCTGTTCACCGGAGGTGCTACCTTGTCCCGTACCTGCTGTTTTCGACTCTCTCTCTACCGCACCTGCTGTCTAACTGAATGATCGGCTATGAAAAGCCAACTGACATTGACTCCTGAGGTGCTGAACTGTTGCACCCTCTACAACCACTGTGATTATTATTATTTTACCCTGCTGGTCATCTATGAACGTTTGAACATCTTGGCCATGTTCTGTTATAATCTCCACCCGGCACAGCCAGAAGAGGACTGGCCACCCCTCAGAGCCTGGTTCCTCTCTAGGTTTCTTCCTAGGTTCCTGCGTTTCTAGGGAGTTTTTCCAAGCCACCGTGCTTCTACATCTGCATTGCTTTCTGTTTGGGGTTTTAGGCTGGGTTTCTGTATAGCACTTTATGACATCGGCTGATGTAAAAAGGGCTTTATAAATCAAATTTGATTGAATTTGATTGATTATCGAATCGGCAGGGCAGGGCATAAAACAATATAGAGGTAAGATAGATATTGATTTTGAGACATTACGTAATATTTTAATCTTTTAGTATAAACTTCTCATTATAATGCGAAATTGCTGTTATTTTTCGCCGATTTCTCACAAAAACAAGCGTATCTCTGTGAAATGTCAACGGAGCACTGAGCGTACCACAAGCTTTTTATTTTCAGACTTTTACATTTCATTTAGCTCGTGTCATGCTAATTCTGCTTTTTGCGAACACCAGAAACAACTTTGCAGACACGCCACAACATGTTAAATCCTATGAAATGTTAGATAAAGACTGAACGATTCAGACCATGAATAATCATATTTGTCTGGGTAAAATGTATTTTATAACATAAGGGGTGAAATTTCATCACCAAAGCGGGTTTTCACCCACTCTGTGCAGAAAGGGTGGACACCCTACATGTTATGCAGAGCTACAACACACACTAAGGCGTTCTGTAGTAGCACATTCGCAATTGTAGAGAATGAGCATTCAACAGCATTCAACAGCATTCAACAGCATTCAACAGCATTCAACAGCATTCAACAGCATTCAACAGCATTCAACAGCATTCAACAGCATTCAACAGCATTCAACAGCATTCAACAGCATTCAACAGCATTCAACAGCATTCAACTTGCATGTTTCAATGGTGGTGAAACATGCTGGTGATGGATATAAAGCTTGCATCCCAAATGGCACGATATTCCCATTAAAGTGCACTACTTTTGACCAGGGCCCAATAGTAGTGTAATACATAGGGAATATGGTGCAATTTGGGCACATACAAAGTTTGAAGAAGACACAGACACTAAAATGGCCCATGCTCGTAAGCCTAAATTGGACTGTTAGAAGTGATCATTCTGCCCAAGAGAGAATCATCCCTGTTTGTTTTTTAGAAATATAACATAGTCCAGTATAGGCAAGGTACAAACAAGTACGTTTCCATAAGTAGTCATGTAACTGCAGGAAGCCTTTCCTGTAATGTGGATCTGGTCTCAGACATGCTCTTTGTTGCCTGGCCTCATTTATGATTGACAGGAGAGACTGGAGGCTGGGCCCCAGCTATTTTCTGCTTGTCTATCATCCTACATACATCTTACTGTGGAATGTTCCCATCCCTAGAAGTAATCTGGGATTAAATCCCACCCTACCTTTATTCACTTTCTCTTTCCATCTATCCCATCCTCTCTCTCTCTCCCTCCATCCTTCCTACTATTTATCTCTCCCATTTAACATTAGACTACCACAACCTGTTTCTCCATCTCCAACAGCATAAACCTCTTCTATGTTGGCAAATGCTGTGTCACCTAACACTCAAACACACACACCAAATCATTTCTGTATCACTGTTGATCATGGAAAGCACTGTCTACCCTCTGACTCCCATTAAAATGACCTCTTTTCCCTATGGATACAAGTGAGGTAAAAAAAATACTAGGGTTACTATGTTTCTCAATGCTCTGTGTAAATATATTATCTTCCTGTGTTTGGACCGTTGCAGTCCTGCCAACCAGTGGTTCGTAAAGTTCAAGGCTAAATAAAGGTCTGTTCCCATCACATGCCATGTGAGTGACATCGTCGATGGGGGGGGGGGGGGGGGGGGGTACACACCTGTTGTTCTCCGCCCCATTAAAACCGTTCTGCTAGCTGAGGAGCCAGGCCTTAACTAAATGTGAGAAGCGTAGAGGGGTGGCATGGTGCTATAATAACAACTATGGACCGGGTTGGTGCTGCTACATGGTATAGTGTGGTGATAGCCAAGGAGCTGGTTGCTGCCCTCCCACAGCTGTTTCTATGGCTGTGTCCAATATGGCACCCTATTCTTCATAGTGCACTGTTTCATCAGGGCACTGGTCAAAAGTAGCGCCCTATATAGGGAATAGGGTAGCATTTATGACACACCCTATGTCTCTGGCCTTGGGCTATAATGTATGGATGTGGCTGACCTACCACAGCTGTATCTATGTATGCCTGTGGCCCTTTAAACCTCCCTGGGGCCTCTAGCCAGCATCTGTTGGGCTGTTTTTAAAGAGCGGACGATTTTGACATGACAGAGAGAGCCCTAGCCCCCTGCTCCCCAGCGCACACTTCATACGACTGCGGCGTCAGCACTCCAGCCTTTGTGTGGCACAATGGAGAAGCTTGTTTTCCTTAACGCTGCAGCCCATGTGACGAAAGCTTGTTCAGAGGCTGTGGCATCCAGACATTTGTTTGTGTCACAGTAGAAACTCTGGGGCACTGCTCTACCACTGCACTGGACTACTACACACAACAGGACACACACATACTTACACAAACACACATGATAGTAAGGTGTTTTGCATCAACTAAACTAGTAAAAATATATCCTTCAGTGTGGAGATACAGTGCCTTCGGAACGACTTCAGACCCCTTGACTTTTTCCACATTTTGTTACGTTACAGCCTTATTCTAAAATGGATTAAATATTTTTTTTTTTCAGCAATCTACACACAAAACCCCATAACGACAAAGCAAAAATAGGTTTTTAGAAATGTTTGCAAATGTATTAAAAATAAAAACAGGAACACCTCATTTACATAACTATTCAGGCTCTTTGCTATGAGACTCGAAATTGAGCTCAGGTGCATCCTGTTCCCATTGATCATCCTTGAGATGTTTCTACAACTTGATTGGAAAGGCACACACCTGTCTATATAAGGTCCCACAGTTGACAGTGCATGTCAGAGCAAAAATCAAGCCACGAGGTCGAAGGAATTGTCCGTAGAGCTCTGAGACAGGATTGTGTCGAGGCACAGATCTGGGGAAGGGTACCAAAAAATGTCTGCAGCTTTGAAGGTTCCCAAGAACACAGTGGCCTCCATCATTCTTAATTGGAAAAAGTTTGGAACCACCAAGACTCTTCCTAGAACTGGCCACCCGGCCAAACTGAGCAATTGGGGCAGAAGAGCCTTGGTCAGGCAGGTGACCAAGAACCTGATGGTCACTCTGACAGAGCTCTAGAGTTCCTCTGTGGAGATGGGAGAACCTTCCAGAAGGACAACCATCTCTGCAGCACTCCACCAATCAGGCCTTTATGGTAGAGTGGCCAGACGGAAGCCACTCCTCGGTAAAATGCAAATGACGGCCCACTTGGAGTTTGCCAAAAGGCACCTAAAGACTCTCAGACCATGAGTAACAAGATTCTCTGGTCTGATGAAACCAAGTTTTAACTCTTTGGCCTGAATGCCAAGCATCACACCTGGAGGAAACCTGGCACATTCCCTACAGTGAAGCATGGTGGTGATAGCATCATGCTGTGGGGATGTTTTTCAGTGGTAGGGACTGGGAGACTAGTCAGGATCGAGGCAAAGATGAACAGAGCAAAGTACAGAGAGATCCTTGATGAAAACCTGCTCCAGAGCGCTCAGGACCTCAGACTGGGGCGAAGGTTCACCTTCCAACAGGACAATGACCCTAAGCACACAGCCAAGACAACGCAGGAGTGGCTTCGGGACAAGTCTCTGAATGTCCTTGAGTAGCCCAGCCAGTAGCCCAGCCAGAGCCCGGACTTGAACCCCATCGAAATATCTCTGGAGACACCTGAAAATAGCTGTGCAGCAACGCTCCCCATCCAACCTGACAGAGCTTGAGAGGATCTGCAGAGAAGAATGGAAGAAACTCCCAAAATACAGGTGTGCCAAGCTTGTAACATGTTACCCAAGAAGACTCAAGGCTGTAATCTCTGCCAAAGGTACTTCAACAAAGTACTGAGTAAAGGGTCTGAATACATATGTAAATGTGATATTATTATTATTTTGTATATATATATAAATAGTCTATATTGCAATATACATTTGAAAAAAATTGTAAAAACCTGTTTTTGCTTTGTCATTATGGGGTATTGTGTGTAGATTGATGAGGAAATTTAATCAATTTTATAATAAGGCTGTAACCTAACAAAATGTGGAAAAAGTCAAGGGGTATGAATACTTTCCGAAAGCACTGTATATGTACTCATCCCATGTGCCTTGATAGTCATTTTTCCAAAGATTACTTTCCTGTGAACAGACATCATTATCTCTGAATGAGACACAGCAGCTCTCCTGAGAGTCGTAAGGGCCTGAAGTATACCATATAGGGATAGATAGATGGAGGGAGGGAGAGAGAAATAATGAGAGAGTGAGAGAGAGGGATAGAGAGAGACTGCGAGAGAGAGAGCAAGAGGGAGAGAGAGTGAATACGAGAATGAGAAAGACAGAGAGAGCGAGAGAGAGAATATGAGAATGAGAGAGAGAAAAAGAGAGAAAAGAAAGAGAGAGAGAATACGAGAATAAGAGTGAATACGAGAAGGAGAAAGACAGAGAGAGAGAGACAGAGAGTGAATACGAGAATGAGAGAGAAAGACAGAGAGAGGGGGACAGAGAGTGAATACTAGAATGAGAGAGAAAGACAGAGAGACAGAGAGGGTGAGTTTGAGAGTTTAGGTGTTATTGCTAGAATTATTAAAAAAGACACATGTAAGCAATGAGTTGATGGGTTTTGGTGGGGTCAGTTGTGAGTAGGGGTGAGCGGTGGGAAGTATTTTTTTTTAAATCACACCGCAAATCGTCACTCACTCCAACAAGACATCCAAAAACATATAAAGAACATCCTGTTACCAAAGAAAAGGTCAACCACAAGCTACAGCACGAAAGCATCAAATCAAATAAAGAAATGTAAAAAATAAAAAATAAATAAAAAAACAACTTTACTCTCCCTACTAAAGTCCACATTCTTCCAGAAAAATGGAAAAGAACACCCCCAAAAATCTTCAATTCATATGTTTTTTTCATTAAATAGAAAACACACGGTTTAGCTATCAACACCACTTCATAACAGTAAAACAGCACACAAAGCTCTAATTGCTATTCAAAATAACAAATTTAAACTCAAAACCAAAATTTTAAATCAACATACATGCATCTATAATCACCATTTGAGCTTGTTTGTGTGTGTTTGAGATTACAGGTAATTCCCCTGGTCTGATCTGTGACATGCCCACAGCACTAATCCTGAAACCACCAGTTATCTTAACCCATATCGAGCCTGTCAGACCAGAGAGATAGATAACATTGAGTCATTGAGGCTGTAACTTTCCATCAGTTGTACTCAACAAATAACACACACACACACACACATGCACACGCGCACACACACTCATACTATGAACACACACTTTCTCTTTCACTCACACAAACCTTAAATGTATATTTTGGTCAACTGTAGTCAGTGATAAAAAGAAAGAGGATTTGTGAATTGTTTTGTTTCAACATAATTATCATGCAAGTATGGAGAAAAATCAGAGTAAGCACAAAATAATTAAATAAACAGATTATATAAACATACATGTCATTGTATGAACATGTCTAACAACGCTAGACTTTAGCCAAATGAGGAACATTGGGTCTTTAGATGTTGTGTAGTTACACCAGTGAGGTTTCATATACAGTAGCTCAATGATGATGAGGGAATTTGTAAATGTATTCTCATCAACACCCAACCATCCCCTCAACACAAAGTTGCTGCAGTACTTACCCATAAGGCCTTTGGATAAAGGCAGGATGAATTTGTGGAACACCAAAGGTGAAACCTGAATGGAGATGTGGAATGGTCAAAATGAATTGATGATCTTACTCATGGCATTGTGTGTGTCCCAAATGGCACCCTATTGCCCATTTAGTGCACTACGTTTTAGTGCACTACTTTTGACCAGGACCAATAGAAGTGCCCTATATAGAGAACAAGGGTGCCATTTGGGATGCAGATATTCAGAACATTCTAGACACAAGTTATTTTAATAACATCCTGATTCATGTATTGAATGAACACATTAATTTTCCATATTTATGCAACAGAAGGATTAAAAGAAACATTTAGCTCATCATGATGGTATTCTGAACCAGACATGATTTGTGTGGAAAACATGTGGACAATATGAAAAAGAAATGCAAAGCTATAAGATGAGACATGATGCATGTTCTTTAGGACACACCCTTAATGTTCTCAGAACATTAAGATACTGGACAGGTGGCTGAAAAAGTACTGTGTGTGTGTGTGTGTGTGTGTGTGTGTGTGTGTGTGTGTGTGTGTGTGTGTGTGTGTGTGTGTGTGTGTGTGTGTGTGTGTGTGTGTGTGTGTGTGTGTGTGTGCGTGTATTTTTTACCTGGCTGCATCACCCGTGGCTTGGCCCCCAGGTACGCCAGGTTGACGTTGGCTTTCCTGCCGTCGATGATGGGGTTCGGATCTTTACAGGCCCTGTCTGCAGCTGAGCGGTCAGCCATCGTCACCTGTATGGACACACAGAGAGGGAGAGTGCTTAGGGAAGAAGCAGGTTGAGGTGGTGAGGAGGATGGTTAAAGTATGATCAAAACTATCAGTATTCACCAATGTTCATATTCATTAGCTAAAGGGGCAAACATTTGAGAAAATATGGACATTACATTTGGGCCCGACTGTCACTCAATATTTATAAAATATAGGTAACCGTCATTCTTTATAGTAAGTTGAGATCTTAGGCCCTGCTGAGTTCTTTCTTTGTTTTCCAGAAGAGAAACTGGATAGAAGACTTCTGTATCCACAGATACTTATTTACTCAAAATAATTTAACCTCTTGATGTCAGTACATAGTTTTTCACTGTACTTGGCTGAGGACAAGCTTACTTTATTAAGATCTTAACTGCTTCTGAGCTGATGACTATAAGAATGCTATTTGAGAGTAATTACTCTATGTCAGAGCTTTTGGGGCTGCGGTAGGTCTTTCTCAAATAAGTTGACCCAGAAACCCAAGGAAAACTTTTCAACTCAGATACTACAGGATCCTTTTTCACATAAATGTGTTTCAAACTAAATGGCATCAAGGAGGGGGGGAACATGGCCCTAAAACAGTTGTATAGTAGCCTATCTGTCTCTCATCAATGCTCTTATCGTTGACATAATGATGACGTCATGCACATCATCTTCCCAAGAGTCATATTCTGAACATGCCAGGGCGCAACAAGTTGTAATGTAGCCTGTCGGTTATGTTCAATGATAGAACGCTCCAAACTGAAAACACAGGCCTACTTATGAACAATAAAACACTTACACTTTTCAATGTCCATTAAATATTATGAAATACACTAGCCTAACCAACACCCACTTTAACGATGACATGTGATTTGCTGCCATTTGAAAGATTGCAGGCATTTGACAGACAGTGCAAGTGAGGTCCCTGTTTAAAGTTATGACAAATAAATACTATATTGATACTTACAAATCCATACCCCCTAGATTTGCCGGTCTGTCGATCGGTAATCACGACAGCCTCTTCAATTTCTCCGAACACTTCAAAATATTTCCTGAGACTGGAATCCGTGGTGTGATACGGAAGACCCCCGACAAAAATCTTCGTGTAGGTCGTGTCCTTCTGCGTGGTGTGCATCTTCACCAATATTTTAGTGCAAAATAGTAGAATAGAAACAATCCAAAATATAGTGCAATGTTTCCTTATCACCTAGTTACGATATTTAAAAGTATTTCTATAAAAATGGACAATATGAGATTTACAACTGGAGAGGCTTCAGAGAAATAACACAAAACTCAACAAAAATCAAGATTCGAGGTAGATTATCTTTCGACACTTAAATGAGATATGGAGCGGATTGTCCAAGAGATCACCAGGTGTTTTCAACTCTTCTCCGTAACTGTCTTGACTAACTAAATATGTTTCGGACCCATTCCTAAAAGCGCTGCACATAACTCCACCCCGTTCCAAGCACAAGGGCGGTACAGCGCGTGCATTGCTGCCCGCCCACATGCTCCGCTACACGCTCCAGCAAACAGCTGGGAAGCGCGCATAATGAAAAAGATCCATTCCTGCAATGTGATGAGGAAGAATAGGCTATATTACCACATATTTAACCAACATGACGGTTATGGTCATCTTTTTTTTTTCATAACCCTAAAATGACCTGGTCTTACACCAACTGTATAGCTGGTGGATTGTTGGGTACATGTTTGGCATTAACCCACAGTCTCACAGACAATACCCAATTATACTCCATAAAGGTAGGACTTAAAAATGAACATATTGGTTCTCTCCCTGTCCCAAGGGATACCTTCCAGCAGGTGGTCGGCCTGAGCCGGCCCATTACGCCCGGAGAGGATCAGTGGCCAGCCCAGGGACGCATGTGTTTTAGTGGCAGCAGCAGTGCGGCGTGACCAATGCAGACAGGTGTAATCTCTGGCCCTCAAGATGCCAATTAGATTGAGTTTCTTTATAGAATAATGCAGTACCGTCGTGTTTAGTTTTGTTCGGGACTATCAAACACTGGACGCTGCTATACCAAGACCATTAGCCTATGTAGGCATATAGGACAATGGGTCGGGACAGCAATTTACAGTTTTCTGGTCCCCTGATGTCTCATATGAGGATACTGATGACTGAACTGTGATAAAACGCGTTTAGGAGTGAATTCAACCGAGTGTTGATGGATCTTAGGCTGTTTATGATAACCTTTATATGTGGAAGATGGAAGATCTGTGCGTGCGTAAAGACGCGGCCGAAGCAATTGCGCACGCTTTACACTGTCCATTCAAGATCATATATTCAGAAAAAAAATGTTTAATGCTTAAGCGTGTGGTTATATATCATATGAATAGGTTAAATTGTATATTTTAGTACCGGAGTGCCTTGAGGTCAGATGAAAGTCTACTTTTGGGTCTTGAAGGGCTTGTAATACAACATAGCCTAACGATAGGCCTAATAATAATGACAATGATAATAAGACTTAAACTGGTGAATTTTATCTCGGTCGGAAATCATGGAGCAGACCTCTGTATTTCAATCAGTTTTTCATGACTGAATATATACAATTATGAGCCTCTCCTGCTTTCCACAACAACTGGTCTAAGACGGATAGTTGTATTTTCCTGTAATTTATACGGAGACATCTGATACGGAATTCTGTCTAAATCATTTATATGGTTCCACCTTCATGGACTAAGTCAGCCATGGAGACACGCGGACATGGAGACACATACAAAGGCCCTAATACCGGTATGTGTCCGGTTGCTTGTACTGTAATATGATAAGTTGCCAAATGTGATGTGACCGGCTAGCTGTCATTTTGTTCTTGGACTTGTCACCTCCTCCACTACATGAACGTAATAGCGTGAATTGCCAATGGACTCTCCAGTCCCAAAAATAGCATAGCCATCTCCTAGGTCGCTATTACGGGCACCAACCTGATAGAGCGACTTTGCGGTGTCTCTGTGTGGATCACTCACTTTTTTATTAATTTATGCCCACACGCCCTTTACAGCCCGGAGCGGAGCCGGGCTTCGGGTTTCAGCGGCCACACAATGGAGACGCTATCTGTTGAGTCCCCTTTTTGTCTCCGTTCTGTGCAGCATGCTGACTAATCAGAATCCCCTTACATTTTGGCTAAGAAAACGTACAGGGTCTCTGGTAAATTCTCATTAATGGGTTGTCCTTAATCCCTTATGTGCATATCTCTGTGTTTATAGGCCTATATCATAAACGTAGGCTATACGTTTTAGGAGTGTACCAAATAGACCCAGAAAATACACCGAGTGTACAAAACATTAGAAACACCTTCCTAATATTGAGTTGCACCCCCTTGTGCCCTCAGAAGAGCATCAGTTCGTCGGGGGCATGGACTCTACAAGGTGTCGAAAGCGTTCAACAGGAATTTTGGCCAATGTTGACTCCAACGCTTCCCACGGCTGGATATCCTTTGGGTGGTGGACCATTCTTGAACACACGGAAAACTGTTGAGTGTGAAAAACCCAGCAGCGTTGCAGTTCTTGACACACTCAAACCAGTGCGCCTGGCACCTACTACCATACCCCATTCAAAGGCACTTCAATATTTTGTCTTGCCCATTCACCCTCTACATGGCATACACACACTCTCGGCTTAAAAATCCTTCATTAACCTGTGTCCTCCCCTTTATCTACACTGATTAAAGTGAACTTCACAGGTGACATCAATAAGGGATTAGAGCATTTACCTGGATTCACCTGGTCAGTCTGTCATTGAAAGAGTAGGTGTTCCTAATGTTTTGTACACTCAGTGTATATACTCTATATACAGGTCCTATTATGAATGATGGATGTAGGAGTGTATGTAGCTTAAACTGAAAAACGATATAAACGCAACATGCAACAATGTCAAAGATTTTAGTGAGTTACAGTTAATATAAGGAAATCAGTCAATTAAATACATTAATTGGGCCCTAATCTATGGATTTCACATGACTGGAAATACCTTAACAGATACCTTAAAAAAGGTAAAGGGTAGGGGGGATGAGAAAACCATTCAGTATCTGGTGTGACAACCATTTGCCTCATGCAGCATGACACATCTCCTTCGCATAGAGTTGATCAGGCTGTTGACTGTGGAATGTTGTCCAACTCCTCTTCAATAGCTGTGCAAAATTGCTGAATATTGGCAGGAACTGGAACACGCTATCGTACACGTCGATCCAGAGCATCCCAAATATTCTCAATGGATTACATGTCTGGTGCAGGCCATGGAAGAACTGGGACATTTTCAGCTTCCAGGAATTGTTTACAGATCCTTGCGACATGAAACATGAGGTGATGGCGGCGGATGAATGGCACGACAATGGGGCCTCAGAATCTCGTCACAGTATCTCTGTGCATTCAAATTGCCATTGATAAAATGCAATTGTGTTCGTTGTGAGGAGTTTATGCCTGCCCATACCATAACCCCACCACCACCATGGGGCACTCTGTTCCCAACGTTGACATCAGCGAAGCGGTTGCCCACACAACGCCATACACACAGTACAGTTTGAACGGATTCATTCGTGAAGAGCACACTTCTCCATCGTGCTAGTGGCCATCATAGGTTAGCATTTGCCCACTGAAGTTGGTTACAAAGTCGAACTGCAGTCAGGCCAAGAACCTGGTGAGGACGACAAGCACGCAGATGAGCTTCCCTGAGATGATTTGTGAAGGTTTACGCAGAAATTCTTCAGTTATGCAAACCCAGTTTCATTAGCTGCCCGGGTGGCTGGTCTCAAACGATCATAAGAAGCCGGATGTGGAGGTCCTGGGCTGGCATGGTTACAAGTGGTCTGCGGTTGTGTGGCTGCTTGTAAGTACTGCCAAATGATCTAAAACGGCATTGGAAGGTAGGCAGTTTATGGTAGAGAAATTAACATTCAATTCTCTGGGAACAGGTCTGGTGGACATTCCTGCAGTCAGCATGCCAATTGCATGCTCCCTCAAAACTCGAGACATCTGTAGCATTGTGTTGTGTGACAAAACTGCACATTTAAGAGCGGGCTTTAAAATCATGCTGTTTAATCAGCTTCTTGATATGCCACATCCGTCAGGTGGATGGATTATCTTGGCAAAGGAGAAATGCTCACTAATAGGGATGTAAACACATTTGTGCACCACATTTGAGAGAAATACACTTTCTTTGCGTATGGAACATTTCTGGGATCTTTTATTTCAGCTCATGAAACATGGGACCAGCACTTTACATGTTGTGTTTACATTTTTGTTCAGTATAAATACAATTTGGGAATTCCATTAGAAATTTTATTCAGCATTCTACTTAAAGTGCAGCACCATGATGGGCAACCCACTTGATTAAGCGCTATGGGGATGGTCATTGGTCATGTTTGGAAAATTGAAAGTAATATTAGAAAACTGTTAAATACTTAACCTGCTGTGCAGGGTTGGGTAGGTTACTTTCTAAATGTAAGCCGTTACAGTTACTAGTTACCTGTACAAAATTGTAATCAGTAATGTAACTTTTGGATTACCCAAACTCAGTAATCTGATTACTTTCCCCTTAAGAGGCATTGGAAGACAAAAAAGAACCATCAAACGAATTTAGTGTCATCATAGTTGTCTCTGACTTGTGGTCAAACTCGCTCAGGTGGAACAAACTTAAACTTGAGCCTTTTTCAATGCTGACTTGAATGTCATTAGGAAAACAGAAAGTTGTCCAAGTGTATTATTTCACAAACATCCTTTCTAAATTGAAAAGTAATCCAAGAATAATTTACTTAATCAAATGTATCTGTAATCTGATTACATTTTTTTTTGCTGGTAACGTAACTGATTACAGTAGGCTGGGTTTCCCAAAAGCATCGTAGCACCAAGATCATCTTTTGTCAATTTAGTTTCAATGGAATTAAGATGATCTTAACGTGGCAGGTAGCCTAGTGGGCCAGTAACCGTTGGGCCAGTGACCGAAAGGTTGCTAGATCAAATCCCCAAGCTGACAAGGTAAAAATCTGTCGCTGAACAAGGCAGTTAACCCACTGTTCCTAGGCCGTCATTGTAAATAAGAATTAGTTCTTAACGGACTTGCCTGGTTAAATAAAAATTCTACAATGCTTTTGGGAAACTCAGCCCTAGTCATTCTGAGAATTTCAACATATTATTTTTCACCAGTTAAAAACACAGCACACCTGTCAAGTATTTAAAGCCCAAAGGTCATGGGTCATTTGAGAATAGCTGAAATCTACACAGTCAAACCACGGTTGTCCTCAATCAAACACACCTATTTCTCTCTCTCTTTCGGTCTCTCTCATACATACTCAGTCTTAGAGAGAGCAAGAAAGAGGGGGGGGGGGGGGGCACTTGAAATTCAAACTGACACACAACATATTACATTTTTATTTACATAAGAACAGATACAATTTAAACATTGAATACGACCACCTGATGCATCGTACCACCACACCTTACATGCCAATTTACAGTGACTGTCTCCAAATGAGCATTAAAGTAATGACAGACTTTTTAGACACTATACTGGAAACACCAATACACTCTTACATACAGCTCCGGTCAAAAGTTTTAGAACACCTACTCATTCAATGGCTTTTCTTTATTTTTTCTATTTTCTACATTGTAGAATAGTGAAAACATTAAAACTACTATATAACACATATGGAATCATTAAGTAACCAAAAAAGTGTTAAACAAATCAAAATATATTTTATATTTGAGATTCTTCAAATAGCCACCCTTTGCCTTGACTCTTGGCATTCTCTCAACCGCTTCATGAGGTAGTCACCCGGAATGCATTTCAGTTAACCTGTTGAGGACAGAGGGCGCTGTTTTCACTTTGGGGGAAAATCGTGCCCAATTTAAACGGCCTCGTACTCAATTCTTGCTCGTACAATATGCATATTATTATTACTATTGGATAGAAAACACTCTAGTTTCTAAAACCGTTTGAATTATATCTGTGAGTAAAACAGAACTCCTTTTGCAGCAAACTTCCTGACAGGAAGTGGAAAATCTGAAATCGATGCACTGTTCTAGGGGCTGCCTATTAAAGTCCTTGATATTTATTAGTTTAGATGCACTTCATACGTCTTCCACTAGATGTCGACAAGCAGTGAGAGAAGAAATTGAGTGTGTAACTTGAACTGGGCTCGAATCATAGCTCTTGGCATGACGTGTCACCAGTTTCCTGTTTTCTGGAGAGCGCGAGGAGGGACCTGGATTTGCCTTCTGATAAGCTGACGTTATGGACGACTAATATCTCCGGCTTTGATTTTATTTGATACATGTGACAATATCATCGTAAAGTATGTTTTTTCAATATAGTTTAATCAGATTATTGAAATTTTTTCGGGAGTTTTGCCGTGTTCCGTTCTCTTCCGTTTGTTGACGATGGAGAGATTCGTGCCACTTGGCAAGTGTGCTTGCTAAATCGAGAGGGAAAAAGGCCGTTCTAAAACCAAACAACGATTGTTCCCGACAAAGGACCCCTTGTACAACATTCTGATGGAAGATCAGCAAAAGTAGGACCGATTCTATGATGTTATTTCATATATCTGTCGTACATGTGAACTAGTCGTTTGCGCCCAGCTTTTGGGTACTCTCTCGCTATACCTAAGCTGGATGTCGTAATGAAGTTATTTTTAGAATTCTAACACGGCGATTGCATTAAGAACTAGTGTATCTATCATTTCCTATACAACATGTATTTTTTAGTTATGTTTATGAATAGTTATTTGGTCAGAATATGTGTCAGAAAAAGTGTCAGAAAAATATCCGGACGTTGTGGGAAAAAGATGCTACGTTAGCACAACGTTAGCACAATGTATAACCACTGATTTCAGCTCTAAATATGCACATTTTCGAACAAAACATAAGTGTATGTATAACCTGATGTTATAGGACTGTCATCTGATGAAGCTTATCAAGGTTAGTCAAAAATTATATATCTTGCTGGTTTATTCGCTATCGCTAACGTGCCTATTGCTATCGCTAACGTGCCTTGATGAATGAATGCGGTAGTGTGGTAGGCTATTGTAGTAAGCTAATATAATGCTATATTGTGTTTTATTGCTGTAAAATACTTTTAAAAAATCGGAAATATTGGCTGGATTCACAAGATGTTTGTCTTTAATTTGCTGTACACCATCGATTTCTCAGAAATGTTTTATGATGAGTATTTAGGTATTTGACGTTGGTGTCTGTAATTATTCTGGCTGCTTTCGGTGCAATTTCTGATTGTAGCTGCAATGTAAACTATGATTTATACCTGAAATATGCACATTTTTCGAACAAAACATAGATTTATTGAATAACATGTTATAAGACTGTCATCTGATGAAGTTGTTTGTTGGTTAGTTTGGTTGGTTCTTGGTTAGTTAGGTTGGCTTTGTGCATGCTACCTGTGCTGTGAAAAATGTCTGTCCTTTTTTGTATTTGGTGGTGAGCTAACATAAATATGTGGTGTTTTCGCTGTAAAACATTTTTAAAAATCGGACATGTTGACTGGATTCACAAGATGTGTATCTTTCATTTGCTGTATTGGACTTGTTAATGTGTGAAAGTTAAATATTTCTAAAAAATATCTTCTGAATTTCGCGCTCTGCCTTTTCAGTGGAATGTGGGAGGAGTTCCGCTGGCGGAACGCCAGAGCCAGACAGGTTAACAGGTGTGCCTTGTTAAAAGTTCATTTGTGAAATTTCTTTACTTCTTAATGCGTTTGAGCCAAGATAGCCCTATTTGGTAAAATACCAAGCCCATATTATGGCAAGAACAGCTCAAATAAGCGAAGAGAAATTACAGTCCATCATTTTAAAACCTCTTTGGGCTAGGTTGGACGCTAGCGTCACACCTCGACAACATCCGGTGAAATTGCAGAGCGCGAAATTCAAAATACAAAAATCGTAATATTAAACATTCATGAAAATACAAGTGTCTTGCATCGTTTAAAAGCTTAACTTCTTGTTAATCCAACCGCGTTATCAGATTTCAAAAAGGCGTTACGGCAAAAGCATACCATGCGATTATCTGAGGCCAGCGCCCGACATACAGCAGCATTAAAAACATTTTTCAAACCAGCAGAGGCGTCACAAAAATCAGGGATAGCGATAAAATAAATCACTTCCCTTTGAAGATCTTCCTCTGTTTGCAATCCCAAGGGTCCCAGCTACACAACAAATGGTCATTTTGTTCGATAAAGTCCTTCTTTATATCTCAAAGAAGTCTGTTTAGTTGGCGCGTTTGATTCAGTAATCCACCGTTCCACTCCTTCAACATGCAGACAAAGGAATCCCAAAAGTTACTGGTAAACTTCGTCCAAACAAGTCAAACAACGTTTCTAATCAAACCTCAGGTACCCTAATATGTAAATAAACTATACAATTTAAGACGGAATGTAGTATGTTCAATACCGGAGATAAATAACGAAGTGCGCGCCCTCATCCACGCGCGCAACAAGACTACAGTCCTAATGAGACACCTTGAAAAACTACTTGCTAATTTTTCAAAGAACAAGCCTGAAACCCTTTCCAAAGACTGTTGACATCTAGTGGAAGCATTGACATCCCATAGAGAAGCATTGAAATGGCATGTGACCTCAAAAAAAAAAAAATCCGGATGGATTCTCCTCAGGTTTGCACCTGCCATATCAGTTCTGTTATACTCAGACATTATTTTATCAGTTTTAGAAACTTCAGCGTGTTTTCTATCCAATGCTACCAAATATATGCATATCCTAGCTTCTGGACCTGAGTAACAGGCAGTTTACTTTTGGCATGTCAGTCATCCGAACTTCCGAATACTGCCCCCTAGCCCACTGCCCCCTAGCCCAAGTCAAGTCAGTCAATACAGAAAATTTCAAGAACTTCGAAATTTCTTCAAGTGCAGTCGCAAAAACCATCAAGCACTATGATGAAACTGGCTCTCATGAGGACCGCCACAGGAATGGAAGACCCAGAGTTACCTCTGCTGCAGAGGATAAGTTCATTAGAGTTACCAGCCTCAGAAATTGCAGCCCAAATAAATGCTTCACAGAGTTCAAGTAACAGACACATCTCAACATCAACTGTTCAGAGGAGACTGCATGAATCAGGCCTTCATGGTTGAATTGCTGCAAAGAAACCACTACTAAAGGACACCAATAATAAGAAGAGAATTGCTTGGGGCAAGAAACACGAGCAATAGACATTAGACCGGTGGAAATGTGTCCTTCGTTCTGGAGTCCAAATTTGAGATTTTTGGTCCCAACCGTCGTGTCTTTGTGAGATGCGGTGTGGGTGAACGGATGATCTCCGCATGTGTATTTCCCACCGTAAAGCATGGAGGTGGTGTGATGGTGCTTTGCTGGTGACACTGTCTGTGATTTATTTAGAATTCAAAGTACACTGAACCAGCATGGCTACCACAGCATTCTGCAGCGATACGCCATCCCATCTGGTTTGGGCTACGTGGGACTATCATTTGTTTTTCAACAGGACAATGACCCAACACACCTTCAGGCTGTGTAAGGGCTATTTGACCAAGAAGGAGAATTATGGAGTGCTGCATTAGATGACCTGGCCTCCACAAATCACCCGACCTCAACCCAATTTAGATGGTTTGGGATGAGTCGGACCGCAGAGTGAAGTTAAAGCAGCCAACAAGTGCTCAGCATATGTGGGAACTTCTTCAAGACTGTTGGAAAAGTATTCCAGGTGAAGCTGGTTGAGAGAATGCCAAGAGTGTGCAAAGCTGTCATCAAGGCAAAGGGTGGCTATTTGAAGAAACTCAAATATAAAATATATTTAGATTTGTTCAACACTTTTTTCGTTATTTCATGAATCCATGTATTATTTCATAGTGTTGATGTCTTCACTATTATTCTACAATGTAGAAAATAGAAAAAAAAGAGAGAAAAAAACCTTGAATGAGTAAGTGTTCTAAAACTTTTGACTGGTAGTGTATGATGACACCAAAAACCTGTAAATTTGCGATACTGAACAGTGCTGCAGAGTAATTGAATTCCATGGAAACAGCGCCATCTTGTGTTCAAAACAGCTTTCAACTCAACGTTCATCATGGAGACACAAAGTAGGGGGGGGGGGGGGGGGGGCTGGGAATCCCTTAACCTTTATAAATTAATGGAAAATAAGTCTCATGATTTATTTTTTGGTTAATTTACAATATTTTTTATAATAATGACCCTCTCCCTCCCCCTCTCTTCCTCTCATTCCCTTTTGCTCATTTTCTCTATCCTCTTCCTAGTACTTCACCCATGTGCCATTTTCTACTTCCCTCATTTTATCCATCCTTCCGTTCTCAGACACACTAGAACATCTCCACAGTTTGCTCAGTCTGTTGAAACGTGGAGTCATTTCTCCATCTCCAGAGAGGCTAAGAGAAGCTGCCCACTGACCCCACTTCTGACTTCCACTCTCCCTGACCCCTCCACTCCCTCCATCCCCTCCTCCCTGGGTCTTGGGTGGGTCGGTATCCGGGGGGTCCTGCTGGATCCCTGTCGGGCTGGGTGGGGTCTCAGAGGCCTTGAGGACCTCCACAGGGGTGACTACGTCCCCCTCTCCGGTTTTCCCTGCAGTGTCTGGGCCATGGACACCAGCTGACTTAGTCCTCGGCTCACCTTCAGCTCCCCCTCTTTGACCTGAAAGAGAAAACAAAGAAATACAGTGAGTGATGAAAGAGTATGTGTGTAGTCTGAAGCTGGCTATGAGCACAGGTCATATTCAAGGCAAATGAAGTTCAAGTTGGTCCCCATTTAACCCCCTAAACACAGTTTTCCCATATTCCCTCACCTAACATTGATATTTTTCATGTCATAATCACTAGCTCTTCATAGGCCACTTTTATCTTATTCCTCAGCTTGTTTAGTCTCTCCTTGGCCTGCCTCATCCTCTCCTCTTTGCTGGTGACAGACTGGTCCCTCCTGACCTTCAGAGACTCCAGGTGAGGGTGTCTCTGTGTCAACAATCGGACAATACACACACAGCAATTACACCATGAGTGAATACACACTCCAACAACAGATATTAGGTAGACACTCATATACTGTAGTTAGTGTAATTAACAAAAAAATACCATCTCTTCAATAGTGTTACTGTCCTTGGCATATTCAATCAGCTATGCACTCACTTACCATAAGATGGCAGCAGTATAAATAATCAGAACACTAATCAAGAGACTACCCAACCAAGCCCCAGTCTTAAGATGACAAGAGCTTATGGAACACATCCTCTCACTGAAGGTACCCACATTACTGGGGGCTGTTCCCAGGAAACTACCACCACTAGCAGGAGTGTGTGTTTTATTCTGTGTTTGATTCTGACACCACTATAGAGGTCTGAGGCTACAAAAGGCTACACTTTGCTCTGCCCCACTAGTAGCCCTGGCTGGTACCCACCATGTTGTATGCCTCCCCGCTGGCCTCTCCCTGGGCTGGGCAGGTATGATGCCTTGGCTAAGCAGCTGCTCCAGGATTTCACTGGACCTGGGTCTCTCACCACTCTCATGAACCAGGCTAGGGATGTGGGCTGGGAGTGGGACACACACAAGGTCTCTGACAAGCATACACTCTTTCACTCTCTTTTACACACAAACCTGCTAGTGGTGGTAGTTTCCTGGGTACAGCCCTTGGTAAGGTGGGGACCTCTCCAGTGTACAGGACCACTCCACTGTCTGTGGTGAACTTTGACACTGCAGTCGCCCCTACTGCCTTGTCTACTCTCGGTGTCATCCTGTTGGGAGGAATTACAAAGTCACTTATATGAGTTAAATACACAGTGGCAATGTCCTAAATGTGCTTAAAAATATACTTAACAAAAATAATAACACAACAATTAACAATTTTACTGAGTTACAGTTCATATAAGGAAATCAGTCAATTGAAATAAATTCATTAGGCTCTAATATATGGATTTCACATGAGTGGTCAGTGGTGCAGCCATGGGTTTGCCTGGGAGGCATAGGCCCACCCTCTGGGGAGCCAGGCCCAGCCAACCCTAATAAGTTTTTCCCCACAAAAGGGCTTTATTACAAACAGAAATACTCCTCAGTTTCATCAGCTGTCCGGGTGGTGGCTGGTCTAAGACGATCCTGCAGGTGAAGAAGCCAAATGTGGAGGTCCTGGGCTGGCATGGTTACACGTGGTCTGCAGTTGTGAGGCCGGTTGGACGTACTGCCAAATTTTTTCAAACGACGTTGGAGGCAGATTATGGTAGAGAAATTAACATTAAATGATCTGGCAACAGCTTTGGTAGACATTACTGCAGTCAGAATGCCAATTGCACACTCCCTCAAATTGAGACATCTGTGGCATTGTGTTGTGTAACAAAACTGCACATTTTAGAGTGGCCTTTTATTGTCCCCCAGCACAAGGTACACCTGTGTAATGATCATGCTGTTTAATCAGCTTCTTGATCTGTCACACCTGTCAGGTGGTTGGATTATCTTGGCAAAGGACAAATGCTCACTAACAGGGATGTAAGCAAATTTGTGCACAAAATTTGAGCGGAATAAGCTTTTTTTGCATATGGAACATTTCTGAGATCTTATATTTCAGCTCATGAAACCAACACTTTACATGTTGCGTTTATATTTTTTCAGTATAACAGGTTGCCTATGTTAGATCAAGCATTAAAACGGCGTGTAATCTGCATTGTTCTACCGTAGCCAAATAGTTTGGTTGATTTTAGAAGAATCGTGACAGCGGATGAAAGGATAGCCTGCGACTCACTGTCTGTAGCCTACCATGATTCTCGAGCTTCCGCATCCCATATTTACTTCCAATAGAAAAGCTTTCGGCTACAGAGGTTCTACAGTTTGAGAATTTCGCGGAATATTGACGCATAAGGACCCTCTCAAGCAGTCGGGCTCCTTCACTTTCCAAGATAGCGCGACCCATGTCGCCATGGACTCTGTGCGTTACCATGGCACGTTGCTACAATACATCTGACCCGGTTTAAGGCCAGTAGGTACAGTGGGTACCGCAAAACAGCCAATCCATTGTCCTTTATATAAATCCCCTTCCAAATCGTGGCTCTTAGCCTCATATGCATGGCCTCCAGAGTTTTCCTGTATGTCAGGTTACAGATAGATAGCTATGAGCATTTAAGTGTGTTATGTTGATGTAGTCAAATCAACTTTTTTCAAGACAAAAGAAAATCTCAATGGTCTTTCATACCCACAACCACAAGGAGGCGATAGAGGTGTGTGTGGTGTTGCTCTCATAGAACAGTCACTCTGTCAGTTCCAGAGAAAGTACGTTTTAGCAGATTCATTTGTCTTCTTCACTACTGTCGAGGGATAACTCACAGAGAGGAGTAGTTTCTTCTCAGGTTCTTGGTCTCCTGCAAAAGACCAATGTGGGGCTGGAGGGGTAGAAGCACTGGGTTAGGGCAGCCACACATACATACTGACAACAAACAATTAACATTGTATTTTTACCATGAAACTATTATAGGATGAGAGAAGGCAAGTGACATACAGACAAGACAGACAGGAAGGCTGACCAGCAGGCTAGACAGGCAGGACAGACAGACCTGGTCCATGCAGAGCTCATAGTTGGCCCTTCGGGCCAGGACGTCCAGCTGGGTGTGGGCAAGCTGCTGCTCAGAGTTCATGACCCGTCTCTCCGCCTTCTGTATCTCCTTGACCAGGCCCACCACTGTGTCCGTCACCTGGGGACAGTTCAAAGGTCAGTCACAGGTCAGTCAAGTTATATCATCAGCATCACTAAGGCTACTAAGCACAAGAAAATATTGTTTTACATGACTATCCTTTTCTACAGTCTGTTTTATAGACCTTGCACAACTGAATTGAGTGGAATTCTTATGTGGATTTCTTATGTAGAACTCTTTAGGTCTCTGTCAGGCTTACAGCACATTTCACAACAGTGTAAATATTTACAGAAATGCCAAGTGATCACAAGGCAGGTCCCAACTGTACGGCAGATGAATGAACAACATGGCTAGGACCAGGAGATCTGAACACCTTCCGTTTCTCCCACCCCAGAGTATCCCTGTCCCCCAGCACAAGGTGCACCTGTGTAATGATCATGCTGTTTAAACAGCTTCTTGATATGCCACACCTGTCAGGTGGATGGACGATCTTGGCAAAGGAGAAATGCAGACTAACAGGGATGTAAACACATTTGTGCACAAAATTGGGAGAGAAATTAGCTTTTGTGCATATGGAATATTTCTGGGATCTTTTATTTCAGCTCATGAAACACAGGACCAACACGTTACATGTTGCATTTATATTTTGTTCAGTAATATCTTGCATTTTTTAAATTCTACCAACTGGACAATTATTGACTTGTAGCTAAAAGGTTGTCATTTTTATGCAATTTGTAAGAACACTGGCTTCTTAATGTCCACTTCTTAGAGTGAAATACATTATTTTTCATCAGATTTCACAGTCCGTGCCTAAAATGATATTAAGCCTTTACTAACAGGAGAATGCATCAAACCACTTCCAAAGTAAGTCACTTACCACATGAATTCAAAATTATAAAAATGACAGAAGTATATAGCAAAGAGCTTGAACGTGGAGCAGCTTATTAGCAATGACAAAAGTTAAGTGGCAAACTTCAAAACTCTTCAGAATCACTTGGAATCCTCCATTGGAACCATACAGTCTGTGACAAAACCATTTCTGACATCCCAAGTAGGCCAGTAAACATATTGTATGTTGAAAACAGAATGGTGCAGGGTCACAACAGAGTACAATGTTTGCATTTGTACTGGCACCTATCAATGATTTTATAACATTGTCATGTTTTTCTCACTGCACATGGTCAACTGTGTCAATGTAAGGAACACATGCAGCTGGCGGAGAATACATGAGGGTTTGCATGCATGCAGTCAAAACACTAAGGAGCCTAAATGTGATACTATGTTTCTGACCAGACCTCAGTCTAGTCATCCTCCGTCTAGACATAATGAGGCTCCATGTGCAGCTGCAAAACAAAATCAAGAAGATACCCATTGACCTTTAAAGTTTAAACCCTCAGGGCCTTATTGATCACTTTATTCATATAGCTGACATATCAACACATTTGCTGTAATAACCAGGAATTCCAGCACCAATGCACAGTTGAAGCATTTGCTACACAATGTTGGCTTTAAATGCATAAGACTATAGGTTATTGTTCATACAAATTTGAAAACAATGCATTAAGGAGAATATGAATGCGAATTGACAAAAGGGACCACTAAAATCCGATTTGACCTGTTCTACCAAAACCCTATTAAGCTACACAATATGGGCATAAAATGGTCCTACAGATATACATTTAAAATCTGCATACAAGCTTCCTCGTTTGGTGTAGTGTTAAAAATCTGTGTTCAAACACTGCAGAACTATAAAGAGAGAGTGTGGCAACATCAAACATAATGACCTTTAATTCTCTCTGACAGACAGCTAGACGTCTACTCATGTGTTGCGCTTGAAAAAGTTACTGTCAAAACAATGACTGCACGTGGCAATGTTTACCACCTGGCTGGGGCCAGTCCCTTGGGACAGACAACACACTTCGCAAGCATATCGCCCCTCCGACTAGACAGACAAGCTACATTCCTAAAATGTTTGGCCCGGGCCACTGGGCTACTATAAATTGCTGGAATGCGTCCAGGCCACAAACATTATTGATGCAGAGTTCCAGACGCGTGTACATGATTTCCGGGAAGATTACAACAATGCAAAGAAATCTAATGGCTGAGAGCAGCCTCGCCCCGACCCATTATTTCGACATGTGGCATGACTATATGAACCTAGGGAGGATGCTGGAAAAACTTTGTGACGTCGCAGATCGGACAGCGACCACCTGTACCCAGCTAAAAGAGCACGTGCCGGACGCAGAGGATCACCAGACCGGTCGCCAGGAGCAACACTGGTTTCGTCTGAATTCGATCGGGACTGAGAGCCTGAGTTCTGCAAGCAGCATTTCAGGAAACACGAGCCACAGCCTGGCTTCCGGTGATTACTGCGGCTTCTGCAAGCAAAATGGAGAAACGGCAGAGATCTACCGGAGCCACAAACTGAAATCCAAAGACAGCAAAGTCATCTGCCCCATTCTGAGGAGCTACATTTGTCCTATGTGTGGCGGCACCGGAGACAAAGCGCACACGCGCCGGTACTGCCCACAGCGCAACGGCGTGGTGCCGAAATACTGGGGGACTGTGGAGTAGAAAACAGGAGGAAAATCCATCTGTAAATATTTATGGAGAAAATATATCCAACGTTCTTGTTCAGTTAGATAGGCCTATTGTTACCATATATATATTTTTTTTACAAAGTGGCTAATGCGCCTTTGATGTTCTATGAAAAAAATAAACCTATTTTCGTACATAACTGAAATCGTTTTTGTTCACGTTCTCCTCAATTCTGGTATATAACTCGTTATAAAACTAACTCATTTCATACTGAACCTTTATTTAACTAGGCAAGCCAGTTAAGAACAAATTCTTATTTACAATGATGCTTACCGGGGAACAGTGGGTTAACTGCCTTGTTTAGGGGCAGAAATACAGATTTTTACCTTGTCAGCTCGGGGATTCGATCCAGCAACCTTTCAGTTACTGGCCCAACGCTCTAACCACTATTATTTTGTGGGAAAGAAATCACAACATGTTAATGACATATTATAGTTTTATTGACGGCAATTACCCATGGATCTTATTTTATTACTAATCCAGTAACAATCATGGCTTTAAAATTAAATCGACTTCCTTATTATCCAAAGTCACCCTAGTCCATTTAAACAAGCAATATAAAAATATATACTAATACTTTGTACAATACTGGTTTTGGTCCAAACAAAAGTGGATCAGAAATGCCAATATACCTTTAGTCTTCAAAGGATCCCAATATGCATTTAATTTTTTTTAATGGATTTCAGGCAACTTTGAATAAAGGATTTACATAATGAATTCTAATGACAAAATGCTGAATGTAGAGTTGGTTTAACACACAAATTCAACTTCACAGATAAAAAAAAGCTAGTTACTATTTACAGGTTATAATGTTCAAAGGCCAATTAAGAGAGCGGCAGGAGGTGGTGAAGGGAGAGAACATGACTAAGAATAAAAGGAAGAGAGGGCACAAGAAAAAATAAAGGAGATGGAGCGACAAAGGGGTTACAAAAGTAGTAAGAACAGTGAACAGATGTGGAACTACAGATTTACAAAGTCCTAAGGATGATATTTCAGGAGTCGGTCTCTAGCCCCAACCTCCACAGTGCTGGGGTAACGGTCCTCTCTTCCCCACCCTCCTCACTGCCTCCATTTAAACACATTCATAAGCATCTCACCTACAACTGTCTGACAGCCTCAACCAGCCGACCACACATGACACTTTCGTTCAGTTTCCACACACACACACACACAGAAACCAAACACCTCAAATCTGTATACAGAAAACAAGCACGCGTCATTCAGTACACAGAAACCTGTACATACAGCATACACGCCATTGACACTATGTCTACGTCTCAAATAGTACCCTATTCCCGACCCAATGATGTGCACTGCTTCAAATTCACAGGTTAAACTAAAGTTCACTACATAGGGAGTAGGGTGCCACTTGGAATTCGTACCACAGCTCTTATTAATCTCTGCATTAACGTTCGCAGTTCATAACCTGATCACCCATACTAATCAACTTGACAGTACGATTTTTACACTGTCAACTTTCAATTTCAGTTTTTGCATTTGTATTTTAATTACAAAAAGTCACAACAATGTTCTAGCTGACATTTGGAGGTGTTGTTAAGCAGAAGTTTCTCACTTGATTGTGTTGTTGTCGCCATCATACTGTAGGTTCGTTTGCAGTTTATTTTTTAAGCCCGACACCTGCCCTGTACGAGGGTCCCACTCTCGTTGCTCTGGGGTCTACCCCCCCCCCTCCCACCCACCCATCAGAGTATCACCCATACATCTCCAGATGGGGGCTTCACCAGAGCTTCTTTACATGCTAAGTAGTTCAGTGTTTGTTCAGAGGAAGTAGTCCCGTCTATGCTTAAAGGGTCAAGTCTAGTCCAATGGATGTTTTACTTCTTACGCCGGACAGCTGTTTTGATCTTGCGTCTAGCGATTGAATTCTGTCCTGCAGGGGCTGCAGTGAAGGTGGTGCTCTTTGTTGACCTGTAGTAGGGGATAAGACGTCATCAACACACAATTCAAACTAAGTGTTCGCACATCCAATAACTTGCAGATGTTTGGTACAAAAAGGCATCTATTTTTCTTTAATTATTATCAACACCATCATAACTATACATTACACTTGTGTTAAATACAAAGACTTGGGACTAACACCTGAACCACTAAACCAGGGAAGGCAAACATTCTGAGAGCATATAAATACCACTGTATTTACATAGGGACGGGTGAATTTGGGCCAATCCTTTTTCAGGAGTTGGAGCTGTTGGACTCACCCAATAAAGTTATAGCCACCTCCAGGTGCACTGGGTTGGGGTGCCATGGAGGGTGTGGCAGAAGGGGCGGGGGACCCTCCTGGTGCCCCTCCGAAAGCAAACACCCCCGTGCTGTTACTGGACGTGCCGAACGCACTGACTCCTCCAAACTGGAAACCGCCACCTGGTAAAACCATGGACATCGGGTGAATCTTTGAAGTTGAAGCTTTAACGTTGCGTGATAGGATGATTCAAAAGCAATCTCGCTACTCAGACTTAGTAAAATGTATTTAAAAATAAATAAATCATATCAATCTTAAATGGCACTTGTTTTTTTATTGCCGTCAGAATATATTCATACCCCTTGAATTATTCCACATTGTTGTGTTATAGCCTGAATTCAAAATATTTTCTAATTTATCGACACACAATACCGCAATGACAAAGAGAAAACATGTTAACATTTTTGCAAATGTATTGAAAATAAAACAGAAATCTTATTTACATAAGTATTCACACTCCTGAGACAATACTTTAAAAGCACATTTGGCAGCTTTTACAGCTGTGTAAGTCTAAGCACTTTGCAACCCTGGATTGTACGATGTCAAGTTGGTTGTTGATCATTGCTAGACAGCCATTTTGATGTCTTGCCATAGATTTTCAAGCTCATTTAAGTCAAAGCTGTAACTAGGCCACTCAAGAACATTCACTGTTGTCTAGGTAAGCAACTTGTGTATATTTGGCCTTGTGTTTTAGGTTATTGTCCTGCTGAAATATGAATGTCTCCCAGTGTCTGCTGGAAAGCTGACTAGGTTTTCCTCTAGGATTTAGCCTTTGCTGAGCTCTATTCCGTTTTTCATCATAAAACACTCCTTAGTCCTTGCCAATGACAAGCAAACCCATAACATGTCGCCGCCACCACACTTGAAAATATGATGAGTGGGTGTCAGTGATGTGTTGCGTTTGCCCTAAACATAAAACTTGATTTGAAATACAAAGCATTATGTCACATGCACCGAGAATACAACAAAATGCTTACTTACAAGACCTTAACCAACAGTGCAGTTCAAGAAAGAGTTAAGAAAATATTTACCAAATAAAGTAACGAGGCTACATACAGGAGGTATCGGTACCGAGTCTACAGCCCCGTCGATGTGAATGTGGGCCTGTTCAGCCGACCTTTTCCTGTAATCCACGATCAGCTCCTTTGTCTTGCTCACACTGGTAACGAGGCTACATACAGGAGGTATCGGTACCGAGTCTACAGCCCCGTCGATGTGAATGTGGGCCTGTTCAGCCGACCTTTTCCTGTAATCCACGATCAGCTCCTTTGTCTTGCTCACACTGAGGGAGAGGTTGTTGTCCTGTCACCACACTGCCTGGTCTCTGACCACCTCCCTATAGGCTGTCTTATCGTTGTCAGTGATCAGGCTTAAGACTTGGGTCGTCAGCAAAGTTAGTGTTGGAGTAGTGTTTGACCACACAGTCGTGGGTGAACAGGGAGTACAGGAGGGGACTAAGCACACACCCCTGAGTGGCCCAAGTGTTGAGGATCAGTGTGGCAGATGTGTTGTTGCCTACCCTTACCACCTATGGGTGGCCCGTCAGGAAGACCAGGATCCAGTAGCAGAGGGAGGTGTTTAGTCCCAGGGTCCTTCGCTTAGTGATGAGCTTTGTGGGCACTATCGTGTTGAACGCTGAGCTGTAGTCAATGTACAGGTGGGAAAGGGCAGTGTGGAGTGTGATTGAGATTGCGTCATCTGTGGATCTGTTGGGGCAGGTATGCGAATTGAGTGGGTCAAGGTATTCGAGATGATGCTGTTGATGTAAGCCATGCTAGCATTTCAAAGCACTTCATGGCTACCGACGCGAGTGCTACGGGCAGTAATCATTTACGCAGGTTACCTGTTTCCTTGGGCACAGGGACTACGGTGGCCTGCTTGAAACATGCAGGTATTACAGACTCGGTCAGGGAAAGGTTGAAAATGTCAGCGAAGACACTTGCCATTTGGTCTGTGCATGCTTTGAGTACACGTCCTGGTAATCCATCTGTCCCCACAGCCTTGTGAATGTTGACCTGTTTAAAGGTCTTGCGCACATCGGCTACCGAGAGCGTGATCACAGTCATCCGGAACAGCTGGTGCTCTCATGCATGCTTCAATGTTGCTTGCCTCGAAGCGAACATAAAAAGTAATTTAGCTCGCCTGTGCAGCTCGGTTTCCCTTTGTAGTCCGTAATAGTTTAAGCCCTGCCACATCCGACAAGCGTCAGAGCTGGTGTAGTAGGATTCAATCTTAATCCTGTATTGACGCGTTGCCTGTTTGATGGTTCGTCTGAGGGCGTAGAGGGATTTCTTAGAAGCGTCCGGATTAGTGTCCCGCTTCTTGAAAGCGGCAGCTCTAGCCTTTAGCTAGATGCGGATGTTGCCTGTAATCCATGGCTTCTGGTTGGGATATGTGCATACGGTCACTGTGGTGACGACATCGTTGATGCACTTATTGATGAAGCCCGACTGAGGTGGTATACTCCTCAATGCCATTGGATGAAACCTGGAACATATTCCAGTATGTGCTATCAAAACAGTCCTGTAGAGTAGCATCTGCATCATCTGACCACTTTCGTACTGAGCAAGTCACTTCTGTTTACATTTTTGCTTGTAAGCAGGAGGATAGAATTATGGTCAGATTTGCCAAATGGAGGGCGAGGAATAGCTTTGTATGAGTCTCTGTGTGTGGAGTAAAGGTGGTCTAGAGTTTTTTCCCCCTCTGGTTGCATGTGACATGCTGGTAGAAACAAGGTAAAACAGATTTCAGTTTTGCCTGCATTAAAGTCACCGGCCACTAGGAGCGCCACCTCTGGATGACCATTGTCTTGTTTGCTTATGGCCTTACATAGCTGGCTGAGTGCGGTCTTAGTGCCAGCATCGGTTTGTGGCGGCAAATAGACAGCTATGAATAATAGAGGACAAAGTTTATTTCTTTGCCACATTTTTAGCAGTTTTACTTTACTGCCTTATTGCAAACAGGACACGTTTTGGAATATTTCTTATTCTGTATATGCTTCCTTCTTTTCACTCTGTCATTTAGGTTAGTATTGTGGAGTAACTACAATGATGATCCATCCTCAGTTTTCTCCAATCACAGCCATTAAACTGTGTAACTGTTCTTCTTTGCGAAGCATTGGAAAACTTCCCTGTTCTTTGTAGTTGAATATGTTTGAAATTCACTGCTTGACTGAGGGAACTTACATATATAATGTGTGGGGTTTGTATGTGTGAGGTACAGAGATTAGGTAGTGATTCAAAAATCATGTTTATTATGTGACATGTTTAGCACATTTTTACTCTATGCTTGCCATAAAGTGCTTGAATACTTACTCGACATTTCAGCTTTTCATTTTTAATTAATTTGTAAACATTTTTAATAACATTCCACTTTCACATTATGGGGTATTGTGTGTAGGCCAGTGACACAAAATCAATTTAATCCATTTTAAATTCAGGCTGGAACAAAATGTGGAAAAAGTCAAAGGGTGTGAATACTTTTAAGGCTCTGAACATACACAAAACAACCCCAGAAAGTGACCGTAGCAACCCACCTGGTGTGGCAGAGGTGGATGACCCAAAAGCGGGCATGGAGTTGGCTTGCTGGTCAAACACAGGGACAGAGTTGGCCTTCCCCCCG
The DNA here is from genome assembly GCF_016432855.1 of Salvelinus namaycush. Lineage (NCBI taxonomy): Eukaryota > Metazoa > Chordata > Actinopteri > Salmoniformes > Salmonidae > Salvelinus > Salvelinus namaycush. The sequence goes on along the minus strand of NC_052333.1, from coordinate 11,491,117 downwards.
AAGGCAGGAGGCTGTGAGGCCGTGGCAGAGAAGGGGGACGGGGCAGGAGAACCAAACGCAGGGGCATTGGGCTGGGAGGTACCCTGACCAAAGGTAGGAGCTTGCCCCGACCCAAAGCCAGAGGAGGAGGCAGGGCTGAATACAAACGGAGCAGGGGCTGCTGATGGAGCTGGAGACAGACAACTTGATTACATTTCAACAACAAAAAGAGAGCGCTTGAGTGGAAAAATATCTTGGTTCAACTATTGGTCAATGCAGTCAACAGCTACACATATTAGATCAAGAGAAGTGAACAGAAAAAGCACAACACTATCAATTCACATTAGTAAAATAGTGCAGTGGCAACATTCTGGCTGAAAAAAACAATGTTCCTTGAAAATAAGTCCTAAAAAGAACCAACCTGTAGATGAGGCAGTGGAGAGCGGTGCCGCTCCAAAAGCGAAGGAGGGAGCAGCAGTGTTAGGTCCAGACCCAAACAGGAATGGTTGAGCCGGGCCAGGGTTCAGGGAAGCTGCAGGGGCAGGCAGGCTGTCCTGGCTCTGCCCAAACAAGAAGGACTTGGCTGGGGTGGCCTCACTTGAGGCATTCTGCCCGAACAGGAAGGTACTGGGGGCCGGGATAGGTGCTGGGGTAGTGCTGCTGGTGGGCCCAAACAGCCTGGGAGCAGGGGTGGTGGAAGTAGAGGTGGTGGTGGTTGCCATGAACCCAAACACTGGCTTTGAGGCTGCAGCATCTGCAAGAAAAACAAAAACAACTGAAGTAAAGAATGATTGGTTTAGGTACAGACAGTGTGTACATTCACAAAAAAATATCAATTTTATAGTAGAACATCCATTCAAAGAATTGACAAATACAAAATGAGTTAATAATAACATGAACTAACTATTGCAGCGTATCCCTCCCACCTGTAGCACTTTGCCCAAAGCTGAATGAGGGCTTAGGGGCTTTTGCTGCTGGGGTCTCGCTGTCTGCCAGCTTCCCAAAGGTGAAGGTAGGTGCTTTGGGCTGGTCTGCAGATGGATCTACCATAAAGAAGGAAAAGCCTCCAGGGGGAGCCGATGCCTCCGCCTCTTTACTAGCAGCACTGAACAGGAACCCAGACCCCATAGAGGCCTCCTTCTCAGGCTTCCCAAAGGTGAAAGGGTCCTGGTCTTTTTCTAGCGATTCCTCAAATATGCTGCCCCCTAGTGGTGTGGCCAGGGCAGGAGGCTCAGCCAGCTTCCCAAAAATAGGAGCTGATGCTGTTGTGGTGGTTTCTGTAGAAGCTCCACTGTCCTTCTCTGTAGAGACAGGAAGGCTTAAAGTAGAGGTGGTGGTTGTCGGTTTTGATAGTCCAAAGGAGAACCCTCCGTCCGAGGGTTTGATCTCCGTGCTAGCAGCTGCTGCAGTGCAGAACGAGATCCCACCGCTGATGCCAAATTTGAACCGGGCACCCATACTCAGGGTTTCAGCCTTTCCCCCCTCATCCACTTCAGGGGTGGAAGCAGTAGAAGCTCCAAATTTGAAGCCCTCTGTGGAGCTGCCGAATTTGAAGCCTGCAGAGCTGCTGGTGTCTGTTGAGGTGGTGTCTGATGAGGCAGCTGCACCGAATTTGAAGCCCCCTGAAGAGGAGTCAGAGAGGGTGCCGCCGAATTTAAAGCCCCCAGAACTAGAGGCCGAGTCCGATGACACCCCCATGCCAAACTTGAATCCCCCTGAGCCGGTGTCAGACAAGGACTGGATACCAAATGACGAGGAACCGAATGCTGAAAGAGACAGAGGATCACATTAATTAACTACTTCAGTATTCTGTATTAAAAGAAAACCCACTGTTATCACACATTTCCTTACACTAGTTCAGGCTTCACATCTCTCTTCACTAATATCAAAGATCTTGCTACAATGACAAAGCCCTCTAACGAAGCCTCTATAACACACAAAGATGGCAGTTGACAGCTGTACGTACCTTTAGGCTCTACTTTAGCCCCAGGCTTAGGGGTCTGACAGGCCACACACGCCTGGTCTGCTCCCTTGTTCTGAACACAGCACACGTCACACTCCCACGCTCCATCTGGCTTCTTGAACTGGGCCCCAAAGCCTAGTAGAGGAGCGGTGCTGACAGGGGCGGGAGTTAGAGATGAAGTCGCTGCCGTCACTCCTGTTAGGTAGATGAAGATATGAGCGATAAGCAAAAATGTAAACATTAATTTGCACTAGAATTCTTTAAAATACTTTCTTGAAGATCTTCTGGTGCAAAATTAACAGTGGGCCAAGATAGCAGTATTGAGACAAACTCTCTCAATGGCAACTTCATGAAAAAAAAAACCCACTTCTAAGCAAAAACATTTTAAAAAAAACACCAGGTTGTTCTCTCTTCTCATTACCTGGCTTAGTGCTCATACAGGAAACACACTTGATGTCCTGCGCCTTGTTCTGCACCATGCACATGTCACACTCCCACGCTCCCTCTGGCTTCTTAAACTTGTCCCCGAAGCCCAAAAGGGGGGCAGCAGCAGGCAGAGTCTTAGCCTCCGAGAAGGCATGCTGAGTCAGTGTGGCTTTAACTCCAGTCCCAGGCTTGGCTGTCTCACAGGCCACACATTTGACCGCTTGAGGCTTGTTCTGAACCAGACAAGTGTCACAGTCCCAGCTTCCCGCAGACTTTGTGAACAGGGCTCCAAAACCAGCAGCGGTAGTAGTGGTGGAACCCTCCAGCCCGGACAACGTTGTGAAATGTTCACTGTCGGTCTTCGCTAAAGTAGAGTTTGGATGTGGGGTCATACAGGCCACACACTTTGTGGCAGTGGGTTTGTTCCTCACCATGCAGACGTCACAGTCCCAGGAGCCTGTTGGCGCTTTGAACAAGTCCCCAAGGGAGGGGGTGGTGGTGGTGGACAGGGCTGGGGTCTCCTGGGGGGCTTTGGGGACAGGGGAGGTCTGAGTAACAGGAACGGTAAACCCTAATGGAAAGAGATGGGGTTAAAAACCACCCTAAAACCAGAAATGAATATAAAGACACTATTTGAAAATACACTAATTTAAACCCACCATTAAAAAGAGCCACAACACTGTCATGACAAATTACATAAGTAACGACAGATGATGGCAGATGACTTGTAAGTCATATAAGAGAGATCAGGTAAAGCAATACTAGAAACGTCAAGGTTCTGTATTCATGTTTCCGTCATTCTCACCAGGTCCTTTGAGGAGCTCCAGCACACTGCCCTGTTTCAACATCTTGGCTGGTTTAAACGGCCCTTCAAACTCCTCCATGCTCTCACTGGCAGCATGCTTCACTACAGAGACACCAATGGAAACAGAAGACAACCATTAGCTATGAAATTGGTTTCCCTTTACATCAAGGCTTGGATCTTGTTCTCATCCTGAAAGTGATCCACGCTTACCTGCTGCCACTACTGGGGTGACCATCTTCCCGTTGGATAGTGACAGACCCGTTTTCACTACAGGTGCACTGAAGGTAAATCCAGACTAAGAGACAGAAGATGGTCAACATCTCACCATTGTTGAATGTCAGAACAGAAACAATATTCTACGGGGGTCACACTGTCATCATAGCAGGTATACTCAAGCTGCGGGACTTACAGACAAGGAGAAGGACGGTGGGCTAGCAGCAGTTGTCATGACAATAGGGGAGGAGAAAGTGAAAGGTGTGGAGGGAGGGGTAGAGGGGGCTGTAGTCAGTGGCACCTGAAAGAAAGACAGACTTCATGGTCATTAGGATGGACACTAAACACATTTGGATACATTGAAATAAAGGCAACTGAAGATATCAAAAGTCAATGGCCATGTACCAAATGGCACACTAAATAGTGCACTACTTTTAAGCAGGGCCCTATTGGGCCAAAAGTAGTGTACTTTTAAGGGAATAAGGTGCTCTATGGGACAGTCAAATGGAGCTGGACGGACCTCATTAGTGACGGGCTCCACCAGGACAGGTGTGGAAGTGACAACAGGCTTGGGGTTGGGGAAGCTGAAGCTGAGCAGACTGATTGAGGTGTTGGCCGGCAGGGCCGGAAGCTCAGCAATCTGAAGAGATGGGTGTAGAAAACCGTTAGCAGTACTATACATTAACCAGAATATCTCTACTACACATAGCGGCATTGCCTTGCACAATTAGACAATGGTTTCAACCCAACCACCCACCCAGAAACATTTCAGAACCAACCAATCATTTATTGCCTGGATCACAAACTTCTCGCCAGACAGAATAGAAGGGGTCATATAGAGATGTGTACCCACCTCGTCTTCAGGTCGTTTGGACGAGGGTCTTGTGCTGGTCCTCTCCCTCTTCATCTTCCCTCCTCCTGACCCTGTGCTGCTGGTTGCAGGAGTGCTGGACAGAGGGTAGGTGGGTAGGCTGCTGCTTGTGCTTTGACAAGGGCCTGCCACTGCTTCAGGAATCAGAGGGGATCGTCTTGTGGGCTGGAAAGGAGGGAGTAAAGGGTAGGGTTAAACATAACGTAAACACGTCTGGTTCTATGGACTGTCTGTAATTTGGAAAGCAACTATCTACTTCAGCTTGTTAAGGCTTCTACACATCTATCCAACCCAACAGTCTACGGATGCCTTTTAAAAGAATCAGCCCGGTGTGTAGTCTCAGTTGGTAGGGCTGGGCTATACGGCCTCCAAATCGTATCTAGATTTTTTTCAAACTAATGCGCGATGCACAATATAAAGTATAAATACTGTTTTTCTTCATCTCTAAATAAGCTTGGTTTCACAATAAAAGGTCAATACACCGCAATTCAAAACAGCCAGGAATAATCAAATGAATTCAGGGCTTGTAAAATCATACCTAGACTTAATATAAGCATTCCACAAGCATAACTTATTTATTTTATCAAACTAGTTTAACCTGCTTTTTTGCAATAATCACTATCTGGCTTTCAAGTATGTCTATGAAAATGGCATTTTTGAACAACGCACATCCACTAATGATGACACATTTCTGGAAGCAGGCATTATAGAACATTAACACAGGTCTCAAACAATCAAGCCCACGTATTTAAAGTCTAGCCAACTTGGTTCTAACTTGCTTGCTTGCTAAAAAAAAAAAATGGATAGTTGAATTATGAACACACCCTCCTGTCTGTCACCAACTGTTTGAACAACAGCCTGTTCACTTTGTTTGGATGTTGAAATCCAGCAGCCTACCTGGATAAGATTTCTAGGAATGAGAACAAGTTGCCAATTCCTTACATAAAATGCATATTTTCATGCTCATTGCGCATTTATAAAACAGACTAGACAGCTAGCGAATAAGCCTGTGGCTAAGATGCTGCTAGAGGTACGTGGTACCGCAATGCCACGCACAACAAACTGAGCATTCATTTCCCACAATCATGTTCACTGATGCTCTCGTTTTAGTAGGGTCTGCTCCGTTCTACATTTCGTGAGTTGAGACATTTACAGACATCTCGTCCATTACAGTAAAATAACATCTAAGCGTTTCTGTATGACCTATTCTTTTGAACCAAACCTCAAATAGCGAGTTTAAAACTGCTCGTTGTCAGAGGAAGAAGTTATCTTGGTCGTTGTGATGAAGGGCAGGGGCTTGGTGTCTGTGTGCGAGTGGGAAGGTGCAGTGCACACAGCACAAAGGAGACGAGAACAAAAATACATAAAACACTCATAAAACCAAATGAAAAATGAATGCGATACAGGCATTTGGAACATGACACCAAAACATACATTCAAATTAATTAACTTGATATAAATCGCCCAGCCCTAGTTGTTGGACATCATAATTGGTCCCAATTCAACATGTAGAAACAGCCATGGACAGTCTGAGTTGGGGGAACAATTCAACACATCGATAGTTAGTTGGCTGTAGTTGTATGGATGCCTAGAAGCCATTAGGTGACTAATCTAGAGGTGGTGGTGGGGGTCCTCACCGTGCCTCCGGGGGTCTGGGTCAGGCCCGCGGGGGTCAGAGAGGGCCTGAAGGACATTGAGCGGCTCCCAGACACCAACGCTGCAGCCGGGATTACCAACTTCTGGACTGGGGGGAGGGGAAAGTCCAGCTGGAGGGGAACACACAGAAAAGTCATAAATACTCAAAACAATGTGTCCCAGGCACACACGAATACAAACATTTTAAAAGTCCATCACTGGCAGCGGGCAGCATTTGGTAAGCCAACACACCCACACACCATTCCATGCTCCATTGTCACCAATTCTAGCAATGTGGGTCAACACACAAGTTAACCTGTTTCTACATATGCATTGCTTGCGGTTTTGGGTTTTAGGCTGGGTTTCTGTATAGCACTTTGGTGATGTAACAAGGGCTTTATAAATACATTTGATTGACTGAACCTAGTGATCTCAGGTCATACATTACACATATTCTTACCTCCCTTCAGTAACAGTTTGGTATAAAGAATACGAAGACAAGCCTTGATGTTTCTTTTAAGTGACGTTTATTGTACTTAGTTTTTTGAATCAGCGCTGTTTTTCGGTTCCTCTCTCTACATCTCTGTAGCTTCCGGGTATGACGGAATAAGGACCCGAGCTATGGCAAATAGGGCTGGCTTTGTAGTGCCTGTCCATGTGAATGAGCGCATTGGAAGACAACCCCACCGCTACTGACAGGGTATGTAAATGTTTATATTTAAGCATAAGCGCCGAGAGGGTGTGGTATATGGCGAATATATCACGGCTAAGTGCTGTTCTTAAGCATGACGCAACACAGTGCCTGGACACAGCCCTTAGCCGTGGTAAATTAGCCATATACCACAAACCCCAAAGGTGCCTTATTGCTATTATAAACTGGTTACCAACGTAATTAGAGCAGTAAAAAATAAATGTTTTGTCATACCAGCGGTATACGGTCTGATATACCACGGCTGTCAGCCAATCAGCATTCAGGGCTCGAACCAGACAGTTTACAATTATATATTAAGTGCTATATCAGTTCAATGGGGGGGATTTTGCTATTGATAGGACAGCGTTAGTTAGCTGGACCCATCATTTATGTGTATACTTTTGTTGCGGCAGTACTGTTGTTTTGGGAATCACTATGTAAATAAACACCCTTACACAGAAGTGCTTTTGCGGCACCGCCATCGGTTATTTTGTAGAGTATAATATAGGCTTAAGATTAATTTAAGGTTTTTAGTTTAGCCTTCAGGCCTACTACGCGACACCCTTACTACTCAATGGCCCATTGTCAGGGCTTAGTGACCAGCTGCCACAGCTGGGACCATTTAACAGTTACTGACGACCATCCAGCCTTAGCATAACTAAAAATGGACCCTGCTAGATAGCAGCGCACACTCTACACTCACTCAAACAAATGCCCGCTTACTTTAACACACGCCAGATCACATACAGGACATAAACATGGCAGAGCAGAGGTGATCATCTGACCCAGACTGACACCCCTGTTAACTACTGCAGACACGCCACGCCAGCAGACGGCAATACGGGAAGAGGGGTAGGAGGAGCTAGTGACAGCACTTTTCAAACCAATCAATAGCAGTGTTTGGCTCAAGACCTTTCAGCTGCTGCTGTGCATGTTAGCTGTTGTGGTTTGTAACATTGTGGACTAACAGCTGGAGAACACGAACCCAGGTTTGAAATGCTATAAGGTCAGCTGTCAGTGTCAAGAGATAATGTATTGGGGTTTTGAAGATGAACACTAGCTGGGCGATATGGACCAAAATCCATGTCACAATACAAGTACTGAATTATCACAATAACAATAAATAGAATGCTAAGTTTATAACATTAATGTGCACCAGTTATTTATACTACCCATAAAACTACTTTATCGCTAGTCGCACGGGACTAGTATTACCACAGAACGTTGGTTATATAATTATTACTTCAGAATGTCCATTACTACAGACGATTCGGAAGGGATTTGTTTTTTCCCCAAACTGCCCCCTGTAATTCTTTATTTTCTCTCCAAATTGACATTTATGACAGAAGCCTGGAGTTTTTTATTCTAGGCGTGAAGATATTTCAACATATCAGTGTGGCCCTATCACCTGGACATCTCCAGCTTGGTTCCAAAGTTTCTAAACCATACCATCTTTGGTATCGTATCGCCATAATATTTGAATTGAGGATGTGTGATCATAATCATTTGAATATTTTAGCGATCCGCTGTACGTCCTTAATGCCTTCAGATGTGAATTACAGTGCACTTGCACCCGAGATGCGTTTTAAGGCTACGGATGACAACCATTTAGGTCAGTTGTATGCTGCTTTGTGTTCTATTAACAGCAAGGGTAACATTAAATAGGCGCAATATTTTTTACTGATGCATTTGGCGAAATTCAATTAATACGCACAAAACATATGAACAAAAGCATTCACTGTGAAAGTTGGTAGATGTAGGCCCTTCATATAAAGTTATGGGCAGCACTTCATTCAATTTCTTAAATCAGTTATTGTTTTCTTGATCAAACCGTGAGCAACACATGTCAAACTCAGACATTTCTCTCAAAACACAGGGATGTCGATTCGCACGGGACTAGTATTATCAGATGACCTTCGAGTTCACAAAAAAACATTATTCTGTCTGGAATTATTACTCTCCTGTAATGTAAAAATAACTGACATGAAAGATTCGGACGGGACTGAAATTAAGGCTGTGGTGTTCTGTGCGCGAGCACATAATTACATTACCCAAACTCCTCCAGTAAATCTAAAATCACATCCGAATAGGGATTTTGACTGTTGTAGCTATCAATTGTCCCATTCACAATCATCCATATTAGCAAACTTACTTCATTTCAAAATTCACATTTCTCTAGTAGGTTATTTTCTGTAATGAATGATATAAGCAAAATGTCCATGATAAAGAGTCAGTGTCTCAAACACTTACCCGTTTTTTGGGGGCCTGGAAATGTGAAAGGTCCAGAGTGCTGCCATCAGGGGACTGCAGGAAATAAGAGAAAGAAATGTGAGCTATGTGACAACAATTGAGAATAAAAAGAGAAAGAGAAATTCACAACACTTACTTTTGACAAGGGAGAGGACACCGTAGAGGGGATTCTCTTGGCATCCTGTTAAGACAAACACACAAATCATGCATTTGTTACCATAAATAACTTCCAACAGAGACAGAAATATTTACCATAGCTTGGTAGCCAAGTGGACACCACAGGAGGTTGGTGGCACCTTAATTGGGGAGGACGGACTCATGGTAACGGATGGAGCGGAATGAGTGGAAAGAAATCAAATAGATCAAACATATGGTTTCCATTTGTTTGATGCCATTTGCTCCGTTCCAGCCATTATTATGAGCTGTTCTCCCCTCAGCAGCCTCCACTGCTTAACATGTAAACATTATTTCCTTGTGAGGATTCACCACTACAAATGGCTTCGACAGAAATGTAGGCCTAACAGCTGACACTAATACTATATACACAGAGGATCTATACAACACATTTCTATCAGATGGTTCTGTAGCCATTGTGCCAAGCTGAAATGGCCACTGTTCATGCAAATCTGAGGGTTCCATATTTAATTCAATGTAAACAACTTTATTGGTACACACAGCGAGGGGGCTGGACATGCGCTCCAGGGACTGTAAGATGCGTCGGGCGGTAGCACTGGTCACCCCACAGGGCAGAGCCCCAGCAGGCTTGGCCTTGATCTGTCTCCGCAATGGAGCCTAGAGGGGAAATACACATCCATCAATCACATTCTATTTACAAAGAGAAGCACTTTCTACAAACCCATTTGCCACAAAGTGGTTAACGGCACACATGGTTTGAATGAATGCCAGGTTCATGAAACAGCAGTGGTGGAAAGGCAGAGCTTTGGTCAAGTCGTGCTGCAGGTTAATACCCTGTACCTCCAGTTAATGTTCAGCACAGGGCATCAAACAGCTCAGGGGTGGCGTTAACGCAGGAAAAAAGATCACGCAGAAGAAATATTGCTGTGTTTTAGAAACACAGATCTAAAATGCTTCTTATTGTAATTTCTGCTTGGCATCAGACTAATTGTGTGCTTCAGTTGCACTACTTCACTCGGATGAGAATTCACAAATGTGCATTCTGTCAGCAGACAGTAGTCAGACTGAAGTGAAGGTACTTTTCTCAGTGTAGCCAGCCTAGTTCTCTGGTAAAATGCAAGATTTACTTCAAGAAAAACATTAAAAATAATATATCCATCTACATTTCCTATGATAAACAGAAATATGGTGGCCATGCATCGTTTTTGCAAAAAAGCAAATTTACTTGTGTGGCTGCTAGCCAAATAGTGATGCACTTCAGTGAAGCTATTTTCTGCCGAATGTGTTGCATTAACGTGTTTTCTGTGAAGGAAAACTATAGTTGCACGCCCCGATCACTCAATTGAGGCAACAAAATAACACCTCACTTTCAATATAAAACAGCAGATTTCTCTAACATGTCTCTAGCAGCTCCATCTAGCAACTCTAGCAGCTCCATTTCCCCTGACCAACATACTACTTCCTATCTGTTATTATTCAGATCATCACAGCTCTATTTCCCCTGACTAACATAATATCTCCTATCCGTTTGAAATTACAATGTTGGTGCTGGCAGGCCAGAATATTGCTTTTGGGGGGAGGGGGGGGGGTATTTCTTGCCTAGGAGAAAATCAATAGGGAAAACACTTGAGTTGTAGTGGAGTGGGGAGCATTACCTGGTAAGGTGTGGCTGTGCGTGAGCGGGCTGTTCTAACAGCAGCTGCTCCCCCGTAGGTGGTCTTCCCTGGGTAGAAGGGGGAATCCCCCAACTGACTGGAGTTCAGCACTGAACTGTTCAACGTGGACTAGTGGAGAAGAAAAACATGGAAAAGCATGTCAAACAATCACAATGGCGCAAAAGCAACAGTTTCCAAGCCACATGTATGTATGCAGGTTTTCCTGTAACGAATCGGTCATCATTGCAGCTGGTCAAAGTAATCACCTTAACATCAATAGCTAAGCAAGTAACGTTAAGAGTTTGAGAACTCTCGACTGGCACTCACAGTGGAGGAAGTCCCAAAGACAGACAGGTTGAACGCAGGCTTCTTGAGACTGGACTGGGACTGCTGGGGCCCAGAGTGTGTCCGGTCCATCTCCGGAAAACAGAGCTGGGGTAGCGACGTGGTCTTAAAGTTTGGTACATCTGGGTACAGAGAAGAGACATTGTGTGATTACTCAAACTTGTGTCATGCAAATACGCAACAAAGGACTGAATTTCAGTAGTACTGGCTATGGATTCTAAAATGTTATTTTCAAGATTTGGGAAATTATTTCCAAAAGCCACTTTCAACCATTAAAATATATTCTGCTGACTCTAGAACTCAACAGGATTGTTCATGGCGAAAACGTGATTCAGTACTCTTACCACAAACAATCCACACTACCTTTTTCTGATGCACGTGATGAGAAGCCGCTGGTGGTGGAGATGTTGTCATCCTCGTGCTGGGAGCTATTGTCCTTGACCTCCTTGACTAGGGAGAAGCTGGTCGACGCCCCAGTGAAGGGGCCCCCAGCGAAGGGAGCGGAGGATGTGGAGGGCTGGGAGAAAAGGGAGCTTGGGCTCCCCAGGGCCGGGGAGGCGTCCAGGGAGGGGAAATGGAGGTAGGAGCGGTTGAGGGGGGGCCTCGACAGAACATCCTGGAAGTTCAGGGATACCCTGCTTGTCGAAGGCTCTGGAGGGGTGGAGGAGAAACTACTAGGGTTAAGATGGGTTGATGCATATTTTGAGCTTCAAAATGGCACTGAGGGGGACCCCTTCTCCAGGGTCCCCTTCAATTTAAGCCTACTAGAAAGTGTGCGCCCTCAGGCCTGGAGGGAAGCAAAAGTCATTACACTACCTAAGAAAAGTTAAGCCCCCCTAACAGGCTCAAATAGCCGACCAATCAGCCTGTTACCAACCCTTAGTTTTTGGGTTGGTAACAAGTTTCGGGAAAATTGTGTTTGACCAAATACAATGCTATTTTACAGTAAACAAATTGACAGACATTCAACAAGCACAGTACTTACACAAATGGCTGATGACTGGATGAGAGAAATTTATGATAGAAAGATTGTGGGGGCTGTTTTGTTGAACTCCAGTACAGCTTTTGACATTAATGATCATAGTCTGCTGCACAAAAATGGTGTTATGGCTTTACACCTCCTATATTGTGGATAAAGAGCTTTCTAACAGAACACAGGTGTTCTTTAATGGAAGCCTCTTCAACATAATCCAGGTAGAATCAGGAAGTCCCCAGGGCAGCTGTCTAGGCCCCTTAATTCTTTCGATCTTTATTAACCGGTTTGGGATAGGGGGCAGCATTTTCACTTTTGCATGAAATGCATGCTCCGAGCAAACTGCCTGCTACTCTGTCCCACATGCCAATATATGCATATTAGTAGTATTGGATTTTTTAAAAACTCTGAAGTTTCTAAAACGGTTTGAATGATGTCTGTGAGTATAATAGAACTCATATGGCAGGCGAAAACCTGAGAAAAATCCAACCAGGAAGTGGGAAATCTGAGGTTTGTAGTTTTTCCAATGCTTGGCCTACCGAATGAATACACAGTGTCTATGGGGTTAAGTTGCACTTCCTAAGGCTTCCACTAGATGTCAACCGTCTTTAGAAACTTGTTTCAGGCTTCTGCTATAAAGGAGGGGCTCATGAGACCTGTTTGAGTCAGTGGTCTGGCAGAGTGTCTCAGGCTCGTGACGCGCGCTCCCGACAGAGTTACCTCTCGTTCCAGTGCTTTGCTACAGACGATGGAATTCTCCGGTTGGAACATTATTAATGATTTATGTTAAAAACATCCTAAAGATTGATTCCATACATCTTTTGATATGTTTCTACGACCTGTAACGGAACTGAGTTTTTGTCTGGACCTAGTGCTCATGAAGATGGATTACTGGGCTGAACACTAGTGGCTATTTGGACATAAATTATGGACTTTATGGAACAAATCAGTCATTTATTGTCGAACTGGGATTCCTGGGAGAGCATTCTTTTATTTTTATTTTTTCTTCTAAATTTTACCCCCTTTTCTCCCCAATTTTCGTGGTATCCAATCGCTAGTAATTACTATCTTGTCTCATCGCTACAACTCCCGTACGGGCTCGGGAGAGACGAAGGTCGAAAGCCATGCGTCCTCCGAAGCACAACCCAACCAAGCCGCACTGCTTCTTAACACAGCGCGCCTCCAACCCGGAAGCCAGCCGCACCAATGTGTCAGAGGAAACACCGCGCACCAGCCCCCCTTGGTTAGCGTGCACTGCGCCCGGCCCGCCACAGGAGTCGCGGGAGCACGATGAGACAAGGATATCCCTACCGGCCAAACCCTCCCTAACCCGGACGACGCTAGGCCAATTGTGCGTCGCCCCACGGACCTCCCGGTCGCGGCCGGCTGCGACAGAGCCTGGGCGCGAACCCAGAGACTCTGGTGGCACAGCTAGCGCTGCAATGCAGTGCCCTAGACCACAGCGCCACCCGGGAGGCCCCTCTGGGAGTGCATTCTGATGAAGATCATCAAAGGTAAGTGAATATTTATCATGTTATTTCTAACTTCTGTTGACTCCAACATGGCAGAAATTTTTGGCTGGATTGCGCTCTGAGCGCCGTACTCAGATTATGCGTTTTCTGTAAAGTTTTTAAAAAATCTGACACAGCGGTTGCATTAAGGCGAAGTCTCTTTAATTCTGTGAATAACACTTGTATCCTTTATCGATGTTTATTATGAGTATTTCTGGGATTTCTGTGGCTATCTGCAAGACCACTGGATGTTTTGGAATCAAAACATTACTGCACGTAACACGCCAATGTAAACTGAGATTTTTGGATATAAATATGCACATTATCGAACAAAACATACATTATTGTGTAACATGATGTCCTATGAGTGTCATCTGATGAAGATCAAAGGTTTGTGATTAATTTTATCTATATTTCTGCTTTTTGTGACTCCTATCTTTGGCTGGAAAATGGCTGTGTTTTTTTGACTTGGCTGTGTGTTTTTTTGACTTGGCTCTGAACTAACAATCATATGTTGTGCGTTTCGCTGTAAAGCATTTTTGAAATCGGACATGATGGGTAGATTAACAAGATGTTTCTTTCATTTGCTGTATTGGACTTGTTAACTTCTCTAGGGTAGGAGGCAGCATTTTCACGTTTGGATGAAACAGTCTAGAGGATGTCAACAGTCTGGATGTCAACAGTCTAGAGAAATTGGTTGAGGCTATTCCTTTGTGTAATGAAGAAATACGGCCATCTTGAAGTCGAGTCACTCTAGGTGTCCTGTGAGATAGAAGCGCATGACCAGAAGGCATGCTACGGTTGGTTTTAATCCTGTATTGAACACAGATCATCCCGTCTTCAATTTTATCGATTATTAACGTTCAAAATACCTAAAGTTGTATTACAAAAGTAGTTTGACATTTTTTGGCAAAGTTTACAGGTAACCTTTGAGATATTTTGTCGTCACGTTTGAGCAAGTTGGAACCTGTGTTTTTCTGGATCATACGCGCCAAATAAATGGCCATTTTGGATATATAATCGACGGAATTAATCGAACAAAAGGACCATTTGTGATGTTTATGGGACATATTGGAGTGCCAACAACAGAAGCTCGTCAAAGGCATGAATTATATTTTTATTTCTGCGTTGTGTGTCGTGCCTGCAGGGTTGGAATATGCTTCTCTCTTGGTTTACAATGGTGCTATCCTCAGAAAATAGTATCGTATGCTTTCGCCGAAAAGCCTATTTGAATTCTGACATGTTGGCTGGATTCACAACCACTGTAGCTTTAATTTGGTATCTTTCATGTGTGATTTAATGAAAGTTTGATTTTATAGTATTAATTTGAATATGGCGCTCTGCATTTTCTCAGGCTTTTTGCCAAGTGAGACAGTAGCGTCCCGCCTAAACTCAGATTTTTGGATATAAATATGAACTTTACCGAACAGAACATACATGTATTGTGTCACATGAAGTCCTATGAGTGTCATCTGATGAAGATCATCAAAGGTTAGTGATTAATTTTAATCTCCATTTCTGCTTTTTGTTACTGTTCTCTTTGGCTGGAAAAATGGCTGCCTTTTCTGTGACTTGGCTCATACCTAACATAATCGTTTGGTTTGCTTTCGTCGTAAAACCTTTTTGAAATCGGACACTTTGGCTGGATTTACAACAAGTGTAGCTTTAAAATGGTGTAAAATACTTGTATGTTTGAGGAATTTAAATTATGGGATTTCTGTTGTTTTGAATTTGGCGCCCTGCAGTTTCACTGGCTGTTGACGAGGTGGGACGCTACCGTCCCACATACCCTAGAGAAGTTAATATGTGAAAGTTACATATTTTAAAAATATATTTTTGGATTTCCCGCGCTGGCTTTTCAGCGGAATGTTGTCGAGGGGTTCCGCTAGCGGAACGCCTGCGCTAGAAAGGTTAACGACATGTCACTAAAGCCAGTGTGTCTATGTATCCGAATGATTCAACACTATACATGTCAGCTACTACAGCTACTACAGCAACTGAAATGACTGCAACACTTAAAAGAGCTGCAGTTCTTTTCAGATTTTGTGGCAAGGAATAAGTTGGTCTTAAATATTTCAAAACACTTAAAAAGCATTGTATTTGGGACGAATCATTCACTAAACCATAAACCTCAAAATCTTGTAATAAATTACGTGGAAGTTGAGGTGACGAAACTGCTTGGAGTAACCCTGGATTGTAAAAATATGTTTTGACCATGACAGTTAACAGTAGCTAAGAAGGGGAGAAGTCTGTCCATAATAAAAGCGCTGCTCTACCTTCTTAACAGCACTATCAACAAGGCAGGTCCTACAGACTCTAGTTTTGTTGCACCTGGACTACTGATCAGCCGTGCCACGAAGAGGGACTTAGAAAAATTGCAATTGGCTCAGAACAGGGCAGCATGGCTGGCTCTTGGATGTACACAGAGAGCAAACAACATGAACGTAAATCTCTCCTGGCTCAAAGTAGAGGAGAGATTGACTTTATCACTACTTGTATTTGTGAAAGGTATTGACATGTTGAAAGCACCGAGCTGTCTGAAGTACTGGTGCACAACTTGGACACGCATGCATACCCCCCCAAGACATGCCACCGGAGGTCTCTTCACAGCCCCCAAGTCCAGAACAGATCATGGGAGGCGCACAGTACTACTTAGAGCCATGACTACATGGAACTCTACTCCACGTCAGGTAACTGATGCAAGCAGTAGAATCAGGTTTTAAAAAATAGATAAAAATACATCTTATGTAACAGCAGGGACTGTGAAGTAACACAAACATACGCACTATAGACACAAGTACACATGGATTTTGTGTGTTAGATACACTACCGGTCAAAAGTTTTAGAACACCTACTCATTCAAGGGTTTTTCTTTATTTGTACTATTTTCTACATTGTAGAATAATAGTTAAGACATCAAAACTATGAAATAACACATATGGAATCATGTAGTAAGCAAAAAAGTGTTTTATATTTGAGATTCTTCAAATAGCCACCCTTTGCCTTGATGACAGCTTTGCACTCTAGGCATTCTCTCAACCAGCTTCACCTGGAATGCATTTCAGTTAACAGGTATGCCGTATTAAAAGTTAAAATACGACACCAATGGGCCAGATCTCTGAATGAATATATTTGATATACTGTATAATATGCCATATCAGCTCACCTGTATTACTGGTAGCGGGCTCCGCAGAGTCCCGTCCATCAGGAAGGGGGTCTACCTCCTCGCTGCCATTAGGAGGGGCCTGACTGTTCGGCTCCTCCCCCAACATGGCCCCTCCCCCTTCTGCAGCCTCCCCGTTTGTGAAGTATTTCTGCATCCAGGAAGGAACGATGCTCTTGACTGTGTCTGTCACTCGACTAATCAGGCCTGACTGCTGCTGGTGAACAGAAAGAGGAAAGAAGGGTGGCGATAATAGCGGAGGGAGAGAGAAATGGGACGGAGGGAGACTTTTAGGACAATAGGTTGATATTTAATGAGAAAATAAAAACCATAATGATGAACATCTGTTTGGTGAACATCTACGATTATGTGTTGAGAGGTATGTGTTACTAGGTATTGATCGAGAGACAGAGCAGTGGGTGCACGTCAAAGTCATTCCTCTCAAGCGAAGCCCTACTTAAAAGCTCTTAGTAGCCATGTTTCCATTAACTTGTCCAGTGATTGTGTCAACATTTACTAAGTTTGCATTGAAAATAAATGCAACAATTATCTGCTACGGTGTGTTTCCATTTAAATGGTCTTCTATAGATAGAAAAAGCTGTATATAATGATGTCACAGCAAAGAATAACATTTTTTTTGTTGCTAAAACCTAGTGTCTATTAAAAATTAAGTGGTTGAAGTGTTCCCATTAACCATTTTGGCAAATCGACATAAATAAATTGGTGACAGCCTGTATGCCCTCCCACCTATCTGTCTCATGTAGCCTGCAAAAGCCAGCATGATAGAATCAAATCAAATTTTATTTGTCACATGCGCCGAATACAACCTGACAGTGAAACGCTTACTCACAAGCCCTTATCCAACAATGCAGTTCAAGAAATAGAGTTAAGAAAATATTTATTGAAACAAAAAAACAGGCTATATACAGGGGGTACCGGTACTGTGCGGGGGTACATGTTAGTCAAAGTAATTTGTACATGTAGGTAGGAGTAAACTGACTATGCATAGATAAAACATTAAGTCGCAGGGTAAAAAACACTGGGTGGGGGGGGCAATGTAAATAGTCAGGGTGGCCATTGGATTAATTGCTCAGCAGTCTTATGGCTTGGGGTTAGGAGCTGTTAAGGAGCCCCCTTTGGACCTAGACTTGGCGCTCCAGTACTGCTTGACTTGCGGTAGGAGAGACAACACTATGACTTGGGTGACTGGAGTCTGACAATATTTTGGGCTTTCCTCTGACACCGCCTAGTATAGATGTCCTGGATGCAGGAAGCTTGGCCCCAGTGACGTACTACGCCGTACGCACTGCCCTCTGTAGCGCCTTACTGTCAGATGCCGAGCAGTTGCCATACCAGGCGGTGATGCAACCGGTCAGGATGCTCTTGATGGTGCAGCTGTCGAACTTTGAGGATCTGGGGACCCATGCCAAATCTTTTCAGTCTCCTGAGGGGGAAAGGTGTTGTCATGCCATCTTCACAACTGTCTTGGTGTGGCCATGCAGTCGTGGGTGAACAGGGAGTACAGGAGGGGACTAAGCACGCACCTCTGAGGGGCTCCCGTGGGATCAGCGTGGCAGATGTATTGTTGCCTACCCTTATCACCTGGGGGCGGCCCGTCAGGAAGTCCAGGATCCAGTTGCAGAGAGAGGTGTTTAGTCCCAGGGTCCTTAGCGACGAGCTTGGGAGAAACTATGGTGTTGAATGCTGAGCTATAGTCAATGAACAGCATTTTCACATAGCTGTTCTTTTGTCCAGGTGGGAAGAACAGTGTGGAGTGCAATAGAGATTGCATCATCTGTTCATCATATGCGAATTGAAGTGGGTCTAGGGTATCTGGGATGATGCTGTTGATGTGAGCCATGACCAGCCTTACAAAGCACATCATGGCTACCGAATGTAAGAATTGACTAATACTTGAAATATTCTAATAATTCTCATCTGCCAATGTATAGCCACAGCCCATGGTGAAACTTACTGTAGAGCTGAAATAATTGGGTGGTGAAACTTGCGCACAGCCAACCAGAAAAGCAAGGCGAAGCAAGTCAGGCATTCTTGAAAGATTAAGCAAGCAGTAGGCATTTAGAATTAAATGTAGAGACTGGAGCTTTGATAACATTGTGCCCAGTATACCTTCTCAATTATTCGACAATCATTTGTCGCAAGTAAGTTTGACAAAAGAAAAACCCACCCCGTCGAACAGATAAAAATGTTGTTGATCTTCAGAACATTTCTCCTGTAGCTGCCGTTTCCATTACACATGTCGCAAATTTATTTATATTTTTCTGCGACATTGCTTTGTCAAATAAACCTGGGTCAATGGAAACTTGACTAATGAACAGTGGGCCAGACAGGAGTCTGATGCAGCACAGACCTGGTACTGGAGTTAATAATGCAGTAACAGTACACCCATCTTCTACAGTAGATCTAAGCCTATCAACGAGTTTCGAGGGACATGCTTCCTGTCTTTAAACCAATATCACAATACAAGATAGTCCCTAAGTGCTACCCAGCTCCATTAACTACACTAAAATGTATTTTTAGAATGGTTCTGCAGAAACCTCAAGCCTGGGCAAATTTTTGTTGCAGCAGTATAGAGCAAAACAGAGGACAAGATGATGTTGCTAGCACCACTTCACATGTACATCGGCTAGTCTACTCTTTTGGTAGCTTTCTACTCCTGATAACGACCATATCCTCCACTCCACTTCTGCTTTAACTGTAAAAAGCACCAGTCGCGCAGCGCATCTGCTATTCAACCTGTCCACACTAAATCCACAGTGTTTAACCAAGCACGGACCAGTGTAAACAATCACTCTAGATAAGTCTAACCTATGTACCAGGCCCAGCCTCTCAGAGGGCCAGTTCGAGCTCGCAGGCCTTTGAACGCAGCTCTTGTGATTCTACGGATTTAAGGACGCTGCATTTCCCCTGTGAATAGGGCCATGAGACCACAGGACCGTGCCAGAATGCTGCTCTTATTGTTCTCCCAGGAAGCACTTCTGTGTGGGGTTGAAACAGTGAGATGAGGGTGAATAGGGTCTGGCGGTGTACAATTGACAGATGACGTTCAAGTGAACCAAAGAGCTGCTAGCCTATACAACAAACTGGACAATGTGTCTGACTGACTGTAGGCATTCCAAATACAAAAAAAGGCCAAGTTCTGTGTGCATTTCAAACCACCGCACAGTAATACAGAGCAGCAGTTGAACTTGCATCTGTCCAGTTACATGTGCCAGCACAACCATAACTCATAATTAAGGACCACTACTAAAGCTGCCAGATTCCAAACCCTCTGTCAACACTAGCTCACAGCGCCACACAAACGAAATGTTTATGATTTCCTATATGACTGGAAGAGCCTACAACACCACAATATGCCCCTGAGCTAGGGGTGGTTAGCTCCATGACTCACTTCCTGACTAGAGAACACTTAAACAAGACTACTAGGCCTTCCTATATCAGTACCAAAGGTGGGGGGGGGGGGGGGGGGGGGGGGTAATCTACAAGGGAGGTCATGCACTGTCAAGGGAAGCCCAATCTATCTGTAAAGTTAAGAGAAGCTACATGGTTGGTCCACCACAGTTCAATATGGCAGACAAAGTGAGAGTGGGTTTACTGGAAATTCCCCCGCAACCCAAATTATTTATTAGTGATTTCGCGCTTGTGTTTTCCCCTCCAGTAACCTGAAAAAAGCTGCTGTGATGACACCATTCCAAACGTTTACAATTAAAAGTGAATAGGTCTACTGCTTCCCTCAAGCATTTCCCAGTTGATAGGAGAGAATTTATGCTTGTGGGGTCCAATGACACAAATGGAATAATCAGCTGACATGTAGGCCCAAACAAGCACAAACAAAACCTCAACTGGAAGTTTGAGTTCACTGGTCTAGAGTGAACTCCAAGTCAAATATTCCACTAGTTTGCTTTGGCCTATACATGCTCTTTATTATTACTGCTGGCAGACTCTCTGCTTTCACTTTCCAATGACCAATCTAGCAGGGATGCACAATATATCGGTGAACATATTGGAATCGGACGATATTTGCTAAAAATGTCAACATCGGTATCGGCCCGATGTCAAAGCTGACATGCATACCTATATAACATGGTACATGACGTAATGACGCCGCGCAAAATTTTGCGCTACACGTGGCACACAGCATTCCTAACCTAACCCAGAATGTCTGCTGTGTGGATCGAGCAGTCAACAAGTCGAGCAGTCATTTGAAAGAGTAAGAAAATTTCAGCGAGACAACTCAAAGGCAAAATTCATTAACGCCAAGATAATGTAATTCATTGCCCTTGACAATCAACCGTTCTCTGTCATGTGTGATGTTCGCTTTCGCCGACTGGTTGAGCACCGGTACACGTTGCCCTACCAGAGTTACACAGTAATAGCATCACTACTATTAGCTTCACGACATACTATGGAACATCGTTCGGGTCTTTGCGTTTCAAAAAAGATACACACCAAATAACACAGCTCTATCATAGAATGTTGTGTGTTCTGAATTTGCACGTGCAAGCCAAGCACCACCACTACTATCAGGAGCACTGTCAAAGCTGTACAAAAGTCTGCAAAAAAGCAAACACCAACCATGAACGATGTGTTTACAATACCGCGCTGGTAATAAAGCATTTTTTGTTCGACCACAACTTCTGGAGTACCTAGCTAGCACCAATACAACCAGCTTGAAAACAAATGACCAATAGAAACTAGTCATTTTCATTAGCAATGATTATGGAATCCTTGTGACTAAGTATTAGCTAGGTAGCCACTTGTTGTTCGCCTATTGAAATTCATTTAAAAAAAGAAATAGCTAGCCAGCCACTTAACCTTGTTGCCAAAAGCTAACGTTATAAGCAGCCAATTAGCTTAATCTGGCTAGTAAGGCTCGACCGGACCGGGTTGAGAAGCTAGCCACAAAAGTGAAATTTGCAGTTTGCCTTCAAAATAAAGGTATGTCATTGACAGTCATGCAGACGGTTACTACAATTGGTGGAATAATGCAATATTTAGACTAGATAATGTAAAAAAAAAAAAGTTGGAATGTGAAGTAATGAAATGGGGTATCAGTCTACTCGGTGCCACCCACAGAACACAACTGTGAAGTTTACGCAAATATTAGCGTTGTAGCTCTTATCGCGGGACAGCGACAGTGTGAAATCACCTCACCAGTCAGCCTATTGCGTGTATTGACATTCATATTGCACTATACAGCTTTACCTAAGGATTGGGGATCAATGAAATGGGGTATCAGTCTACTCAATACCCAAGACATTTTCCCCATGTCCTCAGAGTTATCAGACCCCAAAACATCCACGCAGTATTGTTTATCCTCGGGAATAGTGTTCAATACACATAGGTTGACAAAAAATGTGGCTCAATTCACAGTTGTTTCAGAGACCCGCAATAAGAGCTACGACGCTAATGTTCTCTGGGTGTCACTGAGTAGACTGATACCTATGGATTGTGGATCAATGACATCGGGTAAGGCTGCACAGTGAAATAAGTATGCCCCCAATGCAATTCTAAAGTATAATACATCAGTGAGATTAACAGATTTGTCAAATTAACAAATCATTGTCTTTTGTTGATTTTATAGAACATTACAACCTCATTTAGCATGATCTATTCAATTATGGCATAATTCTACTATTTGTATTCATTGGCATCACTGTCAATGACATACTTTTATTTTGAAGGCTAACCACGAAGTCCACTATTGTGGCTAATCCTTATTATGGCTAGCTTCACAGATGGGTCCGACCACCATTAATCAAATAACCGTCTTATAAATTAGGGTTATTTTAGATGACACCTATCTATATAGTTAGCTAACTACAGCTACAGATGTTGTTTTGCTATGTTTTAGGGGAAGAACATTGTTTGCATCCATGAGCTAGCTAGCTTTTATTTATGACCATCACTGCAGGTGCTCGAGACAACTTTACCAGCATTATGGCATAAATATTGATGAATCGTTGTGACATGAAATACGAGTGATAGCGCAATCAATGTGTAATAACTACGTAGAAAATGTATGAACACGTTAAATTATTATGTGACGTGCAGTCATATTCAGGTCAAATAACACTAGCGCGTTGACAAATTCTTATTTCCAATGACGGCCTACCCCGGCCAAACCCGGACAACGCGGGGCCAATTGTGCACCACCCTATGGGACTCCCAATCACAGCCGGATGTGATACAGCCTGTATTCGAACCAGGGACTGTAGCAACCTCTTGCACTGAGATGCAGTGTCTTAGACCGCTGCATCCATGTGTTACCTATTTAACTGTACTAGAATGCTTAAAAGGAGGCTACAAATGTAAATATCTGTATCGTTTTTTTGGCAAGGAAAATATCAGATATCATATCGGTCAAAAATGTCATATCAATGCATCACTACAATGTAGCAGTCCCCGTCTTTGCACAGGGACAATTAATTTATAGGAAACTCCTAAATGGTGCATTGTCCCTGTCATCTGAAAATATATATAGACATTTACTGACATGTATTGAAGACAATGAAACCCTCCTGTGGGATTTCATGTCAAGGTATTTAATGGTCCTGAAAATCTGGATAATGATATGACTTAGAATGACCCTGTTCTAAACAACATGGACAACCATGACCAGTCATTCTAAAATCCCATCCAACAGACTGGTTGCAAGTCAAATAAGTGGGACCTGTATTTAATTTAGCTGCAAAAATCACAAAATCAGATGAGCAGTCCAATAAATCCCAGTAACGTTAATTTTTGCAGTTCACTGCCGTTATCTAGCTAGATAAATAAGAAATTAGCTAGGTAGTTATATAAATATCAAGAACAGCGCAGTACAAGTTAGCTACTACTCACAGATATTCGAATTTCTAACTGTAGCTACACAACAACAACAAAAATCGCCTACAACTAGCAAGCAGGACGACTAACGTAGAGGGCTCGAGTGACCCTGCTCAGTGCATATGTATCCCGCCTTTCTTGTGGTGTGTTCTCACTAGGCTACGACTGGTTACGTTTCCACAACGCCTCACATTTATGCCCCTTTCGAAATGAACAAAACCAGTTCATAATATTGCCTTGATTTCAAGAAATATAGTAACAGACTGAATAGCTACCATCACGGACTAATGTTGACAGTTAACGTTAGTTTACTGATTGTATTTGTGTTGCCTTTGCTTTGTAACGTTAGATTGTTACCATGTCGTAACGTTAACTAGCCTCTAACGTTACTTGCTTAGCTAGTGGTCAACCATGTGGGTTGACTTAAAACAAAACTTTAATTATTAATTACCGAACTCGTTAACTATCACAGTGCGCACTACATATTAACGATAGCTAGCAACTAGTATCTAGCTAAACGGCTAAGAAACGGAAATATACCCCACTGTCGACTGTATTTAAAAACATAGAAAGTATATAGTTAAATACTTTCATGATTAAAGTTAGATAATGTAAGCCACAAAGAACTGATATGATATGCCATAGCGAACGTTACATGACAATGACGTTGGCAGCGAGACAATGAAAAGCTAACAAAAGATACCTAGCTTGTACATTTCGCTAGCTGTTAGCATCATAACATAGATAACTACTTGCTAGTGCATAGCTACGCAGCAGGTACGCAAACTTGACAAGAAGCCAGTGTTACGTCTAAGCTAATAAAGTTCAATATTTCTACACGACAGCGTGTTAAATAAGCATGACTGCCGTTAGTCTTACAGTAACTGTCTTAAAAAGATACACACCTGTTAACAGATATTGGCTGGTAATATTAGCTTGTTCCCCGAACCAGCAAAATGTATATCACTTTGCTAAATTAGCTAGTTAGCTAGCTTGACACAGCGTGGAGGCCATGAGCGCTAAGACTAGGCCGCACAAAATGTCTCAAAGAAAACAATAACACAAGAGCGAAAAGACAACTGTTAACAAACTACATGCTATCCTTCAATGTGGAACATCCATACAGATATGGTAATTTCATTTACCTGTTTGCTTTTGGCGTAAGGTTTAGAAGCGATATGATATCTTCTGCTTCTAATTTTCCCTCCACCCGTGGCCGCCATGGCTAGATCGAATCTCAACTAGCCGCCAGATAGTTGTCCTGTCATATCCTAGAGTTTAGCGCGCTCAGTCCTCCAACATACCACCATGCAAGGAAGCTTCACGTAAATGAGAACTATGGGAAATGTAGTTTAGGCATTAATCACGCTGGTGCGCCTATGCCAATAATGTCAATTTTCATGGCCTTTGGTTTGACAAGGGTATTAATTTTGTATGTGATTTGTTAGACAACACAGGGGAGTTTCTGCCGTTTGATGACTTTATTGGTCAATTTCAGGTTAATATTACTCAGAGAGAATATATTAAGGTTTGCAAAGCAATTCCACTTCATTTACTTGGACTTATTCAGAACACTTTGTTATATTGTCAGGTTGTTCCCACTTTTCCAAGTTTACAAATGAATGACTTGAACCTTTTGGAAAAACAAAAATCAACAATAAGTGGATACAATTGTCAGTTAAGTAATTTTTGGTGATTATAATTCAATATATTGCTATGGAAGTGGCCAACCCATGCTATGGTCAAAAGCAACTACCTTTTACCTTAATTGTCCAGTTATCCCAAAAGTTAAAGAAACTTATTTTAAAATCTTTTCTTCCATCTAGCCTGTTAAGGACTTATTGTACAAAAGGTTCAAATTTGACAAAGTGCCTTGTGTTTTTTGTTCCTCTGATTCTGAATCTATAGAGCATTTAGTTTTTTCATGCCACCATTCCAGTAAACTGTGGTTGTGTATAAAATCTCAAATTACCTATGTTTACCTTTGATGATGTTAAATGGCATTATGCTTATCCTTGTAATGCCAATCATAACTATTTTATTAACATTATTATTGTCTTGGCCAAATAATTATATTCACAAATGTAAACAGGGGTAGGAAAATTCCTTATTTAGTAGTTTTTTTTCTTCATTGAACTGTTACAATTTTATAAAGTTGGAAAAATTAGAGGTCATGTCTCTGAATGTCTGTTAATGTATCATTGCCTTGTCACATCTAAATTATGTCCACGCCTGGTGTTTTATTTTATTTATTCATTGTATTCACAGGAATGTCCCTGTATTGATGTGTAATATTATTTTTTTACATAAATATCAAACATGTGACCTACATTTCCCAGTGAAAAATAAATAAATACCAGTTGCGTAAAGTACTTCAGTAAAAATACTTTAAAGTACTACTTAAGTCGTTTTTTGGGGGAATCTGTACTTTACTATTTATATTTTTGACAATTTTTACTTCACTGCATTCTTAAAGAAAATGTACTTTTCATTCCATACATTTTCCCTGACACTTTAAAGTATTTGTTACATTTTGAATGCCAAGCAGGACAGGAAAATTGTTCAAGAGAGCATTGAGTGTGCCCCTGCTAATCTGTTAATGTAAAAAAAAAAAAAAAAAAAAAAAATAGTTTAGTCCGGTTTGCTTAATATACAGAATTACTTTTGATACTTAATTATATTTAAAACCAAGTAGTATTTTACTGAGTGACTTTCACTTGAGTCATTTTCTATTAAGGTATCTTTACTTTTACTAAAGTATGACAATTTGGTACTTTTTCCACCATTGATGAATACAAACAGTTGCACTAGAATCAAACCTTCAAAACATGTGTATGCATGCATTCTTTTGTCATAGTGTAATTTGACTGACACAACAATTTAATTCAATTTTTTTTGGTAAGAATGATTCTCTGCTGCCACCTACTGGTAGAAATTGTTTGTACACAAAAGACCACAAAACAAAAACAATTCTTGTCCTGTTTTAAATATTTATTAGAAAGATATATTCATATAAATTATCTTGCAACAGTATGCAGTTCACATAATTCATACAAAACAAATGCACTCTTAATGCTTGTATAAAAACAATGGTTAATCATATTACCTTTCACACACTCACGTAAACAAAGTGGGTCATCATGACATAATCAACATTTTAAACATTTAAGGCCTGGAATTATCTTAAAAACAGATCTGTCCAAACAGGATTGAGACCAACTCCATTTCAATACTAGTCAGTTGTAAAAATGAACTGAAATGATCTTTTAAATTCTCATAGAAAAATGTGAACTCTGACTTTCAATATATAGCTTGAACTGATTGAGTTAAAATAATTATCAATAATAAACTCTGAATACGGAAAAGGGAAACCAGGCATCTAAAACATTCAGGCTTTAGCTTCACGTAAGTTAAATAAAATCCATCCTGTAATATTTATGGTCATCATTTGAACAAAAGAGTGGGAAGAGTAAAAATGCATTCGGTACACCTTGGTGTTCAGTAAATTCTTTGAAGATTGTAAACTCAACAGTTGGTGCCTCCTCATCAAGTGGTAAATGCAACTTTTGTTGATTGGTTGTTGATCTCACAAACACAGTGAAGTGGGGGGGTTGCTCTGGGTAAGAGCATCTGCTAAATTACTGATGTAAATGTAGTAAAGCTCTCTGCTCAGCCTTTTCCATTCAGTTTATGCTTCATTTATCTCGTCATTGTTCTTCAACCACTTTTCAACCAATGTAATATCCCCACCTCTTGAACCTCCTTACCCAAATTCTCTTCCTTCAATCTCCCCACAGAGTTGTTGGGTGCATTAGGGATGTACCGTAGTCCCTTCTTTGGCTCTCATTGCTTTTAATCTTCGTGTCCATTGACAGCTTTGGTTCTCGCAGAGCCTCTCCCTTGTTTAGATGGGCTGGCTGAGTTATTCCGAGAGTCTCTCTCACCTACAAGAGGATACATATAGGAAATATGCTCCTTGACAAACATATACAATTGATGTCGGAAGTTTACATACACCTTAGCCAAATACATTTAAACTCAGTTGTTCACAATTCCTGACATTTAATCCTAGTAAAAATTACCTGTCTTAGGTCAGTTAGGATCACCACTTTATTTTAAGAATGTGAAATGTCAGAATAATAGTAGAGAATGATTTATTTCAGCTAATATTTCTTTCATCACATTCCCAGTGGGTCAGAAGTTTACATACTCAATTAGTATTTGGTAGCATTGCCAATAAATTGTTTAACTTGCGTCAAACGTTTTGGGTAGCCTTCCACAAGCTTCCCACAATAAGTTGTGTGAATTTTGACCCATTCCTCCTGACAGAGCTGGTGTAACTGAGTCAGGTTTGTAGGCCTCCTTGCTCGCACACACTTTTTCAGTTCTGCCCACAAATGTTCTAAAGGATTGAGGTCAGGGCTTTGTGATGGCCACTCCAATACCTTGGCTTAAGGACAACAAAGTAAGTTTGCCACAACTAGTATGCGTGGGGTCATTGTCCATTTGGAAGACCCATTTGCAACCAAGCTTTAACTTCCTGACTGATGTCTTGAGATGCAACTTCAGTATATCCACATAATTTTCCATCCTCATGATGCCAGCTATTTTGTGAAGTGCACCAGTCCCTCCTGCAGCAAAGCACCCCCACAACATGATGCTGCCACCCCTGTGCTTCACAGTTGGGATGGTGTTCTGCAACTTGCACGCTTCCCCCTTTTTCCTCCAAACATAACGATGGTCATTATGGACAAACTGTTCTATTTTTGTTTCATCAGACCAGAGGACATTACTCCAAAAAGTATGATATTTGTCCCCATGTGCAGTTGCAAACCGTAGTCTGGCTTTTTTTATGGTGGTTTTGGAGGCGTGGCTTCTTCCTTGCTGAGCGGCCTTTCAGGTTGTCGATATAGGACTCGTTTTACTGTGGATATAGATACTTTTGTACCCGTTTCCTCCAGCATCTTCACAAGGTCCTTTGCTGTTGTTCTGGGATTGATTTGCACTTTTCGCACCAAAGTACGTTCATCTCTAGGAGACAGAACGCGTCTCCTTCCTGAGCGGTATGACGGCTGCATGGTCCCATGGTGTTTATACTTGCGTACCATTGTTTGTACAGATGAACGTGGTACCTTCAGGCGTTTGGAAATTGCTCCCAAGGATGAACCAGACTTACGAAGGTCTACAATTTTTTTTCTGAGGTGTTGGCTGATTTCTTTTGATTTTCACATGATGTCAAGCAAAGAGGCACTGAGTTTGAAGGTAGGCCTTGAAATACATCCACAGGTACACCAATTGACTCAAACGATGTCAATTAGCCTATCAGAAGCTTCTAACGCCATGACATCATTTTCTGGAATTTCCCAAGCTGTTTAAAGGCACAGTCAACTTAGTGTATGTTAACTTCTGACCCACTGGAATTGTGATACAGTGAATTATAAGTGAAATAATCTGTCTGTAAACAATTGTTGGAAATATTACTTGTGTCATGCACAAAGTAGATGTCCTAACCGACTTGCCAAAACTATAGTTTGTTAACAAGAAATTTGTGGAGTGGTTGAAAAACGAGTTTTAATGACTCCAACCTAAGTATATGTAAACTTCCGTATATTTTCTATATAAAAAGACCTCATTCAACTTAAGTCGAACGCTTACCTGTAATGTCATCAGGGCTGTAACCATATAACTCTTTTAGGTTGCCATCATCACTCTCAGAGACGCTCTAGAAAAAGATGGTTCTTGATAGTCAGTTAGAGGCAAAAATAACAATTAGAAAGACAAAACTACACTAGACAAAGGCCGACATTGCCTTTCTGTACAATAGACTGGAAACTGGCTGCAGACTTACCTTTAACTCAGGCTCATACTTCTGCTCATACCGCACCATCCCATACAGACAGAGAAGTGTGATTAAAGCCTACAGAGAGAGAGAGAGATATGTAGAGAGCACTGACAACACAATGGGAGCACTTACAGTACCACCCACATAGCAGTCACATGTCAGAGCATACCAATGGTATTACAGTCTAAATAACATGTCATTGTTATGGACACTTGAGGTATGGTAATTGAAGCAGGGAGAAATGTTTGAGGTTAACACATGCGCACACATGCACACACACACACACAGCGCGAGAGCGAGATAGAGAGACACACACACAGCCCTTACCACACACAGAAGCCACTGGAACACAGACCGAGCTTGTGTTTTGGAGAACACGTCCTGTCCAAACTTGACGCACGCCAGGGCCTCCAGGAAGGCTATGGCCCTGTGGGTTAGATAGAGACCATTAACAGACACTGACCACCAACAAACATTCACCTCTAACAATAATTACATTTTACAACAGGTATTATCTATTAGAAAATATCTATATGTTTTTTATTAAACAATGGCCCCATCTTTTTGTTAATCACACTATGTTAAGACACACAAAAAAATAAAATCACAGAATACAATACATTACAATACATTTCCTCCTTAATTTTAGTCACCAGACTGCAGAGGGTACTTAGACTTTCGCTGAGCTTATAATATTGAAGGGGTGAAGCCAGGGGCATATAAGGGCCTCATTGTTTTGTATTTTATAGTGAGAGAGCAAGAGAAAGTAAGTCTGGTCCCCATGGTTACCAAAGCCTAGTCGGGGCAATCACCAGCTTGGGACAGCGATGAGGTCAGCATCAATATTTTGAACAAAATTGGACGTGACCCAATTTGCCATCCACAGCATTTCTGAGACGTTTGTCAATGACGTGGTCCCAAGATTAGAGTGGAGTTCAGCAACAGCAGGAAATGGACACTAGAGGATACAGGAAAGACTCACCCAAACATCCAGCATTGTGTTCCCACTCGTTTGCACTGTGTGTCTGTCAGATATGCATAATACTGTCTGAGAGAACAGGAAGACAAACATTCAATACAGTTTATCTACAGCCATCACTACAACGACTGTCATCAAGATAAACAGAAGGGTTTACAGAAATCATTTAAAACTTCTTCCAACTCAATTCCATCTATACAAAAAGAGACTGCACGTGTCTAACTGTCATAATTCCCTTCTGCCTCTAGAATGTAGAGTACACGTGTGGAGTGGCATGGTGGAAAGGGTCCCTACCGTACAGTAGGGGCTGTGATGATTCCAAGAAGGAGAATCCGGCACCAGCTGAGAGCGTGAGACGCCTGGAACACGAAGATGTGCTTCAGGAAGAACGTGTTCAACTCAGTCAGCTGTTTAGAGGAAAGGAAGTAAAGACAGACAGGAAGTAAAGTCGTAGTACAGCAACATGTATATTAAAACATCACTGTACACACAGCTTAGATATCATACAATCTACCCCATAACCTTCAGGTATGTAGTAGGATCATAGAAAACATACCAACTGCTCAACTACAAAAAAAAAAACACAAATTTTTGTAAATAGTTTAACTCCATTTGTTTCCCAAAAGAGTTCAATCACAAATTACTTTCAAGTCAATATACACAGAGTAACTACATAAAACTGGATTCTGACTTCTAACCCTGGCACTAAATACTATGTATCATTTCCAGGTCAGAGGGTAGAGCTCACCTGCCAGAGAATCATAAAGACGTAGATCCCTGCCACCCTCTGGAAGGAGGACTTGGGGTCTAACCACCGTACGTAGGTCCAGCTTGCTGGGGTGAACTGGAGCACAACCCGCTTCAGCTTCCCTGTGGTCGTGTGGATGTCTCTGAAGACACAGCATAGATACAGATATACAGAGAGGCATACACTTACACACTGGGAAATAACACCGATGGGTGTTGACAGACAGTTAGGCACACAAGGTTAAACACAGAGATACTGTACAGGCATTAAGAGACATACATTGATGAGAAAGCACACATGCACTAAATCAGAGCAGGCAGCAATTCCATAGAATAAATGTATTTTAATTGGGAATGGTGAACTGTATTGTGTCATCTGGGCTCCCGAGTGGCGCAGTGGTCTAAGGCAAGAGGCATCGCTACAGTCCCTGGTTCGAATCCAGGCTATATCACATCCGACCGTGATTGGGAGTCCCACAGGGCGGCGCACAATTGGCCCAGCGTCTTCCGGGTTTGACCGGGGTAGGCCGTCATTGTAAATAAGAATTTGTTCTTAATGTTCTTAACTGACTTGCCTAGTTAAATTAAAATCTGTCATGACACTACAGGAGAAGGGAGGAAACCAATAGGAGGAGAACTTACTTGATGCTGGCCCATTGGTAGGTCCGCATCTCCAGGAAGCGACACACAGTCATGCCCAACCAGATGCCCCCTCCATTACACAGGAGGATGTCCAGGATCAACTGGTCCCACCAGCACTCAGCAAAGTTAGGCAGCAGGTGCATGAAGAACAGCTGAGGGAGGGAGAGACAGATAGAGACAAAGGTGAATGGGGAGTTACAAACTGACTCAAAATGTGCCAATGCAATAGAATATTTCAAAATCAATCAGAGCCCAAATACTGTTTGAAACCAAAATGGGATCTGTTGATGGAAATCGAGCAGCACTTCACAAAGACACGTGTCCCAAACATCACCCTATTCCCTTTATAGTGCACTGCTTTTGACCAAGGCCGTTGCTCTGCTCAAAATAAGTGCACTGTACAGGGAATAGGGTGTCATTTGGGAAGCAGACACAGACTTCCTTGCGCCTTTTATTTACCTCAGTGAGCTCCCAGGTGATGCTGATGGTCCAGCAGAGGGCGTAGCTGCGGATGAGCATTGCCTTCATGGCCCAGCCCCCGAAATGCCCAAACGCAAAGATGTCAAAGTGGCTCAGGATCCGCTCCCAGGTGATCACGTGACAGTTCACTGCATATTCCTGCAGGGGGAGAAAGGCCAGGTAACACACGGACACGGAAGAGCCAGGTAAGACACGGACACAGAAGAGCCAGGTAAGACACCGACACAGAAGAGCCAGGTAAGACACGGACACAGAAGAGGCAGATGAGACACGTAACAAGACAGTGGTGGCTCAGCAGTATGGTGAGTCATGATGATGCTAGCCTTGGATGCCCAGGCTTTGCTCACGTATAGTTGAGTCAAATAGATTTGTAAGGAAGGCCTTTGCGAGACTATGATAGTGCAAATTCATGCTGAATGACGCTGGAGGGAATAGCAGGCGTTTTACGGGCTCCTGACCAATTGCGCTATTTTGTGTATTTTTTTGCATAGATCGTTACTTTTTTTGCACTTAATGTTTCTGCCATTGTTTCCTATGACCGAAAAGAGCTTCTGGACATCAGAACAGCCATTACTAACCTTGATTTGGGCGAGGACTTCTACTTCAATGAGTCGGAGGCGAAAGAGATATTGATTATTGCGGACCAGGACCAAATACCGACACTCGAAGAAGGAGAAGACGGCGCCATAGAGGCCGGCCTGCGGGATACCTGACGAGACTACGCCGGAGCGCGGATAAATCACCTCTACCCTCCGTTTTATTGGTGAACGTGCAATCACTGAAGAATAAACTCAGTATGAGACTATCCTATCAACGTGATCTGAAGAACTGTAATATCCTATGTTTCTCAGAGTCGTGGCTGAAAAAGGAAATTGTATATATAAATAAATGTTTTTCTATACATCGGTAGGACAGAACGATGGCGTCGAGGAAGCTCAGAGGAGGGGGTGTGTCTCTTTGTAAACAACAGCTGGAGCGCAATCTCTAATATTAAGGAAGTCTAGAGGTTTTGCTCACCTGAGTTAGAATACCTCATGATAAGCTATAGACCACACTATTTACCAAGAGTGTTTCCAACTATATTTTTCGTAGCTGTCTATTTACCACCACAAACTGATGCTGGCACTAAAACCGCACTCAACGAGCCGTATATGTCCATAAGCAAACAAGAGAATGCTCACCCATAGGCGGCGCTCCTAGTGGCCGGTGGCTTTAATGCAGGAAAACTGAAATCCATTTTACCTCATTTCTATCAGCATGTCACCAGAGGCAAAAAAAAAAAACTCTAGATCACCTTTACTCCACACTCCACGAAAGTGGTCCGATGAAACGGATACTAATCTACAGGACTGTTTCGCTAGCAGAGAATGGAATATTTTCCAGGATTCATCCGGTAACTTTGAGGAGTTTGCCACATCAGTCACCGGCTTCATTAATAAGTGCATGGATGACGTCGTCCCCACAGTGACCATACGTATATATCTCAGACAGAAGCCAAGGATTACAGGCAACAACCGCACTGCGCTAAAGGCTATGGCTGCTGATTGCAAGGAGCGGGACACTAATTCGGACACTTACAAGAAATCCCGCTATGCCCTCCGACGAACCATCAAACAGGCAAAGCGTAAATAAAGGACCAAGATCAAATCCTACTACACCGGCTCAGACTGTCGTCAGATGTGGCAGGGCTTGCAAACTATCACAGATTACAAAGGGAAACCCAGCCACGAGCTGTCCAGTGACGGAGACCTACCAGATGAGCTAAATTTCTTCTGTGCTTGCTTCGAGGCAAGCAACACTTAACCATGTATGAGAGCACCAGCTGATCCAGACGATTGAGTGGTCACACTCTCCGTAGCCCTTAGTTAAGTATTTAAGTTGACTGAGAACACATTTTCATTTACATCAACAACCTGGGGAATTGTTGCAGGGGAGATGAATGAGCCAATTGGAAGCTGGGGATGATTAGGTAGGCATGATGGCCAGATTGAAAATGTAGCCAGGACACTGGGGTTAACACCCCTACTCTTACAATAAGTGCCTTGGGATCTTTAGTGACCACAGAGAGTCAGGACACCCATTTAACGTCCCATCCGAAAGACAGCCCTCTACACAGGGCAATGACCCCAATCACTGCCCTGGGGAATTGGGACTTGTTTATTTTTAGACCAGAGGAAAGAGTGCCTCCTACTGGCACTCCAACACCACTTCCAGCAGCATCTGGTCTCCCATCCAGGGACTGACCAGGACCAACCCTACTTAGCTTCAGAGGCAAGCCAGTAGTAGGATGGTTGGTATGCTGCTGGTTAACATTCACAGACGGATTACCAGGACGCATACTCAGCGCATGAGCTGACAAGCTGGCAAGTGTCTTCACTGACATTTTCAACCTCTCCATGAACCAGTCTGTATTCCTATGTTTCAAGCAGACCACCATAGTCCTTGTGCTCAAGAATAACAAGGTAACCTGTCTAAAGGACGATCACCCCATAACACTCTCATTTGTAGAAATGAAATTCTTTGAAAGGCTGGTCATGGCTCATATCAACACCATCATCCCAGTATTTTACTTGGTGTCTTTCACTTAAGTCATTTTCTACTAAGGTACCTTTACTTTTACTCAAGTATGACAATTGTGTACTTTTCCCACCACTGGTTAAATAGTTAACCAAATAGCTACCCGGACTATGTGCATTGACCCATTTTGCACTAACTCAACTCATCACATACGCTGCTGCTACAGTTTATTATCTATCCTGTTGCCTTGTCACTTTTTCCCTAACTATATCTACCTCAATTACCTCGTACCCCTGCACATGGTCTCTGTACTGGTACTCCGTGTATGTAGCCAAGTTATCCTTACTCATTGTGAATTTATTCCTCGTTATAATTTTTCTATTATTTCTCCCTGCATTGTTGGGAACGGCCCGTAAGTAACAACTTCACTGATAGTCAAAACCAATTGTTTATGAAGCATTTGATAAATGAAATGTTATTTGAAGTGTAACAGCGATTTCATTTTCTTTATCTCACAGCTTTTGAATGATGAGAAGTTATCAATATTTAACAATACCAGTTTTACTAATAATGTTTTGTGAAACTGTCCCTTATACATGGCAACAGTATCCAGCATGAGCAGAGCAGGCTGATGCCAATCGTTTAACCCAACGCTGACTAATCTTATAGGCTAAGTGGTAGCTCTGTCCTCAACGTCTTATGGTTCACCCTCTTACAGAAAGCTGGTATTACCTGCACAAATTTAATTGGATGCCATAAACACATAGGGTGGAGTAGAGAGTAGAGTGGAGTAGAGAAACCAAACTCAAACTATGATCACTTAATCAGCGACTAGGGCAACTTCACCCTACTCCCAAATATGGTGTCTGGCATGAGGTGGATACTGTAGCATACCGAGATCATAATGACTCACCATGACATCAGTCTCACGGGTAGCGTAGCGTAGGTTGGGGTCCACCCAGTACATGAGCCTCTTCACCTGGGCCCAGTTCAGGAAGATGAGGAAGACCAGGAACAGGAAGTACAGAACACTCAGACCTGACAACAACAGGAAGGAACCAATCAGAGCGGAGTTCCATGGACATGGTTCCATAGAGGTGCTCCACTGACGATGTGACTTGTTGTACTCTGCAGTAGGACTACTCACCAAATACCATGCGCCAAATTACAGGATGTGGTCTTGTGAATGGACCTGAAGTGGATAAATAACGCATTTACACGTATCTACCATTATCAGAGTGGATCGACCAAAACCCTCATATACTGCAGTTCAAAAGTTAACGTAGCATAACCACTAGCAGTAGGTGCCCCATTCACTCGCACAGTCAAAACCAGAAAGACCTGAATGTCTATTATGTGACCATTGATCTACACTAGAACAACATTCCTCCCACCCATCAACATTCAGACACACCCTTTCTACCAGGTGCTGGTCTGGGTTATTGACAAGTACAAGGCAGTGACATTGAGTAACTACCATTGGGGAAGGCCAGGACACTGATGACGAGGAAGAAGGAGACAACCAACACGAAACCCACTCGAAAGTTGTTGTCAACATCTGCATCATCCCTGGAAAAGAGAGCAGGGTTTGATGTCAAAAAGCATTGGCTGAGATTTGCAATTTTTACATTATTTTCAGAGCATAAAGTGAGGTTTACTATGATACAGTAAATGTGACATTCAAATGTGACATTTAATAAAGTTTCTGTTCGATTATTGCATTTCCAGCATTGTATATATTATTACAATAAATAACATTAAAGGCCCAGTGCAATCAAAAACGAGATTTCCCTGTGTTTTATATATATTTCCACACTGAGGTTGGAATGATTCTGTGAAATTCTGAAAATTATGATAATTTTAGTGTGAAAGCTGTTTGAAAAGAGCTGCTGAAATTTCAGCCTGTTTTGGTGGGATGGAGTTTTGGCCTGCCTGGGTGACAACACCAGGCCGTAAATCATGTCATAGACCAATATGAAAGAGAGTTCCAAACCTCTCTGCCAATAACAGCTTGTTTTCAGTTTTCCCCTCCCCACTCAGACCACTCCCAGACAGTCGTAGAAAAATTATTGCTTGAGAAATTGCTACCCACCAATGCTTTTGAACTAAAACACTGCTGCATTGGACCTTAAAAAATGGAATCAGCAGTTGAAACAATAACAATGTGTTTTCCACAGCCCTGTTTCAGTAAAAAGCTGAGAGATGGGGCTGGAGAAATTAAACCACTCTCAAATTCATCAACAGAGCTATGGATGCAAGGATTGACCATCCATGATATCAGAAGTATACTTTTACCCATGTTTTGAGTCTATATAGTGTTTGTTTACATTTACTTTGTTTACAAACATTGGAGTAAAACAAGCTTATCTTTTGGGTTCTGATGGGGTATAACAGTTGAACTAAGCTCATTAAGCATTTATAACTTATATTCTTCAAGAATCAATGGGTACATATCATTAATTTATAAGTCCAAAAATGGATGTAGCAACTGCATATTGCCCCTTTAAATGTCTAATCATCTGTAGTTTAATTATACAATTTAGGTTTACACTTGGGTTAGATAGCTAAGCCATGTTAGTACAACCACTAGGCCTACCGGCAAGTCAAATGAGCTGTCAACGGCTATTGGGTTACCTGGAAAAGACGAAGTACATCAAGCTAGCCACAGTGAACGTCAAAAGCGTGAGAGTGTGAGGCTTGTAGAAAAAGTTAATGCTGATGCCCTCCACTTGTTGCTCGTTAATCATCCGAAAGTGTAACATGTCATTCACATCATCCTTGCTTAATTTATGGGACCCCAAAGCAGGCGCCATGGTTGAGGGATAAGGAGTTTCTTCCACAAAATTCCCTGTGTCAGCAGTTCTCGACAGAACAGGTTGATCTGCCTGTAAATAAATTGATGAGGACTAGGGATGGGCGGAGAGAGGACTGAACAAACCTGAAAACGGCCAATCAACTCAACAAACTATAGGGCTGTAGTAGGAATGCACATTCCAATACCAACACTCCCAATGAATTCCACTGCAATCTTCCTTTAGAAAGAGTTTCTATTTTAATATTTATAACACCAGACATTCACAATGAAAGGACAAGGGAGTTTTCTTTATTGGTCCTTCGTAGATTGTTTTAGGTTGAACTAGCTAATTCCCCTGCTGTATGCGTATTTTGGAACATCCCTTGGAGAGGACGCTTCCATAATACTTCCGTGAGAGCGCACACGTGAGTAGACTGACATTGGCGCTATCTATTGTTGTTTTTACGTCTGCTCAGCGGACATATTCATGTTTTGACCCATTTTCTGTAATTTATTGCATGGTTTCATCCATTTTGTACTTGCAAAAACTACTATTTCTGTCTGCCCGTATGATTGTTCTATGCAAGCTAGCTAGCTAGCGTTAGCTACCTAGCTAGCCATTAGCTCAATGAAACATGCCCCTCAATCATTGTTTTATCTATTGCTTCTCTACACAACAACATTCTCCACCAGTCAAGCTCAAATAATACATATAGTGGCTAAACAACGTGTGACTTGAGTGATATTTT
Organism: Salvelinus namaycush; assembly: GCF_016432855.1. Taxonomy (NCBI): domain Eukaryota; kingdom Metazoa; phylum Chordata; class Actinopteri; order Salmoniformes; family Salmonidae; genus Salvelinus; species Salvelinus namaycush. Next base: position 11,452,903 of record NC_052333.1, on the reverse strand, counting down.
ATTCCAGTTAGCTGCATATATTTAATGTACACCCTTCTCATGTCACAATGTACTCTTGTGTTATTTCAACAGATCTCCATCGCTTCAACCTGTATCCAGCAGTGTCAGATGTACCTCATTACTGTCAATGACTGTGGGTATCATCACCCTTCAGTATTCCACTGATGCCCAGCATTGCCCTGCAGCCTTTCGGAATTATTTCAGTGTTCCAGTCTTGCTTTCCATGCTCTAGAGAAGTCAGAACCCATCTCAGACGCAATAGTGGTGGAAACTATGAGTGCAGAGTTACTGTGAATCTCATGCCAAGGTCCAACCATTTCAAACGAAACACAGGGATACTGATGGGACTGATATGGTGCCATATCAGAATCCTCTCTCCCATCAACTCAGAAATGGAGGGATGTCGCTGAAGGAGTGGCAGACAGCTTTAGGTACTAATGGTACTCCTGTGTACAAACACACACTGTGGGCATTTCTCCCTAAAGTTTTTGCTCTCTCCAGATTTGGACGATTCCCCAGGACACTGATCAGTGATGAGGAGGCGGTTCGTATGGACAGCCCAGCTGCCCTGCCTGCTGTATCCATCTCCCTCAGACTATGTCAACAAGTCAGAGACACTCAGCAAGCTTGTACAGCTAGATAGATTCAGTCCATTTAGGGTTTGTATCTGATTAGCCATTAGTTTCCCATTACTTCCCCATGTAGTGCAGGGATGGGCAACTGGCGGCTATGTCAGCGAACAAGGCCGTAACCGGGGTTTGCGTTTTAGTGAGGTCCAGAAGAGGGGATGGGGGGTGCAAGGGGAGGTACCTCCTCCCCCAGGACATTTTTTAAAGTCAAAGCTCATTTACTGCTTTTCTATACAATAAAAAAACACATTTAAATGCTATCTGGACAGCAAAAACAAGCAAAAATGAACCCATCCATTATCACCTTGGCTGCTGTAGGTTCATTCACCTCGGTTGATCTACAAACACATAGCCTGTTAGCTACAATTGTAATGTTATACCCCTGAAAGGGGGAACATATGAGAAACGATTCAAACTGACACGTAGCATCAGCAACGTCTCAGTAGCCTACTGTCTGTAAAGCAAAGTTATGAGAACTCGGTAGTGTATTTTTTGCTCCTGCTGAGGTAGGCTCCGTTTAACATTAGCTTCTTACTTCGTCCTTCTAGCTGGCTAAGTAATACTAGCCAGTCCCCTTCAACGTTACTGCAATAGAAGTCTAGCCACCTGACTGACAGACATATCTATGTGCACTCTTTCTCAGAGTGTTGGTTTTTGTTTGTTTGGGGGATGTCTGTAGACACGTCAGCATCTCGCAAACACACTCGGTATCGTTTCTGACTCTAGTTGTCTACTTGAGCCAAGTGCGAGCTGTGGTAGTTCGTTTCACATCTCTGGCCCTCGGGCCTGTGCCGCAATAGGGAGGATTTAGCCATGTGAGAAAGTGGTGTTCCTAAAAAGGCAAATACGGGTGACGCAGGTGAACATAAGGAACAAAGCGCTACAAAGCGCTGTTCATGATTCCAGTCAGGAAATTAGAATTATAACTATTAGAACTCAATCATATCAAGAATAAGCGTTCTAATCATTGATCAACGCTGGCAGCAATAATTAGATGTTGACCCGTAATTCATTTTCTTTATTTTATACAATAATATATATTTATGTTGTTCCTTTTTTTATTATTATTATTATTATTAGGAAAAAAATACAGAGTTCCGGACCTCGGTGTCCTCGTATGTAGTTAGGGGCATTTCAGAGTTTTTTATTTTTTTTATTATTTTTTTTATTTTTTTAGCTTGGTAAATTAGTCTAGCAGCCAGATATCTAAACTTGTACTAATCATGGTCGAATTACATACCGGATGGCCCCCATTGATTTTGTTAGTCACTCTCACTCAGATGTCATATTAAAAAGGGCGAACAAGTCTCTGCCCTATGGCAAATAATTGCATGAAATTTGTTATAAAATTCAAAAAGCTTCTCTCTGCCTCATGGCAAAATGTATAGAATTCCAGCAAACTTGCTTTAAAACTGCAACATTTTCTGTACAACCCGTGGCAAAATGTGTAGAATTCCAGCAAACTTTCTTTAAAACTGCAACATTTCCTCTACGCTCCATGGCAAAATTTGTAGAATTGCAGGAAATTTGCTAAAAAAAAATGGGTATGTTTTTATCTCCGCTGTCAAGACAAAATGCTAAAATGTTTTACTCGCAAGGTGGGGGTGCCCGCCCCAACAAAATGTTGCTTTGGGCACTTAAAAGCTCACAGTAGGTCCGGCTCTGACTGCATGTGTGGGTATGCAGACCCACGAGCCACTGCGGCCATTCATGAGTTCTGCTTTTTTGTGGTCCCCACCCCCATCAGTGCCCATCCCTGGTCTAGTATGAAGTGAATCAGAGCAATAGATGTTCTGTATATCTATGTCTCTGGATCGTATTCACCAGGTACCAAACTGAAACAAATGGGGAGGGATTACAGGAATTTACGCAAAAGCAAACTTTTATTTTTGTGTGTTTTCCACTTCAAAGCATTTTGCCATGATGTGCACTTATGAATGCGACCCTGATGTTAACCCTTTGGGTCCCAATTCAGATGTTCAGCTATGGAAACTGGAGCAGAGGCCCAGCGTGGGCTCCATGTTGCTGAGGCTAGACTTCCAGACAGACGTGGTCCCCCGGCTGGTGTTCCTGAAGCAGCTGGGAGTGGAAGACTCGGCTGGGCTACCTGATCAGCCACAACCCTTTCATCCTCACAAAGGGCCTGGAGAATCTGCAGGCCAGGTACAGGGGCAGATAGTGTGGTTGTTGGATTGGCAGGTTGAGTTTGCTACAGTCAGCAACACATAGGGTTGACTATCTTAGGGACAGAGAGTACACTTAGTGTTTCCAACTGATATACCTATAGCTGTAAGCATGTGTTTTATCTCCCATCTGTCAGCTTTAGCTCTTATAGGACTATGACAGGGGATACATTTCATTGATATATTATTTAGAAATGATCTGTCGTATAAAATAAGGTAATAATCTCTTTTTTCACATTAGTGTGGCATATCTTGGGTCCAAGAAGTTCTGTGGCCTCCATGGTGTCCAGAGCTCCATACCTGCTTAACTTCAGTGTGAAGAGGATGGACAACCCAACCGCCCCGGGATTCTACCAACAGCAGTTAGGCCTTAGTGCTCAGAAAGTCAGGTTTGAATTTGGTAAACAATTTGGTGGGAAAGGTTTGACCCAAGACAATCACAATTGATCACATTGTTTTGTCCCACTTAGTTTTTCATAGAATATTCACACCACAAATTACATACAGTAAGATTATGATTCTTAATCAATTGTATGTTCATTCAGACACGGGATTTCGTGGTTCCCCTTCCCAGACTTCTGTGTGGTAGTTTGGAGCCAGTTAAGGAGAATCTTAAGGTATGAAAAGTGAAAACATGAGTTGTGATATTTGTCTTAATTCTTGTAAAAGAAAAAAGGTTGAATTCTCAGAATCCATATTTTTTATCCTAGATTTGTAAACTGGAGATGGGGTTTCGTGAAAATGAACTCCAGCACATCGTCACTGTAATCCCCAAAGTTCTTAAAGCTAATAAGAGGAAACTGACCCAGATATTTCACTATATCCACAACACCATGAACATACCCCATGACCTGACCGCGAAGTTCCCACAGGTAAGCTATAAACTACCAGTCTTGAATCATCCTTTTCTGCACTCTCCCAGAAAATGTGTATCAGGATATATTAGTTATTTGGCTAATGGCTAATCAGATACAAACCCTAAATGGACTGAATCTATCTAGCTGTACAAGCTTGCTGAGTGTCTCTGACATGTTGACATAGTCTGAGGGAGATGGATACAGCAGGCAGGGCAGCTGTATGTTTACCAAGTGGTGGATCAGGAACTACTTATAGGTCACAGAGGGTAACCCCTCCTGGGTCATGGCCGAAGACTGAGTTGTGGTTAAAAACAGAGGTTTTGTTTATGTAAGTTGGTTGGTCACAATATAATTCATAAGGCCTTTAAACGTGGCATAAAATCATAATTCCCTGTGGTCAGTTACACATGCCGTCACCTATTGTCTGACCTAGGTGATCTGTCCTCTTTACAGGCCCTGAATGCAAAGTACCTTCGTATCAAAGAGAGACACCTGTTTCTGCAGTACCTGGACAAGGCTCAGTACAACCCTGCCAAGCCTAACTACATCTCTCTGGACAAGCTAGTCTCCCTGCCAGATGAGGCCTTTTGCAATGAAGTAGCAGTCGCGACACCAAAGGACTTTGAATTGTTTCAGAAGACAGTGTGATTGATGTAATACTACAGTTTTTGTATATGTGTGTTATTTGAATAGAGAAGATATTGAAGAATTTTACAATTGAATCTTGCTGCGGCAGGTAGCCTAGTGGTCTGTAGAATCTTTATATGGTGTTATTTCATGGGGGACTCTGGCCTAAATACCCAGCAAAACTCCATATTATTCAGAACCCCATGAAATGACACCATATATAGATTCTACAGACCCTACTGAGTACTCCCCACCCCACTTATACATCAGCACAAATAATCGTTTTTCCTGTACAGTGTTATAGTTATACTTTACACTGCAGTGGAGGCTGCTGAGTGGAGAATGGCTCATAATAAAGGCTGGAACGGAGCGTTTGAAACCATGTGTTTGATGTATTTGATACCATTCCACCTATTCTGCTCCAGCCGCTACCATGAAACCATCCTCCCCAATTAAGGTGTCACCAACCTCCTGTAGTATAGTGTCCAAGCACCCCATTTTAAGCTGTTTGACCACAGTAAAAGTCCAGCAACACTCCATATTATTCATAGATCCATGAAATGACACCATTTGACTATCTATACATAGTCACTTTAATAACTCTACCTACATGTACATATGACCTCAATTACCTCGACACCGGTGCACCCACACATTGACTCTGTACCGGTACACCCTGTATATAGCCCCGCTATTGTTATTTACTGCTGCTCTTTAATTATTTGTTATTCTTATCTCTTAGTTTTTTTTTGTGTATTTTCCTAAAACTGCATTGTTGGTTAAGGGCTTGTAAATAAGCATTTCACTGTAAGGTCTACACCTGTTGTATTTGGCACATGTGACAAATACAATTTGATTTGATTTGATACATAGACCCTATGTATGATACATAGACCCGATACATAGATTTGATCTACAGACCCTATTGAGTACTCCCCACCCCACTTGTACATCAGCACAAATAATATGATTTTCTCTATACCATACAGTGGAGGCTGCTGAGGGGAGAACGGCTCATAATAACGTCCGGAATGGAGCAAATGGAATGGCTTCAAACACCTGGAAACCATGTGTTTGATGTATTTGATACCATTCCACTGATTCCGCTTTAGTCATTATCACAAGCCTGTTCTCACCCACAAGGTGGCAACAGCCTCCTGTGCTATCATATGCATGATTTGTATTGAGGGGCATTTATGAGACCTTGGGACATGTTTTAAAACCCACATTTAATGCAAACGTCACTTAAATATTATTTGTCATGCATCATGAATAAATACAGGTTAATGGTACTTTTCTACTAGTATGTGAGGGACTTTTATTGTGAAATGTTCCGAAATTTCCTAACCCGGAAGTGCTTTTTTAGTGCTGCTGTCGAGACGCTGATACATTTTACCTTAGACAGAACAACATGGCGTCGAGGGCACCAGGTAAAAGTCACCTATCTTTAAGCATTTATTTAGCCCAAAATCGAGATGAAACATTGCACATATTATTGAGTGAAGTGGGATGTTGATTTGTGGTATTTTGGTGTGTTCAAATCCATGTTTTTGAGATCTCCTTTGTCGTGTCCTCTACTGAGTGTCCTAGCTAATGTTAAGATAGCTATGACAAATCAAGGGAGAGCTCAGTGGTGTGCTCCAGACTGCTAGTGACATTTAACCTTTAAATGTAATATATGTCAAATGCATTTTCAATTGATAGGTAAAGCTGTGCTTCGGTCTGATCAACTTTCAAACGCCACGCCAGTACAGATTGACGATTATCAAACACTAAGCATCTATGGGTAGGTATAATTTGTGGAACATTCCAACAGGAATCTGTTCCAAAAACTGAGTAAATAACAAGGATGCCAACAAACAATGCATACAAAGTAGCATGATCAATTAACCTAGCTAACTAGTTGCCCGAATAGGCATCAACTCACCACGTTGTTTATTCTTAATGTTTGTCCATAGGCTACCAGAGTGAGGACAGACATTTTTCGGGATTAAATGGAGAGTGAAAAACTCAACAAAATTGCCCACTCCCTCTCTACCTGGTATCTTATTCTGCCGCTTTGTATGCGTTGTTTGTTGGCAACCTTGTTATTTACGAAGTTTTTGGAACAGAATCCTGTTGGAACGTTCCACAAATTATACCCACCCTGCATCCATTGCCTAGCTAGGTGCAGTAGCTAACGTTAGCTAACTTGGTGGTTGTAAACATCTAGCTAGCTAAAACAAAGCAAGATAAGTCGGCATGCTAGCCAGCTCAACTTGGCTAGCTAACAGTACCCGGTATTACTACTGACATTGATTATCATGTCTGATGTCCTCTCTCCATACTTCCCGTACACCTCGATGTCAGAAATATGTCCAGATCGCACAGTTCCCACATAGCTAGTACTCTGTAGATAATAACAGCATGTCATGTGATCTACTAGCACTCTATCTAGTTATCCACCACAGATGTAATGTTTGCAGTTGGGATACTCTCCTTGGTTTGTCCCAAATAATACTGTCAAACCCTCCCTCAAGTCCCTAGTTCTGTGATCATCTCAATTCTAGTTCATCTACTTAAGCATCTTCTTAAATGAATGGAGAACATGATTTGGTGTCTCGTTGCTTTTGTACTGCAGTGATTGCAACTGCTTTTCTAACTGTGTTTTAGCAAACCAAATCTTGACGGCAAATTATCTGACTCTTATTCTGGCCTACCACACAGCAGCTACCGGTAGACTCCTGGTCGGCTTCCGTAAATGGTACTACAATGCGGCCGGATTCAACAAAATTGGCAAGTCTTGGAGTCTTTTCCTTTGGGGCCATCTGCGAGGGTCTTCAGACAAATCTTTTCACTCAGTCTTAGAAACACATATAATCTTCAGTTAGATATTTCTCTGACGCTGTGTGGTGCTTGTTTTGGTTCCAGGTCTGATGCGTGATGACACGATCCATGAAGATAGCGATGTGAAAGAAGCTCTGCGAAGGCTCCCAGAGAAAGTGTACAATGACAGGATGTTCAGGCTCAAGAGAGCCCTGGACCTGTCCATGAAGCAGGCGGTTATGCCTAAGGAACAGTGGACTCAATATGAGGAGGTATGGAAGACCTGGGTTCAAATGCCATTTGAAATATAATTTACTTTCTCTGTGTTTGATTGAGCTTGCCTGGCATAATGGACCTATAGAATATCCCCAAAATGTTAAACCCTGCCCATCTGGCACTCTAGGCAGGCTAGAGCAAATGAAAGATCGAAAGATTTCAAATACTATTTGAACCCAAGTTTGAGGTACAGTGCATATAGAGTACCATAGGGGAGGGTACCGTGGAAAAACAGCCCTTATTTTAAGTGTTAATAAAATCCCCTATGGGAAAATGATTGGTGGAAAAACGATTGGAATCATTTCCCTGTTTGACCGCTAGGTTTTATGGGTATTATGACGCCTCCACTGTTGGGCTCTATAGTCTCACAATCAATAGTTTGTGTACAAGAAGGGATTTGAGATGTCACTGGGGAAATAGAAGATATGTCAGAAGTTTCACAGCAGTTGATGTTATGGCATGTGATGAAGGACAAAATCTAGCCTGTCAGAGGTGATATTGTTACCATATTGATCGTGCTACACTACTTGAATAATCAACATGAAGCATGTAGGAGTAGAGACTTAAGGTTGGATTGGAATTGGCCAATTGTTGAGGAGTTTGGAGACGCCTATAAAGCTGTTTTAATGTTTACCAGATGTTTTTTTTACACAAAAAAACACATCTGGTAGAGGTGGTGGGAGAACATTTACAGAATTAACCTTGTTTTTTGTGTTTGACCTTTCTCCATAGGATGTACATTACCTGGAGCCTTACCTGGAAGAGGTCATCCGTGAGAGGAAAGAGGTTGAGGAGTGGTCGAAGAAATGAGATTAATCTGTTCTTTCTCTTTGGTCTGGTGCATGGTTGTCTGTTGTAATGTTTAAAATAAAGTTTACCCTATGGGAAGACTGCTTATTAAAAATGTACATTTTTGCAAAAGATGTGAGAAGGATTTTTATTTTTTAACGTGAACCAGGATTTGATCCCCACAGTAATAAAGTTGTATTTACAGTAAAGTCAGTTTAATCCCACATTTTATAGCACTTTTGTAAAAACAAACTTTCACTCTGGTCACATATAAATGTCCTAATATACAAGATACATCTAAACTGAAATATATACAGTACATGTAAATACATGTTCAGTATACAAGTAGTACTATTCTTAATTAAGCATTCAATGCTTTACTATAATTGCCACTCATGAATGGAAGACCAAAAGGACAATTCAATCTATACTATAATCTAGGTCCAGTTGCATGTCAAAAAATCCCCTGATAATGGGGCAATACATTTGTCAAAATATCTGTTACAAGTACAGATTAATTGGTACGTATGGGTAGAAAACATTACTCAAGGCCTTCAGTCATCCCAATAGTCTAAAGCCGTCTCTCTTTGTCTCCTTCCTTCTATTTGCACTGATTTCTTAGACTTCTTTTGATCTGTGGAAATTAAGTGTGGGAAGCCACTATAGACAATTGAGATGAACCACTTGTATTGCACAAACCCTTGTGCTATTAACCCTCTATTAGCCTCCCTCTGGTTTTCTACCTGCACTTTAATCAACCTCTTTGTTGGATCTCCTGTTGTCCAGGGCCGTAATTGTATCAATAAAGTTTCCAATGACGCTATTGAAGGATTTCACCATGGACACCCCCAGCTCGTTACTGGTCTCGTTGATATCTGCGTCATAAGCGCCCAACAAGGGGGTAACCACCTCTACGTTCCCCCTCCCCGCCCCTTGAAGGATCCCCATCAGTTGACCCCTGACGTCCTGGAACATCTCCCTGTCGTACTGCAGCAGCACCGTCTCATCCATGGGGTAGGAGACATCCTCGGGGTAGCAGTCCCTGGGCACTGGCAGCTCCACGTACCTCAGGGCTGGGAACCCGGCAGCCAGCGTGGAGAAGAGGCGGCGCAGGGCCGTGGCGCTCAGAGGGTTGCCCAGTATCTTCAGCTCCTCCAGGCCGCGACAGGGAGCCAGGGCCTGGGTCAGGATGTCCATGTATTCATCTTCCAGGTCACAGTCCTCCAGGGTGAGGCTGTGGAGGGTTGCGGCGCAGCGCTGGAGCAGCTTGATGAAGGTGGTGGGGAAGAGGCCGCACACGTCGTGACCACTTATGTCCAGACTGACCAGGTTCTCGCTGTGCAGGCTGTTGGCCAGGTAGGCCATGTCTGTTCGGTTCAGGTGACAGTTGGCCAGCTCCAGGCATTGCAGTGGGGTGATCAGGGGGCTGTGGACAAGGCCAGAGGGTCAGAAATGTATTGCAGTAAATGTTCACTATTTTGCAATGTTATCAATTGTTTGTATGTGTGTGTGTGTGCTCCTCATTTCATGCATGCTTGACAAAAAAGCAAAGGCAATATGAAAGCTTTACGATGCCTAATTAATGGACAAGTGCAGGTGTCCGCTTGTTGTTTTGGGTCACGGCTTCAGTGATATTTCAGTGTCCGCTGTAATTGACACCATATTCCCTTCAAAGTGCACTACTTTGGACCAGAGCCCATAGGGTTCTGGTCAAAAGTAGTGCACTATGAAGGGAATAGGGTGCCGTTTGGGAAGAAGACAATGTCAGCCGTTGAGTGTCCCTTGCTTTCTGGCCGACCTGCTGATTTAGCAGCAGTCAGCTGTCTACATTGTCCCCCACAGCCAAGCAACAAAAACAAAATGCACTGAGTACTGCAGCCCACATGCTATGATATTACACAGTGGGAATGCATCAGCTTGAATAGACACCCCCAGAGCTATATATACAGTAGACATCAATACCTAATACACATACACACACACACACACACACGTGAGCACCTTAGCAGTCTTCGCAGGTGTCCGGTGAGGGTGGAGAAGCCCATGTAGAGCTCTGTCAGTTCAGTCAGCCGGCTCAGCAGATCCCCAATGGTCGCCAGCAGGTCATCCTCATCTGAGCCCAGCCTTCGCACGTCCATCGCCCCCGCAGGCAGCGTCAGGGACTGCAGCTGGGGGAAATCCATCCGGGACAACAGCAACTCCAGGTGCGGGGCCTCCAAGTGAACGTTATGGACCACCTCGAGTCTCCTCATGGCTTCCGGTTGGGCCACACGCAGCACGTAGAACAGCTGTTTGAGGGCCAGGGAGTCGCCTCGGAACCCAACGAAGCGCAGCTTCAAGGGGCAGTGACGGAGGAGCAGGAAGGCCTGGGCCACCACCTCGTAGTTCCGCCCGGTGACGAAGCCGTTCAGGCGCACGTCCACCTCGGTCTCGAGGGCGGAGGGTGCAGCGTCACCCGCCTCGATGGCCACCATGACCTCGTAGCACATGCGGGTGAGGAGCTGGGTGCGGGCCCAGCGGCCCAGGGTGGATCCACAGGCACAGGAATGGTGCTCTGTGTCCTTCAGCCCAGTCAGGTCTACCACACGGAGGGTCTTGGCGTAGGTCTCTGGGGGCCGCAGTACATAGGACTGGAGATGGAAAATAGAATCTAGCTGTTTATTGCCATAAAATGGGAATTTCTCTTACAAATCAAAGACATAGGCCCTTATATGATGTAAGGTGAAATGTTAAACGTTTATTGCCCCAGTGGCAACTCAAGTAACTACAAACACATTCAGACTTGAAGGAAAACAAAAAATGTGTCACATTGGCCAAGACCCAGTGCCTCAGTTCACAAGTAGCACTTTTGACCAGTGAAAACTACAGATTGCACCTTTAAAGAAAATAACACCAGAACACATGGTAAGCCTACCTTCAGGCCAGTCAGCAGAGCTTCCAGGCACAGCCGGCAGGTGCATGAGGTCAGATCCTCCTGGCAGTCCACCGTCTTTCCCAGGAGCCTTTGCAGGTTAAGCTCGTGCAGGGGCCAGGTTTGGACGAGGTCGTGGAGGAGGAGGGCCATCTCGTGCATGTAGCAGGCCTTGAAGAGGAGCGGGTAGAGGTTGAACGACACACAACTGAGGTTCTCCCTGGCTCTCTGGCCACTCTGGGCGAACCCCTCGGCAGCGAGGAACCTGAGACTTTTCATGGCTCTCTCTTTTCTATGTTCTACCTGTCCTCGAGGTCTGGGTCTTGAAGCGTTAGGATCAACCAATCATCCCTTGTAACTGGATGTGTTTGTGTTGCTGCTCTCTCCCTGAGGGTCTCTCTGTGTGTTGATTCTTTGTCTCTGCCAGTACTGTATATCTGTCTGGACCTCGTTTTGCTGTGGTATCATGTTGTGAAAGAGAGGCTTGGGGCACGTGGTAGGTGAGTTGGAGGACTATTTTTAGAAACAGCCGTTTCATTCCCTTCACCTCGTGAACAGAGAATCTATTTACAACCTACACCAAACGCCGAGCAGCAACAACCTCTCCTAGCCTACTGCTTACAACATGAGGCCCAAGATCCCTAGGTACCGCCAACATTGAAATGACCTGTCTATGCAATCAATCTATACATAAACACCAGTGACAATAACAGCAAAGCAATGTAAACAAACATATAAAACACCGTACTGCTACATGTACACTACTGCTGTACAGAGTAACATTGGCAACATGCTCACAATGAAATGATAGATTTACTAAAGGCTAAACTGTTTATCAAGACCAAAGCAACGGTGGATCAGACGTCATAGCGTAACTTGACCGGTTTCGAAAACATTCATTTGAGTACACTGGAACCTCCAGAGTGTTCTAACACTGGAACCTCCAGAGTGTTCTAACACTGGAACCTCCAGAGTGTTCTAACACTGGAACCTCCAGAGTGTTTTAACACTGGAACCTCCAGAGTGTTCTAACACTGGAACCTCCAGTGTTCCAAATACTTTGATGACAAGTCTTAGAGCCTTAGCATGTAATGTTTTGCTTTGGCCATGAGAGACAAACACATTTGACAACTTCCACACGCCGTAAACAGTGTGTATTGCTTTATTGTTTATTGCAAATGTTTATTTTATTTAGATTTTTCATATTGCCAAATTTGAAAACATCAGCCTTCATTAGAGAGTGTGTATTTTTCAATTGACACACTACAATGAACACAAGCAAAGTTGATCATGCTTTAATACATCAAAATACAGACAATACAAAACATACTGCATAAACTCTAATACAGGGATGTAACTGTTTAAATCTTTGCCTTAATGAAGGTATTTATTAATTATATTAAATGTAAGTTGTAATCACAGGAGGTTGGTGGCACCTTAATTGGGGAGAACGGGCTTGTGGTAATAACTGGAGCGAATTCAGTGGAATGGTATCAAATATATCAAACACATGGTTTCCAGGTCTTTGATGCCATTCCATTTGCTCCATTCCGGCCATTATTATGAGCTGTTCTCCCCTCAGCAGCCTCCACTATAGAAACCTGAGAAGAAACATCCGTTTAGAGGGCTTCCAAAGGTGAGTAGCATATTCAACATGGCACATTCAACATGAAACTCAGTTATCAATACAGGGCATAACAGTTCATTTTTGTACGGAGTTGCTATTACTCCTTAGCATGGAGAATGGTGGTGTCCCACAGCTTTATACTATATCTAAGGCCCACCTGACCTGACCAGGAATGGCTCAGGGCCCTAGCTATAGGCTAAACCACAGGGAGGTGTTTCTCTCAGTCTCTGTATCCCTGAGTGGAGTGCAGACTGCAGTCATGCCGGGGGGTGGTAGTGGTAGTGATGGTGGTGGTGGTGATGGTGCTCGTGGTGGTGCTCATGCCTCTGAGCCAGGGGGACCAAGCCCCCAGACGATGCAGGCAGGCTGGGCAGCATCTCCCTCTCTCCCCCTGGCTGAGCTTGAGAAGCAGGCTGGTGTAGGTGGTGGAGGGTTCTGGAGGGGGACCCAGCTTCTCTGGCCCTGGAGCGAAGCCTCTTACTGTGGCTGTGCTGTAAGGGGAGTTGGGGCTGGGAGTGTGGCTGGGAGGAGTGGCACCACATGGAGGGCTGGTGGCCATGGAGCTTGCTTGATTTACCCCCACGTCCTCCCCCTCCTCCTCTTCCTCCACCTCCTCTGTCTCCCCCCACTGCCTTGACGTGGCCCCTGAGAGACCTGTTGAAGGAGAGGCCCCTACCTCTGGACTCAGTTGCACCGCAGTTCTCCCCTACCAACACTGAGCGGTGCTGCTGGGCTGAGCGTGTGTCCACTCTGGGCTCCTGAGACGGGGCGTCTGCAGAGGATGGACAACAAACATCATGTTATGTTGCCATTTCTCTTTGTTGAATGTCATTCATCTTTGGTGTATTTTCAGTAAAAACATGTTGACTTTAATGATCTGTGCCTCAAAAGTGCTGAAAATTGTCATTGTGTACCTACCTGCATTGTCAAACTTGGAGGAATAGTTCTCTATCCCAGCTAGGTCTAAGTAGTGATTCCTGCGTTCTGTGTTTTCATCCACACAGTGAAAAATCCTCTCTGGGCTCCCAGCCTCCTCCTGCTGGACCTCCATTCTGTCACCTGTTCTAGAGCCCCGGCCAGAGCTGCTGGAGGGGCCTACCACCAGCTTGACCTTCAGGGCTGTGCTGCTACAGGACGGCTGCTTGGCCGACGCTTCAACCACCTCATAGATGGACTGCATGAGACTGCACATATCCTGTAACACACAGGCACATCATTGTTCACCCAGGCACATACACGCGCACACACATCATCACACACACACATGCACATCATCATACACACACAAACACATCATCATACACACCAACACACACACACACACACACACACACACACACACACACACACACACACACACACACACACACACACACACACACACACACACACACACACACACACACACACACACACACACACACACACACACGCACCATTAGCAGGGCAGCAGAGTTATCTTAATCTAAAGAGAAAGAGTATTATGTGCAACAGTTGCTTGTTGTGGGCGTGTGAAGCTGCTGTACCTGCTTGGTGACTTTACCGCTGTTGTCAAAGTGATACAGTGTAAAAACCCTCTCTTGCCGAGTGTCATCCTCCAACACCACGGTGCACTCTGTGTCCTGTAAAAATTAACAAACACAACGGATGAACAAACACAATTGTACCATATTATGCTCATCAAACAAACACTTGCTTTACTGTATATAGCAGTAATAAACTACTATGTTATCTACATAGATTCTATATAGATTGTCTTTTTGAAGCTCACATCAACATGGCTGTTTCTCTTCCTGGGCTGTCTGAATGGAACGTGGATGGAGCTCTCCCTCTCCTCTGGTGGCAGTACCACTGTGAAAAACACACAACATTCTCATTAGCCTTGGGCTGGGAAAGCTTGTGTCGACTCAATCTATCACGTTCTCATTGAATGGGTATTTGCTGTTTACAGACGATAATACACACATAGTATCCCAGGTTTAAGGAATTTGCGTACAAATATAAAACAAATGTCCCTTTTCCCAGACAAGAAAGGGGTATGCTTAGTAAAGATATGAATCATACTGAATCAAACATATTAATCATTGAGTATGATGTTAAGTTTATGATGCATGCTAGATTTGAATCAGTGCAACAGTAATGTGATCAGTTTGTAAGTCGCTCTGGATAAGAGCGTCTGCTAAATGACTTAAATGTAAATGTAAATGTAATCAGCCTGATCCACTGAGCTGTCTTTCTCTTCTCACCCTGTAGGGGGCACTTATGGTTCAGGACCTGCTCATCCTTCACGTCCCTTCTGCACAACTCCTGGAAAAAGAGGGAGAGGAGGGATGGACCAAGTGAGAATTAGGAGAGGAAACATTACAGAAGTGGGGTAGGAATAGAGAGAGGGAGAACAAAGCAATAAGTGACTCAGAGATGTGAGAGCAGGAAATCTTTGATCATCTGGGGGCCTATTGTTTGTCATCATCTGGGTAAGTAATACTGTGAGAACCAGCATCACACCTCAACTTCTGATAAATTCAATAAAGCGATATGAATGTATAATGTGTTCTACCACTAATCAGATGTAATGCAGACACAGCACATCCGCCTCTAAATACACACATGCACACACACACACACAAATTAGATATACAAGTAACTAGTAGAGTACCAGTAGTGATTCATTTCCCCTTTGGGATGAAATCTGAGCTTCTAATCTGACCCCTGATCTCCTCCACTCAATGAGACAGAGTGTGTTCTACAGCTGAGGTGCTGAGGGTCAGCGTAGAACCCCGGAACCTTGTCACATGGGACAGAATGGGGAACAGAAGGTCAAGACGTCACCACCCTGAACACAGGAGCCGCAGACAGATGACTGATCTTCTCTCCCACTTGGCACACACTGGTTGAATCATGACGTTGAACCAACGTGGAATAGACATTGAATTGACATCTGTGCCCAGTGGGCTGTTTGTCTCCTGTTTCTAATCTGGCCTTACTGAGAGATATAATCTGTCAGGGTCTATTTTCCTAACATATGAAGAGCTACTTCTGATATCAGAGTCCAAAAATGGCTGACATTTGCTCAAATCTACCTCAGAATCAAATGTAAATATCCAGAAGAAGCAGAAGACAACTTTCTATTCTATTCTAGGTGTTTTATTCTATATTATTTTATTTTATTCTAGTATAAAGCAGAGATGGAATATTGCACGGGAGAAAGGTAGAACCTATCAGGGTGAATTTACTGTAAGAGCAGGCAGGCAGTCATGCCCTGGCCATGCCAGCTGTGACATCACTCTATCCAGTAAAAGTAGATCCATTAAGTCACTCTTGGTAATAAAGTAATATCACCCACCGAGTTCCCATATATGAGTAGAACTGAGCGTCTCATATGGAAACAATAACACATGGTAAATGTACAGACTATGTTCATGAACCTGCTGAGACTACAACCTATTTATGCTCAAGATGGATATTAGCTTCAATTAATTCCACTGGGTACTTCTTGCTTGGCGAGTACCTACACTTTGAAACTAGGTGTTCCCTTGAACGGTGCAGAGCATTTTGCATGTGTTAGCAAGACCTATCAAGATCTGAGCATATGATATCCAACCCTCTGTTGCAACAAGTCAGAAATCCATCAAAAAAATGACAGTGAAAGCACCAAAACATTGGATCTGTGCGTCTGACTCTCTCCACCATAGACAGTCCGAACAGCACTCAGTCGCCCACAGCAACAGAGTAACAAAGAGCCTGTGGAGTCTGAGAGGACGATGCTGACAGATAACCCTGGCTGCTGATGGCTTCACCCAGCATCCCAGCATCCCAGCCAAACTCCTGCCATCGGCCGCCACGCTCTGCCTGCTACGGGCCCTTTTATCTGGGGTAGGGTTACTGACCGAAAGGGGGGGGGGGGGGGGGGGGTAAACCTACCCCAGATGAACTGGGTGTCACCAATTTTTGCATCCTGTCCCGTAGCCCCCCCTCTCTCACTCCCATTAGTTAGACTCCCATTAGTTAGAGTCAAACCCAGAGCCCTGGGAAGAGAACAGTGCAGGGCTTTGTTTGAACAAACTCTCTTCCTGTCAACCAATACCTGGATAGGTGGTTGATCATCTCTCTTCCTGTTAACCAATACCTGAATATGTGGTTGATCGTATGGGGGTGGGGCTGCATGGGGAAGGATGGTTGCTTCATCGCAGGAGTTTATGTGAATCGGCTTCTATATACAAAATAGGAAGATAAATAACTGAAAGTTGGTATACAGTTGATATACAAGTATTAGAAGTTGATATACAAAAAATGTAAAGGGGTTAAGGGTTGATATCAGACTCAGGCACAGAATAACCATTAAGAAGTGCTCATTTTCAGAGGCCTGGCCTTGCTCACAGAAACCAGATGTGAGAGATTTCTGGAGGCGGGGAACAGAGGGAGGGATTTGGATGTTGAGCTGTAGTTGGGTGAGGAAATTCTGGAGTCAGAGCCTGTATGGGTGGTTTGGCTGCTGAAACATAGAGCTAATTTCACAGGAAGAAAATGCCTCTCTAACCTCCAGAACTTAGCTAGCTAGCTATAGAATCGGGCCTCTCTCCAACTCGCCAATCTGGTCTGTTGGCCTTCAGGGAGCAAAGCATTGGGAAATTTCAGATCATTGTGCGTAGAGATGTCGAAGTGTTCTCACCACTCAATGACATGATGAACCATGGTTTCTTTTTCATTTTCTCTCTCTCTCTCTCTCTCTCTCTCTCTCTCTCTCTCTCTCTCTCTCTCTCTCTCTCTCTCTCTCTCTCTCTCTCTCTCTCTCTCTCTCTCTCTCTCTCTCTCTCTCTCTCTCTCTCTCTCTCTCTCTCTCTCTCTCTCTCTCTCTCTCTCTCTCTCTCTCTCTCTCTCTCTCTCTCTCTCTCTCTCTCTCTCTCTCTCTCTCTCTCTCTCTCTCTCTCTCTCTCTCTCTCTCTCTCTAGTCTTCTGTCTGAGCTAACAGCCCAGCAAACAGGGTGGTTTCCAAAATCACTTGAAGGTTCTCCAAGTAACCAAACATGAAAGGGGGAGAAAGACACCCAAACGATCCAATCTGTGTTTGGGAAAACCAGCTTCCCTGGCTCAGAGCTGGAATATTCTGGGAGGCGATCTCAGTCCAAATATGATCACAGAGTCCAGAGTCTGAACAGTCTACAGCCGATAGAATAATGAATCGAAACCTCTGGGGCAACAAACAGGACAGAAACAATACGAGTAGGGTTGGAAGGAAGATTCCCACCACTGGGCACAGAAGTAAATTCAATGTCTATTCCATGTTGGTTCAACTTAATCTCATTGAAATGACATGGAAACAACGTTGATTCAACCAGTGTGTGCCCAGTGGGCCTCTTCAAACACAACAGAACGACTGGTCCAGTTCTTCAACACTGCAGTTACAAATCCATACATACTGGACATACTGTGATGTAAACTGCTACCCAATATGGTTGGTTTCTCCTCTAACTTTGTTAGTGTTTGTACATTCTAATCTCTGGCTCCCATATCTGTACATGATCCAGACCTGATTTGGACAAACAGATTTGATAATCAAATGTGCCTTTGTTAATCCATCAGGTGATGTTTTCAGCACTCCAGCCTGAGTTACTGTAATTGGACAGATACCGTATGTCAAAATTGAGGTGAGTCTGAAATTGTTTAAAATCCTGTTTGAAATAAGGATTACACATCCTATAGGTCTTTCTGCAAACATTGTATCACATGACTTTTGAAAACGGAGTAGAACCAGTACAGAATGGAAGAACACATCACAATCAGTAGCTGCTGAGATCAGACACCTTATAGTAAAGGCAGTAGGGCCTCACTCCAAAACATGGCTGCTGTTTATTTTCAATTCATGCATGGTAAATATGTTACTCTTTCTGAAGAGAGGAAAGTCTAGAACCAGTGCCCGCAGCACACACTCTATACAAAACACACATGCACGCACACACGCACGCTCATGCACGCCCTGGACACACAGATGGAGGCATCACAGCCGAAACATCGGTGAAACGAAATAGTGAAATATCTCACTCTACAATCAAGGAGAGACAGTTCGCTTATTAGATTCTGCTGCAACACAACCGGGATGTTGCAGTTTAATGTGACCTTATAATTGACATTAGAATCAAGCTTCCTTACTGAAAAGAGGACAAATCATGAAGATAAGCTCAGACAGCCAGGCACACGTATGAAGTGCCCAGGAAAATAACTGATAGTTCACTACAAACTGTAGGCCCCTGCTGACAGTTACATAAGCAATGGTGTCATGGAGCAGTTAATGGTGGGGCTGGAAAACAGAATCACAGAAACAACTGATTTGCCATTAAAAAGACATGGTGGATGTTGGTCTCATTACAGGAACCTGGCAGACTCTGCCTCTCTTTCCTAATTACAGGCTCCAGAGAGGCAGCAACATAGACCAACACTTCATTAACACCTCCTCACCACCACAATGAGTTAAAAATGTCCCTGCAGCTGGCATTCAGCATGGCTCCAATGGGTCTTTCCAAGTGTTGAGAGATGATTACGAGAGTGAAAAGAAAACATCAAAAATATGTGAGTGAGACAGTGAGGGGTCACACAGTTAAATAAGAGTTATGAGCATGTTGTTGTATAGGACTCTCACTATTTTACATGATGATGTTGTATAGGACTCTCACTATGTTACATGATGTTGTATAGGACACTCACTATTTTACATGATGATGTTGTATAGGACACTCACTATTTTACATGATGATGTTGTATAGGACACTCACTATTTTACATGATGATGTTGTATAGGACACTCACTATGTTACATGATGTTGTATAGGACTCTCACTATTTTACATGATGTTGTATAGGACTCTCACTATGTTACATGATGTTGTATAGGACTCTCACTATTTTACATGATGTTGTATAGGACTCTCACTATGTTACATGATGATGTTGTATAGGACACTCACTATGTTACATGATGTTGTATAGGACTCTCACTATGTTACATGATGTTGTATAGGACACTCACTATTTTACATGATGTTGTATAGGACACTCACTATGTTACATGATGTTGTATAGGACTCTCACTATTTTACAGGATGATGTTGTATAGGACTCTCACTATTTTACATGATGATGTTGTATAGGACACTCACTATGTTACATGATGTTGTATAGGACACTCACTATGTTACATGATGTTGTATAGGACTCTCTGTAACGGTATTCCTCCTCCTCTTCATCCGAAGAGGAGGAGCAGGGATTGAACCAAAATGCAGCGTCGTGATATGACATGATTTATTAAAGTAAAGACGAAAAAACACGAAAACACTTTAACAAACTACAAAACAACAAACGACGCAGACGCACCTGAACATAAGAATTTACATGACACGAAGAACGCATGAAACAGGAACAGACTACATAAACCGAACGAACAAACAAACCGAAACAGTCCCGTGTGGCGTAACATACACTGACACAGGAGACAACCACCCACAACAAACAATGTGAAAACACCTACCTTAATATGGCTCTCAATCAGAGGAAATGAAAACCACCTGCCTCTAATTGAGAACCATATCAGGTCACCCATTAACCAACACGAAACACATAACATAGACTGCCCACCCAAACTCACGCCCTGACCGACTAACACATACAAAATAACAGAAAACAGGTCAGGAACGTGACATAACCCCCCCCTCAAGGTGCGTACTCCGGACGCACCACCAAAAGTCTAGGGGAGGGTCTGGGTGGGCATCTGACCACGGTGGTGGCTCAGGCTCTGGGCGAGGTCCCCACCCCACCATAGTCAATCCCAGCTTCCGTATTCCCCTCTGAATGACCACCCTCCTATTCCACCCACTTAATTTAAAGGGTACCGTCGAGATAAGGGGCAGCACCGGGATAAGGTAGCTCAGGACAGAGAGGTAGATCAGGATAGAGAGGTAGATCAGGATAGAGAGGTAGGTCAGGATAGAGAGGTAGCTCAGGATAGAGAGGTAGCTCAGGATAGAGGGGCAACTCCGGACTGAAGGGCAGCTCCGGACTGAGGGGCAGTTCTGGATGGCTGGCTCTGGCGGATCCTGGTTGGCTGGCTCTGGCGGATCCTGGCTGGCTGGCTCTGGCGGATCCTGGCTGGCTGGCTCTGGCGGATCCTGGCTGGCTGGCTCTGGCGGATCCTGGCTGGCTGGCTCTGGCGGATCCTGGCTGGCTGACGGCTCTGGACGCTCATGGCTCGCTGACGGCTCTGGACGCTCATGGCTCGCTGACGGCTCTGGACGCTCATGGCTCGCTGACGGCTCTGGACGCTCATGGCTCGCTGACGGCTCTGGACGCTCATGGCTCGCTGACGGCTCTGGACGCTCATGGCTCGCTGACGGCTCTGGACGCTCATGGCTCGCTGACGGCTCTGGACGCTCATGGCTGGCTGACGGCTCTGGACGCTCATGGCTGGCTGACGGCTCTGGCTGATCCGGTCTGGCGGAAGGCTCTGGCTGATCCGGTCTGGCGGAAGGCTCTGGCTGATCCGGTCTGGCGGAAGGCTCTGGCTGATCCGGTCTGGCGGAAGGCTCTGGCTGATCCGGTCTGGCGGAAGGCTCTGGCTGATCCGGTCTGGCGGAAGGCTCTGGCTGATCCGGTCTGGCGGAAGGCTCTAGCGGCTCCTGTCTGGCGGAAGGCTCTAGCGGCTCCTGTCTGGCGGACGGCTCTAGCGGCTCCTGTCTGGCGGACGGCTCTAGCGGCTCCTGTCTGGCGGACGGCTCTAGCGGCTCCTGTCTGGCGGACGGCTCTGTAGGCTCATGGCAGACGGGCGGCTTTGCAGGCTCATGGCAGACGGGCGGCTTTGAAGGCTCAATACAGACGGGCAGTTCAGGCGCCGCTTGGCAGACGGGCAGTTCAGGCGCCGCTTGGCAGACGGGCAGTTCAGGCGCCGCTTGGCAGACGGGCAGTTCAGGCGCCGCTTGGCAGACGGGCAGTTCAGGCGCTGCTTGGCAGACGGGCAGTTCAGGCGCCGCTGGGCAGACGGGCAGTTCAGGCGCCGCTGGGCAGACGGCAGACTCTGACCGGCTGAGACGCACTGTAGGCCTGGTGCGTGGTACCGGAACTGGTGGTACCGGACTGGAGACACGCACCTCAAGGCTAGTGCGGGGAGCGGTAACAGGACACACTGAGTTCTCAAAGCGCACTATAGGACTGGTGCGTGGTACCGGGACTGGTGGTACCGGGCTGAGAGCACGCACCTCAGAATGAGTGCGGGGAGAAGGAACAGTGCGTACAGGACTCTGGAGACGCACAGGTGGCTTTGTGCGTGGTGCCGGAACTGGAGGCACTGGGCTGGAGACACGCACCATAGGGAGAGTGCGTGGAGGAGGAACAGGGCTCTGGAAACGCACTGGAAGCCTGGTGCGTGGTGTAGGCACTGGTGGTACTGGGCTGGGGCGGGGAGGTGGCGCCGGAAATACCGGACCGTGCAGGCTTACTGGCTCCCTTGAGCATTGAGCCTGCCCAACCTTACCTGGCTGAATGCTCCCCGTCGCCCGACCAGTGCGGGGAGGTGGAATAACCCGCACCGGGCTATGTAGGCGAACCGGGGACACCATGCGTAAGGCTGGTGCCATGTAAGCCAGCCCGAGGAGACGCACTGGTGGCCAGATATGTAGGGCCGGCTTCATGACATCCGGCTCAATACTCAATCTAGCCCTGCCAGTGCGGGGAGGTGGAATAACCCGCACCGGGCTATGCACACGTACAGGAGACACCGTGCGCTCTACTGCGTAACACGGTGTCTGCCCGTACTCCCGCTCTCCACGGTTAGCCTGAGAAGTGGGCGCAGGTCTCCTACCTGCCCTTGGCCCACTACCTCTTAGCCCCCCCCCCCCCCCCCAATAAATTTTTGGGGTTTCTTCACGGGCTTCCGTGCTAGCCGCGTACCTTCATAACTCCGGTCTTGAGCTTGATTCTCCGGCTTCCAGCCACGTCTCCTTGCTGCCTCCTCATATCGCCGCCTCTCTGCTTTCGCTGCCTCCAGCTCAGCTTTGGGACGGCGATATTCTCCCGGCTGTGCCCATGGACCTTTTCCGTCCAATATTTCCTCCCAACTCCAATAATCCTGTGTAGCAGGCCACTGCTCGAATTCACGCTGCTTGGTTCTGGTTCGGTGGGTGGTTCTGTAACGGTATTCCTCCTCCTCTTCATCCGAAGAGGAGGAGCAGGGATTGAACCAAAATGCAGCGTCGTGATATGACATGATTTATTAAAGTAAAGACGAAAAAACACGAAAACACTTTAACAAACTACAAAACAACAAACGACGCAGACGCACCTGAACATAAGAATTTACATGACACGAAGAACGCATGAAACAGGAACAGACTACATAAACCGAACGAACAAACAAACCGAAACAGTCCCGTGTGGCGTAACATACACTGACACAGGAGACAACCACCCACAACAAACAATGTGAAAACACCTACCTTAATATGGCTCTCAATCAGAGGAAATGAAAACCACCTGCCTCTAATTGAGAACCATATCAGGTCACCCATTAACCAACACGAAACACATAACATAGACTGCCCACCCAAACTCACGCACTGACCGACTAACACATACAAAATAACAGAAAACAGGTCAGGAACGTGACACTCTCACTATTTTACATGATGATGTTGTATAGGACACTCACTATTTTACATGATGATGTTGTATAGGACACTCACTATGCTACATGATGATGTTGTATAGGACTCTCACTATTTTACATGATGATGTTGTATAGGACTCTCACTATGTTACATGATGTTGTATAGGACTCTCACTATGTTACATGATGTTGTATAGAACTCTCACTATGTTACATGATGTTGTATAGGACACTCACTATGCTACATGATGATGTTGTATAGGACACTCACTATGTTACATGATGTTGTATAGGACTCTCACTATGTTACATGATGTTGTATAGGACTCTCACTATGTTACATGATGTTGTATAGGACTCTCACTATGTTACATTATGTTGTATAGGACTCTCACTATGTTACATGATGATGTTGTATAGGACTCTCACTATGTTACATGATGTTGTATAGGACACTCACTATGTTACATGATGTTGTATAGGACTCTCACTATGTTACATGATGATGTTGAATAGGACACTCACTATGTTACATGATGTTGTATAGGACACTCACTATGTTACATGATGTTGTATAGGACTCTCACTATGTTACATGATGATGTTGTATAGGACTCTCACTATGTTACATGATGTTGTATAGGACTCTCACTATGTTACATGATGTTGTATAGGACACTCACTATGTTACATGATGTTGTATAGGACACTCACTATGTTACATGATGTTGTATAGGACACTCACTACGTTACATGATGTTGTATAGGACACTCACTATGTTACATGATGTTGTATAGGACACTCACTATGTTACATGATGTTGTATAGGATACTCACTATGTTACATGATGTTGTATAGGACTCTCACTATGCTACATGATGATGTTGTATAGGATTCTCACTATGCTACATGATGATGTTGTATAGGACTCTCACTATTTTACATTATGTTGTTTCGGACACTCACTACGTTACATGATGTTGTATAGAACTCTCACTATTTTACATTATGTTGTTTCGGACACTCACTATGTTACATGATGTTGTATAGAACTCTCACTAGGTTACATGATGTTGTAAAGGACATTCACTATGTTACATGATGTTGTATAGAACTCTCACTATGTTACATGATGATGTTGTATAGGACACTCACTATGTTACATGATGTTGTATAGGACTCTCACTATGTTACATGATGTTGTAAAGGACACTCACTATGTTACATGATGTTGTATAGGACTCTTACTATGTTACATGATGATGTTGTATAGTACACTCATTATGTTACATGATGTTGTATAGGACTCTCACTATGTTACATGATGTTGTATAGGACTCTCACTATGTTACATAATGATGTTGTATAGGACTCTCACTATGTTACATGATGTTGTAAAGGACACTCACTATGTTACATGATGTTGTATAGGACTCTTACTATGTTACATGATGATGTTGTATAGTACACTCATTATGTTACATGATGTTGTATAGGACACTCACTATGTTACATGATGTTGTAAAGGACACTCACTATGTTACATGATGTTGTATAGGACTCTTACTATGTTACATGATGATGTTGTATAGTACTCTCACTATTTTACATGATGTTGTATAGGACTCTCACTATGTTACATGATGTTGTATAGTACACTCATTATGTTACATGATGTTGTATAGGACACTCACTATGTTACATGATGTTGTATAGGACTCTTACTATGTTACATGATGATGTTGTATAGTACACTCATTATGTTACATGATGTTGTATAGGACACTCACTATGTTACATGATGATGTTGTATAGGACTCTCACTATGTTACATAATGATGTTGTATAGGACTCTCACTATGTTACATGATGTTGTAAAGGACACTCACTATGTTACATGATGTTGTATAGGACTCTTACTATGTTACATGATGATGTTGTATAGTACACTCATTATGTTACATGATGTTGTATAGTACACTCATTATGTTACATGATGTTGTATAGGACACTCACTATGTTACATGATGTTGTATAGGACTCTTACTATGTTACATGATGATGTTGTATAGTACACTCATTATGTTACATGATGTTGTATAGGACACTCACTATGTTACATGATGATGTTGTATAGGACACTCACTATGTTACATGATGTTGTATAGGACTCTCACTATGTTACATGATGTTGTATAGGACACTCACTATTTTACATGATGTTGTATAGGACTCTCACTATGTTACATGATGTTGTATAGTACACTCATTATGTTACATGATGTTGTATAGGACACTCACTATTTTACATGATGATGTTGTATAGGACACTCACTGTGCCACATGATGATGTTGTATAGGACTCTCACTATGTTACATGATGATGTTGTATATGACTCTCTCTATGTTACATGATGTTGTATAGGACACTCACTATGTTACATGATGATGTTGTATAGGACACTCACTATGCCACATGATGATGTTGTATAGGACACTCACTATGTTACATGGTGATGTTGTATATGACTCTCTCTATGTTACATGATGTTGTATAGGACACTCACTATGTTACATGATGTTGTATAGGACTCTCACTATGTTACATGATGATGTTGTATAGGACTCTCACTATGTTACATGATGTTGTATAGGACACTCACTATGCCACATGATGATGTTGTATAGGACGCTCACTATGTTACATGATGTTGTATAGGACACTCACTATGTTACATTATGTTGTATAGGACTCTCACTATGTTACATTATGTTGTATAGAACTCTCACTATGTTACATGATGTTGTATAGGACACTCACTATGTTACATGATGTTGTATAGAACTCTCACTATGTTACATGAAGTTGTATAGGACACTCACTATGTTACATGATGTTGTAAAGGACACTCACTATGTTACATGATGTTGTATAGGACACTCACTATGTTACATGATGTTGTATAGGACTCTCACTATTTTACATTATGTTGAATAGGACACTCACTATGTTACATGATGATGTATAGGACTCTCACTATGTTACATGATTATGTTGTATAGGACTCTCACTATGTTACATGATTATGTTGTATAGGACTCTCACTATGTTACTGTCACATTCTGACCTTAGTTCCTTTTTTATGTCTTTATTTTAGTTTGGTCAGAGCGTGAGTTGAGGTGGGCATTTTATGTTGTTTTTCTATGTTTTGTTCTGTTGTTCTATTTCTATGTGTTTGGCCTAGTATGTTTCCCAATCAGAGGCAGGTGTCAGTCGTTGTCTCTGATTGGGAGCCATATTTAGGTAGCCTGTTTTCCTTTGTGTTTGGTGGGTGGTTGTTTCCTGTGTCTGTACCATACGGGACTGTTTCGATTTTCGTTTGTTTATTCACTTTGTTATTTTGTATTTTTGTAGTGTTCAGTTTTATTTATTAAAATGGACACTTACCACGCTGCACATTGGTCCAATATCTCTTACTCCTCGTCAGAAGAAGAGGAAAGTCGTTACAGAACCACCCACCAAAAAAGGACCAAGCAGCGTGGTATCGGGCAGCAGCAGAAATCTCTGGACTCATGGACATGGGAGGAGATTCTGGACGGAGAAGGACCCTGGGCACAGGCTGGGGAATATCGCCGTCCCAAGGCAGAGCTGGACGCAGCGAAAGCTGAGCGGCGGTGGTATGAGGAGGCAGCGCGGCTGGGACGAGAGACAGCCCCAAAAATGTCTTGGGGGGGGTGCACACGAGGAGTGTGGCTAAGTCAGGTAGGAGACCTGAGCCAACTCCCCGTGCTTACCGTGGAGAGAGAGTGACCGGGCAGGCACCGTGTTACGCGGTGAAGCGCACGGTGTCCCCAGTGTGCATACGTAGCCCGGTGCGCTACATTGCAGCTCCTCGTATCGGCCGGGCTAGAGTGGGCATCGAGCCAGGAGTAATGAAGCCGGATCAGCGCATCTGGTCTCCAGTGCGTCTCCTCGGTCCGTGTTATATGGCACCAGCCCTACGCACTGTGTCTCCCGTGGGTCTGCACAGCCCAGTGCGTCCTGTGCCTGCGCCCCGCAAGTGCCGGGCTAAAATCAACATCCAGCCAGGACGGGTTGTTCAGGCCCTTAGTTCGAGACCTCCAGTGCGCCTCCACGGACCGGTCTATCCTGTGCCTCCTCCAAGGACCAGGCCTCCAGTAGATCTCTCCAGCCTGGTGAGTGCTGTGCCTGTTCTAAGAACCAAGTCTCCTGTGTGTTCCTCCAGTCCGGACGCTCCAGAGCCTCCCTCCAGTCCGGAGCCTCCAGAGCCGCCCGTCTGTCCTGAGCCGCCTGAGCCGCCCGTCTGTCCTGAGCCGCCCGTCTGTCCTGAGCCGCCCGTCTGTCCTGAGCCGCCCGTCTGTCCTGAGCCGCCCGTCTGTCTTCAGCCGCCCGTCTGTCCTGAGCTGCCTGAGCCGCCCGTCTGTCCTGAGCCGCCCGAGCCGCCCGTCTGTCCCGAGCCGCCCGAGCCGCCCGTCTGTCCCGAGCCGCCCGAGCCGCCCGTCTGTCCTGAGCCGCCTGAGAAGCCCGTCTGTCCTGAGCCGCCCGAGCCGCCCGTCTGTCCTGAGCCGCCCGAGCCGCCCGTCTGTCCTGAGCCGCCCGTCTGTCCTGAGCCGCCCGAGCCGCCCGCCAGTCCGGATCCGCCAAAGCCTCCCTCCAGTCTACTAGGGTCTCCAATCCGGGGTTGGTGGCGAGGGCCGCCGCTCCTAGGGTGTCACAGAAGTGGGCCGAGACTATGGTGGAGTGGGGTCCTCGTCCCGCTCCAGAGCCGCCACCGCGGTAAATGCCCACCCTGACCCTCCCCTATAGGTTCAGGTTTTGCGGCCGGAGTCCGCACCTTTGGGGGGGGTGTACTGTCACGTTCTGACCTTAGTTCCTTTTTTATGTCTTTATTTTAGTTTGGTCAGAGCGTAAGTTGGGGTGGGCATTCTATGTTGTTTTTCTATGTTTTATTCTGTTCTATTTCTATGTGTTTGGCCTAGTATGGTTCTCAATCAGAGGCAGGTGTCAGTCGTTGTCTCTGATTGGGAGCCATATTTAGGTAGCTTGTTTTCCTTTGTGTTTGGTGGGTGGTTGTTTCCTGTGTCTGTGTTTGCACCATACGGGACTGTTTCGATTTTCGTTTGTTTATTCACTTTGTTATTTTGTATTTTTGTAGTGTTCAGTTTTATTTATTAAAATGGACACTTACCACGCTGCACATTGTTCCGATATCTCTTACTCCTCGTCAGAAGAAGA
The DNA here is from genome assembly GCF_016432855.1 of Salvelinus namaycush. Lineage (NCBI taxonomy): Eukaryota > Metazoa > Chordata > Actinopteri > Salmoniformes > Salmonidae > Salvelinus > Salvelinus namaycush. The sequence goes on along the minus strand of NC_052333.1, from coordinate 11,424,295 downwards.
GGAAAGTCGTTACAGTTACATGATTATGGTGTATAGGACACTCACTATGTTACATGATTATGTTGTATAGGACACTCACTATGTTACATGATGATGTTGTATAGGACACTCACTATGTTACATGATGTTGTATAGGACACTCACTATGTTACATGATGTTGTATAGGACACTCACTATGTTACATGATGTTGTATAGGACTCTCATGCCCCTACAGCTCTCCAAACCTGATTAACTCATTAACAGTATTAGGCCTACATCTGAGGCACAGGAGGCTGCTGAGGGGAGGTTGGCTCATAACAATGACTGCAATGGAGTGAATGGAATGCTATCAATCACATGGAACCCATGTGTTTGATGTGTTTGATACCATTCCATTCATTCCGTTCTAGCCATTATTATGAGCCCGTCCTCACCAGTTAACGTGCCACCAGCCGCCTGTGATGTGAGGGCCGTCCACCCACCACCAGACACTACGCCTACCATACCTTGTTCCTTTCACTGTTTTTTCTCAGTACAGCTTGTCTCTGTTGCAGTCAGAAAACCAGGACCAGATGTGTAGGTTCAGTATGGCGGCACTGAAAGACCCCGCTGTTCTGGACGGCAGCCATATGCGTTTCACACCGACATGACAGCCTCCTCTCACAGAGAGAGCAAAGGAAGGAGCAGGGAGAAAAAAAGCCCCTTTCCAAACACCTTTCATGTCCCTGGCTTGGCTGTGAGCCATGATCCTGTGGCTGTCTTGCCTTGGCTGTGACTGGGAGGGAGGGAGCGTGTCTGGCTAGTTTATTATCCTGGGCTGGGGCAGACCTGGCTGAGACTGACTGAACCCCAGTGTGAACCAAAGTGTGAACCCCAGTGTGAACACCTGTGTGGACACAATATCAGCCCAAAGTGGTGACTGACAGTATCAGTCCTCTATTCAATTGATGGATGTTAACAAGACTGACAAGACAGTAATTCTCAATGTTATTTGTTGTTTACCAATTTACCAACCCTAGATGGTACATACTTTGGTTGTGATTTTGGAATAAAGATTGATTAATACAACAACATCCTGTACTCAATATTGAGAATGGTCAGTTGACCTCCCTCTGTCTTATAAAAGAACCACCTTTACATGTCCATTAGGGTTCTTACCCCTCCCACTCTAGGAGGCCTTGGTCCATTCATCTGCCCCGTCACAGAACTCCACCATTCTGTTTCTCATTAGCATCATTATCTAAGTTCAAGCCTCTCCACTCTAATGACACACGTCTGTGTTGCTATCCATTTACAGGCTTTTCTATGCCAAAAAAAAGCCACACTTTTATCCAAAGCGTCTTACAGTCATGCGTGCATACACTTTTTCCCACTATCCTGATGCTACACAACGGAGCTACAGAGGACAACTTGATATTGATGTTGATATTGATATTTGTGATGAGGTAACTGACTTTCTGAGGTAAAGGCATGTTACTCTCTCTCACACTCTCTCTCTCTCTCTCTCGCTCTCTCTCGCTCTCTCTCTCTCTCTTTGACACTCTCTCTCTCTCTCTGTATCTCCCCCTCTCTCCTTCTCTCTGAAATCTGCAAAAGTGCCAAAATGTTAATCATATCTCAACTCAGGTGTAAAATATATCAGCTGTATTATAATGTACTGTACCTGCTTAAATCTGATTGTGTGGGTGTGGAGACCAGTATGTTCCCACTCTCCCTGACAGGTGAGCACATTGGCAGCAAAACTACCACCTACAAAACAAAAACAAAATAAGAAATAGTCTATACCCTGCATGACATTTTATATTTGAGAGACATACTTCTGAATAAGTGATTCTTACCTTCAGGATTTTCTCTGCGTTTACAGGCTATCCAAATTATGCATGAATGGAAACATAAAAGATAGAAAGAAAATACTGTTATATTTTGGTTATTAAGAGATTTACAGTAGCCTCTGAAAATAATCTAAATACCAAGTTTTACCATGTTTTGATTGGAGTTTGCCCATATTTTGTGGTATTTCCTCTTGTGCCTTGAACCTTCATCTATTTGCGAATTGACCAAGACATCTTCATCATCTCCCATTGATAACAACAAAGACAGTTATATCCTGTATGCACCGATATATCCATTTTCCCATCAAGTTATTAGAGGGTTGAGATAGGCTAAAGTTGGTTGAGGTAAACAAGAGGACCGATGCTTTGGGAAAGTGTTCGCAATATGGACAGAGGGAATTTACGGAATTTAATATGAAAAAGAAACGAATAATCTATAGAGGGTACAGCACCTCCTGCTGTACATTAGGGGAAAGTATTTTCCCCAAACTAACTGTGGATTTGTATTGTGTGTGCATATAACAAATGACAGTGTCATAATGTAACGCATGCATGATATGCCTATGCATGTGAACATAAAATAAGAACCCTTCATTATACAAACGTTTTATTTGTTTAATAGCTAGGTCGCTGTTTCCCTAAATAGGCTACTGTCAACTCCCTGTGATAAATATTGCCACCCAGTGGTGGAAACACGTGACACGTGTCTGAGTAATTTGAGCATAGAATGGACCGAGGACTGAATGACGAGAACGCAACTTCAGTTCCAATCACCTGTTGCACGATTATGACATCTATCTTCTGGAACGAGACCTTTTTGGTCAAAGATTCCTCAACATTCTTCATAATATTTTCAACGGGGCTGGTGAGACAAAAGCGGTAACGGGGTATAGCTTCTATGGCATTTACCTGAAAAATGAGTTGAAGGGAGAAGGCGCGAAAAAATGGATTACAGGAAACGCTTGATGATTCTCCAGGTAGGCCTAGACGAACTCCAAACGCTAGGGTAGGCCTATTGGCCGTTTTCACTCGACCACCATGTCATCTATATGCTCTCTTTGTACACTTGTTCAAGTGTATTAACTGATTTGAACTTTTCCATATAATTGAACAACTTTTACAAAAGACTAACATGTTTTTGGGGCATCCAATTAACCATTTTTTCTACTGCAGCGGGCGTCGGAGAGCACCGGGAGGAGGTGGTCCGTGCTAGAGCGAGATGAGGAGCCTGAGATGATCAACATCAGAGACATCACCCAGCAAAAGGTGTAGGCTATATTTATACTGTTGGGCTTTCACAGGTATGATTACTTATATAGTGAATAATGAGTGGGTTAACATAGAGAGGTATGCAAAACAAATCTGAGTTCATTCACAGAGAAATCACACTACTCAAGTTTTTTCAAACTATTTTCAGACAGATCTTCAACACTGATACTGGTACCTGGGGAGATTATTCAATTATTTTCACTTGTCCAGGAGACAGGGGCTCCGGTTCATCTAGATGAATACCAATAATGACCTCTGACTATACCCTATAGGATGACTCAGACACTGAGGACTATGTCTCCCAGGTGCTCATGGGTGCACTGCTGGAGAACTTCCTGTTCAAATTACTCATCATCGTCATGATTGTCAGCAACTGCATCATTATGGCCTTCCAAACCGATGCTATCATTGCCAAGGTAAGTTATGGTCACTGAGGACATGTTGTTGTATGGTGTATGGTGTTATTGAACATTTTGTGTTGTGGATATGTGGTGGTGTAGGGATGTTATATGATGTGCTGTTTTATCTTTAGCACATTCAGTACAAACATAGTTCACTGTTTTATCTATTGTTTCATATGTAATGTGGATGCTTTGGTGTGTTTGGACCCCAGGAAGAGTAGCTAATGGGGATCCCTAAAAAATGCAAAATACAAATACAAAGAGGTATTGTAGGCCTACTTTCAAACTGAAAACTATTTTTATATGACAAGTCAACAGATAACAACGAACTGAAATGCAATGGAATGATTTGTTCATTGTAGAAGTATGACATTGTGTTCAGCATCTGTGAGCATATTATCCTCACCGTCTTCATCTGGGAGATCCTGGTCAAGTGGTACTACGGCTTCAACATCTTCTGGAAGGTAACGTCTGGTCAGGAGATCGATTTGACACAACCTATTACTTACTGTGGCCTTCTCAGAGACCATTGTGGTGTCATACTTCTCTCTCTCTCTCTCTCTGTCTCTGTCTCATTTTTGGTGTTTCAGAGTGGCTGGAATGTCCTGGACTGTTTGGTCACTCTGGCTCTGATGCTTGGACCCCTGATCTTTCCCCAGGGTGGGGACAGTTTACTAAAGGTCATCAGGTGAAGGAGTACCCCTCACACTCCGCAGAAACGCATTAGTGGAAACGTAGGGTGTTCTCAGGGCAGGCCTGGTTATAACTAGATATGTTTGAGTTGTGTCGGGGACAATTTGATCCTTTTAGCTAACCTCAACCCTTTTTCTAATCTTAACCTAATTCTCCTAACCTGCCACGATAATTCTCCTAACTTGATACGTTAATTCTCCTAACCTGCCATGTTAATTCTCCTAACCTTAACCTAATTTAGTTTTAGGACAATCGTTTTTTTGTGTGTCAAACATCAACATGAAACATTATTTGTTGTGTAGTTGTTGTTGTGTGCTGCTTTCACACTGGGCACACACTTGTTGAATCAACGGGGTTTCCACGTCATTTCAATGAAATTACGTTGAACCAACATGGAATAGACGTTGAATTGACATCTGTGCCCAGTGGGTTGTCACTCCATGTTGTAATGTGTTATTTATTGTGTGTGCGTTCCAGGGTGTTGAGGGTATGCCGTAGTATCAGGGGCTTTGCCTCCATGCAGGGTATGGCTATGATGGTCACCGTCATTATGCAGTCCATTCCAGACATGGCCAACATCTTCTTCCTCCTCCTCATCATCATGCTTGTAGGTGTTAAATCATGTACCAATTCAACCTCTCTCTCTTTCTACTTCTCTCTCTCACTTCATCATCATTCATCTTAATCCATTACCACTTCTTCGCCTCATTCTCGTGACTTTGAATGAGAAAAGAAACACGAGAACAGTCAATCTATGACGCCCCAGTTCTTGATCTTGTTTATAGTATTTAATATGTTGGTTTGTTACTATGGCCCCAGATGAGTGTGTGATGTTTCAAGGAGTGATATGAGACCATATGAATGGATTCTACAACTGCTCAGTTGTCCCCTGTGTTTGTGATGGTGGGACATCTGCTCAGTTGTCCCCTGTGTTTGTGTCTCTCTGTGTTTGTGTCTAATGTCTCTGTTGATTTTCTGTCTGTGTCTGTCAGGTGTTTGCGGTGTTCGGCGTGACCCTGTTCAGTGCTGCTGTCCCATCAGCCTTTGGGGACCTGTTCTCGGCCCTCTACACCCTCTTCATCTGCATCACCCAGGACGGATGGATGGACATCTACAGGGAGTTTAAGGCGTAAGTGACACAAGGCCCTACATTTCCCCTTATCCAGTTCATACAGTATGTCCTTGGATAAAGACTACATTTCCCCTTATCCAGTTCATACAGTATGTCCTTGGATAAAGACTACATTTCCCCTTATCCAGTTCATACAGTATGTGTCCTTGGATAAATATTTTGAAAAGCAAGAGGAGATAATTTTATTCGTCTAATGCAGGGTAGCGTTTTTCATCATGAATCTTGTCTCCTATTGTCCTGGAAGAGGTGCTCTTCACTAATATCCCTTAAACAATGTAAATTACGCTTTGGTCCTATTATTGCCCACAGTTTCTATTTGGCGCAAAATTGAGAAACAATGTAACTTGGAATCATAATGTCATGCCCATACCCAACTCTGAAAATATCCAATGTTGGGATGTTTAAATTATCTCAGCTCCCGAAAGGACTGATCTCTATTATACTCTGAACAAAAATATAAATGCAATATGTAAAGTGGTGGTCCCATGTTTCATGAGCTGAAATAAAAGATCCCAGAAATGTTCCATACACACAAAAGCTAATTTGTTTACATCCCTGTTAGTGAACATTTCTCCTTTGCCAAGATAATCCATCCACCTCACAAGTGTGGTATATCAAGAAGCTGATTAAACAGCATGATCATTACACAGGTTCACCTTGTACTGGGGATAATAATAGGCCACTCTAAAATGTGCAATTTTGTCACACAACAAAATGGCACAGATGTCTCAAGTTTTGAGGGAGTGTGCAATTGGCATGCTGACTGAAGGAATGTCCACCTGCCACCAGAGCTGTTGCCAGAAAATTAAATGTTCACTTCTCTACCATAAGCCGTTTTAGATAATTTGGTAGTACGTTCAACCGGCCTCACAACCCCAGACCATGTGTATGGCGTTGTGTGGGCGAGCGGTTTGCTGATGTCAACCTTGTGAACAGAGTGCCACATGGTGGGGTTATGGTATGGGCAGGCATAAGCTATGGGCCACAAACATAATTGCATTTTGTAATCTAACATTATCTTTGTATAAGGCTCGTGAATAGGGACTGAGGGGGAGAATGGGTTGGGATTATCTTTTGTATTAATTTATCTTATTGTTGTTGTACCTGTAACCCCCCCAAAAAAGACTAAACGAAATAAAAAGTTGTTCACAAAAAATAAATTTTGTTCTGGAGGCAGCTCTGCAGTGGTCACTAGCTAGCACAGCCACAAAGTCATAAAATCTGCCTTTAAACCTAACCTTAACCACACTGCTAACCCTAATGCCTAACCTTAAATTAAGATCAAAAAGTGTTTCACATATTTTTACAATATAGCCCATTTTTACTGTGCCGATATCAAAACGGAAATGACTCAGTTCTACCTCCAGGACAAGACTCATGACAATTAACATCAACCTGCTAATTGTAGTCAAATGGGGCTTAACATTTTGCAGTAGAGTGAAAAAGCTTATGTGAAAATGCCTACATATTGTAGACATAGTTCTATGTATTTTGTCCTTATGTGGTAAGTGTTGTCCTTTCTCTCTGCACTATAGTGATGAGGGGCTGATATACGGAGCTTCTCTCTACTTTTTCATCTTCCTCACTGGCGGAGCCTTCATCTTCGCCAACCTTCTCGTTGCTGTGGTAACCACCAACCTTGAGATCTCCATGCCCGACTACGACGAAAAGAATTCGAACGAGTGTTCGCCGGCGGCGGTTAGTCTGTCACTCTTTCCCTTTTCACATTTAGTGTTTGTCACAGTGTTATTTATATCAAGGCACTGTATGTAACGTCTTCTTGACCCTCATAAATGTGTATTGTTGATCAAAGAAAAGAAAATGTTATTTGTCACGTGGCCAAATACAACATGTGTAGACCTTACCGTGAAATTCTTCCTTACAAGCCCTTAGCCAACAATGCAGTTCAAGAAATAGAGTTAAGAAAATATTTACTAAATAAAGTAAAGTGAAAAAAAATACAATGTAATTTAATAAAATTAAAAAGTAACAAGAAAATGACATAACAATAATGAGGCTATATACAGCGGGTACCGGTACCGTGTCAATGTGCGGGGGTACAAGTTAGTCGAGGTAATTTGAAAAGTGACTGCATAGATAATAAACAGTGAGTGGGGGGGTGAATGTAAATAGTCCGGGTGGCCATTTGATTGATTGTTCAGCAGTCTTATGGCTTGGGGGTAGGAGCTGTTAAGGAGCCTTTTGGACCTAGACTTGGCGCTCCTGTACCGCTTGCTGTGAGTTAACAGTCTATGACTTGGGTGACTGGAGTCTTTGACCATTTTTTGGGCCTTCCTCTGACACCGCCTAGTATATAGGTCCTGGATGTCAAGAAGCTTGGCCCCAGTGATGTACTGGGCCGAACACACTGCCCTCCTCACGGTCAGATGCCGAGCAGTTGCCATACCAGGCGGTGATGCAACCGGTCAGGATGCTCTCGATGGTGCAGCTGTAGAACTTTTTGAGGATCTGGGGACCCATACCAAATCTTTTCAGTCTCCTGAGGGGGAAAAGATGTTGTCGTGCCCTCTTCACAACTGTCTTGGTGTGTTTGGACCATGATAGTTTGTTGGTGATGTGGACACCAAGGAACTTAAAACTCTCGACCCGCTCCACTTCAACCCTGTCAATGTTAATGGCAGCCTGTTCGGCCCTCCTTTTTCCTATATGTCATCGTTGTTGGTGATCAGACCTACCACTGTTGTGTCATCAGCAAACTTAATGATGGTGTTGGAGTCGTGCTTGGCAGTGCAGTCGTGGGTGAACAGGGAGCACAGGAGGGGACTAAGCATGCACCCCGGAGGGGCCCCAGTGTTGGGGATCAACATGGCAGATGTGTTGTTGCCTACCCTTACCACCTGGGGCCGGCCTGTCAGGAAGTCCAGTTGCAGAGGGAGGTGTTTATTCCCAGGGTACTTAGCTTAGTGATGAGTTTTGTGGTCACTATGGTGTTGAACACTGAACTGTAGTGAATGAACAGCATTGTCACATAGGTGTTCCTTTTGTCCAGGTGGGAAAGAGCAGTGTGGAGTGTGATTGAGATTGCGTCATCTGTGGATCTGTTGGGGGGTATGCGAATTGGAGTGGGTCTAGGGTTTCCGACATGATGGTGTTGATATGAGCCATGACCAGACTTTCAAAGGGGGTGGGTATGCGTGATGAGTTGTATACTGATTATTACAAGCTAGCTGCCTTTCAAAATCATCAATACGACCACTGCTCTTTCGTAGTTCCGTGTATTTAGTCCTCTCTCCTCAACCTGTCCCCTCTCACACAGCTGATTCCAGAGGACATGGGAGGCTTGGCGGACCAGAGCACCATCCACGTGGAGGAGGTGGTGACCAAGTCCAATATGACCCGGCGCCAGAAGCCCTGGAAGGCGAGCTGTCTAGAGAACCTGACCATGGACACCTTCGAGGAGCTGGCCCTTGTCATGGCTGCTATGCAGAAGAACATGGCTGCCTACAGGGAGATAAGACAAGAGCTGGACAGGTAGTGTAACGGAAGTCTCTGTTCTAGCTAGAAGCTATTGAAGCCACTATACATTTTTTCATCGTCCATCACAGTAACTGATTTACACGTTTCCAATTGGCTCATTCATCCCCCTCCTCTCCCTGTAACTATTCCCCAGGTCGTTGCTGTAAATTGTGTTCTGAGTCAATTTACCTGGTAAAATAAGAGTTCCATAAAATAAAGTAATTGTGATACCAAGAAATTATGTTTTTCAATCTCTATTTTTCTGAATTCAATTAGACAATTTTTTCTCCCTTATAAGTAAAGATGGTGTCTTTAATGAAAAAAAAGATTGTCTTTGTACAGTGGATGAACTGTAGGTATATGTCCGACCATGGGTATGTGTTTATCCACAGTATAGTGGAGGAGGTGCACAGCCTGTCGTTCAACGTAAAGCAAGAGCAGGAGGTGATGATGAGGAACCATATGGCTGCGACCCTCCAGGACAACCTATTGAATAATGATATCGCCACAGGCCGCACCGGAGACATACTGTCCACCCTCATCACCCTGGAGAAGGTAGGAAGGCAGTGGACATGGCACCCTATTCCCTATGTAGTGCACTCATTTTGACCAGAGCTTTATGGGTACACAATAGATTAATTGACTTTTCCTAGAGTTGTCTATAAGCTTACATTCACTATTCTGTTACGTGTCTCTGTTTCAGGCTCATGTCATAGACTCGAACACAGCATCTGCTCACCTGTTCCAGAAGGGGAACATGCGTCACGCAGCCATGAGGCTGTCCATGGACAGCCAGATGTACTACCAGTCTACTTCTACACATATGGATGCGGGACACAGTAACACTCCCAGCACACACCACAACACAGGCTGAACATACTTTTAACAGGAATTTCTTCATGTCCCAAATCATTTGGCTTTACTGATTAGCTGAAATGGTCTCAAAGATAATGATAGATTACATGGCTAAATCAGACTCAGGCTTGCTGCACACATTTCCACATGCAGATCAACATTAACCATGTAATGTGACATCAAGGAAGAGTTAGTTTCTTGATAAAAAAGACTGGTGACTGACATAAATGATCAAAGGTTTCACAAAGTGTCTAAAAATATATACCAAAAGGGATAGAACTTGGAGTCTATTAACAGCATCTTTATAAATACTTTTTATTTTTAGGTATAATATAACACTTCACATGTATTGCACAGATGTCTAAATAAAAATGATATGTTTGAAAAACATTCTAGTACAAAGCTTATGAAAAAGGTATTTTCCACATTTATTACCGAATACAAAAGTCAATCCCATGTCTCACTGTCACCTCAGGATGATCATTTCATGGGTCCGTCCCTGTATTGTTGGAAGGGTTTGTAAACGTTGAATTACAAACACTTTCAATATTCAGACTATAATAATTATTATTATGTGGAGTTTATATTTGTCCCATTTCATACATGTACAAGTGTGTATTAAAACATGTGTGAATTGGAAATGTGTTTTTTTAGCATGTCCCAACTCACCCTGAACCACTCTCAGAGAGTGGGTCATGGCCGGGGTCTGCCATTATCAATGGCGACCCTGGAGCAATTTGGGTCAAGTGCCTTGTTCTAGCAAACTAACAGACAAGGTTAATATCTTCATGTTAAATGGCCTAGCGGCTAATTGCTGTTGCCAAATGATTCTTTGATAGCGATGGCCGGCGTGGGTCCAATATGGGTCCAGATGTAGCCTTTCTCTGGACGGATAGGAATGGTGGGGTAGGGGCAGCTCCTGGACTTGAAGTACTCCGAGGGGGCGTGGCACACAAACTCCAAGTACTCCATCTTCCTGGGTAGATCCTCCTCTGGACCTATAGACACAATCAGAAAATCAGTAATGGAAACATTATCAGCTAGTAGTGGTCTTTGAGTCTACTGTGACATTACTCCCATATACACAATGCTCAAAAAGAGACAACTTTTATTTCTGTGTGCTCAAATGCAACTTTAAAAAATGTGAGATAAATACTTAGATTCAAATCATCACTCACCAACAATGTAAGTGGCTGGATCAAACAGGTCCTTAGGACTGGCCTGGGTTGGTATCAACCAAGTCAACGCGGCACTCTTCTCACAGTACTGGTCCTGGATGAAACCTCTGATCTGTGCATAGTACGGCCTCCCATCATCCTCGTCTGTCACTTTGATGACATCTCCCATCTGATAATACACACCCTGCACAATGACACACGAAGGCAGAACGATTGCTGACAGCTATACATATCTGTGGAATACATTATACAACAGATACATTTGTTATGTTTGCTAACATTATGTCCAGAAAGGATTTATAAAAAGTAAACATACCTTATAAAAGACTGATTCTGATGTGATGATTGTGGAAACAGATTCTGGTGCTTTGATTGGCTGTGGGGGGGGGGTCACATTGGGAGGAGCTTAGATTTTAACACCTGTGACAATCCAACACAAGCAATCCAACACAAAGAGTTCCTGTGTATTTGAACTAATAATACACTTACATTTTTTAGTTTGAATATGTGTCTTCTGCCTTTTCCTTTGGTAGACACCTTTTTCTCAGAGGCAGGGGCTTTGTACTTTGTGCTCCTCAACCGTGCTGATCTCCTGTGGATCTCTTGTTTAGACTGTGGGCAAGATGTGTCAAATACAAATATTACATCTCCATCAGGGTGACATATATTGTTTTCTGTTTTGTCTTGCAAATATATGAGTATGGAGTTACAGTCACTAAGGGGAGCACAGTACAGTACATTATAGTGCAGGCCTATGTACAATGAGTGTACAAAACATTAGGAACACCTTCCTAATATTGAGATGTACCCCATTTTGCCCTCAGAACAGCCTCAATTAATCAGGGCATGGACTCTACAAGTTGTCAAAAGCATACCATGGGGATGCTGGCCATGTTGACTCCAATGCTTCCCACAGTTGTGTCAAGTTGGCTGGACCATTCTTGATGCACGACACACAACCGAGTTCCATACCCCGTTCAAAGGCACTTAACACTTTAGTCTTGCCCATTCACCCTCGGAATGGCACACATACACAACCCATGTCTCACGGCTTAAACATATGTATTTAACCTGTGCCATCCCCTTCATCCACACTGATTGACGTGGATTTAACAAGTGACATCATCAATAAGGAATCAGCGTTCACCTGGATTCACTTGGTATGGAAAGAGTAGGTGTTCCTAATGTTTTGTACACTTAGTGTATGTGCTCAAAACGACAAACAACCTGCTTGCCCCCGCCATTATTCTGTAGTGTGTTGGAGGACACCGAGGGTCCAGATGCTCCACTGCTGGTGCTCTTCCCCGTGCAGTTATTGCACAGGATCTCTCCTTGGTTTCCCTTTTTCCACATAGACGATGAGTTTGTTTTGCAGACAGCGCAACATGGTTTCAAACCCAGAGGCATCTTGAACGTGTTGGCCAGCGAAATGATGAATGCAGAAGCTAGCTAGCTATTTAGCTAACTGCTTTCTGGCTAACAACATCAGCAACAAACAACCTAAAGCATGCAACAAAAAAAGAGCCACTCGTCCGCTCGCGCAGACAAACAGATACAGAATGCAAATCAAATAAAACCAGCAATAATCGAAAGCTGTTTAAAGGAACAACACAGATAACCTGTCCGTAAAATGTATTTTCCTTCTTTCAGATAGCTAGTGACGTGTTGGAGCGCTTAAACGTGTAACGTTATTGCGCCACCTACTGTGATGGAGTGTATCGGCAGGCTTATATGTATCTAGCAGGCAGGCGTATAAACGCTTAGCTACTTCTTTGTAAAAATCAAGCAAAAAAACGATAATATTGTCTGAAACAGAAGTACATACGGTAGCTAGCTACTTTAGTTTTGGGTGAGAGAAAAAAAACGATCCAAGCACGCTTACTACGTCACTGATCAAAAAGTAGCGGGGAACTTCCACTCCTCGCAACTGTATATCAACCGTTGCTACCAGTACCACTGAAGAAACGTCCTTATTCATGTCAAAATGTCTGGAGACAACGCGGAAGACAAAGTTAATCATGCATCTAACAGCAAAGGCATCTCTCTTCCAATGACTCGCGTGAAACTGATCATGAAAAGTTCTCCCGACGTCTCAAGCATCAACCAAGAGGCTCTTCTCATCACCACCAAAGCAACAGTACGTTGAATTCAGTTTACTGGCGTAGTTATGCTAGCTAGCCAATAGCTAGGCCTGCTAGCTAGTTTTGTAGTGAGGCATTTTCATATAGGCAGTGCTAGCTAGCTACTTCCATTAGTTCAAGCTCGTGAAGAAGGTAGCTAGCTAGCTAACCCTGAATGGCTGTAACAGTTAGCCAGCTAGCCCTGCACTGACATGGCTGTAGAGCCTCAACCAAAATAGGATGCAAACCCTAATGTCTGAATGTCTTTGCTTCGGCTTACTTTACATCCATCAGAGCCTTGTAAATAGAAGACTGGCCTCCATTATAGTGTCACTGTTAATAAATGGGAACTGTCCTGTGTAATAACAATTTAATTCATAACACTCGTGTCTTGTAGGAACTGTTCGTTCAGTACTTGGCTCTGTCCTCGTTCAACAATGGAGCAGGGAAAGACAATAAGACACTCTTGTACAGTGATCTGGCCAATACTGTTGAGGGAACAGAGACTTTTCAGTTTCTCACAGGTAAGAACTAGTGTTGCCACCACCACTTGACTTACATTCTCTTCTCTCTGAGCATACAGTAGATAGTCAATATTATCTGTTCATTATACCATTGCAGATATCCTACCAAAGAAGATCTTCGCTCGAGATTACCTGAAGCTCATAGAGGAAAATCCAATTGAGGAAGCAGACAATTGAAAAGACATTCAACCCTTCAAGCAATAGTGGTTGCTAGCATGGAGTCTGTTGAAGCTTTTTTCTCCAGCTCATTCCTGAAGTAGTCCACATCCATACTACTTCCAGGCGATGGCATTGTGTAGGCCTAGATCTTCCCTGAGACGTACTAGAGTATATTATGTTTAATACCATTAGTTGCCCAGTCATCCAGATAATGGTCATCCAGTTTGGGGTCAGAAAGAATCAGTATGTGAGTTGACTACAGATAAACCATTAAAATCATAATCATATGTTGACCATGATACCACCCCCATATTCCCCCCTACAGCAATCACCTGCTGCCGAAGAGAAACGTCTGTGCTTCCTCTGGTTTTAATACCACTCGGTGCAAATAGTGCAAGCTTTCATCTGTTTTGGGCATTCTTTTTCTAAATAAGATCTTGAAGCAAAGGTTGAACAAATCAGGTGCTTTAAATAAAAAAAATATTCCATACAAGCAATGCAGTTCTCAGGTCAAACCAAATTGACTCATTGGTTGTGTCCTTTTTATGAAGAGGAACCCCAAAGCGCAGTCTTTGCTAATGCTGACTATCTACTTGATATGACTTTTGTATTATATACCTTTCATTCATAAACAATGTTGATAACTAATCTTTAGAGATCTACACATGCAAACAGATTCCTTTTAGCAACGCGACTGAGTATAAAAGACACTTTAGACTTTTGCTGTGTTTAATGTGATATATTTACCATATTACTCAGTCAAAACCATTGGTAGTTTCAGTACTGGGTGGTTGCAGGCAGCACTAATTTAATATTGAATCTCTTATTTCATTTTTTAGTAACAGCTCCTCTCAGATTGTGATGAATTTACGCGAGGACAGGCATTGCAATATTTAGGTTTATGTGAAGACAGGACAAAAAAATAAATCACACAGACTTAATGCTACATTTATTAAACCAAAGTCTAAATATGCTACTGTGTGTGGTTGAACTACAAAGCAGGCTACTGTAACTGCTAGTGTGTATTGTCTCAAAAATGGAAAGAATGCACTGAACTTTAACCGCTGTGTATATATTTTCTACAAGTGTTTGTAACAGCAATTTCATCCCATCTAACGATTGAGACTTGCCTTTTGTATGTTTTTGTGTTCCATAGTTTAGTTAATGAAAATAAAATCTTCATGCTCTACAGATTATGCGTCATTCCCTATTTGTGTTGCATTGTTGTTTTCACCTTGTTGCAACAAAGCATTTACATAAATGGTAAAATTTTATACCACACTGAATGAGTGTCACAGTTTTACTTCAATAGGTGTGCATGCTGAGTATAAAAAATATATTTTATTTCCATCAAAATCTCCCTGATGCTGTAGGCTCCGTGCAGTTTGGGTTTCAGATAAGATTAAAATACACCTAATAGGAATGTGACTACGGAAGAATAAAATACCTAGTTCATATACAAAGAAAGTGCACCTCATGCTTTGTAAAGGGGGTTTTAACCTGAGTTTGCATGCATTGTTAGTGGGATATATTACATGATGGTACAGTTCATTCAAAAGCTGACAAAAAAAATGCCTGAAGAACACATCATTCACTGTGCCATTAGTTTGTCAAGTCGGAGTTGCATGATGTGTAAAGACTTCTCTAGGCTGGAGAACTGTTTCTCTAGAAGGGCTGCCACGTTGTCTTTTCCGTTGATGGAGTCCTTCGTTTTGGCAATGTGCTCCTTTATACTAGAAACAGACATTAAACAAAATCACAAAAGGTTCTCATACACATGAACCTAAAAACAGGTTTCATACATTTTATCATAACAATGTACTCTTTGAGCTCCTAAATATTTACGACACACTATCAATTACACACACATTAGTATTTAGTTACTTGTCATGTTTTCTGTTTTTGTGTGGACCCCAGGAAGAATAGCTACGGCTTCGGCAAAAGCTAATGGGGATCCGAATAAACAAATACCAGCGGGATTGGTTCAAACTGTATCGTACTAGAAAGAGAAAGTCTGATCTCATTAAATTGCATTGTAATGATTTGTAATGAATCTCATAACAGGACTTTGGTTCAGCCAGATGTGGGGAGGACTGAAGAAGTAGAACGTAAAATGATTCAGGCGGTGTTTGGACGACTGTTCCCGCTCTGTTCTTAGACCTCTCTACTCAGTAGGACAGGTCCTGACTAGTGGTTGATCATTCATGACTTCATCTGCTAGGAATTCAACAATGCTGGTTGGAGCCCACATACCCTTCTACATCTGCATTGCTTGCTTTTTGGGGTTTTAGGCTGGGTTTCTGTATAGCACTTTGTGACATTGGCTGATGTAAAAAGGGCTTTATAAATACATTTGATTGATTGACCCTTTATTTTCCTCACTCCCCTACACATTATCCTGCTTGCACAAGTCCCAAGAGGAAGTTCACTCAATTCCCTTTGATGAACAAGCTACAATCATTGAATTTCTCAATAGTTTTACTATGCCATTAACAAACAAAATCACCGTGTTAAAAAAGGCATTGGTATATATGACTGCTTGAGTATTCAATCTTTAGAAGTAAAAATAAGAGCAAAACTACCATGCCGTCCTGTTTAACACAAACAGCAGGTGGAACAAGACTAGGGGCCAACTCAGTGCTGTGGTGCAGTGAGTGAATCTACCCCCTCACCTTGAGAAGGTCCAGTGCGCTGTCCCCTCCCCCTCACCTTGAGAAGGTCCAGTGCGCTGTCCCCTCCCCCTTACCTTGAGAAAGTCCGTCCCCTCACCTTGAGAAGGTCCAGTGCTCTGTCCCCTCCCCCTCACCTTGAGAAGGTCCAGTGCTCCGTCCCCTCCTTCCTCTTCTCCTCCAGTGTGAGGAACACCTTCTGCATGGTCTCCGTCGTCTCTGTCACGTTCAGGTAGTCCGCCCTCACCACCTGCAAGTCCTCCAAGGCCTGCTGTTTAAACGAGGCTGAAGTTCCCCCTTCTACCACCACCTCGCTGGCCAGGGACACCGCCTGCAGGGCCGCCCTATTCTGGAGCACCAGCAGACGAGACTGCTCAAACTCCTCCGGCCCGGCAATGTCGTCCCAGCAGACTGGGGAGGCCGAGGGCAGCCAGAAGCGCTGGGAGCAGTTGACAGGGTTCCCCGGAATCTCTGTCACAAAAGGGCTGTCGGCGGGGAAGCTGTGGAGTAGATCCTGGAGGTTGAAGGAACCGGAGCCCCACTCCCAATCTCCCTGCATGGGCTCCCCTGACTCTGGGTTGGGCGTGGGTCCCACCTCCGCCCCCACCGGGCACCAGGCACTCAGGAGGCAGCAGGAGAGGCAGAGCCAAGCCCAGCTAGTTGTTCCATCGTGGAGCCACTTCATCACGATGTAGCTGGACTAGTCTTGTTCCCCAGCACTGTGTCTATTAGCCTGGCAAGCAAGGCTACTGGGCCTGAGGAGTAACGCAATGGGCATTGTCATTTAGATAGGCCTAATTTGTGCCGCTAGAAATAAACATGGTACCAGTCCAGCAGTGAATCATTCATCCAGGAAAACATGAGCTCATTTCCAAGCCACAGGACTCTTTGTTTTGAACATTACAGTTCACAGTAACTTTTCTGTATTTCTCACATACAATACAGTATGTTCTGCAGACAGAGGTTAGTGACTTTAATCCGTTCTTGAACAACTTTCACCTACTTTTTCCTGTGTATTTTCTTCCTGCCAGTAGGGTGGTCTAACAGTAATGTTTGGCATGGTGGCACTAGGGCGACTGTCTAACCAGTTTTCCATGTTATGTCCTTGCTGCAAGGCAACAAAATGTGTTTAAAAGTATTTCCCTGGTATTTACAGTACAAATGTAAACCTATAAAGCTTTGCAATAATGTTGTGGAACCGTTACTGTTAAATACATCTTATTAATGAAACCACCTGGACATAGCTGAAATATAAAAAACTAAATGCAAACAGTGCGCTACTCCACTGCTTATGTTATGAACAAACAATCATTTAGATATTTGGTTCAAACGAAATTGGGGTCAATCGAATCATTACCGCCAGGCGGTGGAAAATAATCCTAATCGTTCAGCACTGCAATCGGTTCATTCTGCAAACGGTCATAATTTGTCGTATCTTCATGTTTATACAATAGCTTCTCTAAACTATCAAGCAAATCAAGAACATACTTACAAATGTAATCAAACGGCGTATTGCCATTTTTTTCATGCAAAGATTACCTTATAGAAGAAAATTCCAGAGACGTACGCAGTTTAGTCCGTCGCTGGTGCAAGTGAAGTCAAATTACACATGGTGAGCTTTTGGAAAGTATGACTCGCTCTCTCCCTCTTTCTCTCTCAGCGGTTTGAACAGCCCGGTGTCAGAGCATTTCGTATTATTCTGTACGTAAATCTGAGGCATAATTTCGTATGATATGCATGTTACATTTCGTATTATATATATTAATTTGTAGATGTCCATCACCCATTTCGTATGATATATTACGAATTCTAGCTAGATGGCTAACGTTAGCTAGACTAGGAGTTAGGGTTAAGGTTAGCTTAAATGGTTTGGGTTAGGAGAAGGGTTGGGGTTAGCTAACATGCTAAGAAGTTGCAAAGCAGCGAAAAATTAGTAAAAAAGTTGCTAATTAACTAAATTTGTCCATGATCCGATTTGAACTCAACCTTTGGGTTTCTAGACGTTCGTGTTATAGGCTCACCCACCCTACATTTGTGTTTGCCTTAAGTAACCATCTGTCTTATGTAAGAGTATCCCGGATTTACGTTTACTATGTTACGTCTAGTCTATGGGACCAGGCCGAAGAACAAGCAAAACACCATGAATTTGTCGAATACCAACAGACTGCGATTTTGTAGAGTAATTTTGCTTGTAAAGTGTAATTCGGTTTCTTAAATTGGTACTTTTACTTATCTGGTTTATTAATTATGTGGTACTGACAGCTGTAATTTTAGAAGCCAACTAATAAAAAAATTACCGAATAATTTGTCCTATAAATATATCTTCTGAAAGTTGACTTTTTAATAGTGAAATATATTTTATGCGCAGGTTGTGTCCTGCAGACTTGACATGGACTCAAGTAGAATACATGGGGAAAAAGTCGGCCCCATATTAAAGTTTGTCAGTTGATTGTATACCTCAAAAGAGTTCTAAATCAAGCAGTGTCAATATTCCGTAGCATATGTATTTTAGGAAATCGGCAGTCTTTACTCCCATTCTCTTGGGCTTGAACTGCACATGCAACAGTCGGATCCATTTCGAGAAAAAAAAAAAAAAAAAAAACACTGCTAGGTGTAGACTACTGTACTTGTGGGGGCAGTATAAAAACCAAATAGACTTTATGGCTGAAATAAAAAGTATAGCACCTCATTTATACGAGTACTAAATCATATTGGGATTTATAGACACCATCTGTGTGTGTTTAGGGAGTGCTGTTTTGGCAGTAAAATAGAAAAGGCGCAAGGGGTGTATTTGGAAAAGTCTAGCACTGACATAAGTAAATAGGAATGGCAAAAACTGCTAAAGATGGACAGTGTTATTTCATTGGGAACATGTGGTTCATGAAGCCAAAAACGTGTCATACTAAATGATTAACTTGCAGAATCTATAATGTCCACCTACAAGCACCATGACCAGTTATTCATACGTACATCAAGGGACAAGATTAAACCATTCACATTTAACCAAATCTTAATATACATAGTAAAAGACAACAAACGTTTGAAGAAACTTGATATTTTTATGAATTAATGCAATTTACAGTCAAGCCAGAGTTAACTATATTAAGTGAAACGTATTCACATTTTCTATCAGGGTTTTACAGCATCTCTCGTGTTTGTAATCATAATTGTTAACAAAAAAGTAATAGAAATCAAAACTGACACTTTACGACAACAACTATAACAAGGAGGAGCTGCTTAGCAGTGGATCGAACAAATAAACCAGCACCAAAAAGACCTTTCCATGATAGATATGACAGCAAATTCAGTTTTGGCATGTGGTAATAGAGTAAACTCTGAAAATCTAAATGACACGCGAGGGAGGTTTGAGTTCACTGTACTGTGCAGGACTGCCTTTGCAAAGAGTATTTGGTCACTTTGCTCCTCAATGGCGTACATTGACATTTAAAGAAAAACAATCCTTGACGGGTTAAAACAGAAATGGTATGTCCTGGATAGTGTTTACTGTGAAAAGTCAAGACATAAGGAAATGTAGGGCTTTTCAAAAATATTTAATTGATAATTCAAGGATGATTGTCATAAAAAAAAGAAGCGTAACAGAACAAATTAAAATCAGGTGACTGCATCTCCAGGACACTTACATTCATAGGAGGTAGATATGTGGCAATGGCGCATGCATGACATGGTTTCTCAAGGTGTGGATTCTAGTGCATAATTTTGTACTTTTAAGGCCAAATATACTAGAAGGTACCCCATTTGAAGTTCTAAGGCTATCTTAAGACAAAGGTGTGGGAGAATAAGATGGGGAGGACAAACAGTTGCAGATACAGCCCTTTCATGGCAATACCGGAGTCAACGGTCACGTTGAACAGTATGGAGTCGCCATAGTTTTGTTGATGGAAAATGACATGAATTCCTCAGTGACTGAAACCAATTTTTTGGGGTTCTTTGGACACTCACAGCATCCTAACAAGCAAAACATGGAAAGTATGTGGCTACAATTTAGAATGATGATTAATGTATTTAAGAAAAGTGCATACATGACAATCTCACACAACCATTTATTTTGGCTTCAGGTTCAGAAAATACCATTTAAATGTTTTGACAGTGAACTGGTTTTGCATGGCATATGCACAGCCTTGTGACAATCAAACCTCCTAGAGGGGATATTTACATTTTATTGGACAATATGAAGACAAAATAAAAAATGAGAAAAGTAAATGCAGCATTTGTCAGGCTTATGAGGTACTTCGTGAATATATATAGATATATCTTTACCTTTTTAGAAAAGCTCTTCAGTCATATTATTCATATTGATAGCATAAAATACCTTGTGTTTTATTAATTTTTCTGTCTGCCCAGCCTTAAGCGGGCATTTTTTAAAACTGCTTTGAAAGTGCAAAACACAAACACTGATCATTCTATGCAGCGTCTTCACTCAAGGCTGCATGATAATGTGGAAATTATTTTATGTGGCGCTGTAAATCAAATATGGGTGAGCAACTCAAATAGGATAGGTGGAAAATAAATCTCTAAAAAAGGCACACAACACCATAAAAACATGTGATGTTTTCAGATCAGATGACAATGACAGAGAATTGGAATTTCATTTCCATACCTTTTTTGTACCTTTCCATTGGGCTATCAGATTATCTTAAGTGACTGAAATATGCCAGTAGGCTACATCTGTATATCATGTCACAATGTACAAAACATTGAGGAAAGTGTAGTTCAAATGTATTCACTTCGTAAAATGTAGCATGCAAAAATACATATATTAGCCTCATCTAAAACATTAAATGTGGATAATTAATAGTTTGATAGTTATTTTCCTTTTTCTGGGTGTAAGAACAGATTAAAACTGGTAAAGGGCAACAACAAAAAGAAATAAAATCACTTAAAGATGCAGATTATGTCAGACCCTTAGAAAGCTTTAACTGTGGACCATTTGTTTGCTAAGCTACAAGTACATTCCATTTATCAGACATCCTTGTCATCTCTTAAAGGCTGAATGAAAGACGCCACCGAGTCGGAGGCCTGCTGTAGTCGACTCTAGATCACAAGGCAGGGTTCATGTAGCTCACTAGGTGAGACTTGCATTACACCTAGTCAAGCAAATCACAACCTTAGCTTGGACTTCAGTAGTTATTGCTCTGCATACATCATCCCATTGAGAAGTCTCTCTCCATCTGCAGCCCATTATTTATATTTAATACTACCAAAAACTTATAGCAGGAATAGTAAGTGATTAGATGGACGAATAAATAGCCATTCGATTGGCACGTCAATATATCATCCAGTCATGACTACAGCTTATATTGCTACGCGAACAACTGCCAACTCAGTTTCTGCTAGCTAAGCGTTCATTGGTTATTTTTGTTATCACTATATTTATATATAAAAAAAAAAAGAGGACTCGCATGCATATATAATAACACTGAGACGAACTGCAATTACAAAATGTGGTCCTTTGAACTTTGTTTTAGTATGTAAAGTTAATCTGTAATATATTTTTGGGATGTAAAATAATGTCTATCTAATACACAGTATTGGCTTATGTTGTTTGGTCACTACAATTGATTTTTGTCTTCGTCATAAATTAGGGATAAACACTAGCACCCGAGACCGTTTTGAGGTAGTTTACTAAGTTGGTATATAAAAAGCCAAGTCATTCTGAAGCCCTCAATTCTTTCAGAAGGATATAACATATCCATGTTAAATGCACATATATGGCATTAGTTTGGTGAAGCGCTATGAAGGCTCTGTTCTCTTTTTAAATAGGATCGCATCACTGTGGATCATAGGGGGTCAAGCTTGGCATGACGACAATCCTGGCCTAATGCTTGGAATCAGCTCAACCAAAGAATACTATAAAACAATCGTGCCGTTTACTCAAGGGGGAGAGAAGACAGATATGGGACGCTCATCATAGCAGGACATGTTAGAGATCATAAGTATCTTAAGAACTTCGACATTTGCAGACATTCCAAGAAAGGTGTCAACACAAAATGAAATGTTGGATTAGTTGCCTGAGACAGCATTAGTCATTTTCCATAAAATTATCTAGTGTGTACTGTAGTGGAATATCAGAACCAAGACGAGCATAAGCCAAAAACCACACAACACCTCACACAAAGGAAAAAAATATAAAACGGACCGATGGTTGCACCAGTGTGACATTATGTAGCAAAAATGTTTTAATTTTATAGAAGTCTAAATGTTCCCGTGATACATTTGAAAGCTAACTAAGAAATCCTAATTATTAAATTATTAAATTTTGCTTTCTGATGAACAAGATGTACGAGACTATACTCAGTTTCTTACTCATGTCTATTCAATGTGATGACTGAAGAGGAATTAATTATTTGACAATATGTGATGTTAGCCTATGCTAAGGAACTTAGGAAAACAAAGACTGAAGTTTGGCTCCTGAAAGTGGGATAAAGTCAATCAGTTTAAGGTTTGTGGACTGAAGCTAATGAGCATGCATAAAAATAAAAAAAAGTTATGGATACAAGCATATATTACAGGTGGATACAACTTAATATTACAAATACACTGGCCTTAGGTACATTCATTGTTACATGTGAGTTAAGAAAATAAGTTACTCTACTAAACAGGGATGTTATTTCATATGTAGACCTTCAAGGGAAGATGGGTAAAGGAGAGCGGCATTTCTGTACACACATCCGATTTTATATTTTTTTGTTTGCCCACAGTATAAAATAGTTTGAACACAGATAGCACCCGCTTTGTAATTTACGTTGTTTGCTTTCACTTTCCTCTGTAATACAGGAGTCATTACCCTAGCTGGATAAGATAGAAAAGCCAGCCTATACTACTCTCAGCCCATCTAGACAATGTTCTGCCCAAATCAAAGCTATACAAGCGAAAACTACTACAGGGTAAAGCTAAGCAATGGAGAAGCTAAACCATCTCAAATACCTTTGAAAATGTCATGCAAACACACTCCAACGACTCAAATAAGCATGATAAAGATAAATATTGGATCTATTGTCATTTTATGTGTAAGACAAGACTATTATTATTCATAACCTTTAGTTATTGATATTTGTTTTCCACAAATACTCACAGTACAAAATCAGGTGGCAAATGCTCAACTGCTTGACATCGATTTAATCAAAAATATTGATAATACAAAGACCATCTGTTAGGACTTGTAGTCTCAGCCTTATATGAAGAGCACCTTTTCCTGCAAGGGCTTGGGACTACAATGTAAAGTTCCAATTATCTATTAACATGATATGCCTTCTAATACAAGAAAACACCCCCATCAACATACTTGTTATTCACGGTCTTTCCCCCAGAAAAGCGCCCGAGCCCACGATGCAATAATTACTAACTAATTACTAACTAGTCTGTGCATGATTTTAATGTTATTTTGTACAAGACCAAATACACATACCATTTACGGATGATGGCAACTGTATCTCACTTGCGTACATTCCTGATTTGACTGACAAAGACTAATCGTTTTATAAACTGGGTGGTTCCAGCCCTGAATGCTGATTGGCTGACAGCCGCGGTATATCAGACCATGGGTATGCCAACAATTTATTTTTACTGCTCTAATTACATTGGTTTTAAATGTAACCTTTAACTAGGCAAGTCAGTTAAGAACAAATTCTTATTTACAATGACAGCCTACCAGGGAACAGTGGGTTAAACTGCCTTGTTCAAGGGCAGAAGACAGATTTTTACCTTGTCAGCTCGGGGATTCGATCCAGCAACCTTTCGGTTACTGGCTAAAAAGCTCTAACCACTAGGCTACCTGCCGCCCCTTGGTCACCAGTTTATAATAGCAATAAGGCACCTCGGGGGTTTGTGGTATATAGCCAATATACCTTGGCTAAGAACTGTGTCCAGGCACTCCGCAATGCGTTGTGCCTAAGAACAGCCCTTAGCTGTGGTTTATTGGCCATATACCACACCCCCTCGTGCTTTA
This sequence comes from Salvelinus namaycush, assembly GCF_016432855.1. Lineage (NCBI taxonomy): Eukaryota > Metazoa > Chordata > Actinopteri > Salmoniformes > Salmonidae > Salvelinus > Salvelinus namaycush. The sequence goes on along the minus strand of NC_052333.1, from coordinate 11,400,039 downwards.
TTGCTTAAATATAGCTAGGTGTTCTCTGATCAAAAAAGGTGTGCAGTCAACTCCTACATACGGATATGCTACTAATTCTGCCACATTCTTTGATGCCTCCGACTTCTAATTCTGGCGACCACAATGACGCAGGTAATACACATTTAACCACCAACTTGCTGGACCCTTTTTCCACACACACTACTTTGGCATCAGACTATAGCTACACAACCAGTAAGATATACAATCAGACTGTTCCAACTACCAGACGTCTACCCATTATCCTAATACATGGTAAGAAATGTCAGTTTCGACTATTGTTTTGCATATGGTTTTTCCTCATAACTTTTTCATGGCCATAGAAATACAAAAGCTCAAAACTAATAGAATAAATTATGAATAGCACCCTCTTCTGGGAGGAGATTCAATCACAACCCAGTGGCAGTTATTTATCTGACGAAGACGTTAAAAAGGCATTATTTTCAGTGAATCCCCACTGTATGCTGGCTGGGAGAAACCCTCGACAAACAGGCCTAGGTGTAACCATCTGAATGTCTGGCTTAGTGCACGTGTGTCATCACTAGCACAGAGGCTGCTGCCTATATACACAGACTTGAAATCACTGGCCACTTTAATAATGTTTACATATATTGCATTACTCATCTCATATGTATATACTGTATCTTAGTCTATGCCGCTGACATTGCTCGTCTGTACATGTATACATTCTTAATCCCATTCCTTACTTAGATGTGTGTGTATTGGGTATACGTTGGGAAATGGTTAGCTATTACTGCACTGTTGGAGCTAGGAACAAGCATTTCGCTACAACATCTGCTAAACACGTGTATGTGACCAATACAATTTGATGTGTGTGTGTAATCTGGGACTAGTTGTCAATGCAATGACTTGGTATGGTCTCAGACAAACTAACCTGGTATTGAGACTCATGATGCATCATATAACCCAGCTGATCTGGTCTCATTTTCTCTCAGACAATAAACTAGTGACTAGACTACAGCTCCAAAGGGGTTTTTATTTTAGTGCAAAATAACATTATTAAATGTTTTGGATATTTTCAGGAAAAGCAATGCTGTACAGGTCTGGTATAATCCAAGGTGCTGTGTATAAATAACTTAAACACAAATAAGCATTAACATGACCACATCTCCCAAGAAACAAGTTTAGGATGAACAAAAGGTGAGGCAGACTTCAGTTAGGGAAAACGGATGAAAAACGGTAGTATGAAAAGTTTCACTTTAGCCATATTGAAAGGAGAATGTTCACAATTCAATGGACAAGCAAACATGCTGTTTTGACCAGTGCACCCTACAACAAGTCATGCTTGATCAGTTTCCACAGCAACAACTCATGTTATCAATCATGTCTACTTGAACTGTATTAACTAAAACCTGCCATCTGTTGAGTTGACTGTAGCAAACATGAATCAAATGTGAGACAATGAGGGGAGCTAAGACGATGCATTCCAAAAACAACAATATTTCATTCAATCACTGCATTCAATGAACCCAATTAAAGCAACATGGGAGATGCCTTTCTATGTACCCCATGTGTATCTATGGGAGCAGAGCATGTTGCATATTCAAAAGTATTAAGCAAATAGCTTAAAAGAAAGATGTCAATGAACAATACTAATCATCAAATTGTGGGTGAGCAGCTAAATTGTTATTAGCCTTGGCTTTACCAACATGTTGCTTATAACGCAGTCTGTTAGGCAACACCATCTATCTCCAAAGATATGCAATGAGGTGCTAAAAATGAATGCATTGGCGCATAAAACAATTAAAATAAAAAGCTCGTTACGATCAAATAATTTGTTCTCAAACCACTTTTTTTGTTTGTTTTGGAAACATCTTGAACAAGCTTTAAGATATCACACAAGAACTATGAAACTATGATTACAGAACGCAGGTTCACTGACTGTCATTCATGACAAAGGTTTAAAACACATGACAACGTAAGATTTAAACGATGCCTATCAGATATAATATCCTGTGTAATTATGAAGAAATGACCAACAGTGTGACGTTACCATAACACTTGAACAGGTAACAAGAGGTAGAACACACAGCCATTTCAACACAATTGCACATAATGTATGTCCGGGTTTCCTGCTTGGCTTGACCAATCAATGGAATTTATGTTCACTATTATCAAAAATGTATCCAAATTTACAAATCGCGAGACCAGCAAAGAAAAGAAAAAACAAGTAAATATCAAGTACTTGATTTTTAAGAATGCTCCACAGTCAGTCGGACTTCGGATGACTTTGAAGGTAATGAGAAATGAATGTCATTAAGGTAGAGAAAAATAATAAAGGTATTCAAAACCACTTCAGCGTCTATTACCATACTTATGGCAAGTGAAGAGCATCTTGGACAAGTCCATTGAGATTGAAGGTGACATTCGTGAAAGAGAAAGTCGAGCACCTGGAATTAAAAATGGTCTCTTGTGCTTCAGTTTCTTTAGGACATGAATTTTGTATAAAATGTGTAATCTTGTTTGGCTAAGAAGAGTGATGTGTGTTCTACAAAGTATATACCGATTTTTTTGTACTATCAAATATACAATACAAATGACGACAACACAACCCCCCATACCATTACAAAGGTCTAGGGAAGAAGCACTACAAACGTTATTAAAACGCACCAAGCAACAAAAAACTACTCTACAAATGTCCTAAATTCATATTTGGGAAAGGTCACTGCTAAAATCTCTTGGTTAAAAACAATGCATAGTTAGAAAAGAGCGAGATAAAAGCCAGCCAATCTAGGCTATATGAAAAACCCCTGCTAAAATGTCATTACTAAGGAGAACAGAAAAGGGAATAAAAAAACATTTTGGAAGGCATTACAATTTCTGCATGCAAGCTCTGCATAAAATTTATTTTTATTTTTTTATTCTTTATAACTACATACCGGACAATCGTTTTGAAAAATTCCTTCTATTATCATCATTTTAGCATTCTCTTCTAAAAGCGTATTCAAAATATACCCTATATCCCACGAGGCTATGATACAAAGCCCACAATTAAAATACTTGAAAAAAAAAAAAAAAAAAAAAAAAAAAAAAAAAAAACTTTGCTTGACTAGTGGAATAGCATAATTGCTCCCTTTTTTACAGAGGAATAACAAAGAGAAAATATCTAGCAGTCTCTGGAACATTTGTCCCCCAATAGAACCCCACCTCATCTTCAGTCCAGTCCCTACACGTGTGACACTGACATCACAGGCTTCACTCTACTATACCGATTCATACATCAACGACTGTACTACAAGATGACAGCATTACAACCCCCCCCCCCCCCCCCCCAGTAGGGAGAAAACCATTTCGCTGCCATAAAACCATAAAGAAAACTAGATAGGGTTAACATATCCAAATGCCTAAATCGAACGTGTAAGTCATCTATGTACAAATTCATAAAATAATAGATACATGAAAGGGGGACACTAAAAGGAGACAACAGATTTCATTTCAAGAGACTTGACCCCCCCCCAATGTAGATGTCTTCACATGTAATGTGGCTCAGAGAACACAAAAGGTGTCTGTTGGGAACCAGTCCCATTCTATTAGTAAATCTATTCGCTGGCCACACTGGCCATAGATTGACAAAACAACCCAGTCCAAGTAAAAGGCAAGACAGCAAAAATTGCTGTCGTTACAATTTCATATTATTAATTTGTATAAGTCTTGATAAAAAATAAGTGTTAACAGTTTCAAAGTCTAATGAAAATCTAATACAAAAATTACTTGCTTAGCGGTCATCAGATGCAGCATAAAAACATGTTGGTCACCAGTGTTGGAGGACAAATACTCTGAGGCTGGTACTGTATCCAAGCCTGTTAAATTCATAGTACATACAAATGAAAAGACAACATGTTAAGTACTTGTGTACTTAAGTCCTGGTCAGTGCACTTTGCTTTGATTGGCTGATAAATAAAGGTTGTGAAGAGTAAGAATGATTATAAACCTATCGGACCGTTCTCGTCTTTGATATCCCCACCTCCTTTCAACCCTGGGGACCCCGTCAGAAAACAGTATAGTGTCTAAACACCAAAGTGTGATGATACTGCCCCTTAGTATGATACAAGTATTTCCAACTGTCAGTGTAAAGAAAAGTAATACAAATGTATCTCCCCCCACATTTACAAATACAAACAAATGTACAACATGTAAAATAAAGGAGTCCACTCCACCACAACCCATTTCTGAGTAATCATTTTACATAGTACTACCTTAGAATGACCAGGGTTAGGCCAGGAAGGGGGGGAGAAAGCGGTTTTGTATGCATGTTTGAAAATAATTGTGGACATTTTGGAAAAGAAACCCTCCCTAATTTGTTTGGTATCATTCCCCTTTACTGGCGGGGAGAGACAAAACGACAAACCCACTTAACGCCCACACCTGATACAGTAAGGGGGTTAGGTGGGAGGAGAGAAGGCTTCTTCCCTGTTGGGTCTGTCTCACCAATGTCCGCCCCTGGTGCTTCAGGCGAAGTACATAGTGCGCAGTGTGTCCTGGTGGATCTGAACTGCCTTGGCCAAAGCCTGCTGGTCACGCCCATTGCTCTGTCCCGACGTGTGACTGCCCTCCGCACTAGAATGATCACAATGGGAAGAGTTTGAATTATTCAGTCCAAATTCTTTATTTAAATAATAATTCTTCCTTCATCACTTCCTGGTAATCACTAACCTGTCACAGTTTGAATGGTACAGCGATATGATGGAAATAAGAGGTATTTTAAATAGGTTATCAGAACAGGGCCATGGTCAACAGACGTGGTCTCTTACCTGTCATGCTCCTTATCCACCAGGTGGTAACGGGCACGGAATGCCACCAGGTGGGCGTAGTAGGCTGGTGCTGGGATGGACACAGAGCGGGTGCAGCGCACATAGGTGTGGCACAGCTGGTAGGTTAGCACCTGCAGCTCGTCCGAGGTGAAATGGTTGTCGTCCCACAGCACGTGGTAATGGGATGGTCGGCTGGTCCCCTGGGGAAAGGTATTACCATTATTAAATCATGTTTAGTGGTAATGCATGTCATTTAGCTCTACTACAACCAAAGTATAACAGCCTATAAATGTTAAACATCCAAATTATAAAAACATTTAGAGCAGTGAAACTACATCTAGGTCTCAGAAGCACATAAACTCAGCAAAAAAAGAAACGTCCTCTGACTGTCAACTGTGTTAATTTTCAGCAAACTTAACACGTGTAAATATTTGTGTGAACATAAGATTCAGCAACTCAGACAAACTGAACAAGTTCCACAGACATGTGACTAACAGAAATTGAATAATGTGTCCCTGAACAAAGGGGGGGGGGCAAAAAAAAAAAGTAAGTCAGTATCTGGTGTGGCCACCAGCTGCATTAAGTACTGCAGTGCATCTCCTCCTGGCACCAGATTTGCCAGTTCTTGCTGTGAGATGTTACCCCACTCTTCCACCAAGGCACCTGCAAGTTCCCGGACATTTCTGGGGGGAATGTCTTCATTCACCCTTCAATCCAACAGGTCCCAGACGTGCTCAATGGGATTGAGATCCGGGCTCTTTGCTGGCCAAGGCAGATCACTGAGGATGTCTTCCCTGTAATGCACAGCGTTGAGACTGCCTACAATGACAAGCTCAGTCCGATGATGCTGTGACACACCGCCCCAGACCATGACAGACCCTCATCCTCCAAATAAATCCTGCTCCAAAGTACAGGCCTCGGTGTAACGCTCATGCCTTTGACGATAAACGCGAATCCAACCATCACCCCTGGTGAGATCAAACCGCGACTCGTCGGTGAAGAGCACTTTTTGCCAGGCATGTCTGGTCCAGCTACGGTGGGTTTGTGCCCATAGGCGACATTGTTGCCGGTGATGTCTGGTGAGGACCTGCCTTACATCAGGCCTACAAGCCCTCAGTCCAGCCTCTCTCAGCCTATTGCGGACAGTCTGAGCACTGATGGAGGGATTGTGCGTTCCTGGTGTAACTCGGGCAGTTGTTGCCATCCTGTACCTGTCCCGCAGGTGTGATGCTCAGATGTATCGATCCTGTGCAGGTGTTGTTACACATGGTCTGCCACTGTGAGGACGATCAGCTGTCCGTCCTGTAGCGCTGTCTTAGGCGTCTCACAGTACAGACATTGCAATTTATTGCCCTGGCCACATCTGCAGTCCTCATGCCTCCTTGCAGCATGCCTAAGGCACGTTCACGCAGATGAGCAGGGACCCTGGGCATCTTTCTTTTGGTGTTTTTCAGGGTCAGTAGAAAGGCCTCTTCAGTGTTCTAAGTTTTCATAACTGTGACCTTAACTGCCTAACGTCTGTAAGCTGTTAGTGTCTTAACGACCGTTCCACAGGTGCATGTTCATTAATTGTTTATGGTTCATTGAACAAGCATGGGAAACAGTGTTTAAACCCTTTACAATGAAGATCTGTGAAGTAATTTGGATTTTTACAAATTATCTCTGAAAGACAATGTCCTGAAAAAGGGATGTTCCTTCTTTTGCTGAGTTTAGTATTAGTAAAGCTGGAGGTAGGCTCTCTTCCAGAATAGTCCCTTCTCCACTTCCTAGCTCTACAGTGTCCTGGGTTGTGTCCGAAATTGTACCCTATTCCCTATGGGCCCTGGTCAAAAGTAGTGCACTATAAAGGGAATAGGCAGCCATTCGGCTGGTCCTTACCTGAATGCCAGCGTGGCTACACAGGTAGAAGTCAAACTCCGATGGGTGAGTGATTTTGGTGTCCACTGTGGTGCCTGCAGGGATGTTGCCACTCTTACCAACCTGAACAAAACACATTAGGAATCATATAATATCACGATGTAGGCATTTCATAGAAGTTTCTTTTACAGTAATAATAGTGGCCAGTATGAATTGGAGAGATGTCGAACCCTCTCGTTTCTGTCCATGCAGAACAGTCGAGTGTGGTGTCTCTTCTGCACCACCACGAAGGTGATACCGGGCTGGTAGTCTTTCTCCAGTTTGATGCAGGCCTCACGGATCGCCAGTAACTCATGTTGGAGCACCTGGATGAAACCCAAAACGACAGCTACAGTTTAAAAACAGTAACTCCCACACGTCACAATACATACATTTACAAATCAGGGGGAAAAAATGATAGATCGGGCAATTCAGAATTGGAACGGTTACTAATAGAAACAAACACAGCTGGGAAAAAAAAAAAGTGGAAAAAAGTTAACTTTCTTCTTGGTTAAAAAGTTTTTAAAATCTGAAATACCCGATTTGATCTCAGTAAAACAAAGACTAGGCATTCAGAATTGAATTGGAACGGTAACCAATAGAAACAGAAACCAAAAGAAAAACAAATAAATCCTTTACTCACGACCAGTACAGTACAATTACAGATCATGCAATTGAATGAAATCCTATTTCCTCAAGTCTACCTCAAGTCTAACCTGGTTGAACTGGCCCTCAGATATGCCGTCGCGGTAGTAGATGATCCGGGTGGGCTTGAAGCGGGTGGACTTGTAGAACTGGATGAGCAGCTCTCTGACCATTGTGGCCAGGTCCTGGATGATGTCCTGGCGATGCTGCTGCACCCGCACCGTGGCACAGTAGCGGCTGGGGTGGGCGTCCATGCTCCCCACCACCTAGAAAAGAGGAAAAGGGATATGATCAGGACAATATACAGGTCAGGATTTTCACTAGGGGGATAGGTCAGATGGAGTCATGTAGGGATTCATCAGGAGGAAGCACATCCCAGAGGAAGCACAGAGCACACTTGAGATCCTTTATTTTTTGGCTGTTTTGAAAGTCAGGTCAAAGCTGGTCAGTGAGCAAGGTGGAGTGGAAGGCTATTGATTCCCTCAGTTCTCTCCATTTCAGATGTTGGACATAGTAAAGGACACCGCTGTAGACTATTGCACCCCTACTCCCTAGCAGAAACATGGTTCTGTGGGTAAAATAAACTACTGTAGACTATTGAGATGCACCCCTACAGTCCCTGGTAGGTGACAAGGCCCTGTGGAGCGTCTGCTCTGTCTGACTTACTGCAGCGATGGAGGGTTTCTTCCCATCTCCAGCAGGAGGGTGAGTGACATCAGCACCCAGGAAGATGACTGGCTGCTGGAACACCAGGGGCCTGGGAAGAACAGACACCCATAAGATTAACCAGAGCCATCATCACAGAGGAGAAGACGTGTGAACAGAAGAATGGACATATACATGGATGGCTGGATGAGACTGACTTGACGTTTCACTTATAGCATGTGAATGTATAGGTGAATGAGTAGACTGATATCTTGGAATAAGCCACAAAAGCTATTATGGAAGAATGTAAGTCTTACAGATGTCATGGATAAACGCATACTGGTTTATACATTTTAACCGAATGCAGAGTACAATACTGTTAGACATTAACAGTAAACCAGCAAGTATTCATAGCCATGATAATGAGAGGTTCTGCACTGACCTGCCCTGTGGGAGGAGGATGTTGTTGACCCCGCCCAGCTTGACGTTGATCTTCAGGCAGAGGTTAGAGAGGGTCTGGGGAGTGGTTTTCTGAACATTCTTTACCTGGACACACTGGGTGGCCATGCCCAGCACCGTGTCACCAACACGCTTCACCTCAGCTAGCCCACAGAGAAACAGGGGAGGGAGGGAGAAAGGCTATGTCAGCACAACAGGAGAGATATACAGCTAGTTTGTGCATTGCAATGAATTCTGAATTAGTTAATGAATGCACTAATTTAAGTCGCTTTGGATAAGAGTGTCCGCTAAATGACTAAAATGTCAAAGGTAGAAACATCATGTGAAATTTGCTTTCATACAGTTGAACATATAATCCACTAAATATTCCAGAACAACATATAGAGCACAGCACTAACTGAACCAATAGGATTTAGAGGCAGAGTTATAAACAGTGACATTCATTGACTTAGGAACATATACTGAACAAAAATATAAAATGCAAAATGTAAAGTTTTGGTCCCATGTCTCATGAGCTGAAATGATCCCAGACATTTCCCTTACGTACAAAAATCTTATTTCTCTAAAATGTTGGCCACAACTATTTTTACATCTCTGTTAATGATAATTTCTCCTTTGCCTAGATAATCCATCCACCTGACAGGTGTGGTATATCAAGGTGATTAAACATGATCATTACACAGGTGCAGCTTGTGCTGGGGACAATAAAGGCCACTAAAATGTGCAGGTGTGTCACATAACAATGCCACAAATGCCTCAAGTTGAGGGAGCGTGCCATTGGCGTGCTGACTGCAGGAATGTCCACCTGAGCTGTTGCCAGAGAATTTAATGCTTATTTCTCTACCATAAGCCACCTCCAACGCCATTTTTGAGAATTTGGCAGTACGTCCAACTGGCCTCACAACCGCAGACCACGTGTATGGCGTCGTGTGGGCGAGCGGTTTGCTGATGTCAACGTTGTGAACAAAGTGCCCCATGGTGGTGGTGGGGTTATGATACGGGCAGGCATAAGCTACAGACAATGAACACAATTGCATTTTATCGATTTGAATGTTTTTTTTTTTTAAGGTATCTGTGACCAACATGTGCAAATCTGTATTCCCAGTCATGTGAAATCCATAGATTAGGGCCCAATGAATTTATTTCAATTGACTGATTTCCTCATATGAACTGTAACTTAAATTGTTGCGTTTATATTTTTGTTCAGTATAGTTTCCAGTTTCCTCACCATAGACGGGCGTCTTCCCAGGCAGGATGACCACCACCAGCTGCAGGCCCTGGTAGGTGTACTTCAGGTGTTTGAACATGGGCTCCACGCTGTCCGCCCCCTGAGCGTACTTACAGAAACAGGGTTGGCCCTGGATGGGCATCCCCGCGTCGCGAGAGATCTTACGCAGCTGGTCTGTGAACGCCCTGAGAGAAACACAGGTTAGAAGGTACAAAAACACAATACAACTGTCCTCAAACTCTTTATTGGATTCCAAAAATATGGTGTAGATTGAAATCATAAGCGGGCTAACACAGAATAAATAGTTTTAGAAATTGGAAAATAGTTTAACTCTTAAAAAAAACATCCCAATTATAAACATCCCCCCTGCGATGGTTATTGAGGCTCCTAAGGGCTCCTGGCAGCTGCAGTTCTTACTTGAGCAGGAGTTCAGTACACTGTCTCTGTGGGGCGAAGCAGGCGATGGCCCACACCTTGATCTCTATGCCAGTGTGGAACTGCTTGTTCCTCATGTCCCACACTCCCTGGATGGGAGTTGCTATTGCTTTATTCTGCTTGAGTAAAAGGAAGACGAGATAAGGGTCAGAGACAAATAGTTGTCTGAATGGGACAAATTAAGCCAGGGGTAAACTACATGAGTCAAAATCCTAACATCGCTGAGCCTCGCATTAAACAACTGGCTTTCCTGTAGTTTTTGTTGCCAACATAGTGGTGCAATACTAAGCGATGTGGCACAGACTGAGGTCACCCTGCAAGACTTCACTTGGTCGGTGAGGATTTGATACCACGCTGTCTCGCCAAAACAATGTGATTAGATTAAACGTAGCTCCAACGTGCTGTGGCTCAAAGCAGCCTCAAACTTTTTGAGTCAGACATTCACACTTGCCATACAGAGTTGAAATGTCTAGTCATCAATTGAATTTAATAACATTGCTTGTGCACTTCGAGCTGTAAATGACACTTTGGCTTTGGTTAAAGGCAAGTACAGACGCATACTAGTGGTAGTCATCGCTCCTGCGCGAGAGTCTACACATTCTGAGTGATGCAAAACAACATCATCTCACTAGCGAGCCCTCATTGGCTATTGCTGACCACCGTTCTCAACTTGCCGTTGCACATCTCACACTACAAGAGCATTGCAGATTTTGTGCAGATAAAATTAAACATGTTTGAAAATATCGGGACGTCTGGGACTGCTCAAAGGCGAGATCAGTAGCCCGCAGATTACGTCTCTGACCCGCTCACATTAAACCTGCGTCGGTGACGGCTGCACACCCCGAGTAGGCAACGACATGGGGATTTTGTCGCTGGGACAGCTAAAAACCAGGGCCAAAATTGGGTTGTGTACACCGGGCTTAAATGGGATGTTTCACATTAGAAGACTGATTCAAAATACAAGTGACATAACTTTGTTATTTGGAGTGTTCTAAGTTTCCCTTTCCATAATATACATAAACTGTTGTTCATCAGTGCCGTTTTTAATAATGTCAGGTTTTTGCCTTAGCACTACACACCTGATTAAAAGCTTGGTGATGAGTTGATCATTTGAGTCAGTTATACAATAACGTGCACCCTTTGGGTCCCCAGGACCAGGATTAAGAAACACTGAATAAAATCAACCCATCTTAAATCAGAGAAACCTACCCGCCCTCCGTAGAGGATGGATGGGGCCTGGAGGACTCTGCCGTTCACCTCGGTCATCTCATCCCTCACCATCACCCCAAACTCACGCACGTAAGGATCATTGTTAAAGTTGGCACTTCTCATCTGAAAAGAGAGCAACGGTTTAGTGGTAATAATTCAGAGGGTTTATATACAGTTGTGGAGAAAGTACTCTAAAAGCCTAAAAGTATTTGGTTTTAAATATACTTAAGTATCAAAAGTAAATGGAATTGCTAAAATGCACAATTTTCTTTTTAAAATGTATTGGTGGATAGCTAGGGGCACACCAACACTCAGACATAATTTACAAACGAAGCATGTGTTTAGTGAGTCCTCCAGATCAGAGGCAGTAGATGACCAGGGATCTTCTCTTGATAAGTGTGTAAATTGGACCATTTTCCTGTCAAAGTGTAAGGAGTACTTTTGGGTGTCAGGGAAAATGTATGGAGTATTTTCTTTAGGAATGTAGTGAAGTAAAAGTGTGCAAAAATATAATAAATAATGAAGTGCTTTTACTGAGGTACTTTACACCACTGTTTATATACACACACACTAGGACTTTGGAAAGACAGCCTGAACGAAAACATTCACATAGTCAGGCCATCAATAGTTAAATAACAGCAGTTCAGAGTCATTGTACATCCTAAGAGATAATTTCAAGTTTATAAAAGCAGCTGTCAAGACACTCTGTGCTTGAGTTTACTCTCCCAGGTCAGTTAAGTCTCTTTACCAGTTTGCTTATCTCTTCCTGACGGTCTGGTGCCGATCGGGCTGTGGCACGGATCATAGTGGACGTTTGATTGTCGGTCAGCTTCTTGATGCACCGCTGGCCAGCCACTATGTTACAGACCTAGACACATACATTACAACACAGCTTTATTACTACCCCCAGGGACACATCACGAAGGCTTCAGCCAGAGAATAGTCTTGCATATGGAGACTGTCAATTGGTTTTGCTAAATCCTCAGTCCTCTCCTTTCCTCCTTTTGAAAAAGTCCAAAGGTAATAAAGGAGGAAACAAATGCGCTTGTATGAAATGAGACTCCTCCACTCACCCGTCAGGCAAATCACATTTATAAATGTGTAAAGTGATTAAAAACCTATTTGTGCAATGCATTTTCTAGATAAAAGGATGAGTAGCATATCATGTTTAAATGTGTGCATGTCTTTTCTCCTTGGAAAAAACAGCTGATTCAAAGGAAGTGTGGCAGGTTTTAAAACACTTCTGCGCTACCTGACACGATGATGTCCCGTGTGGCTCGGTTGGTAGAGCATGGCGCTTGCAATGCCAGGGTTGTGGGTTCGATTCTCACGGGGGACCAATACGAAAATGTACGCACTCACTACTGTAAGTCGCTCTGGATAAGAGGGTCTGCTAAATTACTAAAACATACTCTTGTGCATCGTCTGTCAAAGTAATGGTAAAGTGGAGTTTCTGTAATACCGCCCGGGTCCTCATTCTTTGTAACAATTTAAACCCAGCAGTAAACTATCAACAAGTTGTGAGGGGGGACTGCAGACTGACCTCGAGGGGGAGGTAGGTGTGTTTCTGCTCCTGTCCAACCTGTAGACAGGGGAGGTGGGGGTAGCGCAGTATGAGTTTGTACTTGTCTTTGAAGTACTGCGCTACTGTGCATTCTATGGTCTGGCCATTCTCCTGCTGCAGTGGAAACCTGAGGTAAAACAGATGAGCGAACCAAAAAGAAAAAAGTTTAAATGGATTTTCAAAGAAATCCAAGACCAAGTGGGGATTTCTGTTTAACTTGATTGGGATCTGCTCCTAACCTGTGCATGAATTATGTGTTAAACATGTTAATATTAGGTTTGTTTCTATCACATCCCTAAAAAAACAGTCATGTTTACATCACAGGAAACTAAAGGAATTGAGGCTGTTGTGAATATTTTAGGGTGTTCTTTCTTACGTCTGGTGACTGGCTGGTCTTCTCGTCACATTACATACTCTGTACTTCCTTTTCATCTGACCACAGTGAGTGATCTCAACCTTCAGACCTGAGAATCACAACAAGACAATGGTCAGATTCACATATTCCGTGGACAACGGTTTCTTATTTTATCACATTCTACTCTGATTTCAAGTCAGATTTTAAGTCAATACACAAAGATACACGCATCATAGCAACATTTATATGTGTTATAGTACAGAATTTTTGTATATAAGTATTTTCAAATATTTCCACTCAGACAGACAAAACAACCAACCCAATGCAACTATTGATTACCTGGTAATGAATGATTACCTTTGATTTCCTTGGTAAACTTTACTCTCTGGGAGTCGGTTAAGGGTTTCTGTTGTTCTTCGATACTTTTGAAATCCAAAACCTCACACATGAACTCAATCACAGGCTGCGCCTTGTAGAAGGCGGTGGCCGACACTGCAAAACACCAAGCACAGCACAGATTCAGACCTATCCTCCTTCCAGATACATACTGTAACTTACCATTATGGTAGGTTGCACTTGTTTTAGCAGTGGGTTTACACTTTTAGGACCAATGGCATCACCACAAAAGTACAAGCTCCACACAAATCAGCACTTTAGGGAGAGCTTAATCAATGCCACTTATTTACTGACTGAAACCTACCATGGAATGAGATTCCCAGTACTATCCTCCTTCCAGTCACACAGAGACATACTCTAGTCTGACACTTTGGATGTGTTCCAAATGGTACATTCCTTACAGCCATTTGCAGAGTGAAACCTACCGTCAATGTTTAGCATCATCTTCCACAGGGAAGGCCTAACCGATTGGTGGAACCCAAACCAGACCTCCCTGCCCCCGCCCAGGGGGTTGGAGCATCCCTCTGAAGGGGTGAAGAAAGAACGTCCGACGGGGGTGTACCTGTTGGAAGAGGGTGGGAGGAAAATTTGATTAATATCTCAACTGAAATTGGCTTTACAAATAGACAAGGAGAGAGGAATTTGCATAACCCACAGGGACAAATATACTAGAAGTGAATGGGGATTGTAACGCTTTGGTGTGTACAAAGAAAACAGCGATTTGTGGCCATGTTTGAAGGAAAGATTGAAGAAATGTCTTGGGATAGATGGGCATATTAGGTGTGTGGACCCATTTACTGGTTTGATTGAGTCCATTTGCACGAGAACAGTTGTTTGATAACCATGTATGTGCTGTAACTAAATACCACCATTAAATACCAATATTACATACCAAAAATATACTGATTGTTTTAAAGGGGAAAACACTGACCTCATAGAGGGCAAATGTCTCATGACCACGTCCAGGGCCTGGATGGTCTCAAAGGGGATGTTTGGCAGTCGTCCAGACAGGGCTTCTTGAAGAGCTTGCAGACTGACGCAGGACACCCACTTTATGGCCACTTTGAAGTTCCGGTCTTTCCCCTCGCCTGGGATGGTCACCTCCAGCTCCACCTGTTTGGGGACACAGGTGTTTTGGTGTGTTTAAAATAGGCTGTATCAGAAAATTCTACAGGAGAATGTTAGGCCATCCATCTGTGAGCTGAAGTGCAGCTGGGTCATGCAGCAATACAAAATCATCCAACACACAATCATCTCAACATGAAAATTATTCAAAAGCAACAAATTTGAAGTTTTGGAATGGCCTAGTCAAAGTCCAGACCAAATCCCAATTGAGATGTGGCATAACTTGAAACGAGCATTTCATGCTTGAAAACCCACGAATGTTGCGGAGTTAAAGCAGTTCTGCATACAAGAGCGGACCAAAATCCCTCCACAGTGATGTGAGAGACTGATCAATAACTACAGTAAGCATTTGGTTGGAGTCATTGCAGCAAAAAGGTGGCACAACCAGTTATTGAGTGTAAGGGGGCCATTAATCTTTTTACACAGGGGCATTGCGTGTTATTGTGTTATTTGTTCACTTAGATTCCATTTATCTGATATTAGGTTTCAGTTGAAGATCTGATAACATTCAGTATCAAAAATATGCAAATATAGAGAACATCAGGAAGGGGGCAAATACTTTGACGTTACTGTATACCCCAAGACATGTGTGATAAGTAGTCTATACACAAGATGAAAACCAATATTATGGATGTAATTTACACCTGTTTATTTAGTTACACCACCAAGTTCACGAAAATGGTTTGCTTCTACAGACACAAGTCACGTGGCCGTGGCTTGCTATATAAAGCCAGCAAACAGGCATCCTTTTACTGTCTGATTTAACGTCAGAATGGGCAAATCGAGTGACCTAAGCAACTGAGCGTGGTATGATCATTGGTACAAGGTGCGCCAGTTCAGGTCGCAGAAGCTGGCCGGCCCCCTTTTCACGCACGATAGTGTCTGGAGTTTACGGAGGATGGTGCGACAAACAAAAAACATCCAGTCAGCAGCAGTCCTGTGGGCGCAAACAGCTAACTGATGAGAGGTTGAAGAATGGCAAGAATCATACAGACGGGCCACAAACAGACAAATAACGGCGCCGTACAACAGTGGTGTGCAGAGCAGCATCTCAAAGCACACAACTCGTTGGTCCTTGTCACAGATGGGCTATTGCAGCAGACAACCACACCGGGTTCCACTCCTATCAGTTAAAAACAAGGAGAAGTGGCTCCAGTTGGCACGCGATATCCAACACCGGACAATTGAGGAGTGAATAAACATCGCCTGATCCGATGAATCCCGATTCCTGTTACGTTATGCTGATGGCAGAGTAAGGATTTGGCATAAGCAGCATGAGTCCATGGCCCCATCCTGCCTGGTGTCAATGGTATAGGCTGGTGGTGTAATGGTGTGGGGAATGGTTTCCAGGCACACGCTAGGTTCCTTGATACCAATAGAGCAACGGTTCCATGCCCCGAAGAATTCGTGCTGTTCTGGGGGCAAAAGGGGTTCTGACACGGTACTAGATAGGTGTACCTAATAAACTGGCACTGAGTGTACATAATATCACATTGCGTGTAATCACGGCTGTCCCAAAATATCGGTGCCTTCACATAAGACACCTCTGGTCAGACGGGGAGACTTACTTTTTCCCTGCCTATAGGTAAGGGCATGGCTGTGTAGAGATTCTTCCTCCCGTCATACACTGGCTTTCGATCCCCAAAGATCTGCGTTTTAAAGTGCTGTACCATGTGCTCCACAATTTCACTGAGAACACAAATGGAGCGTGTTAGACTTTATCAATACAGTACAAAACATCATCAACTAGATAATAGCCTACTAGTTATTTTGCTCAGGTAAAAGCATGTAAACCAATTAAAACGGCTCCATACCGGTTGACCCTTCTGGGGCATTTCTCTGGCTTGATGTCAATGTCGTAGTGGTAGACCTCCAGTTTGGGGATCTCCATCTCGAAGAAGTTGGCCTGCAGTTTGATTGTCCTGCCCATGGTGCCAAAGTCTGGCCGCGAGGGGGGTTTGAACACATACTCTGGCACTGGGGGAGACGGGGGATCTGGATCAGAGGGGTCAGGGGTAGGAAGCAAACAAAGAAACAAGTTAATAACTGCACATACAAAACAAGTTGTTTAGCCTGGTCCCAGAACTTTGAGAAGTTTTACCAACTCCTATGTTCATGGTCATGAGTTGGAAAGACAACACAAACAGACCTGGGACCAGGCTATACTGGGGTAACTCACAAGATTGTTCTTTCACACTTGAACGTGAAATATTATTTTCTAGAATGTGAATAGTTGTATGGATGCTCAATACATTTTGCTGCCATGCTTGAACTATTTGGTTGGTGAGCCCTGGCCGAGTTTGACTGTTCGTTCAGCGAACAGGCATCTTTGGTCTGGGGCCTTGAGGTCATGGAGGAACATGTCTGAACATACTCCCTTTTGACATCTTATCTCTGTTCTCCAGCTCTTTGAATCCCCATAACTCCCTTTTGACTTTAACAATGCACACTAGCTAGCTATACAGTACAAAACTGTCATGTCCAATAAGTCACTCTGAAGAGAACAAGTGGAATGTCCTTGTGAGTCTTAACACATGATTAAGACATTGTTAACGTGGCAGGGAAAAATACCAGGAAAGTTTATCATAAAAATGCAGTCTTTCCTTGAGCTGACTTTTCCCGGTGGTTATTTGTTTTCTCAGCTAGCTAAGCCTCTATGAAGAGTGAACTATTATAGGATTTCTCCACATTTCAAATCAGAATGTCTGAATATCTGCCGTAATATTCAGTAGAAGAGGGTATTTCAGGGGTCTGATATTCAGGACATATTGTAAGATGCAAATATAACATATAACATGACTAGTGCTTCAGTGCAGTCTACTGTTCTTTCTGGCTGGTAAACACTTTTTCATCCAATTGATTCCTACAATTATACTTGCCGTATTTGCATGGCAGAATCAAGACATTTAAATGACAGCATTCCGGGGGACAGGAGAAAACAAAATGTATACTATAGGGTATAGTAGGCTGGTGGTACAAACATAGTGCTAGACTTAGACTGGTGTGAAAGAAGCTTACCAGAGCCAATTGACCCCGAGGAGTGAGGTGGATCAAGCATCTCAGCAGCTAGAGAAGAAGAAAACAGTGGTCAATTGACATGTCCCACAATGAGCCAAATGAAGGCTGAATGGACCAAAATGTTTGTAATATTCTTAGATATTACTCATTTTGAACATGCCCAAAGGAAACCTTGTCACGTCATTCTTCACGTACATTTTTATTTCCCATACTTTATTCCTGCATAGTTAGCTAACTATTTCTAAATGCCATGCCCTCTTATCAGCCTTAGAACAGGGTCATGTAACTACAACTTCTGGGCGATTTTTCTGCTCCCTTATCAACTAGCCCACACTAGCAATCTGGAAGTCTGATAGTGACAAGTTTCAAGAAGTGGTTTAGGAGTGGTCATTCTCAATAAGTGGAGGGTAGGACATAATCAACAGAAAAATAGTTAGTCAACAAGCATATCAGTGGTGCAAACTTATTTTCTAGCAAATCTTAAATTCACCCAAACGTGCTCCACTTTGAAAAACCTAGGAGGAATGAACAATTCTATGCTACTACTAGGATAATCTATTAGCTAGTTACCCTAATTTACTAAAGTAACTACTAGTCACAACGCATGACTTTCTAAACCTAAACACCAGGCCATGTTACCACTTGCAAACTAAAACAGCATGATAGGAGAGGATGATATTTTCTTTGTTTGGCCTTTACATTATGGCAATTTGTTAAACTAAAACAATCGGGGCACCATTACCAATTTCAACTCACTAACAATAACTTAGCAAAGGATGCATAACTAAATTATCGATGTTTGCTCAATTCATAGCAAGTTGACTGGTCCCCATAATAGTAACGTTAACTAGTTAACCAAGAGGATAGAGAATTACTTTTTTTTCAAACAGCCTCAAATATAACTAGCAAGTCACACAACAAACAATGGCTAAAACGTAGCTAAATAGTGCTAGCTATCTAGCATGCAATCCAAGTCAGCTAGCTAGCTAAATTGTGTTAGCTAGCCAGCATGCAAACCAGCTAGCTAACATTTGAAAAGGCTAACAAGCCACCGTTGGCTAAGGGAATATGACTAACCTAGCTAGCTAACAATTTGTTCATCTGAGTTGGCTAACGTTAGCTAGCAAGATGGCTACCTAAGACCAACTATTTGATGGTCAAATTCTTTCTAGAACTTGTTTAAAGCAATTGTTCGCTAATTTGCCCAAATTAATCTTACTTTAGGATTGGACTTGAACAACAAGTTAATCGACTTCCAGCTATCATTAGCCAGGTCAACAGGCATAACTAAAAGTTACAGTAACAACAGGCCGGGAAAACGGTGGCAATGACTGCTAACAAGATCTAGCTAGCTAGGACGAAATGTTATTCTGAAATTATATTGAGGTTGGCGAACAATGTTACAAAATGAAAACAAACCATCATGCAAATGATTGAAGATACCCCAACGACATACAAATCAGCACCCTTATAGTTAGCCGTCTTGCTAACTAGCAATGCACAATTTACCTCCAGCAGCTCCACTGGAATACATTTTGTAGTTTTTCAGAGTGCACCGTGGTCGTACGGATACTCCACTTTTCTCCGGTCAAACGTCGCCAAAATACATACGTGAATGGGTACTATATATAAAACAATGCGGGTGGCTCGGTTAGGAAGTGGAAGGATTTAGCCAAGAACTAAAGTACAACACCATGAGAGCTCTATCATCCTCTGCACGGCCCCATCCCCCTAAATACAAACCGGAGCAATGCCGAAAGGACCTAGTAATGGATATGTGTGATGTCACACGCACAGCCCGCAATTATCCCCGCGCGCTCTTTCCTTGGCCGTCTTTATTTTACAACTTGTCGAAATCCAGGGGAAGATGGATCAACCAAAATGCATGAAATGTATTTAATTCAAGCCATGTTAACACCGTGCGACAACAAATTAGTTGTAACGTTACCAACCAAATGTAAATGTCTGTTTACTCAATTTGACCACTGGCGAATGCCATTCACAGGAAGAAGAAACAGCTGTCATTTCCGGGGTATGCTGTATTTGAAGAAAAAAGATCACTGATAAACCAATCTCGTGCATTATACAAAAGACCTGCAAACTACCATGAAGATCCACAGTCACCGAATGGCTGCCATTTAGTTAAAAAACGTAACTAAATGGCCGTCCCTGTGGGACGGTTGAGCTAACGTAGGCTAATGCGATTAGCATGAGGTTGTAAGTTACAAGAACATTTCCCAGGACGTAGACATATCAGATTTTGGCAGAAAGCTTAAATTCTTGTTAATCTAACTGCACTGTCCAATTTACAGTAGCTATTACAGTGAAAGAATACCATGCTCTTGTTTGAGGAGAGTGCACAGTTTTGAACATGAAAAAGTTATTAATAAACAAATTAGGCACATTTCGGCAGTCTTGATACAAAAGTTTGAACAGAAATTCAATGGTTCATTGGATCAGTCTAAAACGTTGCACATACACTGCTGCCATCCAGTGGCCAAAATCTAAATTGTAACTGCGCTGAAATAATACATTATGGCCTTTCTCTTGCATTTCAAAGATGATGGAACAACATTTTTTTTAAACGGTTGTTTTTTTGTTTTTATTATCTTTCACCAGATCTAATGCGTTATATTCTCCTACATTCCTTTAGTCGAAAATTGTGGAAAAAAGGGGCCGATCCTTAAGAGGTTTTAATACATGAATTATTCATATTGGATGGATGATTTTGTATTGATGTTTGTAGCTAGTAGGCTGGCCTACTGTACACACAGGTAGGCAGGGCAGGTAGGTAGACAAGGAAGGCAGGCTAGGTAGGCAAGGCAGCCAGGCAGGTAGGCAAGGCTGCCAGGCAGGTAGGCAAGCAGGTAGGTACAGTAGGGTGAGTAGGTAGATACAGTAGGTACAGTAGGTAGATAAAGTAGGTAGATACTTTAGGTACAGTATATAGATATAGCAGGTACAGTAGGTAGATAAAGTAGGTAGGTCCAGTCGGTAGATACAGTGGGTAGAGACAGTAGGTGTAGTAAATTAAAGTAGGTAGATACAATAGGTACAGTAGATAAATACAGTAGATACAGTAGGTACAGTATATAGATACAGTAGGTGTAGTAAATAAATAAAGTAGGTAGATACAATAGGTACAGTAGAGAAATACAGTAGGTACAGCAGGTACATTATTCCAGTAGGTAGGTACAGTAGGAGGAGTATGTACAGTCGTGGCCAAAAGTTTTGAGAATGACACAAATATTAATTTTCACAAAGTCTGCTGCCTCAGTTTGTATGATGGCAAATTGCATATACTCCAGAATGTTATGAAGAGTGATCAGATTAATTGCAATTATTTACAAAGTCCCTCTTTGCCATGCAAATGAATCCCAAAAAACATTTCCACTGCATTTCAGCCCTGCCACAAAAGGACGAGCTGACATCATGTCAGTGGTTGTCTCGTTAACACAGGTGTGAGTGTTGACGAGGACAAGGCTGGAGATCACTCTGTCATGCTGATTGAGTTCGAATAACAGACTGGAAGCTTCAAAAGGAGGGTGGTGATTGGAATCATTGTTCTTCCTCTGTCAACCATGGTTACCTGCAAGGAAACACTTGCCATCATCATTGCTTTGCACAAATAGGGCTTCACAGGCAAGGATATCGCTGCCAGTAAGATTGCACCTAAATCAACCATTTATCGGATCATCAAGAACTTCAAGGAGACCGGTTCAATTGTTGTGAAGAAGGCTTCAGGGCACCCCATAAAGTCCAGCAAGCGCCAGGACCATCTCCTACAGTTGATTCAGCTGCGGGATCGGGGCACCACCAGTACAGAGCTTGCTCAGGAATGGCAGCAGGCAGGTGTGAGTGCATCTGCACGCACAGTGAGGCGAAGACTTTTGGAGGATGGCCTGGTGTCAAGAAGGGCAGCAAAGAAGCCACTTCTCTCCAGGAGAAACATCAGGGACAGACTGATATTTTGCAAAAGGTACAGGGATTGGACTGCTGAGGACTGGGGTAAAGTCATTTTCTCTGATGAATCCCCTTTCCGATTGTTTGGGGCATCCAGAAAAAAGCTTGTCCGGAGAAGACAAGGTGAGCGCTACCGTCAGTCCTGTGTCATGCCAACAGTAAAGCATCCTGAGACCATTCATGTGTGGGGTTGCTTCTCAGCCAAGGGAGTGGGCTCACTCACAATGTTGCCTAAGAACACAGCCATGAATAAAGAATGGTACCAACACATCCTCCGAGAGCAACTTCTCCCAACCATCCAGGAACAGTTTGGTGATGAACAATGCCTTTTCCAGCATGATGGAGCACCTTGCCATAAGGCAAAAGTGATAACTAAGTGGCTCGGGGAACAAAACATCGATATTTTGGGTCCATGGCCAGGAAACTCCCCAGACCTTAATCCCATTGAGAGCTTGTGGTCAATCCTCAAGAGGCGGGTGGACAAACAAAAACCCACAAATTCTGACAAACTCCAAGCATTGATTATGCAAGAATGGGCTGCCATCAGTCAGGATGTGGCCCAGAAGTTAATTGACAGCATTCCAGGGCGGATTGCAGAGGTCTTGAAAAAGAAGGGTTAACACTGCAAATATTGACTCTTTGCATCAACTTCATGTAATTGTCAATAAAAGCCTTTGACACTTATGAAATGCTTGTAATTATACTTCAATATTCTATAGTAACATCTGACAAAAATATCTAAAGACACTGAGGCAGCAGACTTTGTGAAAATTAATATGTGTGTCATTCTCAAAACTTTTGGCCACGACTGTACAGTACAATAGGGGGAGGTAGGTACATACAGTAGGTACAGTAGGGCAGTAGGTATATACAGTATTTAGATACAGTAGGTACAGTATATACAGTAGGTAGGTACAGTAGGGGAAGTAAGTAGGTACAGTAGGGGGTAAGTAGATACAGTAGGTACAGTAAGGGAAGTAAGTAGATACAGTAGGTACAGTAGGGGGCGGTAGATATATACAGTAGATAGATACAGTAAGTACAGTAGTTAGATACAGTAGGTACAGTAGGGGAAGTAAGTAAATACAGTAGGTATAGTAGATACAGTAACTACAGTAGGGGAGGTAGATAGATACAGTAGGTACAGTAAGTACAGTAGATAGATACAGTAAGTAGGTACAGTAGGTAGAGTAGATATATACAATAGATAGGTACAGTATGTAGATACAGTAGGTACAGTAGATACAGTTGGTGGGTACAGTAGGATAAGTATGTACAGTACAGTAAGGGAAGTAGGTACATACAGTAGGTACAGTAGGGCAGTAGGTATATACAGTATGTAGATAGAGTAGGTACATTATATACAGTAGGTAGGTACAGTTGATACAGTAGGTGCAGTAGGGGAAGTAGGTAGTAACAGTAGGTAAAGTAGGTACAGTAGATACAGTAGGGGCAGTAAGTAGATACAGTAACTACAGTAGGGGAAGTAGGTAGATACAGTAGGTACAGTAGATACAGTAGATAGATACAGTAGGTACAGTAGATAGATACAGTAGGTAAAGCAGATACATTATTACAGTAGGTAGGTACAGCAGGTAGGAACAGCAGGTACAGTAGGAGAAATATGTACAGTACAGTAAGGGAAGTAGGTACATACAGTAGGTACAGTAGGGCAGTAGGTATATACAGTATGTCGATACAGTAGGTACAGTATATACAGTAGGTAGGTACAGTAGATACAGTAGGTAGATACAGTAGGTAAAGTATATACAGTATATACAGTAGGTAAAGTAGGTACAGTAGGTACATACAGTAGGTACAGTAGGGGGGTAAGTAGGTACAGTAGATACAGTAACTACAGTAGGGGAAGTAGGTAGATACAATAGGTACAGTAGATAGATACAGTAAGTACAGTAGGTAAAGCAGGTACATTATTAAAGTAGGTAGGTACAGCAGGTACAGTAGGAGAAATATGTACAGTACAGTAGGGAAAGTAGGTACATACAGTAGGTACAGTAGGGCAGTAGGTATATACAGTATGTCGATACAGTAGGTACAGTATATACAGTAGATAGGTACAGTAGATACAGTAGGTAGATACAGTATGTAGATACAGTAGGTAAAGTATATACAGTAGGTAGGTACAGTAGATACAGTAGGTAAAGTAGGTACAGTAGATAGATACAGTAGGTACAGTAGGGGGGTAAGTAGATACAGTAGGTACAGTAGGGGAGGTAGGTAGATACAGTAAGTACAGTAGGTAGATACAGTAGGAACCGTAGGTAGATATAGTAGCTACAGTTGGTAGATACTGTTGGTGAAGTAGATACAGTAGATAGATACAGTAGGTACAGTAGGTAGATACAGTAGGTACAGTAGGTAGATACAGTTGGTACACTAGGTACAGTAGGTTAAGTAGGCACAGTAGGTACAGTAGGTACAGTAGGTTGATAGTAGGTAAAGTAGATGCAGTAGGTACAGTGGGTAGGTACAGTAGGTAGATAAAATTGGTAGGTACAGTGGGTAGAAACTCAGTAGGTACAGTAGATAGATACAGTAGGTACATTAGGTAGATACATTAGCTACAGTAGGTACAGTAGGTTAAGTAGGTACGGTAGGGAAAGTAGGTAGATACAGTAGGTACAGTAGAAGCAGTAGATACAGTAGGTACAGTACATAGATACAGTAGGTACAGTAGGGGAAGTAGGTAGATACAGTAGGTGAAGTAGATACAGTAGGTACAGTGGGTAGATAAAGTAGGTAGGTACAGTAGGTACAGTAGATGCAGTAGGTACAGTAGATGCAGTAGGTTAAGTAAATACAATAGGTACAGTAGGTACAGTAGGTACAGTATGTTAAGTAGATACAATAGGTACAGTAGGTACAGTAGGTTAAGTAGATACAGTTGGTACAGTAGGGTAGGTAGATACAGTAGGTGAAGTAGATACAGTAGATGTAGTAGGTACAGTAGATACAGTAGGTAGATAGAGTAGGAAGGTACAGTAGATACAGTAGGTGGATAAAGTAGGAAGGTACAGTAGGTACAGTAGGTGAAGTCAGTACAGTAGGTGCAGTAGATACAGTAGGTAGGTACAGTAGTTAGATACAGTAGGTCGGTACAGTAGATTCAGTAGGTAAAGTAGGTTGTACTGCAATAATTTATAATGTCAAAATATGTTTGTTTATAACCAAATATGGAGTGTCGTTGAGCAACTATCTTCATTTACTGCCATCAAGCCCGGTATGTACTTCCAAAAAAATGTACAAGCAACTGAAAAAATACATATTTTGGAAATAATGTGTATTGTTTTGCATGCTCCAAATCCACTTCTTCGAAAAGATCACTCTAAAAACGTAACTCAAAAAAATGTATGTAGTTCTGTCCTTGAGCTGTTCTTGCCTATTAATGTTCTGTACTATGTCATGTTTCATGTTTTGTGTGGACCCCAGGAAGAATAGCTGCTGCTTTTGCAACAGCTAGTGGGTATCCTAATAAAATACCAAATACCAAAAATACCCTATATGGTCTACTTAATCTACTTACAAAAAATAATATATATTATTGCGCTCCGTGTAGCGTGTGTGAAACAACAGGTTGACATGACGTTCATACACTGTTGTAAGCGATAAAATCAATGTTTCGGGATACTGTACTGCTGCTGGATCAGCCGACCTGTGGGGGGCAGTAATGAGTGTTTTTATTGGAGGTGCCTAAGAGGTGGATTTGGGCATGCACACTTGGTAAACAACAATACTGATTATTTCCAGACAATTTTTTCGGTTGCTTGTGAATTTTTATTTAGACCTTTTTTGGAAGTACATACTAGGCGTGACCGCAGTAAATTAATATCGTTGCTCAGCGAAACTCCATATGTGGTGGGTAACTAATCTATTTTGACATTATAATGCTTGCAAAGCTGTCTAATGGGAAAATGATTAGCAAACTGGCCTCGAGAGGAGACTTGTCATATGCATCTTCTCCTCCTCTGCCCAGATTCTGGTTCACCTAACATGCTATACTGAGTTTATGGACCCAGCCAACTCCTTATTAAAAATGTACTTCCGCTTGAATTCCGCTTGTAGGCTTACCTGAAACAGAAAAGAGGTGGCCAGAGGTTAGAGAGGCAGACCAGTATCCGGAAAGTTGTGGAACAACTCGGAACTGAACTGGCAGCCTGCTGAGGGCTGCTGCGTCCGATCCTGGGAACCATCTCCTTCCATTGTGCCCTTGAGCAAGTCACTTTACCCCTAAAAACTGCTCTCGATCCAGGAGTGCTGCTACCTGGTGGCTAACCCTGTGCCTCTCCAAGTGTGT
Source organism: Salvelinus namaycush (assembly GCF_016432855.1). Lineage (NCBI taxonomy): Eukaryota > Metazoa > Chordata > Actinopteri > Salmoniformes > Salmonidae > Salvelinus > Salvelinus namaycush. The sequence goes on along the minus strand of NC_052333.1, from coordinate 11,373,996 downwards.
GTGTATTTGTTGGGGTAGAGATAGATGCATTTCTGTTTCTCACAAAAGTTATTCTAGTCTATTCAGAGGACTCATCCCATTCACTTCTTAGGTAATATGCACAAAATAATTAAATCGTTAGACTATACCTCATGGTAATATAGGCCTATAGGTCTCCAATGAATAGACCTATAACAATTAAATAAACCTTCATTATTTTGGATTGATTGATTACTTACGGTATGCAACAATAGCCTACCTACATTTTGAGTATCCGGCTACAAATGATACCCGGCCCCCACAATGACAGGAATGAATGTATTGTTGCGTGTGGCGGTGCTGATTCTACTGCAAGCATCAAGGGGATCGTACATTCCCTCATTCACCACAGAGCGGCGCCATTTTACCACAATACGCGCGTTGTTCAGGTGCGTGCACCATCCACAAACCCTACAGAGTTTGGTCGTTTTATTAAGTAAATGCGTGTTGTATTGTTTCAATGCGTTTTGGTGAGGTTTAACGTGCCTGTTGTTGACAAACAAATCATCGAGTTTAATAAAGTAGTTTCCATAGAGTTTCACCGTGGTAAGAGACGTGTCTAATAATGAATTTGATGCAGAAATGTTAATCGTTATGATGTAGACCTTGCTGTAATTTTAAAATGAACATAGGCCTACAAATGAATGATCAAAGGACTCTTCTGAACAGATACATTTTATACATTGGACATATAGGCCTGTCGACTCACAATATGGAGTAAAAACAAACAAAAACATTGTTTCATGGCACATGTGAGTGACTGGTTATTTATTTATAAATATGCTAGTAAAACAGAAATCTAGTTTGATATTTTCGTTGCATTACCTGCATTTTATTTGGAGGCAATCGAAACAGTTTCATTTCTGAATGTGCATCAAGTCCAATCAAAATTAAGATAAATACTGTAGTAATTTCTTTATTTTGTTTCGTTTGTCAAAGGCAGATAATACAACCAACAGTCGTAATGTTTTAATACTGAAGCTCATGATAGACCAATATATCCATGTGGACGTTTTGGAAACTGTAATTTACCCCCTAAATTGTCCACCGATGACATGACACACAGTTTAATTGCCCATTTTGATTGATAGTAAAAACACAACAAAGTATAGCCTGAGTCGTATATCGCCTATGGCAAACTGGTCGAGCGAGTTGGGGTGTATGCTGCCTGCGCGCCTTGGCCAATGGAACCAGATCCTCCCTGCAGTGCGTAAGAGCGCAATTTAGGATTTAACCAGGTCTTTGCTGTGGGGCTGGCAGCAGTTCGAGAGAGCCCGTCGGCGAAAGCACACATCACACAATGCAAGTGTAGTCTTCACTCAGTCTTCAGACGTCTCAGTGGAAACAGACTTCCCTTTAACGTTGCTGCTTCGAACTATGACTGGAGTATTCGACCGAAGGATTCCGAGTATCAAACCTGCCGACTTCCAGAACCCTTTTCAGCTTTCCACCACCATGCATCACCCGTCTCAGGAATCTCCTACGCTACCCGAGTCTACGGCCACGGATTCTGGCTACTACAGCCCTGCTGGAGCAGTGCACCATGGCTATTGTTCGCCTAACTCCACCTCGTATGGGAAACCGCTCAATGCCTATCAATACCAGTACCACGGCGTAAACGGATCTGCGGGAAATTACCCTGCAAAAACATACCCAGACTACAGCGCATACACAGCCTCTGCTTACCACCAATATGCTGGAACTTATAGCAGAGTACAACCACAACCATTAAGTCCACAAGGTAATTAGCCTACATTATTATTCTTATTATTGTTGTTGTTATTATTGTTGTTATTATTTAATCAAGTGTATGCTTTGTTCGAGCTCTCACACATTTTTTTACACGCGAATAGCCTATTTGAAGCAAAGATATTTTCCACCATGGTAAAATTCTTGAAATTAAATTCGGTAAAGGGGCACACATTTTTCTGAAAGTAATTCTGTAAAAATGACACTTTTCCTTTACCGGTTAGACTCTGCTATACGCATTTGCTTCATAAATCGACAGAGAGCCCTCCTTAAGAGACATTTGTCCACGGGATGTCCTCTTGATTTGATCTCTCTGAAATAGATGGTATAACCGGGAAATATGACTGCATTGTGCAAATACTTTATACTTAGTTCGTTTATACACCACATATAAAGTAATTTCTTTCTTTCAGAAAAAGAGGTAGCAGAACCTGAAGTGAGGATGGTAAACGGAAAGCCCAAGAAAATCAGAAAACCAAGAACAATCTACTCCAGTTTTCAGCTCGCCGCCCTGCAGCGGAGATTTCAGAATACACAGTACCTCGCGCTGCCGGAGAGAGCAGAGCTCGCGGCTTCGTTGGGACTCACGCAAACGCAGGTAAATAGCTTACTATTCTTCAACTTCCTTGTCTGTTCAAAGTTGCATTCTATTTTGTTTAGCTTTTTAAATCAAAATGATCACTTGTTCTATGTTGTTATCCTTCACTGGAATTGTCCGTTCAAAATTGCATTACGTTTACAATATACATTTCATGCGTAATGTGTGCGTAATTAACGAAAACACATCGCCCCAATGCTTACTTCATATGAATACTTTAGTATTATGGAATTTGTGGGTTTTAATATGCTTTTATTTATGAACTCGTTTTAACATAATTCTCATCCATCCCCAGGTCAAAATATGGTTCCAGAACAAAAGGTCGAAACTGAAGAAAATCATGAAGAACGGCGAACTCCCACCGGAACACAGCCCGAGCTCCAGCGATCCCATGGCTTGCAACTCTCCTCATTCACCCGCCGTCTGGGACACGCAGGGCCCGTCCAGGCCTCACAGCCACCAGGCACAGAACAACAACTCGGCGGCATCCACCTTTTTGGAAAACTCCGCCTCTTGGTACTCCGCGGCTGGTGCCATGAATTCTCACCTCCAGGCCCCCAACTCGATACAGCACTCTTTGGTTCTCGGATCGGGGACGTTATACTGAAACCCAGTTCAACAAATATTTCATTGTATGGGACTCGTGTTTAAAAGATTCAGAGGAATATGCAATGTATTGATGACAGTCATAGAAGAACGTGTATAATGTGTAAATGTGTGCATGTAATTTATTGCATTTTGGAAGACTAATTAAACGTTTTAAATGGACAATGGAACCCAGACACTTTCAATGGCGCCCCCCTGAATTAACACTTTAAGGCAATTGTTTTGCTTATACCCACAAATCCCTCATGATTACTGATATAGCATGTAGGCCTAGATAGGCTATTCGCACTGAATATCAAGGACTCCATAACATGACACTATAAGGCTACTTTCTGTGAGACACTTTAAATCCATGTACAGCTCAAACTCGAGTTTAATTGCCTGAACTGTCTGTGTGCCCATATTTGGTCAGTGGTGCAAAGTAGTGATTCACTTTAAATAATAATTTGGCCACACATCTATCAACAAGGAGATGGGTCTAATGACCTTGGGCTAAACAGTTAGGCTGTTTCATTTTCAACAACCACGGAATTCTCAGGGGGAGTAACCTGCAAGGATCTCAAAAGGTTAAGCTAGATTTATTTCGTGTCATGTCAAGTTATTCATTTGAATACTACAACCTGTTTTATGGTTATGTGCATATAAACATGCCCATAGTAAATCGTTTTCAGCGGATCCATAACCGACTAAACAGAACCTATATCGAAGAGAGAAGCATCATTGAGTGTATGATAATTATCATTTTTGAAGGGAGTGTTTTGAATTACAATTGAATTTGGATGGCTTGATTGCAGGTATCATATCATATTAATCCTTTTGAAATATTTTTTTCTGAAAGAGAAATACCCAAGGAATGGCATGATATTGTTAACTCTATTAAACAGTCATAAGAAAACATATAATTCAGTTTTTTTTCTTGTTGTTCGTGTAAACCAAACAATGAAATGTTGTGAAGATACACACAACATGGATACTATTTTCTTCCAGGTTAATTCTAGTTTTAGGTTTATGTTAAGACAAACAAATAAATTAGGTTGTATTATTATTAGGCTATTATTATTAATTAAATCGTGTTACAGTGAAGCACATTTCAGTCTTGTGTTTTGGAGTTGCATCTGGATTCTGAACTTCCCCAAAGAATATGGGTGTCGGTCTGGCAGACAGTCTGCAGCAGTGCTCTCTTTGTGTCCCCTACAATTAGCTGCTTTGAATGGCAGAGAGGAGGCGAAGGGGCGGCACGTAGATCTGAGACAATCCGCATTCCTTTGGGGGCAGATCGGCTCCAGAGCTCTGCCACTCCCGCGGCCACAGCCCACCTCCGTCAGACCTTCCGGGTAAAATAAAATCTTTAACATTTGAACATATCATTAGGCCTACTACCAGTGTTGCCACTGCAAACCACTAAACAAATAGGCCTACTGCACTGAAGCGAACATCTTGTTCCAGACTTTACATAAAACATGTTATCATTATGCACCAATAGCCTATTTAAACGAATCAACCAAGAAACAATCACACTACAACACACACACACACACAGACACACACACAGACACACACACAGACACACACACACACACACACACACACACACACACACACACACACACACACACACACACACACACACACACACACACACACACACACACACAGGGCGAGGACACATTTAACACCAGTTTAAGATAGCCTGGACACTTGATAATGTTGTTAAGCGTCTGACCTAAGGATTCACAATACATAATACACCAATGTTGACATGGTTGTGCATGTAACTGAATGCTCGTCTCATCTCTCTGGTTTTCCCAAGGGCCTGACTCTCCTGGCTGAATATAGCCTTAGCAAGCAAGCGATGCACTTGGAAATGTTCAGCTGAAATAATTGAGCAAAAAATAAAACGGTTTGCTGAACGCTAATCCAAAACATGAACGTGGTTTATATCAACCTAATTTCTACATGTCACGTGCTTCCGTAATTACATTGCCAGTAGGCTACTCGAGAAATCTACGTTTGATTTTCATATTACTGTTTATCCTCCCTCCACACCCGTCCCCCAACACACACGCACACGCACAGGCACACACACACACACACACACACACACACACACACACACACACACACACACACACACACACACACACACACACACACACACACACACACACACACACACAAAAACACACACACACACACACACACACGCCATTATATCGAGAGCCCCGTTAAATTCCAACTGAACATTTTCCACTCAGCGAGTTCCCTTGCAAATCGAGTCTAAATAATGACAGTTAGCTTTACTAGCTTCAACTATAACACTCAACAATAATTATACTCCAGGATTAGGCCTCCATTATCATAATCTGGACATTGACAATTACCTATAATTTGCAAAGATGCGCTTGCTTCTTGATTGCAGAAGGCTTTTTTCTAGCTCACCATCACTAAACAGTGACAGTAATAACAGCTAATTTTGCAGGCAATATATAAGAGGTACCGCGGTGTAAATACACTTTCACACCTGGATGTGCTTACTCAACCACGAGCAGTAGAACCGTGTTCTGTCGGAGACAGTGTTCCCATTCGAAGCCCAAGCTTTTTGACCACTGCTAACACTATTGTAGGCTAAAGAATCGTATGAAGGTAAGGCTATATTTTTTTATTTATCATGATGAAGCTATCTCAGTAGCCTAGCTAGGTCGTTGCGCTCTATGAATCCCTATGGAGGATTGTTACACACTTTTGTTTAAGAATGTTATAACCTACCTTATTTTAGGTGACACTATTGATTGTGTTTTACTAGGCTTTTGGAAGTTATGTGATAAATAGCAGCATGCATTCAACACTAGCCTATACTAGCAGCCTACATTGGCTTTTTATTCTAGCCTATCTATTTGTCAGGTGTTTTTATTTGTCAGACGGGACAATTTTATTTATATCTAAAGACAACCTTTGCCAATTCGGATTTTAGAATCAAATGCAATCATGACGCCAAACTGATACTAGGCATAGCCTGAAACCTATAGTGATATCCGGCAGTTATAATATACCCTGGATATATGGTCTGTCTCCTAACCTACAGCAGACTAACATACTGCATCAATCTATCTTAGCCGGAAAACCACAAATATCTGGGAGTGTTGACATCTCCCTCCCTTACCATATCTCTCTCTCTCTCCATCTCTCTCGATGTAAATATTCAATTCATCGTGGCCTCCCAAGAGCTCTTGTCCTCGTGTTTTCATTTGTTCTCTTCTGTTCCCTCTCCCTGTCTCATCAAGTCGCTTTCTATCTGAAGCTATATCTATTTTTGTTCATTTGAATCAATTTAATGAAATAATATGAAACATTTGCATTGTTTGGGTCTTTTCACAACTTGGATGCCTCCACCAATGAGAAATAGCATTCTTGCTATTGCAACTATTTGCATATCCTATCAAATTCAGTTTTTATGACGATATAGGCTTATTGTAAAAAATATGATTTGCCCAAGTCCTTCGAGTGTGAAAAGACCACACCGCGCACTTTCTGCTTTACTAGTTACTCTCGGCTAATATAGGAAAGTTATTTAGCGAAAGGTTATTTACGGGGGTTTGGGGAATAACTCAAACTATATATACAAATATAGGCCTATAGATATGGTCGTGATAGGGCCTGTTTGGTCAAATGGGGCCCATGCAGGTATACTGTGCCAGTGGGGCATTCACGACTTGACAGCTGCAGACACTTTCTCTTGTTTTTTTACATTGTAATTTCTGATAATATCCCAACTGTTCACTGCTCTCAGCAATTTGTATATGAATAACCGAATAATTTCCCGCTTTTGTTCCGCGTCTGTGCTACCTCAAATCCAAATAAAGATGCCTTTTAGTATTAAAAGTGGTAGAAAATTACAGGTAATTATCTTTGACGGTAAAAACGCTGTAATCAGCGGCCTACATCAAAAATTACCCTAATTATGTCTGCATTTATGAGAATGGAAAAAAGCCTCACTTGGATAAAACCCATAAATTCCCCCAAATATCTCCTTCATATTGAACGGGACTGCAGCTGGATGCTTTGTTCAAGATCGATCCCGTGGAGCTTGGCATTTAGCGTCTTGCATTAGGACGGGCAGAGAGGAGAAAAACATTGTGTCAATACTTCTAATAATTGAGGCAGAAAATGACAAGATTAACAGGACAAGGAGCTACCATCTTTTTCGTGATAAATTGAGAGAGGGGAGCAGGGTAAGTTAATTTCCTCGGGTGTTGTTTAATATATATTGACAATTTTGTTCGTTTGCAGTGCATTGACAATGTCTATTTTATAAAGAGGAAACATAATGTTATGACGAATAGCCTGTAAGTTTTTCATGAAAAACCATATGGGACCTACATTTTAGAACGTCCATATGACATCTTGACAAGGAGCGATTCATCAGTCATTTTTACATATATCAACCATCTTCATCTTGCAGTACAAAACACGATACTTTGTTTTAAGTCATGAATTAATCCATTTATGAAAGACAAAACATAAAAGTGAATGTACAACTAAAATCGAAGAATATATTTACAGACAGACAGATTGCTTTGTTTTGCATGAGAAAAACACACAGTCAAAGAGCAGTTAAGATTTCAACAATATATCATGGCATCATGTTCAACCCGCAAAAAAACGCGTGAGTGTAGTCCATTCTGTGCCCAAGTGACGGGCTGAATGTCAGTGATATTTTTGGTATATTGACAGTCAGATGTTGACATGAATGAAAGCAACAAAGGCAATCCCACTGAACAGTCATTGGTAAATTAATACGTTTCGTTCCTTTAGGGTGTGTCATATCACAGTCTTTGTCCTCAAGTATCCTTCAAAAGCAGCCGACCCTGTCTCCAATGAATCTCTCTGTTCGAACGGGGCACCCCTTTTGTCTCGAGGCTGACGGAAATCAATTGTGCAGGTAAAACTATGAAGGTTCGAACGTCTTGAGTCAGACCTCGGGCCTTCCCGCCCTTTACGCAGTCTATCTCTGCATTGTCTCTTGATGTGGGGAGGAGTACCAGTGAGAATACCCGGGCATGTAGCCGTTGGCCGCCATGTTAACTCCTTTGCTGGACGCTGACACGTCCCATATTGGAGGAATTGCTGGAGAGCGGGGAGACAGGCCGATGGAACCAGGCATAGTAGGGTCGCTCTCGTGTGGGTTGCCACCTGCCTTCAGCAGCTTCTTGAACTTTGACCTTTTATTCTGGAACCATATCTTTACCTGCACAAGATGGCAGGAAGGCAAGGGAAGACCAGATGACAGATAACGATTATATCATTAATGTATTTATTCATCTATTAACATTTTTATAAATAGGCTTATAGACCAACTGATATGTTGAATATGATTTAGGAGCCCTACATAACATTATTACAATACATTCGCGCAGGCCTACATTCAAACCTGCACCTTAGATGCTGCTGCCCTATATACATAGGCATGGAATCACTGGTCACTTTAATAATGTTCACATATTGCTTTACTCATTTCATATGTATATACTGTAGTGCATTCTACTGTATTTTAGTCAATGCCTAAAATGTATATATTTGTTCATTCCATTATTTTATTTTTTAGATTTGTGTGTATTGTTGTGAATTGTTAGATATTACTGCACTGTTGGAGCTAGGAACACAAGCATTTCGCTACACCTGCAATAACATTTGCTAAATATTTGTATGTGACCAATACAATTTGATTTGATAGGTTAAAAAAAAGTAAATATTATGAAGGAATCCTAAATTGGTCAACAACAAAAACACAATACCCAGACCAATTTTAGCGTATAGGGTAGTAATAACAATAATAATCACAATAGTAATAGGCCTACTAATAACACTAATAAATAATAATAATAAATGATAATAAAGCGCCAATAACAATATAATAATGTATACCCTTTTGTATAATAATTCATGTTTTGAGAATAGGCCTACCTGTGTCTGTGTTAGTCCGAGAGAAGCAGCTAGCTCAGCGCGTTCTGGCAGGGCGAGGTATTGTGTTTGCTGAAAACGGTGATTTAAAGCTTGAAGCTGCAAACTAGAATAAATCGTCCGAGGTTTGCGAATCTTCTTGCCTTTCCCGTTGAAACGAATTTCTCCGTTTTCAATCACTGTTGTTTTCTGCTGCTCTGCAACAAAAAAGGGCAATGTTAGACCATTAAGGACAAACATATTCCACAACAAATAGGCCTAGTTTATAATTCCCCTAGTATAATTAATTTAATAGAATATAATAGTTCCAAATCTATTTAAATGTCTAAATATCTAATAAGGAAAATATATGAGAAAACCAATGATAGGCCTTCTCTATTATTAAATTCAGACCACTAATACATATTCACGTGTCACATTCGCTCAATCCAGTCCACCATTATTGTAATCATCATCGAATCTTCTGTCATATTTAGGATATTGCTCGTAATGACATGCCAATTAAATGCTAATTATAACTTTCAAAGCAAGTAGACCGCTTAATTCCAAGAATAATTCGTGAGGATTCCTCGCTTGTCATTATCATTATACCCTGTGCAAAGAATAGCCATAGAATAGGATCTATAACAAAAAGAGACAACATGAACTAAATATAATATAGAAAAAATAGGCAACATATAAATTGTCATTCAGATACAATTTGAAATTAATTTGCCATTCAACCGTCTGCTGGACGTTTATTGTGCTTTATCTTTTACTTGGCCGATTTTAGACAAAGATATGTCACTCGCTTTGTTATCGCTGCACGATGAAAACGATATTGAGCATATTTCTTGTCATGAATGGGAAAGCATCTTACCTGTGCTGTCTAACCTTGTCTGACCGCCAGTGGTGTTATTGTGGTAGGACGGCAGGTACGGGCTGTGGTGGGGGTGGCTCACGTAGGAGTACGGTAGCGACCTGTTGTAAGAATTGTTGCCGGAGTACGGAGAGTTATCGTGCTGATGGTGAGCTGGGTGCGACCCGGAATGGAGACAGTGCAGCGGGTAGTGGCTGGCAGCCATCGACGGAGAGCTCTGTTGTGAGTGGGACTGCTGACCAAACTCCATGAAAGCCGACTTGGACGAGTCCTGAGCCTCCAGACCGTTAGCCATCGTAGTCATGGTCATCATCAAATGTTCTGCCTTGAGAGCACTCGCCCCCTCTCTCAAGTCCAAATGGGTTCTCTCGCTGTGTTGTTGTCTCTCTCCTCAGCGAACAGATATTGTCCTATTAAGACCCGAATTACTCAGTTGCTTCGATTTTTTTTCTCCTCTGGTATTCTTACTTGGTATGGCACAAGTTGGGCATAAGTTAATGCAGAGATTTAAGGTGGATTCTGTTAAAATTGAGTCCTTGCTTCCAGACTTGATGCAGACACTACAAGAAAAATGGTTTGTCTCCAAAGGGCAACGCCTTCCGATTGGTCATTCAACCCAACGTCATCAGTTGTGTGCTTCACTAGTCTTCAGTGTGAGTTAACCCACCTTACCAGCTCCCACTGCAGCCACAACTATGGTGGGAGAACCTCATAATTCCTACGGAGAATATAGTCAAACGCAAGGTATAATAATTATGCCAGCCCTTTGGAATAGTCCATTTGTTTTAGGATTAATCCTCAACCCCAAATTACGCAAAACGTATCCCACACCAGTTTGATTTAGCCTAACGAACGAATATCATCTTGAACACACCATATCGTCACCCTGGAAATATACTGACACCATTTCTATACTGTCGTAATGATTAGGTTATTCGAAGAACAATTGCATGCGACGAATCAACAAGATGACAAAAACACTGTATTGCAGATAGGAAGGATGGATGTCGTGGTAAACTGACAGTATCATTTATCCCTTTTGAAATAAGATGCTTGATAGCCTACAGTCGGAAATATATGCAAATTATACAGTGCGGTTTGGCAAATTCTGTTGCAATATAAACTATCAATGCAAATGCAATAATACATCTTCCAATTCTACTTTCATAAAACCTGTCGTTAAAAAAATCGCGTTGTCAACGCATTTTTTTCTTCATAGTGTGTGATTCATTTATTTCAAAATGGTGATGAAAAAGCAATTATGGTCGCAATCAGTTATAACTAAAACCTCTTTGATTAACCACCACACTTTACTTAAATTGGAGCTATAAAATTAAGAACATTTCGCCTGTAATGATTATGGATTGGGTTTGTTTTGGGAAGGTGGAATAAAACTGAATATAGCATAAATTATCCCCTAATTATACGCCAGTGTCGCCTCAATTATCCTCTTATCAAAAATGGTTGTCTAAATGCAGCGTTTAGTTTCAATGTTCTCCCTTTCTATAACAAGAACTTGGTACCTTGCTATTATTGCCAGGCTTGTTATTTACTTTGGGGGATTTAAAAAGTGCACAACCCAGCCGGATAATCATTTTCCAGCAGTGGACCAAGAGAGAAGCACAGAGACAGTTGGTAGATATGAAATATATGAAATGCCTTTTAATATTGGATTTTAAACCAAGGCTTTCATATAAAAACGAAATATTTTAAGGTTACTTCTATATGGACATCAGGAATGTAGGTAAGATATCTATGAGCCATGTCTTCTGCATGATGGATTTGACACATTTTTGTTTGTAAAGGCTACATAGGGATTTATGTATTTGTTCAGATACATTAAATGAGGTAGGAATCAATGCAATTCTTAGTAACCTTATGGGACTTAGAACAATATATTAGTAGACGTCGTCATCCCTGATTGATCTAACATAGAATGTCTCATCCCGAGTTCCACCTCAACACGCAGGAGAGAAACCAGACCCATACCTTTTCTAATCGGCTTCGAATGGCACAAGGCAAACGTTGGTGGGCTTTTCTGTGCTATTACTTGCATGCTTTACTATCTCGGTACTTGATTAGTTGAGACATCATAGTTTATTACCTTTTGGAGACCGCAGCATAATCACCTACCGTGACAGTTTTATGACCTCCGAACATGGTTTCTGTGTAATGTGGAAGTGTAGCCTAGCGTGTCCCGCAGGCGCGAAAGGAAACTGTACACCAATGGAGATTAATTGAAGTGGTGAAAATAATGAAAGATCACTGTTTTTTTGTTTGTTTTAAATGGTCTGAAGACACAGTGTTGTGATGGACGTGGGCTATCCCCCCCTCCCCATAAACATAACATTTCGCATTTGGAAATAGTCTTGAGGCGATTTATATTTCTGAGTAGTAAGCTGTACATGCAATCAATGTATACAATTGTTATTACCATCATGTATTATTTTGAGAGGAAATATATTTGCTTATATTGATGCTGTGCAATTTTATAAAGCATACATACATACATACATACATACATACATACATACATACATACATACATACATACATACATACATACATACATACATACATACATACATACATACATACATACATAGGCCTGGTTACATATATTGCTCTCTGTTCAAGGCCTAAAAGGCTATAGTTCTCCATTTTTTTGGCATGAGGAGATTATGCCGCAAATTTACCAAAAGTTAATGGGAAATGTTAAAATTAACAAATGGCAGCTATGAAAAACTATTTTAGCTTTCCTGAGTAGGCGATTGACCTTCACCGTCAAATCAATGGTTGTGATGATTTACAGAAGTGGTCTTTAATTCAAGCTGTGAAAGATGACTCTAAAATAACTCAAACATCAAACCACTGGGAATAGGCATGGGATTCCTAAACTGGAACTGCATGGGCTATGAGTTACTTAGTCTACGCAAAAATAGACTGCATGTTGGAGCAACATAACACACAATATGGATATAACACAATAATAATAATAATAATAATAATAACAACAACAACAACGGTGGTTATTGTCAATAATTATTAGTAAAGGCGTATTGTCTTATAAGTCTCTTCTAAAAGGAACTATGTGTATGTATATGTGCCTGCGCGCGCGCGCGTGTGTGTGTATATCTGTGTGACTGTCGGTCTTTGTGTCACGTGTATTTGTGGCGTTTTGCGTCTCGGTGTTTAAAATGGATACACATGTTAATCATATTTGAACGTTAACATGTAGCCCGCACTAAAAACATTCATATTTCTGCCAAGTGCTGGGACTTTGCGGTAGCTCGCTCTAACAGCTATTGACTGGCTTGCATGGAAAGCCATCTCATTGAGCTCTCCTTGTAGAGCTCTGCTTTCAGGAGCATTTGGGGCGTGGGGACTTGCCAGTCTAGCAGAAGCAGTTAAAAGTGTCTCTCTTCTCCAGAACTCAAACCCACTGGGTCTTCACAGACTTAAAGTTGTCGATGCTTTTCCATCGCTGCAGTGTGAGGGAAGTGGCGTGGGGAAAGCGAACGTAGATGGATGCCACACGCAGCTGTCTAACTGTAATACTGTAATACAAATCAGAAGGGTAGCATCTGAGTTTGCAGTTCCCCATACATCACCAGACCGCGTTCCTTGTTTGCTCATAGCAGAGCTAACCCTTCTAACACCATAGCGCACAACATTTGACGCACTTTGACGCAAAACGAATGTGCGTAAAAATGTGGAATGTAAATCATCTAGGCATCCACACCACAGGAGGCTGGTGAGGGGAGGACTGCTCATAATAATGTATGGAATGGAATGGAATTGAATAGTATCAAACACATGGAAAACTAGTGTTTGATACCATTCAATTCATTCCGTTCCAGCCATTACGTTTAGCCCGTACTCCTCAATTAAGGTGTCTCCAGCCACCTGTGGTCCACACGTAATATCACGGTCACATTAACAAAACAACAGTGATTGCTGGTTATTTGCATGTTGAAAAGAATAGACTACACTGATCTGACTCATTTCAACGGAAGTCAATGGTTATTTCTCAGTCATCAGAATCAAATCAAAATCAATCAAATTGTGTTGGTCACATACACGTGTTTAGCAGATGTTAATGCGAGTGTAGCGAAATGCTTGTGTTTCTAGCTCAGACAGTGCAGTAATATCTAACAAGTAATATCAACAATGTCACAACATATACCCAATACACACACATCTAAGTAAAGGAATGGAATTTAGAATATATAAATATATGGACGAGCAATGTCAGAATCATATAGGCATAATGCAGCAAGTGCAACTCAACCCATACATGACCATTTCTAAGAGCATAGCACAGCAAGATAGGTGAAGGCCTATAGGCTACAACTAGACCGACTGGCGATGAGTGATGTCGAAAAAAAGTTACTCGTTTTGGCCTCAATTATGACAAATAAACAAGGAACTGCACCATTAGCCTCCATTGTCAAATGGATTTCATTCAAAACGGTCGAAACTACTGCACTAAAAAGGTGACCCATACACACCATTTTAATTAATCTCGACTGTTTTCTTTTTCTCGCATTTTGTGGAAACACTCTGTTTACTTTTTTAAATGATTACTACGTTGACTGAGACAGCCTGAAGCTGAAATATAGACTGAGCATTGGAAATTAACGAACGAACAACTGAAAGCACCAATAAATCGATTTTCTGATACATTTCTCCTAATTGTGAATAAGCGAAACACTCAGAATGCATTGTTTTAGTGTGGGGATTCATGTTCACTGATAAAGACACTAGAGCTATTGTACCTGCAAACACCATTTATCAGGTGCCAAGTCAAAACCTAAAAAACTCGCATTTTTTATCAAATTAATTTATGATGAGGTTGACTTTCTCTAATGGTTTATAGGTGGATTTCAAGTGAATGTATTGCTAATATTGAAAACATACTGATGATAACATGTACTTTTATGTCATGGTCTTATTGGTTATGCGAATACAAAATCCATCTCAAACAATATGGCCTAATGTTATCTCAGAGACGTATATACAAGTGCACAGTGTTTTTACAGAAAGGCTAGTCTAATGAGTCAGGCCTATCACTAATTTACAAATTGGACGATTTATTTCCACCAAGATGTCTACGCCGCAATTAATCGAAATTAAGCTGCCGGCTGTGCCGAACACCTTTCATCTTCGACTGGGACAAATAAGAACACCGTGGCTTCCTTACCCTTTAGTGCTTGTTCTCTCTCTCTCGACTTAATACGCAACATTATTAGATCTGACAGCACACAGCTCGGGTTTGAAGGAGAGGATTTCGCAGAGAGATGACAGACAGGAAGGCCAGCAATCATGGGCTTTTTTTATCAGAATATACTGTTCGATGCCGTTTATCCCTGATGATAGAAAATTGCTCTGTCGCCAGGACGCTGCTGCCGAAATAGAGGGCAAGAGCAATTTCCATTTTCCAGTTTGAAAGGCATTGAAATGAATTAGTAAAATGGAGAAAAAAAATCGTCCTGGTAAACAAAGGGGGGCAAACAAAGATACCCTTTTTCTTCCCGTGAGCCCTTTTTTCATTTTGTATTTTTTTTCGTTTGCAGCCACATCGAGTGAGGCCTTCGGTTCAACACTTGCAAATCACACAGCCTTCTAATGTACTTCAAAGGCAATAATTAATTTCCAAACCTCCTGAAATATAATTGGAGAGGTAGGCTCCGTGTGTTAATCATAGCCGTCGAATTTGTTGTATTTACGATGTCGTCTTTCATCCTCGATATCCATACTGTAAATAGTCATTTTTTGCCATTCTTGAAGATAGTATGCATTCACAGCCTATTATGTGCAACTGAAAAACTAAAACAAAAAAAATGGACACAAACACGTATAGGCCTGAACAACAACTTTTTACAATAGATAAATCATATAAGAATGAAGAATTCAGCTGAATGAATGAGAAGCAACACCTCAGAACTGCAGCTTCAAGCTTTGGTCTGCATTGGCACAATTTGTCAGATGAGAAATGTAATGGAGTCGAATGACGGGTTTGCATGTCATCTTCTACATCTTGTACACAGGCCACTGTTGTTAGGCGTGCAGAGGGCGAACACATGGCATATTTAGGATAAACAAATTCCCATGTGTGCGTAAATCTTAGAACTGTTAATAGTGCCCAAAAAGTAACTGCTAAATGTATATTTTCTCCACTGTTGCAGTCTACATCACAAAACAATATGTTTACAATTTCACATATATATTCACATAGGATTCCTATTGAATAAATTATTTGTAGTCTATTATTATTGTGGTTAATATGATTATTTTATAGACCTACATAAATAGTATCATCATCATTATTACATTGTATTATTACAAATGATTACATTAGCCGTTATTTGACACACACAGGTGGGTGATATAAAACAGAAACCATGTGGCAATAACAGGCCTATTTCCCATGTAGGCTCCCCGCGTAAACGTTTTCCTGAGTTGAGTGTTGGCTAATATGGTGCTGCAACTGATTAGAAGAACCCTTTAATCCGCGAAGACTATGATAATGCGCCTTTGATCTTCTACTATAAAACAAAAACATCTACATATTCATTTTGGAGATCCCGTGGCGGGGCCTTCCACTGAAGAGCAATTAGGCTATTGTGCATTGAGTCTGAATACGCAGGTGGCTATAACTCCCAACAGGGTATTCCTATAAAGTTGTCCATAATGCTCTGCCTATTCTACCCCATACGGCGATGTAAATTACAATCACTGGAATGTATCAGTAGTTACGATGCAAGAGACAATACTTCTTTGACAAATCATGGGAGGCTAAATTGGGGTCATGAGCTGGTAATTCACGAGATAGATAGATCAGTGCACACGCTCGTGCAGAGCAAAGTCTGCTGTCTTTATCTCAGAAAATAGATTTAATTTAAAAAAATGTAAATACATAACAAACGAATGAGTGACAAAAGTTGGGATGAGGGATATGGAAAACGAACACATTTTTTGTTTAACGTCGATATAATTTTTCTTTAGTTGATAGGGAGTGGGACAGTGCACATTGCTGTTTTCCATCAGATACCATTTTTTTGACAGTTCCTGAGCAGGTAAAACAAGACAAAAAAAAAGAAAATTCTCACCAATAAGTTCTAAAAAATATCCTAAATGTTTTTAAATGTTCCATTATAACCAACATTTGGCGAAATTCTGTTATGACCAAGTTGCTTGTGCATGCATGCGTGCATGTGTCCTGCTGAAAGACCTAAAGACATCTACACACTAACGGAATGCATGTTAGTTAGCCTGTAGAGCCTACCCTCTGGAAGGGATAAGTGAACAGATGTGGTGTAAAAAACTTCAGACCTAATCATATATGTGACATACAGTCTGGAACATAAACACTACACACAGACCCTTATGTAAATAATACGAGAATCGCATTTATTTCTTTTTTTCAGAAAAAAATATGCAATGCATTTCTAAAAAGCAAAATGACAAATATAAGGCATGAAAATAAAACAATTTACAGTTTTAATTTCCTAGTGTTGGGGAAGGCCTACATTATTACCTCCAAAATCCAAATAGTTATACAAAATTGAGAGAAATTAACATCCTTGATACAGCAGAACCAACTGGACATTGCAGTTAGACAGATCAGAACCAACTGCACATTGCACATAATCTGCAAAAATAAATTAATAATAAACGTAGGAGCAAATTGACCTACATTTGACTAAAGTGGGAACGATGGAGGAAGTGGCACACACAATGCATTAATGGCTATAACAAAAGGAGCATGTAATTTAAGAGCACAGAGTGAGCTGAGGCAGAAGAAGAAAAAAAATCACACCTGGTCAAATGCCCTGTGACTGACAACCCAACTCATTCACTGGGCTGCCAAGGTTCTCATGAAAACGACACTGCAGGAGTTGTCAGATGATATATCCTAACTATTGTCTACTATGCCCCCATAAACACCTACCTGAAACTGAATTCTGAACAAGGGTTTTTCTCATGGCCAATGTTTTGAAACCTAAATCAATAGTTATAAGTAAACTGGATCCTTCTCACTCTGAAAAAGGCATTTGTTGTTTTCATGCACATTCTAGGAGTTGTCTCCTTTGTCCATAACATCCTTATCCCAATGTTTCAGTAAAATGCAAAACAGGCTATACATTTTCCATAAAGAGATGATAAAGGCCCAACTAAGTGCATGGAGAGGATAACACATTCATATTATTAATATTCCTCTTAGTAGAGGTGTGTTAACTGCATTAAACACTAATCTGAGGATAATAGATGTTGACTTTCTGAGCTCTGGATCACAGAACAATAATAGCATTCGTTTAATGGTCACTCTAGACTAGAGCATTGGTATTGCAAGCCATATCATTTCATAGTCATTAGTGCATTTCCTAGAAAGTCCCTAAGATTTTATTTTCATTAGTTCCAACTGCCATTTTCAAGTTGAGGGTTTTGACCCAGACTACAGCCTGTAGACATCAGTGGCCCTTGGAAATGCAACTAACCTCACCAAAGGCCTTATTCAATGAAACTCAAAGAGACTGAATGAGGGCTTAACTAATGACTTACCTTATCTTAAATTATGACGATACAATTACCCAAAGGTCAACGATGCTATCTAATACAACCAAAAATGTCTCATTCACCTTCCTCATGTTAAGTTCTTCTAGTTTTGTTTCTTGATAGATGTGCAGTTGCATTGGACTCTATCTTGATGTATGAAGGCTGGTTGTTTTTCCTGTCACGTGAGTATTGTCATCACCATGGCAATCACATCCAATTGCAGATTCAATCACGAAATCTTTAGAAGCCAGAGTTTTTTCCACATTTTCTTAAATTAATTGACCATTTTACAAAATAAACTCCACTTGAATTTGAACAAGAACAACAAGGGGTGAAATCGTTAAGGGAAATGCAATGATTGTCTCAATATCATGACATAAGAAGATAAATGGAAAATTCTTCAAAAAAATGTTGATTAACAATTTTGATTCAATTTCCCTGTCCTCGTTTTGATTTCACCATCTCCCCACTCCGTTTTAACTCCTGAGTGTTATTAGCTATTTCTACCCACCACTGTCTGTCACCCTCCACTCCCAACCCTTTAATCTCTTCACTGTCTGTCATCCTCCACTCCCAACCCTTTATTCTCTTCACTGTCTGTCACCCTCCACACCCAACCTTTATTCTCTTCCGTCTGTCACCCTCCACACCCAACCTTTTATTCTCTTCACTGTCTGTCACCCTCCACACCCAACCTTTTATTCTCTTCCCTGTCTGTCATCCTCCACTCCCAACCTTTTATTCTCTTCACTGTCTGTCATCCTCCACTCCCAACCCTTTATTCTCTTCCCTGTCTGTCACCCTCCACACCCAACCTTTTATTCTCTTCCCTGTCTGTCACCCTCCACACCCAACCTTTTATTCTCTTCCCTGTCTGTCATCCTCCACTCCCAACCTTTTATTCTCTTCACTGTCTGTCACCCTCCACTCCCAACCCTTTATTCTCTTCACTGTCTGTCACCCTCCACACCCAACCTTTTATTCTCTTCCCTGTCTGTCACCCTCCACACCCAACCTTTTATTCTCTTCCCTGTCTGTCATCCTCCACACCCAACCTTTTATTCTCTTCCCTGTCTGTCATCCTCCACTCCCAACCTTTTATTCTCTTCACTGTCTGTCATCCTCCACTCCCAACCCTTTATTCTCTTCCCTGTCTGTCACCCTCCACACCCAACCTTTTATTCTCTTCCCTGTCTGTCACCCTCCACACCCAACCTTTTATTCTCTTCCCTGTCTGTCATCCTCCACTCCCAACCTTTTATTCTCTTCACTGTCTGTCACCCTCCACTCCCAACCCTTTATTCTCTTCACTGTCTGTCACCCTCCACACCCAACCTTTTATTCTCTTCCCTGTCTGTCACCCTCCACACCCAACCTTTTATTCTCTTCCCTGTCTGTCATCCTCCACACCCAACCTTTTATTCTCTTCACTGTCTGTCACCCTCCACTCCCAACCCTTTATTCTCTTCACTGTCTGTCACCCTCCACTCCCAACCCTTTATCTCTTCATCACCATATCCCCTTCTTCTCTCCTCCGAATCTCCATCTTCTTTCTCTTCAAACCACCCCCTCCTCCCCCTTTCCCTTTCCCTTTCCCTCTCCTCACCCAACCCTCTATCCTCACCCTATACCCGTGCCCCCCCCCCCCCCACTCACCCACCCACCCACTCTCCCTTGTTGGTTTCCACAGCTGCAGAGAGTGAAGGAAGAGATGACCGACCGGAGAATTGGCCCCTGGGAGAGCAGCGGGACATCCTGGTGCTATTAGGCTCGTGGCTAATAATAGGTGTTTCAGTCCAGGGAGGAGATCAATCAGTGGGAATCATGGGGAATGTTCGGCGCAGCGCTTTTACACATCAGCCCAGATGGATGAAATTACACTTGTCTGTTTTTAGTTGCATTACTCCCAAATTGGTTGTCTACTTTTTTCTCCCTCTCCCTCACTCTTTCAGTATTTGCCTCTCCATCCTTTCTCTCTCTCTTTCTCTCTCCCCTCATTCATGTGTCACTGGGCTACTAAAAGGATTTGGGCGCTTAGCCGCACTCTGCTCGATTCTCTGCCACTTGCATATGGACTCAGATAGGATGACGTGAGGTCTTGTCTTAGGTTGTTCTGGTTCCAAAGATTGGGCTGGGTTATGTGCAATTTTGTTCTTTGTAAAAATGTAAATTTTACATTTAAAAAAATCTTTATTTCAGTACACATTTGAATGCAACATTGCATCTATTCTACCACCTATACTTCCAATGTATTTGTGTATGAGGACTAAAACAAGGTGCTTTCTAGGAATAATATCACAGCTCCTGAAATACATTGAATATAAAGTCAGTATTTCAATCTGATTGTATCAAATCTAAATAAAGAGTTGTGAAAATAATGTGATATTGAGTTGTCTTTACTAAGACTGGGAATGTTGTGGTGTAGTGTTCTGTGGTTCTATATGTAAACAAAGACAATAGTGGTGCATTGGAACCATTGGCACTCCAATGGAACTGAAGACTCTGATGACACCCCAATGGAACAGAGGACAGCTCCAAAGGCACTATACATTATACATACCAATGGTAGATCCACAACAATGAAGATATACCAATATCAGGGACACACAAACACACAAAGATAGACTGACCAGGTGAATCCAGGTGAAAGCTATGATCCCTTATTGATGTCTCTTGTTAAATCCACTTCAAATCAGTGTAGATGAAGAAGATGAGACTGGTTAAATAAGTATTTTTAAGCCTTGAGACAACTGAGACATGGATTGCGTATGTGTGCCATTCGAAAGTTAATGGAAAATACAAAATATTTAAGTGCCTTTGAACGGAGCATGGTAGTAGGTGCCAGAAGCACTGGTTTGAGTGTGTCAAGAACTGCAATGCTGCTGGGTTTTTCATGCTCAACAGTTTCCCCATGTGTATCAAGAATGGTCCACCACCCAATGGAAATCCAGCCAACTTGACACAACTGTGGGAAGCATTGGAGTCAACATGGGCCAGCATCTCTGCTTTTGACACCCTGTCCCTGCCCCAACGAATTGAGGCTGTTCTGAGGGCAAAAGGGGGTGCAACTCAGTATTAGGAAGGGGATCCTAATGTTTTCTACATGCAGTGTAGACTGTATACATCGTTTCCCCTACCACTACAGAGGGAGAACTAGCCTACTCTCTGGAGATTCATGACAGTGAATATATGCGTGCTATGCCATGTATCATTTCCAGTCCCCCATGCCCCGACCTTTACAGCATGTTCAGTGACAGCGCGTGTCAGTCAGAGAGGTGAAGTACAGAGGCTGAGAGGGCTCATTTGAAGGCAGTACATAACAGCTATTTGTGTCACTGATTTCCACCTTTGAAGATTTGACAGCCTGAAATGTTTAGTGTTTACAATAGCTCCCCTGGCAACTTGTCTCGAAATTTGCCATTTCCCCGCTGATGTGTCTCTCGCTGCCAGCATTTTGATACTGATAACTTAAAGAGACAGAGCTATTGCTTATGTGTGAGTATAGGCTACGTAAGGGGAGCCCAATGATAACTATCGGCTACCATCGTCACACTGGCAATCACGGCGAGAAGGCACTCTGTAAAGTAACTACTCTGAATAGGATTGCAGGGGGGACGTTTTCCACCATTAAGAATCAATAGCGGCATTCTTTGTCAGGTCTCAATGCCTGCAGAGAGAACCCCTGATTTGGAGATGTTCCTCTGTATCTGATTGCGCAACACGGAGAGAGAGAGAGAGAGAGATGTCAGCAGCACTGAGAATACTGTCCACAGAAAGAGTCCTTTGACTGAAAGCTTCGGTGACCGGGGGGAGGAAATCAGGGCCCTCTCAGAGAGTGTCTCCTTAGCAACGAGGAGAAAATTAACATTGACATCCTGAGTTCCAAGCGAAACTAAGCTGGTTGAGATTTCCGCGGCGAGCAAAAGTGATGTTCAAAGACAGACACTGCTCCCATCCCATTTATATTGAAATTAGTATTTTCTTTATCTCGGTTGTGTGCTGGGGTGAATACAGAGAGTCTTAATGTATTTTGTTCATTTTTCTGTGTCTCACATTTCTACGGCTCTCCTCTGTGACGCCGTGTTTGCATCCCACTGTGGTAAACACAACGTCGCTATGACAGAGAATGTAATTCAGAGAGCTGAAAACACCACCGCTGAAGAGACAACACTCTCTCTCTCACACACACACACACACACACACACACACACACACACACACACACACACACACACACACACACACACACACACACACACACACACACACACACACACACACACACACACAAACACACACACACACACACACACACACACACACACACACACACACACACACGTCTCACATCCAGCCAAGGTATTCAGCTCCATCCCATGATTGCAAACATCCCATAGGTCCTAATGACAGCAGCATCTCCCAGGGCCTCTGAGGCATCCCGCTCTCCTACTGATGCAGGGGCTCATTCTGTCATCACCAAACATGAAATTCAGCGGATGGCCGTCTGCCTGGAGAGAGCTTGGCAACAACGACCAAAAGCGAGTAGTTTTGGTTAATAAAAATGAGACGCAAATTGTGTGCTGCTTTTAGGCCCTACGAAATGGAAGAACCGTGAGGTGCTTCCTCCCATTACGAGCTAGACAGCTAGGCAGTGCGAATAGTGTGGAAGGCAGCTAATGTAAGCATGGATACATTAAACAGTAATGAGGAAACATGGAGAAGAGGGTCAGAGGGGCCATCGCTTGGCTCCAGAGGCCTGGCGATGGAGAGCTTTCAGCGGCGTTATGTGATGGGCTTGTCATCCCTATTTAAAGAGCAAGGGAGAGGTGGAGGTCAACAATGTTACACATAGCAACAGTTGCTAAGACTAGCCATAAGAGGCGTATTCCGTTTTTGTAATATGTACAGTTACTGCTATATCTACCTGAGGTAGCTAGTATGAATAGGTGGATAGAAACGCTTTACATATCAACGATAATCTTTTTTTTTTTTTTTACAATATCACATAATATGAAATTATCATAATATACTCAAATACTTCAAGACTACGGAGACCCTATTGTTGACTAAGGGTTAGATAATCTGAATCTTAATCTGGATAATGTATTATCATATCATGAATGATAATGTAATGATTAAAACAAAATTAAACTGACATTTTGAATTTGAGGCATAGGCCTATGTCAAACATACACCAAATTCTGCCAAACATGTATAAAGCATCACCGATGTGACACAAAACAAATGATCTGACATTCACCATAAAACATGAAATCCATAAAGTCTGGCACATTGATGACCTTGGCTCCATACATCTAGAAAATCTTACCCACAATCCATCACATCATTAATCTAATTCAGATGCTCAAACCCAATCAAACACAAGCATCATTCAGCAGCACATCATCTTCAGCATGTGGAGAATCGACAGTGACACACCTAACATCAGTGAGAAGCCAACCCTCCAGTGGCTGCTGTCTCCTCGCCGCCAATCAGCCATCACAGTTCATGCAGCATTGCTTCTAGAAGACGAGGATGAACGTTCTAGTCCCTCCTCAGAACCCTCCCTCTGGCATTCAGCTACTGATGAGGCGCTATGGAGTCGCCTAATGGAATGCCATGGCAACAACACCTGGCAAGAGTTCATCCAACCAACCCCTTCTCTTCCACTCCTCCACCCCCATAATACCCCTCCCCCACAGAGCTAGCTGAAAACGCTGGAACATATTTCCCTGAGACAGAAAGCTTTCCCTGTGAACAAATAATGGGTACGAGCCAATCTAAATAAAGTGTGGTTTATGAGTTGCGGTCAGAAATGTCTCCCTCTCTCTTTCTCTCTACTCTCTTTTTTTATGTTCTGCACAAAATGGCTGCCAACTGTTTTTTTTCCGCCATAGGGTTTGTTGGTTTTTATACAAAGCCATTTTCCCCCCCTCGCACAGTGAGACACAGAGTCAATAAAAGGCAGCCGGTAGACCAGTAGTCTACAACTCTCTGGAGAATGGTACAAGCGCCATCTAGGCCAAAACAAACCTGATATGTCTCTTTGCCATTTTTCAACCCTGGCTTCTCAGTAATATGTTTATTAGGCTTCTGAGCTGAATAAATCTACTAAAGCGTGGCCTACCACACTTGTGGTATTAATTAATCAACAAAAGACCCGTAGGAGGGCAAGGGTTCAGCCGGATCCTATCAGATTCAGATGTTTCATAAACCTTCAAACTGAACCGTTGTCTGAGAGTTGACCATCAATCAAATCCATTGATGAAGTACTGGAGTTCGGTCGTGCTTAGTTTTGGAGGCGGACCATAATCATTCCTTGGGAGCTGCTACCAGGCAAGAACAGCGTTAATAGTTATAGAACAGAGCTACAGTAGCTACATATTCCACTGTACTTATTTTTGGGTATTTCCTGCTTTGAAAACAAGCACTTCAGAACTGGGTCAACTGGTGTCAGCTAGCCTCCTGAGGGACCAATCAGCAACCAGTGGGAGTCCAAGTACCAGGGGTTGAAGGTCACTGCACTAGAGTCCTCCAGTCAGTGCTTTTGGTCAGACTACTGATGATGATATCTGAGGTTCCGGCTGCTCCTTTGAGGTTCCTGTCCTTCTCCTCAGTCCATCTCCTTATCTCATTTTCTCTCTGGATGACCTTGTTATGTCTGAGCTCCAACCAGGTAAGTGTAGAGCACAGGAGGTTGGTGGCACCTTAATTGGGGAGAACAGGTTTGTGGTAATAACTTGGGTGGAATAAGTGGAATGGTATCAAATACGTCAAACACATAGTTTCAAGGTGTTTAATGCCATTCCATTTGCTCCGTTCCGGCCATTATTATGAACCATCCTCCCCTCAACAGCCTCCTGTGGTGTGGAGAAGGCTGAAGTTGCCCTTAAACACTGATGTTGGGTCAGTTTTGCATTTCCCCCACTAATGGTTAAGGTTAGGATTGGGGAGGGGAAGCGGATCTTAATTCTGTACCTAAGGGGGAATTTCACCCCAAAGCGGTGAGTGCTGCTTGGGGAGGAGTCGTTTGGGTAGCGGTCTAGTCTGGTCTGAAAATGTGTGTAAAGAAAGAGACAGTAGCCAGCCAAAAGAATGTTGAACAGTTGTTTCCAGGCCTGGAGCGGCTAAGTGAACTAATAGAGTGCCAAGTGCTGTGAGAGAAAGTACTGTGTTAATGCACCAGTATCTGTTTCATCTGGATTTAATGCAAGAGACATTTTAAATATCTAAAGTTTATTTACTACACACCAATTAACCCATGGTAGACAATAGAGTGGAGAAATAAAGGGTTTCACCTGTAATCTGACCAATGAGAACGAATAGGGGTCTGAGTATTTCCTGGCCACTTGATCTGACCATCAAAAACTCCAGTTAAAGGCTATAACAGGAGCCAAGATTCTTTCCTGGTCTGATCACATGGTCAGGAAAAACATCAGACTCTGAGAGTGACATATCTTAATGCAACTTCCAAAAACAAGAAACAGAAAAACCCCATAATCGTTGTGTTAACCAAGGGAAGCACAAGAGGCACAAGGCCCTTAGTTGGTAGCAGACTATTTTCTAAGTCCCCTGCTGATTCGGCTTCATGAATACAGCAGCTATCAAGAACTGGTTTAGCAGCCCGTCATTAGTGGGCAGGCCCATGTTATGGTTTGGTCAAGCCTTTCTTCTCCATGTCTCTGGGTATGGCACCAACAGCAACACTCTTTTTGTCGCTCAAAACCAATAGATGGAGTGTAAGGCCACAAGGCTGCCATTTATGCTGAGCAGAGAGTTTAAGCTACCAGCTCTTGTTAATTCAATTTAAGGGGAAAGGCTCTGAGGCTTTAGGGGCGAAGTGTCATAAATCCTATGTGTGAGGAATTCTGTTTTTATGGATCTCTGTTAGGATTATTGACCAACACAGACTGAGCCCTTTAAGAATAATTAATTTTTCCATTGCTCAAACGTCTCCAGTGAAGTATGGAACAGTAAGCAGCAACTGATTCATTGTAAATGAAGAGAGGTTTAGGACGTAAAGCCGGGTGGAGATTTAAATTGAGCTGTGGCTGCATTACACTCATAAAAAGCTGAGAAAACCCATACATTGAATAACATAATAGAGCTACTTCTAATTTGTATATAGGTGATCCTGCTGCTTTTACCATGATGACATTTCTGCATTTACGCTAATTTACACCGGGTGGAAAATACCTGTTTATAGTTATTTGAAGGCCACGGCAATGTGCTGATGACAACAATGTTACTAATAATAAAACATGATGTCATAGAAGCTTAAAATAAAGTTGAAATTAAAGTAGAAGGGGCTATTTATATGGTATTGATGCACAGTAACTTGGACTCAAGTGGCATGGCTTGTCTGAAGACTATGTGACCCATCTTGGTACATTGACATCCAATATAGTGATAATATGGAGGCTTCTAAAGCACTAAAACACACTTACAGCTGAAGTACTGAAGTCAAGCTTCAGTGCTTGATCAAGACGGCGGGAAGGATAATTGGTATAGATCAAGAATCAGACACCAACCTGTACACAAAACTCATCCTCCTAAAACTTGAAAGTATTTTACAGGACAGTATTCATCACCTTCACTCAAAATTCAGTCACAGCAGCAGCAGCCGGACAAGGGGAAAAATACTTCTTCAATAGAAAATTAAAACAGATAGATATGGGGACTCTTTTACTCCAACATCCATTGGGCTGTATAATAGATAGTCTGTTGGTCCCTCCAGTGTACAGCATATTGCACTTTCACTTTAAATGTGTAGCTATAGCACTTTGAATGAATTATATTATGTAGTTTCTGTGTTTTCATGTTTTATGTACCGTCTTTTTAAGCACATGACCAAATTAATTTCCTCCTGGCGGGATAATAAAGTTA
The DNA here is from genome assembly GCF_016432855.1 of Salvelinus namaycush. Classification (NCBI taxonomy): domain Eukaryota; kingdom Metazoa; phylum Chordata; class Actinopteri; order Salmoniformes; family Salmonidae; genus Salvelinus; species Salvelinus namaycush. The sequence goes on along the minus strand of NC_052333.1, from coordinate 11,346,763 downwards.
ATCTGAATCCGAAACTGATTCATGACAAATTGTACATCATGTGTAATACGTTGTTTATTTAAGTGGTCTTATATAAATACAAGTAGCAGCTTTTCTAAGTCTAGATTTATGGAGGCTTTAGAGTATCTGGATAATATCTGGGCATTGTGGCACTTACTCAAAGGCCACTCATATGGGACCCAAATTATATACGCTCATGGATTCATGAGTTTGGGAAACCATGCTCTATATAGCATCACATTTGCCTATAAATTATTTGTGCATCTATGACGTCCTTATGAAGGGTTTATGAAGGCTTCATAAAGACTTTAAGTTGTTGTTAGTTTAAAGAGTTACCAATACATAAAGCCTTAAAAAGGGGCGTGAGAACTAGGTAACCATTAGTAACCCATCAATAAATCATCAGACAGTTACACTGTGTAGCCAAATGTCTCCCTTCATGTGTTGGTCTTCTTCATGTCTGGGAGATGTCAGATTTAGGTGGAGGAATATTCAGTTGTGAAGGATGTTTTTGAGATGTGTTCAGAAAACTAAAGTCAACATGGTTCTGAGTAGGATGAGGTAAAGTCTAAATCCAATCAGGTTTACAGGTTATGCTGTAAGTGTGTGTGTGTGTGTGTGTGTGTCTGTCTGTCTGATGTGTGTGAGCATGCCTGTGTGTGCATATGTGCATGCATGAGCGCATGTATGTGTATCAAATAACATTTTATTGGTCGCGTACACATATTTTGCAGACGCTATCACGGGTGTAGCAAAATGCTTATGCTCCCAGCTCCAACAGTGCAGTAATACTTAACAATACAAAACATGCAAATCCCCCAAATAAAAATAAAGGAATTAAGAAAGATAGACATATGTAAATATAGAGTCTGGAATATAAATACACTATATACGCAAAACCCTTCAAATTAGTGGATTCGGCTATTTCAGCCACACCAGCTGCTGACACTTGTATAAAATTGAGCACATCGCCATGCAGTCTCCATAGACAAACATTGGCAGTAGAATGGCCTTACTGAAGAGCTCAGTGACTTTCAACGTGGTACCGTCATAGGATGCCACCTTTCCAACAAGTTAGTTCGTAACATTTCTGCCCTGCTAGAGCTGCCCCGGTCAACTATAAGTGCTGTTATTGTGAAGTGGAAACGTCTAGGAGCAACAAAGGCTCAGCCGCGAAGTGGTAGGCCACACAAGGTCACAGAATGGGACTGCCGGGTGCTGAAGCGCATAGAAATCGTCTGTCCTTGGTAGTAACATTCACCACCGAGTTTCAAACTGCCTCTAGAAGCAACATCAGCACAATAACTGTTCGTTGGGAGCTTCATGAAATGAGTTTCCATGGACGCGCAGCCGCACACAAGACTAAGATCACCATGCACAATGCCAAGTGTTGGCTGGAGTGGTGTAAAGCTTGCAGCCATTGGACTCTGGAGCAGTGGAAACATGTTCTCTGGAGTGATGAATCACGCTTCATCATCTGGCAATCCGACAGACGAATCTGGGTTTGGCGGATGCCAGGAGAACTCTACCTGCCCGAATGCATAGTGCCAACTGTACAGTTTGGTGGAGGAGGAATAATAGTCTGTTATTCATGGTTCAGGCTGGGCCCCTTAATTCCAGTGAAGGGAAATGTTAACGCTACACCATACAATGACATTCTAGACGATTCTGTGCTTCCAACTTTGTTTTCCTGTTCCAGCATGACAATGCCCCATGCACAAAGTGAGATCAATACAGAAATGGTTTGTCGAAATCGGTGTGGAAGAACTTGACTGGCCTGCACAGAGCCCTGACCTCAACCCCATCGAATACCTTTGGGATTAATTGGAATGCCGACTGCGAGGAAGGCCTAATCGCCCAACATCAGTGCCCGACCTCACTAATGTTCGTGGCTGAACGGAAGCAAGTCCCCACAGCAATCTTCCAACATCTACTGGAAGCATTACCAGAAGAGTGGAGGCTGTTATACCAGCAAAGCGGAGACCAACTCCATATTAATGCCCATGATTTTGGAATGAGATGTTCGACGACCAGGTGTCCATATACTTTTGGTCATGTAGTGTATATAAGTATATGACGGTGTATATAGACATTATGGACAGCATATGCATAGAAAAGGTGTGTACAGCAGTAGTTATATAGGATGAGCCATGACTAGAATACAATATATACATATGAAGTGGGTAAAACAGTATGTAAACATGATTAAAGTGACAAGTGTTCAATAACTACTTACATAGTGCAGCAGTCTCTATGGTGCAGAATTGAGTACCGGGTGGTAGCCGGCTAGTAACAGTGACTAAAGTTCAGGGCTGGTGTGGGCATGTGTGTGTCTGTGTGCGTGCGTGATCGCACGCATGTCTGTGGTTTCTAAGTGTAGTGGGAGCTCTGCCACGGGGTCTGCAGCAGCCAGGAGTAAAAAAACACCATGTAGTCACTCTGAAGGAGCCAAAACTGTTAATGAGCATTAAAAACCTAGAATCATCTTGACCAAACTCCCAGAGGTAATGCTTATCACATACCCTCCACTAGCACCACCTTTACCTTAGCCTCTGCCGAGTCCCCAACAAGCGGATGCTCCAGTTTTCAGGAGAAATAGAAAGAGAGCCTGTGACACGACTTCCGCTTTTGGGTGTTAGCAAGACAACACTCCATCTTAACTCCTTCTATAAATGCAACATGTAAAGTGTTGGTCCCATGAAATGTTTAATACGCACAAAAAAATCTTATTTCTCTCAAATTTCTTGCACAAATTTGTTTACATCCCTGTTAGTGAGTATTTATCTTTTGCCAAGATAATCAATCCACCTGACAGGTGTGGCATATCAAGAAGCTGACGGAACAGCATGATCATTACACAGGTGCACCTTGTGCTGGGGACAATAAAAGGCCACTCTAAAATGTGCCATTTTGTCACACAACAGAATGCAACAGATGTCTCAAGTTGAGGTAGCCTGCAATTAGCATGCTGACTGTAAGAATGTCCACCAGAGCTGTTGCCAGAGAACTGAATGTTAATTTCTCTACCAAAAGCTGCCTCCAATGTCATTTTGGGGCCATGCATTATCATGCTGAAACATGATAGCGGCGGATGAATGGGCTTCAGGATCTCGTCATGGCATCACTGTGCATTCAAATTGCCATCAATAAAAAATGCAATTGTGTTCATTGTGCGTAGCTTATGCCTGCCCATACCATAACCCCACCGCCATCATGGGGCACGCTGTTCACAATGTTGAGATCAGCAAACCCCTCGCCCACACAACGCCATACACGTGGTCTGCCGGTGGACGTACTGAGTACATCCACCGGCGAAGGAGATGTGTCGCGCTGCAAGAGGAAAATGGTGGTCACACCAGACACTGACTGGTTTTCTGATTCACCCCCTACCTTTTTTTACGGTATCTGTGACCAACAGATGCATATCTGTATTCCCAGCAGTGGAGGCTGCTGTCACGCTTGTTGAAATGAGTGGATCAAGGCGCAGCGTGCGTAGAATTCCACATTAAATTTAATATTGAAACTTACAACCAAAACAACAAAGAATATAACAAAATGTGCAGTATTGCAGTGCTCAATATACAAAAACAAGATCCCACAAAAACCCAGTGGGAAAAGGCTGCCTAAATATGATCCCCAATCAGAGACAACGATAGACAGCTGCCTCTGATTGGGAACCATACCAGGCCAACATAGAAATTAAAAAACTAGACTAACCAAATAGAGAATAAAAAAGGATCTCTAAGGTCAGGGCGTGACAGCTGCTGAAGGGAGGACACATCATAATAATGGCTGGAATGGAGTAAATGGAATGGTATCAAAGATGTGGTTTCCATGTGGTTGATACCATTCCATTGACTCCATTCCAGACATTATTATGAGCCGTCCTCCCTTCAGCAGCCTCCACTGATTCCCAGTCATGTGAAATCTATAGATTAGGGACTAATTAATTTATGTCATATGACTGATTTCCTTATATGAACTGTAACTCAGTAAAATCTTAGAAATTGTAGCATGTTGCATTTATATTTTTGTTCAGTTTCAGGCATTTCTTTCACTTCTGCTATGTTAGTTTACCTACACCATAACCACAGCCCAGCCAGATACACTCTCACACAGACCAGGGAGGACAAGCCCTTTTTGGACCTTCCTTCCTCCTTTCCCTTGAACGAATCACTGATCCAATATGGTTGGATGGTGGAAGCAAGGGTTTCTCTACAGGTTATGTAGGGATTCTATAACAGGCAAGAGGAAGGAAGTATGAATATTCTAACATGTGTAGAGGGAAGGTGAGGAGAGGATGTTAGGATGGAAGACAAAGGAGAGAATGGAGGAAGAAAAAAAAGAAAAGGCAGGGATCATCTCTGAAAATGAGCAGCACAGAGACTTACGTAAGAGGGCTAAACCACATATTTACACGTCACATTATGAGACAATTCAAACTGCTTACACGATTGGCCAATATGTACAAAGGGGCAAATGGCTGAAGGGGAGAGCTGATCTCAGTCACAATGACAGGTACCACATGCACACGGTCAGTCGCTCACACTAACCTGAGATTGGGATTTATTAGCTTTCAGCACAAAATTAAACAAAACATTTCATACTATAACCACCTCAGAACGACCTTCATAAATTATCAGGCATTAGCAGACGCTTCTGGTGTACACAAACTCACTCCATGTGTGCGTCCCAAATGGCACCCTATTCCCTATATAGTGCACTACTTTTGACCAAGGCTCATAAGACTGGTCAAATGTAGTGCACAATATAGGGAATAGTGTGCAATACCTATTAAAGGAGGCGTGGACGGCAAGCACCAGGGGACAAACATCACTCTGTCCACTTGATTACAACAAATAAATACCTCGCTAGGCACGAGACGGCAGAACGAGAAACACTTTTGTCACAATTTATTTATACAATAAATGAATCAGACCAAATCAAGTACATCTTTGTGAGTGAATGATTTGCACGTCTCTACTGGAGCACCAACGGCAACAACAGTAGTTACACTACCACAGTTTCTGACTTTCTCAATCAAACTTTGTTTTACAGGCCTGACACGCACTCACGACAAGCAGCTAAAGTACTGCCTAATAAATATCTCCCAATTTTTTATGCCCGCTTTGAGGTAGCCTTAATTATCCAGCCACTGCACGCACTCCTCAATGACATATGTCCCGAGGAGAGCCAAAAATAACACAGTCACGAAAGAAGATGGAGAGGGGAAGAAGGGGGTGGGGTGAATGGTAGAGAGGGCCACAGGTTTTTCTCAGATATTCAATTCAAGTGAGCTTGAAGAGTGGAGCAGCAGGCAGGCCTGGTTCTTTGGTCTCTTGGCCTCTGCTGGGGTCCCAGAGGAGTGCATTAGAGGCCAGGGCCTAAGGCAATGGTGAGAGGGAGGTGGGTGCAACAGAGTGAGGAACGCTGGGCAGAGTCACCTGTGAAGACAAATCGAGAGAGAGGGAGGGAGAGAGAAGATCATTTGTAGTGTTCGTTGTGACAGGAGGCATTTGTCAGCTGGTATTGGAGGCCTGGTAGGTCAATGGTGGAGGAGGAGGTGGAGGTTTGAGCAGGTCCATTAGCACAAGCGACTGGGTCCAGCAGGCAGCAGGGGTGAGGAAACAGGCAATAAGTTAGCATAGAGGACCTGGAGCTCAGAGGGGATATAATCAGGCACGATCACACTCCTCCTCAACTTCTTTCTCTTCATTTATTTGTACTATTTTCTACATTGTAGAATAATAGTGAAGACACCAAAACTATGAAATAACACATATGGAATCTTGTAGTAACAAAAAAAGTGTTAAACAAATCAAAATATATGTAAAGTACCTACTCTTTGCCTTGATGACAGCTTTGCACACTCTTGGCATTCTCTCAACCAGGTTCATGAGGCAGTCCTCTGGAATGCATTTCAATTAACAGGTGTGCCTTGTTAAAAGTTAATTTGTGAAATTTCTTTCCTTCTTAATGCGTTTGAGCCAATCAGTCGTGTTGTGACAAGGTAGGGGTGGAATACAGAAGATAGTCCTACTTGGTAAAAGACCAAGTCCATATTATGGCAAGAACAGCTCAAATAAGCAAAGAGAAACGACAGTCCATCATTACATTAAAACATAAAGGTCAGTCAATCTGGAAAATTTCACGAACTTTGAAAGTTTCTTCAAGCGCTATGATGAAACTGTCTCTCATGAGGACCGCCACAGGAAAGGAAGACCCAAAGTTACCTCTGCAGAGGACAAGTTTATTAGAGTAGCAGCCAACAAGTGCTCAGCATATGTGGAAACTCCTTCAAGATTGTTGGAAAAGCATTACAGGTGAAGCTGGTTGAGAGAATGCCAAGAGTGTGCAAAGCTGTCATCAAGGCAAAGGGTGGCTACTTTGAAGTATCTAAAATATAAAATATATTTTGATTTGTTTAACACGTTTGGCTTCTACATGATTCCATTTGTGTTATTTCATAGTTCAGATGTCTTCACTATTATTCTACAATGTAGAAAATAGTAAAAATAAAGAAAAAGCCTTGAATGAGTAGGTGTGTCCAAACTTTTGACTAGTACTGTACATGTAAGATCGTATATTCCTCCATTGGTATTTGCACATCCAAAGAGACATTCAAAATCCATCATCAACTCACATTTACAGGCCTACCACAGTGTTGACTGTCTCCAAAAGCTTGTCAAACAAGATCTATACCCTCACAATATTCCAGAATGTTACTCTAATTGACAAAATCACTCCAGTTGGTCTAGACTAGACATGACATCACTCAGCAAGACTGCAGGTAGTTCTAATCATTACAAATAACCATGGTAAAGGTTTGGTCCATGATTGGTTCACAAGACGGCATCTGTAAGAGATTTAGTCTGAGAGAAGAATATCCTATCATTAATACACATTTAATCCTAGTAAAAAATTCCCTGTCTTAGGTCAGTTAAGATCACCACTTTATTTTAAGAATGTGAAATGTCAGAATAATACTAGAGAGAATGATTTGTTTCAGCTTGTATATCTTTCATCACATTCCCAGTGGGTCAGAAGTTTACATACACTCAATTAGTATTTGGTAGCATTGCCTTTAAATTGTTTAACTTGGGTCAAATGTTTCGGGTAGCCACCCACAAGCTTCCCACAATAAGATGGGTGAATTTTGGCCCATTCCTCCTGACAGAGCTGGTAACTGAGTCAGGTTTGTAGGCCTCCTTGCTCGCACACGCTTTTTCAGTTCTGCCCACAGATTTTCAATGGGATTAAGGTCAAGGGCTTTGTGATGGCCACTCCAATATCTTGACTTTGTTGTCCTTAAGCCATTTTGCCACAACTTTGGAAGTATGCTTGGGGTCATTGTCCATTTGGAAGACCCATTTGCAACCAAGCTTTAACTTCCTGACTGATGTCTTGTGATGTTGCTTCAATATATCCACATAATTTTCCATCCTCATGATTCCATCTATTTTGTGAAGTGCACCAGCCCCTCCTGCAGCAAGCACCCCCACAACATGATGCTGCCACCCCCGTGCTTCACGGTTGGGATGGTGTTTTTTGGCTTGCAAGCCTCCCCTTTTCCCTCCGAACATAACGATGGTCATTATGGCCAAACAGTTCTATTTTTGTTTCATCAGAGCAGAGGACATTTCTCCAAAAAGTACGATCTTAGTCCCCAAGTGCAGTTGCAAACCGTAGTCTGGCTTTTTTATGGTGGTTTTGGAGCAGTGGCTTCTTCCTTGCTGAGCGGCCTTTCAGGTTATGTCAATATAGGACTCGTTTTACTGTGGATATAGATACTTTTGTACCGGTTTCCTCCAACATCTTCACAAGGTCCTTTGCTGTTGTTCTGGGATTGATTTGCACTTTTCGCCCCAAAGTACGTCCATCTCTAGGAGACAGAACGCGTCTCATTCCTGAGCGGTAGAACGGCTGTGTGGTCCCATGGTGTTTATATTAGTGTACTATTGTTTGTACAGATGAACGTGGTACCTCAGGCGTTTGGAAATTGCTCACAAGGATGAACCAGACTTGTGGCGGTCTACAATTCTTTTTCTGAGGTCTTGGCTGATTTCTTTTGATTTTCCCATGATGTCAAGCAAAGAGGCACTGAGTTTGAAGGTAGGCCTTGAAATACATCCACAGGTACACCTCGAATTGATTCAAATATTCGGGAATTTTCCAAGCTGTTTAAAGGCACAGTCAACTTAGAGTATGTAAACTTCTGACCAACTGGAATTGTGATACAGTGAAATAAGTTAAATAATCTGTCTGTAAACAATTGTTGTAAAAATTACTTAGTAGATGTCATAACCGACTTGCCAAAACTATAGTTTGTTAACAAGAAATGTGTGGAGTGGTTGAAAAATGAGTTTTAACCAACCTAAGTGTATGTAAACCTCCGACTTCAACTGTAAGTATTCAGACCCTTTACTCAGTACTTTGTTGAAGCACCTTTAGCAGTGATTACAGCATTGAGTCTTCTTGGGTATGACGCTACAAGCTTGGTACACCTTTACTTGGGGAGTTTATCCCATTCTTCTCTGCAGATCCTCTCAAGCTCTATCAAGTTGGATGGCGAGCTTTGCTGTACACCTATTTTCAGGTCTCTCCAGAGATGTTCGATCGGGTTGAAGTCCGGGCTCTGGCTGGGCCACTCAAGGACATTCAGAGACTTGTCCCGAAGCCACTCCTGCATTGTCTTGGCTGTGTGCTTAAGGTCGTTATCCTGTTGAAAGGTAAACCTTCGCCCCAGTCTGGGGTCCTGAGCGCTCTGGAGCAGGTTTTCATCAAGAAATTCACTGTACTTTTCTCTGTTCATCTTTGCCTCGATCCTGACTAGTCTCCCAGTCCCTGCCGCTGAAAAATTGACAGTACATGTCAGATGCGTCGGTTGGCATTCAGGCCAAATAATTCAATCTTGGTTTCATCAGACCAAAGAATCTTGTTTCTCATGGTCTGAGAGTCTTTAGGTGCCTTTTGGCGAACTCCAAGTGGGCTTTCATGTGCTTATTAATGAGGAGTGGCTTCCGTCTGGCCACTCTACCATAAAGGCCTGATTGGTGGAGTGCTGCAGAGATGGTTGTCCTTCTGGAAGGTTCTCCCATCTCCACAGAGGAACTGTAAAGCTCTGTCAGATTGACCACCGGGTTCTTGGTCACCTCCCTGACCAAGGACCTTCTCCAACGACTGCTCAGTTTGGCAGGGCGGCCAGCTCTAGGAAGATTCTTAGTGGTTCCAAACTTCTTCCATTCAAGAAAGATGGAGGCCACTGTGTTCTTGGGGACCTTAAATGCTGCAGACATGTTCTGGTACCCTTCCCCTCGACACAATCGCGTCTCGGAGCTCTACGGACAAATCCTTTGACCTAATTTCTTGGTTTTTGCTCTGACATATACTGTCAACTGTAGGACCTTATATAGACAGGTGTGAGCCTTTTCAAATCATGTCCACTTAATTGAATTTACCACAAGTGGACTCCAATCAAGTTGTAGCAACATCTCAAGGATGATCAATGGAAACAGGATGCACCTGAGCTCAATTTCGATTCTCATTTCAAAGGGTCTGAATACTTATGTAAATAAAGTATTTAAAAAAAAATTGTAGTACATTTGTCAAAATTTCTAAAAACATGTTTTCGCTTTGTCATTCTTTGGTATTGTGTGTAGATTGCTGAGGAATTTTTATTATTTAATCAATTTTAGAATAAGGCTGTAACGTAACAAAATGTGGGAAAAGGCAAGGGGTCTGAATACTTTCCCGAAGGCATTGTAAGTACAGTGGTACAAAAGTAATACATTGTCATACTTGAGTAATCAAATTACTTAAATTAAGCAAACCAGCCGGCACAATTTACTGACGGTCAGGGGCACACTCCAACACACAGACATCATTTACAAATGTTTAGTGATAATGATAATAATAATGATAATAATGATAATAAATGTAATTGTAAGTGCTATTCACGACACCCAGTCACTTTACATACGCAATCAAATCAGCAGGATAAAAAGCAATACAATCACATTAAATAAGTAAGTATATAAAAGTACACTAAACATGATGACAGACTGACCAGTGAGAACACTAAACATGATGACAGACTAACCATGGAGAACACTAAACATGATGACAGACTAACCATGGAGAACACTAAACATGATGACAGACTGACTATGGAGAACACTAAACATGATGACAGACTAACCATGGAGAACACTAAACATGATGACAGACTAACCATGGTGAACACTAAACATGATGACAGACTAACCAGTGAGAACACTAAACATGATGACAGACTAACCATGGAGAACACTAAACATGATGACAGACTAACCATGGAGAACACTAAACATGATGACAGACTGACCATGGAGAACACTAAACATGATGACAGACTGACTATGGAGAACACTAAACATGATGACAGACTAACCATGGAGAACACTAAACATGATGACAGACTAACCATGGAGAACACTAAACATGATGGCAGATTAACCAAGGAAGTGAACTAGACAGGGGATAAAGGCTAAGACAACAGAGAATCCGGGTAACCTGTGTGAAGAGGTGTGGACTGGAAAATGTGAATGTTATTGTGAGGTTCTGACATGGAGAGGAAGGGAGTTCCAGAGTTGGGGAGCTGCCCTGCTAAAAGCCTGGTCTCCCATGGATTGGACCCTGGTGCGAGGGATTGTAAGGAGGTCAGTGAACAGGTGGGAGTGTAGGAATGCAGGAGGCCAGTAAAATATGTGGGTGCCAGTCCATTGAGTGCCTTGTAGGTGAGCATGAGCAATGATCCTGTATTGAACTGGGAGCCAGTAGATTTTGATGAGGGTGGGGGTGATGTGGTCCCAAGGTCTGGTGTGTGTGAGAACTCATGCAGCTGAATTTTGAATATGTGGAAGTCTGTCCAGTGTTTTGGCAGGGTGTCCATAGAGAATGGCGTTTTAGTAATCCAGGTGTGATAAAGGGGTGAATGAGGGTTTCAGCAGTGGGGTCAGTGAGCAAGGGTCTGAGTCGGGAGATGTTTTTGAGGTGGAAGAAAGCTGACTTGGTGATGTTCCGGATGTGGGGTTCAAATGTCAGAGTGGGGTCAAATGTAACACCAAGGTTCCTGACTGTGGAGTTGGATTGGATGGTGCAGCCGTCGATTGTCATATTGACCCAGTCATAGTAAGTCCACCAGATCAGACGCAGAAGGTATGACAACGCATTATATTGATAGTTGCGTGAATTGTAGCATATTGCTGTCCTGTCTGAGCATTCAAAATATAATGAGTACTTTTGGGTGTCAGGGAAAATGTACATATTTTCTTTAGGAATATAGGAATTGTCATGACTGTCCTGTGAGGATCCAAATAGGTCAGATCAGCATTGCAATAAATAACTCCAACCAGACCCCCACTCACCCGCAGAGGGGGGAGAAGGGAACTGGTGGGGGTTAACACCTCACACCCTGTTGTAAATCAAGGACAGAACATTCAGCATCTCCCTCTCCAATATTCACCAGAGGAATGTGCCTTCGTTTCAGACTTTTTCCCGCCGAAACGCTAACACGTTCTTAAGTGAATACTGGAACAATATTTTAACATAGAATGTGGGGAATGGTCAGAGGTGACCTGAAAGAACATGGATGTCGGTTTGGTTGTTATAAAGGAAATATTGTAACTTGAAAAGTATACACACTATATGTGTGAAGTGTCCATCCGAAGAGTTGTGCATGAAATATGAAAAATTATGAAAGTGTTTTTGTTAAGAGAAGGACATGATTTTAGGAGCCATAAGAGAAAATTGTTTTACATAACTTTGCACAGTGACAAGCCACACCCTTGAGTGAGGTCAGGGAGCGTGTCAGCCAGATGGAACTGCATTTTTGAACTAACTGTATAAAATGATGGGTTAAGAATTAACATATCAGACCAGAGAGACTTTGAGCTGCAGCTCACGTCCAAAGTGGTTCAAACTCTGAATCTCAACACGAGCTAAAGACGATAAAGTCACCTCCCGCACAATCACTGATACAGCTGATAAGCTGTCCTAAGTAAAGTATCTAGAAAAGTGAATTTAAGTGGGACCACTCTACTACTCTGCTCAAACCACCATAGTACGCTACTCTCATCACCCCACTAGGAACCATCGACACGGCTGGCTAGCCTATCTTCAAAGAAGCATCTTCCAGAGCAAATGGAAGTAGAACAAACTCTGTAGCTCTGTTCAGGACTACATGACAAGTCACCGGATATCGGACTGGTTCCGACTGAAATACACAAAGAAACAAGACATTTCACGTAAATACATTCATGATTTCTTACTCAAAGATGGTGGCGGTTCGTGTGCAAAGTATATGATCACAGTGAGAATAGTTTCTAAATGTACCAAAGTATTATCTCTCTCTCTCTCTCTCTCTCTCTCTCTCTCTCTCTCTCTCTCTCTCTCTCTCTCTCTCTCTCTCTCTCTCTCTCGTGTAACAAGCTGTCATGTTGTGTCAGTCCACTGGGGACCTTTTTTAAATGTATTAACTGTGTATGTTTATCCTGTGTTACCATTTAGTTAGCAAGTAAATAAATAATTGAACCAATTTGTGTAGTACTGAATCATAAGTAAGGCTTGGGATTTTGCAGATGCAAGGGGGTTACGACTGTTCAGAATGATGATATGATACGAGTTTATGATTAATAAGTTAACTGTTTGTAACGTCCTGACCAGAGTTCTTATGTGTTTTGCTTGTTTAGTGTTGGTCAGGACGTGAGCTGGGTGGGAATTCTATGTTGTGTGTCTAGTTCGTCTGTTTCTGTGTTCAGCCTGATATGGTTCTCAATCAGAGACAGCTGTCAATCGTTGTCCCTGATTGAGAATCATATATAGGTGGCTTGTTTTGTGTTGGGGATGGTGGGTGGTTGTTTCCTGTCTCTGTGTTTGTGTTCTGCACCAGATAGGACTGTTTCGGCTTTCACGTTTTGTTATTTTGCTATTGGTTAATGTTCACCGTTTATTCTGTTGATTAAACATGTTGAACACTAACTGCGCTGCATTTTGGTCCTCTCATTCATCCCAGGAAGAAAGCCGTAACAGAACCACCCACCAACAAAGGACCAAGCAGCGTGGCTACGGGCAGCGACAGCAGCGACAGCAGGAGCAGAGAAAGGAGGAATGGACATGGGAAGACGTTTTGGACGGCAAGGGTTGCTACACATGGGAGGAGATCCTGGCTGGAAGGGATCGCCTCCCATGGGAACAGCTGGAGGCAGTTAGGAGAACAGAGGCATCCGGAGAGAGGAACCGGAGTTATGAAGGTACGCGGCTAGCACGGAAACCCGAGAGGAAATCCTAAAAATTTCTTGGGGGGGGGGGCTAAAGGGTAGTGTGGCGAAGTCAGGTAGTAGACCTGCGCCCACTTCCCATGCTTACCTTGGAGAGCGGGAGTACGGGCAGACACCGTGTTATGCGGAAGAGCGCACGGTGTCTCCTGTACGTGTGCATAGCCCGGTGCGGGTTATTCCACCTCCCCGCACTGGGCGTGCTAGATTGAGCATTGAGCCAAGTGCCATGAAGCCGGCTCTACATATCTGGCCTCCAGTACGTCTCCTTGGGCCGGTGTACATGGCACCAGCCTTACGCATGGTGTCCCCGGTTCGCCTACACAGCCCAGTGCGGGTTATTCCACCTCCCCGCATTGGTCGGGCTACGGGGAGCATTCAACCAGGTAAGGTTGGGCAGGCTCAGTGCTCAAGGGAGCCAGTACGCCTGCACGGTCCGGTATATCCGGCGCCACCTTCCCGCCCCAGCTCAGTACCATCAGTGCCTACACCACGCACCAGGCTTCCTGTGCGTCTCCAGAGCCCTGTTCCTCCTCCACGCACTCTCCCTATGGTGCGTGTCTCCAGCCCAGTACCTCCAGTTCCGGCACCACGCATCAAGCCTCCTGCGCGTCTCCAGAGCCCTGTACGTACTGTTCCTTCTCCCCGCACTCGCCCTGAGGTGCGTGCCCTCAGCCCGGTACCACCAGTGCCGGTACCACGCACCAGGCCTATAGTGCGCTTTGAGAATTCAGTGTGCCCTGTTCCTGCTCCCCGCACTAGCCTTGAGGTGCGTGTCTCCAGTCCGGTACCACCAGTTCCGGCACCACGCACCAGGCCTACTGTGCGCCTCAGCAGGTCAGAGTCGGCCGTCTGCCCAACGCCGCCTGCACTGCTCGTCTGCTCAGCGCCGTCTGAGCCATCTGTCTGCCCAGCGCCGTCTGAGCCATCCGTCTGCCCAGCGCTGTCTGAGCCATCTGTCTGCCCAGCGCCGTCTGAGCCATCTGTCTGCCCAGCGCCGTCTGAGCCATCCGTCTGCCCAGCGCCGTCTGAGCCATCCGTCTGCCCAGCGCCGTCTGAGCCATTCGTCTGCCCAGCGCCGTCTGAGCCATCCGTCTGCCCAGCGCCGTCTGAGCCATCCGTCTGCCCAGCGCCGTCTGAGCTATCCGTCTGCCCAGCGCCGTCTGAGCCATCTGTCTGCCCAGCGCCGTCTGAGCCATCCGTCTGCCCAGCGCCGTCTGAGTCATCCGTCTGCCCAGCGCCGTCTGAGCCATCCGTCTGCCCAGCGCCGTCTGAGCCATCCGTCTGCCCAGCGCCGTCTGAGCCATCCGTCTGCCCAGCGCCGTCTGAGCCATCTGTCTGCCCAGCGCCATCTGAGCCATCAGTCTGCCACGAGCCATTAGAGCCGCCCGTCTGTCCCGAGCCATTAGAGCCGTCCGTCAGTCAGGAGCCGCTAGAGCCGTCCGTCAGTCAGGAGCCGCCAGAGCCGCCAGCCAGTCAGGAGCCGCCAGAGCCGCCAGCCAGTCAGGAGCCGCCAGAGCCGCCAGCCAGTCAGGAGCTGCCAGAGCCGCCAGCCAGTCAGGAGCTGCCAGAGCCGCCAGCCAGTCAGGAGCTGCCAGAGCCGCCAGCCAGTCAGGAGCTGCCAGAGCTGCCTTCCAGTCATGAGCTGCCCTACAGTCATGAGCTGCCCTACAGTCATGAGCTGCCCTACAGTCATGAGCTGCCCTACAGTCATGAGCTGCCTTCCAGTCATGAGCGGCCTTCCAGTCATGAGCGGCCTTCCAGTCATGAGCTGCCCTACAGTCATGAGCTGCCCTCCAGTCATGAGCTGCCCTCCAGTCATGAGCTGCCCTCCAGTCATGAGCTGCCCTCCAGTCATGAGCTGCCCTCCAGTCATGAGCTGCCCTCCAGTCATGAGCTGCCCTCCAGTCATGAGCTGCCACTCAGTCATGAGCTGCCACTCAGTCATGAGCTGCCACTCAGTCCGGAGCTGCCACTCAGTCCGGAGCTGCCATTCAGTCCGGAGCTGCCATTCAGTCCGGAGCTGCCATTCGTCCTGAGCTGCCTCTCTGTCCGGAGTTGCCCCTCTGTCCTGAGCTACCCCTCTGTCCTGAGCTACCTCTCTGTCCTGAGCTACCTCTCTGTCCTGAGCTACCTCTCTGTCCTGAGCTACCTCTCTGTCCTGAGCTACCTCCTAAATCATGTGGGGGCCTTGGGGAGGATTCTTAGGCCAAGGTCGTGGGCGAGGGTCGCCACTCAAAGGACACTAAGGAGGGGGACAAAGACAGTGGTGGAGTGGTGTCCTCGTCCACCGCCGGAGCCGCCACCGCGGACAGATGCCCACCCAGACCCTCCCCTTGAGTTTTAGGGGTGCGTTCGGAGTCCGCACCTCAGGGGGGGGGGGTACTGTAACGTCCTGACCAGAGTTCTTATGTGTTTTGCTTGTTTAGTGTTGGTCAGGACGTGAGCTGGGTGGGAATTCTATGTTGTGTGTCTAGTTCGTCTGTTTCTGTGTTCAGCCTGATATGGTTCTCAATCAGAGACAGCTGTCAATCGTTGTCCCTGATTGAGAATCATATATAGGTGGCTTGTTTTGTGTTGGGGATTGTGGGTGGTTGTTTCCTGTCTCTGTGTTTGTGTTCTGCACCAGATAGGACTGTTTCGGCTTTCACGTTTTGTTATTTTGCTATTGGTTAATGTTCACCGTTTATTCTGTTGATTAAACATGTTGAACACTAACTGCGCTGCATTTTGGTCCTCTCATTCATCCCAGGAAGAAAGCCGTAACACTGTTTATGGATGTGATAGGTAAAGACCTTTAGAGTTTAATTTGGGAGATGGTAAATCTTTAAAGAACCGCTCTCGTGGTGCCCCAAATCCTAATGAGTTAATTGTTACATGATTCATTTGATCAGGTAACAATTAAACATAGTTAGTTGATTAGATAAATAACAGTCATCAAACAGAGTAAAAGTAAAAGTTGTCAAAAATGTAAACAGTACAGTTATGTAAAGATACCCTAAAAAACTACTTTAGAAGTACTTCAAAGTATTTTACCTTCTCAATTCCAGTATCTCCTGAACTAACTGAATTGAAAATGAATTGACCTCAACCCTGCAGGTTTCAGCCTCAAGAAACAAAGATGAGGTGGCCTGGGTGAAAATTTGGCTCAGCCAAAACAGAGCAGAATGTCAACAGATTCTGGCACATGGTCGTTTGGGGTTTTTCCTCTCTCCGTGGCTCGATGTTGGACGCTTCAGTGTCAGCCACACTGTTATTTCTCTAATCCTGAACAGATTCGCTTCCGCCACCAGAGAAACTCAGAGTCTGGGCGGCTCCGCGGCGCTCTCTCCGCAGAGCCCATTAATGGGCTACATATGTTGATAAGTTATGGAATGGATTAGGAGCGACGTATGTGGTCCTCATGGCCTAGCTGTAATTGCTGGTGGCATTCGGGGACACATTTCTAACAACCAGAGAGAATTGATCCACGCTGTTCTCACTTTTACAGCCATAACCGGGGAGGGGTTAGCTGTCAGTCAATCACACAACCCATCCCAGAGAGACAAGTCAATGGCTTCTCTGACGAAACCATTCAAACCAAAGTAACCCATGTAAAAGGCTCAAAGTATAATTATCAAACTTATAGCTGCTCATTAAGATGTGGAGAGAACAAGGCAATGTGTTGTTTTTGTTCCCAAGGACCGTGAATAAGTGGAGCTGTGTGGCGTCGTGGCCAGGGAGAAATATACATGATCTGGAATAGATAAATGGTGGGAGAGAAAAACGTAGGGAGGTAGAGAGAGAGAAAAGAGAGAGAAAGATCAACCACATTTTCTGCAAGAAGCTAGCATGGGGAGGGAATCATACAGGCAGACACAGAGAGATATACTCAGAGAGTCTTCCAACTGTAGCTCCGTGTTAGTCTGTGTGTGCGTGTCTGTGAGTCTACACTGAGTATACCAAACATAAGGAACACCTTCCTAATATTGAGCTGCACCCCCCCCCCCCCTTTTGCACTCAGAACAGCCTCAATTTGTCGAGGCATGGACTCTACAAGGTGTCAAAAGCTTTCCACAGGGATGCTGGCCTATGTTGACTCCAATGCTTCCCACAGTTGTGTCAAGTTGGCTGGATGTCCTTTGGGTGGTGGACCATTCTTGATACACACCAGAAACGGTTGAGTGTGAAAAATCCAGTAACTTTGCAGTTCTTGACACAAACCGGTACGCCTGGCACCTACTACCATACCCCGTTCAAAGGCACTTAAATATTTTGTCTTGACTAGTCACCCTCTGAATGGCACACATACACAATCCATGTCTCAACAGTCTCAATACATAAAAATCCTTCTTTAACCTGTCTCCTCCCCTTTATCTACACTGATTGAAGTGGATTTAATAAGGGATCATATCAGTCTATGTCATGGAAAGAGCAGGTGTTATTAATGTTTTGTACACTCAGTGTGTCTGTCTGCATGTACTGTATGTATGTGTGTGTGTCTATGAGTGTGTGTGTGTGTGTGTGTGTGTGTATGTCTGTGTATTTCTGTCTGTGTGTATGTGTGTGTTTGTGTGTGTATGTCTGTGAGTGTGTGTGTGTCTGTATCTGTCTGTGTGTGTCTGTGTGTCTGTCTGTGTGTCTGTCTGTCTGTCTGTCTGTCTGTCTGTCTGTCTGTCTGTCTGTCTGTCTGTCTGTCTGTCTGTCTGTCTGTGTGTCTGTCTGTCTGTCTGTCTGTCTGTCTGTCTGTCTGTCTGTCTGTCTGTCTGTCTGTCTGTCTGTCTGTCTGTCTGTCTGTCTGTGTGTGTGTGTGTGTGTCTGTCTGTGTGTGTATCTACCATATGGGGGTGGGGTAAATTCTCTGAAACACGGCCACCAGCTGGAGGCCTGCTCTGCCTCTGTCATTTGTGCAAAGGGACCGGGTGAAAAGTGACCCAAATTATCCAATAATTCAGTATGTGTGTGTATATGTGTGTGCCTACTTCAGGAAGAAGGGCTGAAAATTACACCCATGCACACATGTCCAGAGAAACCACAGTGTGGATCACGCACTGGGAGGGGGTTGGCTACAGATCCCTCTGAGACAGGCACATGGAGAGATCCTGCATCCAGAGAGAAGCACTGTATCTGGGCAGGGGGGGTGGGGGGTTGTAAACAATGGGAGCTTTTCATAGATGCCAATATCAGAGGCCTGGGGCGTAGGAGATCAGCCGTCCAGACAGACAGACAGACGGACGGACGGACGCAGACAGACAGACAGACAGACAGACAGACAGACAGACAGACAGACAGACAGACAGACAGACAGACAGACAGACAGACAGTATACACTGGCCTTTTAGAAGTGCTAATAAAAGGGAGTTAGCAGGAAAACGTGCAATGTGTAAAAAAAGGCGTTTTGGAGACAACTTGACTTTGAGAGGCCACAACCCTGGCAGTGCAAGCGCCAAGCTCTCCCAAATGAGCTACAGCGGACCAAAGTGCTTACTGTAGATATGAAGACGTTAATAAATCATCAATCCCCTGATCAGAACTACAGAGGTGATTATCAATTATATATTATTATTCTAATTTAGTGTCCACAATCATTTTGATTTGACTTGATTGAATTACATTGAGAGCTAACCTCTTAACACAGTGATCCGTGTAGTGTGTGGTGTCCATCCCAAATGGCACCCTATTCCCTGTGTAGTGCATTATATAGGGAACAGGGTGCCTTTTAGTAGTGCATTATATAGGGAACATGGTGCCTTTTAGTAATGCATTATATAGGGAACAGGGTGCCTTTTAGTAGTGCATTATATAGGGAACAGGGTGCCTTTTAGTAATGCATTATATAGGGAACAGGGTGCCTTTTAGTAGTGCATTATATAGGGAACAGGGTGCCTTTTAGTAGTGCATTATATAGGGAACAGGGTGCCTTTTAGTAGTGCATTATATAGGGAACAGGGTGCCTTTTAGTAGTGCATTATATAGGGAACATGGTGCCTTTTAGTAGTGCATTATATAGGGAACAGGGTGCCTTTTAGTAGTGCATTATATAGGGAACAGGGTGCCTTTTAGTAATGCATTATATAGGGAACAGGGTACCTTTTAGTAATGCATTATATAGGGAACAGGGTGCTTTTTAGTAGTGCATTATATAGCGAACAGGGTGCCTTTTAGTAGTGCATTATATAGGGAACAGGGTGCTTTTTAGTAGTGCATTATATAGCGAACAGGGTGCCTTTTAGTAGTTCATTATATAGAGAACAGGGTGCCTTTTAGTAATGCATTATATAGGGAACAGGGTGCCTTTTAGTAGTGCATTATATAGGGAACAGGGTGCCTTTTAGTAGTGCATTATATAGCGAACAGGGGGCCTTTAGTAGTGCATTATATAGCGAACAGGGGGCCTTTTAGTAGTGCATTATATATAGAACAGGGTGCCTTTTAGTAGTTCATTATATAGGGAACAGGGTGCCTTTTAGTAGTGCATTATATAGGGAACAGGGTGCCTTTTAGTAGTGCATTATATAGGGAACAGGGTGCCTTTTAGTAGTGCATTATATAGGGAACAGGGTGCCTTTTAGTAGTTCATTATATAGGGAACATGGTGCCTTTTAGTAGTGCATTATATAGGGAACAGGGTGCCTTTTAGTAATGCATTATATAGGGAACATGGTGCCTTTTAGTAGTGCATTATATAGGGAACATGGTGCCTTTTAGTAGTTCATTATATAGGGAACAGGGTGCCTTTTAGTAGTGCATTATATAGGGAACATGGTGCCTTTTAGTAATGCATTATATAGGGAACAGGGTGCCTTTTAGTAGTGCATTATATAGGGAACAGGGTGCCTTTTAGTAATGCATTATATAGGGAACAGGGTGCCTTTTAGTAGTGCATTATATAGGGAACAGGGTGCCTTTTAGTAGTGCATTATATAGGGAACAGGGTGCCTTTTAGTAGTGCATTATATAGGGAACATGGTGCCTTTTAGTAGTGCATTATATAGGGAACAGGGTGCCTTTTAGTAGTTCATTATATAGGGAACATGGTGCCTTTTAGTAGTGCATTATATAGGGAACAGGGTGCCTTTTAGTAATGCATTATATAGGGAACATGGTGCCTTTTAGTAGTGCATTATATAGGGAACATGGTGCCTTTTAGTAGTTCATTATATAGGGAACAGGGTGCCTTTTAGTAGTGCATTATATAGGGAACATGGTGCCTTTTAGTAATGCATTATATAGGGAACAGGGCGCCTTTTAGTAGTGCATTATATAGGGAACAGGGTGCCTTTTAGTAATGCATTATATAGGGAACAGGGTGCCTTTTAGTAGTGCATTATATAGGGAACAGGGTGCCTTTTAGTAGTGCATTATATAGGGAACAGGGTGCCTTTTAGTAGTGCATTATATAGGGAACAGGGTGCCTTTTAGTAGTGCATTATATAGGGAACATGGTGCCTTTTAGTAGTGCATTATATAGGGAACAGGGTGCCTTTTAGTAGTGCATTATATAGGGAACAGGGTGCCTTTTAGTAATGCATTATATAGGGAACAGGGTACCTTTTAGTAATGCATTATATAGGGAACAGGGTGCTTTTTAGTAGTGCATTATATAGGGAACAGGGTGCTTTTTAGTAGTGCATTATATAGCGAACAGGGTGCCTTTTAGTAGTTCATTATATAGAGAACAGGGTGCCTTTTAGTAATGCATTATATAGGGAACAGGGTGCCTTTTAGTAGTTCATTATATAGGGAACAGGGTGCCATTTGGAACACAATCCACACTGTGTGGTGTTATTAGCAGCCACTTTTTAAAATGCCCATTATCCCAGATTTTGGATATCCACATAATGGTGGAGTGTAGAGTGTTTTACAGAGAGAGGTCAACTCAAAGTTAAATCATTGCAAACTCTTTATGGTCTCTTCAACAGTGTTGAAAGCCATTGAAATGCTTGTACATTACAACACAAGGGTTCATATCGGGGGGCTTCAGTGAAATACAGTAGAACATCCGTTTAATAGGACAGTATGTAGGTGTGACAACCAAGCAGGAGCAACACTAATTGTAATAGTATTTCTCCCTTTTACAGGCGCCACAAATACACACACATATTGAATCAGTACATTAAAATTATACAAAATATTTTAATTTTAGAATATCTGAGATTATATCATAATTCAAGGAAGAGAAATCCTACAGTTCTTTTGCGAAAGTACCAAAGGAACACAGTTCTCTTACATTTGTACTATACGACCACAGAGTCAGAAATCATCTTAATCATATGGATAAATCTCCAGTCAGCATGTTCACGGTGCGGTCCAATGCAATGCACTCCAGTTCCCCGTTTGTCGAGATCAGAGCGCCGCCCGCCACATTACAACACCCCCGCAATCCCAGACTGCCCCTCTCTGATCAAAGGTACAGCGTGTTTATTCATACAGCCTGTTATTATGATAAAGGGGGTCCCTGTTACAATTAGCCTTTTTGCTTTCTTCCCCTCCAGATGTAATGGTCACTGGTCAGATCCTGCCGGACAAAAGAGCATTGGCTCTGACCTTGGTTTGACTCTTAATGATGCCGTCTTGACCTCCAGCATTCCTCTCTAAGTGATGAGTTCCATACATGTATTTTTGAGGAAGTGAGCATCTATCTGTGTTGAAGGATGTTACAGCAGTTAGTTGTTGTTGTGACACCCACCTCCTCCTCCACCACCTCCTTATCCACTACCACCACCACCACCACCACCACCACCACCTCCACCTCCACCTCCTCCACTACCACCACCACTACCACCACCACCTCCACCACTTCCACCACCTCCTCCACTACCACCTCTACCTCCTCCACCACCTCCTCCACTCCACTGACTGACTACAGCCCTACCGGATTGCTGTATCCATGGGAACATTCTGGAACATACCCAGCCCCACAACCCCCCTTCCCAGTCACTCCACCTCCCCTCTCCTCCTTAGTCACCCCACCTCCCCTCCCCTCACTAGTCACCCCACCTCCCCTCCCCTCACTAGTCACCCCATCTCTCCTCTCCAGTCACCACACCTCCCCTCTCCTCCCTAGTCACCCCCCTTCCCCTCTCTTCTTCCTGCTATCTGCAGGGCCAATCTAAAGCCCTGCTATTATGATTCCTGTACTCAGTGTATTCCAGGCCGATTTAGAACATCAACACCATCAATCACCCAGGCAGAGGGGCCGAGCAGCTGGCTGAACCTCTGCTGTCTGTCCGCAAGGCCTATTTGTCATCCGGGGCACGTCTGATTCTCACGCTTACCCACTCCCCTCTGTCTCACCCCTCATGACTACTACTACCCCTCTCCGCTCTCTCTCACCCCTCACGACTACTACCCCTCTCAGCTCTCTCTCCCCCCTCACGACTACTACCCCTCTCGACTACTACTACCCCTCTCCGCTCTCTCTCACCCCTCTCTGCTCTCTCTCCCCTCTCACGACTACTACTACCCCTCTCTGCTCTCTCTCCCCTCTCACAACTACTACGACCCCTCTCTCTCACTCCTCACAACTACTACCCCTCTCCCCTCTCTCTCACCCCTCACGACTACTACTAGCCCTCTCTGCTCTCTCTCCCCTCTCACGACTACTACTACCCCTCTCCCCTCTCACGACTACTACTACCCCTCTCTGCTCTCTCTCCCCCCTTACGACTACTACTACCCCTCTCTGCTCTCTCTCCCCTCTCACAACTACTACGACCCCTCTCTCTCACTCCTCACAACTACTACCCCTCTCCCCTCTCTCTCACCCCTCACGACTACTACCCCTCTCCCCTGTCTCTCACCCCTCACGACTACTACCCCTCTCCGCTCTCTCTCACCCCTCACGACTACTACTACCACCCTTCTCCCCTCTCTCTCACCCCTCACGACTACTACTACCACCCTTCTCCCCTCTCTCTCACCCCTCACGACTACTACTACCCTTCTCCCCTCTCTCTCACCCTTCACGACTACTACTACCCTTCTCCCCTCTCACCCTTCACGACTACTACTACCCTTCTCCGCTCTCTCTCACCCCTCATAACTACAACCCCTCTCCCCTCACAACTAATACTATCCCTCTCCCCTCTCTCACCCCCCTCACGACTACTACTACCCCTCTCCCCTCTCTCTCATGACTACTACTACCCTCTCCCCTCTTTCTCACCCCTCACGACTACCCCTCTCCCCTCTGTCTCACCCCTCACGACTACTACCCCTCTCCGCTCTCTCTCACCCCTCACGACTACTACTACCACCCTTCTCCCCTCTCTCTCACCCCTCACGACTACTACTACCACCCTTCTCCCCTCTCTCTCACCCCTCACGACTACTACTACCCTTCTCCCCTCTCTCTCACCCTTCACGACTACTACTACCCTTCTCCCCTCTCACCCTTCACGACTACTACTACCCTTCTCCGCTCTCTCTCACCCCTCATAACTACAACCCCTCTCCCCTCACAACTAATACTATCCCTCTCCCCCCTCTCACCCCCCTCACGACTACTACTACCCCTCTCCCCTCTCTCTCATGACTACTACTACCCTCTCCCCTCTTTCTCACCCCTCACGACTACCCCTCTCCCCTCTGTCTCACCCCTCACGACTAACCCTCTCCCCTCTCTCTCATGACTACTACTACCCTCTCCCCTCTCTCTCACCCCTCACGACTACTACCCCTCTCCCCTCTCTCTCACCCCTCACGACTACCCCTCTCCCCTCTCTCTCACCCCTCACAACAACTACCCCCCCTTCCCTTTCCCCTCTACCTCACCAAGTCAACTATCCCAGTAATGGCCGTAGTACTGCCCCTACGGAAGGAGATGATTGTATGGACACACAACAAAACATAGACTGCTGCTTTCTCTTGTGGCTCTCTGTCTAAGCTGAGAGAAAGAGGCACTCCTCTTTTTGTCTTCCACAGTGCCTCTCTACGCCTCTGTCTGCTTGTGCCCAGGACATTGAAAATATACTAAACAAAAATATAAATGCAACATGCAACAATCTCAATGATTTTACTGAGTTACAGTTCACATAAGGAAATCAGTCAATTGAAATAAATTCATTAGGCCCTAATCTATGGATTTCAGAGGCGCAGCCATGGGTGAGCCAATCAGAATGAGTTTTTCCCCACTAAAGAGTTTTATTACAGACAGAAATACTCCTCAGTTTCATCAGCGTTTGGGTGGCTGGTCTCAGATGATCCCACAGGTGAAGACGCCTGATGTGGAGGTCCTGGGCTGGCGTGGTTACACGTGGTCCGCAGTTGTGAGGCCGGTTGGACGTACAGTACTGCCAAATTCTCTAAAACGACGTAGGATTCTCTGGCAACAGGCTCTGGTGAACATTCCTGCAGTTAGCATGTTAATTACACGCTCCCTTAAAACTTGAGACATCTGTGGCATTGTGTTGTGTGACAAAACCACACATTTTAGAGTGGCCTTTTATTGCCATGAGCACAAGGTGCACCTGTGTAATGATCATGCTGTTTAATCAGCTTCGTGATATGCCACACCTGTCAGGTGGATGGATTACAGTCTCTTGGCAAAAGAGAAATGCTCAAGAACAGGGATGTAAACAAATTTTTGCACAACATTTGAGAGAAATAAGCTTTTTGTACGTATGGAACATTCCTGGGATCTTTCATTTCAGCTCATGAAACATGGCAGCAACACTTTACATGTTGCGTTTATATTTTTGCTCAGTACAGTTCCCTTTTCCTTTTTTTGTTTGCTGTTGTTGTGGGTCATTATACAAAAAAAAACGATGTTGCCTACAAACAAACAAACAAATAAACACTTAACAGAGAAACTATGAGTCATAGTCACAGGTCCATAAAACACTCTCTAAGACGGTTACCACACTCATATAAAGTAAACACAAATATTTGCGTTTATGGATGCTCCAGGAAATAAAGTTAGACTATTTCTACTTTTAGACCACATACACTCTAATTCTAGAGTAGAATAGAGTTTATATGTCAATAAAAACCATAGACATGGTCAATAAAGAGCTAAGGTTTGTCATAAACTGACAACACAGGAGCATTATGCTGTAGTTACTAAATGTCACCAATTCTATCTAGCACACAATCGTCAAGCCTGTTGTATTCATGACTACGTCAATGCAAGCTCGGAAACTGCATTCAATCAGAACTACCTTTTCAATATTACTGCACAATTAACAAAACTACGAGTTAACAGTTAATAGAACTACGAAGAGAGGAACTGTAGCTAACAAAAACACAGCAAGAAGTGCTTTACACTCACACAGGGTGGTGCAGAACCCCCGCAGGAATTATCACTGTGAATCATTGTACTGTTTGTTTGTGTCAAATCATAAGAGATGGGGTTGCCAACTGGCGATTTGTAAAGGAAATAAAATGTAATTCATTCATTCACACACACAGAAAGCCCATCAATGTAAAAAAAAAAAACGTCTGATGTCATGGATGGATGGAAGTGTCGTCAATTTCCCCCTTGACCCCCATGTAGGGCATTGGATGCGTCCCAAATGACACACTATATGACAAGGGCCCATAGGGTAGTAGTGCACTATATAAAGAATAGGCTGCCATTTGGGAAGCAGGCATGGTGTTCTACAGGACCTTCCTTCTCGTCCCTCTACAGCCAGCTGAGAGGAGCTGCCCTGCCCAGGGGGCAGAAAGAAGGACATATTTGTACAAACACCCCAAATGAAAGTCTAGGCTTGTTCCTCTGCACTCAGCTCCGCCTTGGAAACAAGTGCAGCACAGTGCTGGGAGTGTGTCTGTTGGACCAGACTGGTCACGCTATCTCCTCCAAACCCCCGACAGACACAGTCCCAGCTCCCCAGACAGCCAGCTGCAGAACTGCCTGGGGTATACAATCAAGAGAGGGTCAACATCATAGAGGCCAATAAGAATATAAGTGGACGTGTGTGTGTGTGTGTGTGTGTGTGTGTGTGTGTGTGTGTGTGTGTGTGTGTGTGTGTGTGTGTGTGTGTGTGTGTGTGTGTGTGTGTGTGTGTGTGTGTGTGTGTGTGTGTGTGTGTGTGTGTGTGAAAGAGAGAGAGAGAGAGAGAGAGAGAAGGGCTTGGACACAAGAGAAAATGCCACTCTGTTACAGGACTGTTTTGCTAGCACAGACTGAAATATTTTCTGGGATTCCTCAGATGGCATTGAGGAGTATACCACATCAGTCATTGTCTTCATCAATAAGTGGCGGCAGGTAGCCTAGTGGTTAGAGAGTTGGACTGCTAACCAAAAGGTTGCAAGATCGAATCCCCGAGCTGACAAGGTAAAAATCTGTCGTTCTGCCCCTGAACAAGGGGCCGTCATTGAAAATAAGAATTTGTTCTTAACTGACTTGCCAAGTTAAATAAACGTAAATTTAAATAAATAAATAAAGTGCATCAATGACGTCTTCCCCACAGTGACCGTACATACCCCAACCAGAAGCCATAGATTACAGGCAACATCCACACTAAGCTAACGGCTAGAGCTGCCTCTTCAAGGAGCGGGACTCTAACCCGGAAGCTTATAAGAAATCCAGTATTGCCCTCAGACGAACCATCTAACAGGCAAGATCAAATCGTACTACACCGGCTCTGACGCTCGTTGAATGTGGCAGGGCTTGCTAACCATTACAGACTACAAAAGGGAAGCACAGCTGAGAGCTGCCCAGTAACACGAGCTAAACTACTTCTATGCTCGCTTCGAGGCAAATAACACTGAAACATAAATGAGAGCACCAGTTGTTCCGGAAGACTGTGATCACGCTCTCCACAGTCGATGTGAGGAAGAGATTTAAACAGGTCAACATTCACAAGGCCGCAGGGCCAGACAGATTACCAGGACGTGTACTGCAAGCATGTGCTGACCAACTGGCAAGTGACTTCACTGACATTTTCAACCTCTCCCTGTCCGAGTCTGTAATACCAACATGTTTTAAGCAGAACACCATAGAACACTAAGGCAACCTGCCTAAATGACTACCGACCCGTAGCACTCACGTCTGTAGCCATGAAGTGCTTTGAAAGGCTGGTCATGACTCACATCAACACTATTATCCCAGAAACCCTACACCCATTTAAATTTGCATACTGCCCTAACAGATCCACAGATGATGCAATCTCTATTGCACTTCACACTGGCCTTTCCCACCTGGACAAAAGGTACACCTATGTGAGAATGCTATTCATTGACTACAGCTCAGCGTTCAACAACATAGTGCACTCAATTACACAATATCAGAATTGGCATTTTAATATTTTAAATTAAAATGAATTCAACCGCTAAGCAGAACAATTTCCACAACTTGGACCACTTGGTCTCACGCAACTTTATTTCCCTGTAAATGATTTTCTAACATCCCATTCAAAAAGTAAAATGTTTGATTCCAAACGGTTTAATAGAACATGTTTCACACAGCCTCGGAAGCCAAAACAAACTGTTACCTGGCAGACAGACAAAATAAGCCCCCTCCCCCACACTGTATTACAGAACTCAACACCAGCTTTAATTTAAAGCCAGAATAGATGAATAGAGTAAAGGAAAACAGCTGCCAGACATACAGTACAACAGCATGAGAAAAATGAAAGAAATAATGTGCCCAAATAAATGAAGCTCTTCCAAATGGGACTCTGCTCAGTCGATTCAACAACAGTTAACAAAAGCAAGCCTTTCATAGGCCTATTTAGGTATAATAAAATTTGTTTGTTTTGGAGAATATGATTGATATCTTATTTTCTAAATCAGTTTAGATTTTGCCCTTTTGATCTACTTTTTGTCAAATATACAAAAACATTGAACATCTAACCTCCAATTGTGTATTTGTTAGCATTCAGTTAAACAATGAGAGAAGTAGCCTGAGTCAAGATTTATTTTGAGAGCGGGAAGAGTAAAATTATAATAAGCATAAATTGGACCCTTGGCATTCTCCTTTCTTTGAAAAGCCTTAATGACAAATAACCACTTTCCTTCCATCTCCTAGTGTTTCAGCTGCAGTCTACCCAGGGTGCTCGGGCCTGCCTAAACGCTTGTCATTGGCTGAGCCGTTTAAGCTTCGCCTTCGGCCATACTCTCAAAAATGATTCTTGGTTTCTTGCCCTGGACTTTCATGCACACAAGTGGGGCTTGGTACTCCCCCTTTGTGATCAATCTGAGAAACCAGACAGAGCCGTTTCCACAGTTTAGGTCTATGTGGGCTGTAGTAGGTTCTGCAGCGGTGGAGGGGTTTGTGCAGTGTTACTAATGGCTGTGCACACAATCTGGCCAACACAATTAATCATACACTTTCCACCTTCACTGGGTTGCAGTGTGAGAGAAACTATAATTCTCAGCCTTAAAAATAAACATTAATAGCTGTACATTGCAGGTCATAATAATATGAATATTATAATGGCGTCAGAGGATGGCTGCAGTTTTACGGTCTCCTAACAACTGTGTTATTTTGTGTGTTTTTTCGCATTGTTTGTAACTTATTTTGTACATAATGTTCCTGCTACCGTCTCTTATGACCAAAAAGAGATTCTGGATATCGAACTGGACGAAGATTTTTTCTTTAATGAGTGCGACGCGAAGGATATACTGCTTCTCCGAGATCAGGCCCAAATCCCCTTCATTCGAGTGAAGAAAATACGGTAATATAGGGTGAGGAGATCGGGGTGCCTTGTGAGAATTTGTCAGCGAGTGGGTAACCTGCCTCTACCATCCGTTCTATTGGCCAACGTGCAATCACTGGAGAATAAACTGGATGATCGCCGTTCAAGACTATCCTACGAACGGGACATTAACAACTGTAATATCTTATGTTTCACCGAGTTGTGGCTGAACGGCGACACGGATAATATACAGTTGGCTGGGTTTTCCATAGATCGGCAGGACAGAACAACTATGTCTGGTAAGACGAGGGGTGGTCGTGTGTGTCTATTTGTCAATAACAGTTGGTGCGCGATGTCGAACATTAAGGAGGTCTCGAGGTATTGCTCGCCTGAGGTAGAATACCTCATGATAAAAAAAAATGTATTTAACAAGGCAAGTCAGTTAAGAACAAATTGTCATTTACAATGACAGCCTACCCTGGCCAAACCCGGACGATGCTGGGCCAATTGTGCGCCGCCCTATAGCTGTAGACCACACTATATATTTTGTAGACGTCTATTTACCACCACAAACCGATGCTGGCACTAAGACAGCACTCAACGAGCTGTATAAGGCCATAAGCAAACAAGAAAATGGTCATCCAGAAGCGGCGCTCCTAGTGGCCGGGGAATTTAATGCAGGCAAATTTAAATCCATTTTACCAGCATGTCACCTGTGCAACCAGAGGGAAAAAAACTGTAGACTACCTTTACTTCACACAGAGACACATACAAAGCTCTCCCTCACCATCCATTTGGCAAATCAGACCATAATTCTATCTTCCTGATTCCTGCTTACAAGCAAAAACTAAAACAGGAAGTACCAGTGACTCGCTCAATGCCATTGAGGAGTATACCACTTCAGTCACCGGCTTCATCAATAAGTGCATCGACGACGTCGTCCCCACAGTGACCGTACGTACATATCCCAACCAGAAGCCATGGACTACAGGCAACATCCGCACCGAGCTAAAGGCTAGAGCTTCCGCTTTCAACGAGCGGGACACTAATCCGGACGCTTGTAAGAAATCCCGTTATGCCCTCAGACGAACCATCAAACAGGCAAAGCGTCAATACAGGATTAAGATTGAATCCTACTACACCGGCTCTGATGCTCGTCGGATGTGGCAGGGCTTACAAACTATTACGGACTACAAACGGAAACCCAGCCGCAAGCTGTCCAGTGACGCGAGCCTATCAGACGAGTGAAATGCCTTTTATTTCTTTGCTTCAAGGCAAGCAACACTGAAGCATGCATGAGAGCACCAGCTGTTCCGGACGACTGTGTGATCACACTCTCTGTAGCCGATGTGAGCAAGACCTTTGAATAGATCAACATTCACAAGGCCGCTGGGCCAGATGGATTACCAGGACGTGTACTCAGAGCATGCGCGGACCATCTGGCAAGTGTCTTCACTGACATTTTCAACCTCTCCCTGACTGAGTCTGTAATACCTACATGTTTCAAGCAGACCACCATAGTCCCTGTGTCCAAGAAAGCGACGGTAACCCGTCGGTAGCCATGAAATGCTTTGAAAGGCTCACATAAACACCATCATCCCGGAAACCTTAGACCCATTCCAATTTGCATACTGCACCAACAGATCCACAGATGACGCAATCTCAATCGCACTCCACACTGCCCTTTCCCACCTGGACAAAAGGAACACCTATGTGAGAATGCTGTTCATTGACTACAGCTCAGCGTTCAACACCATAGCGCCCACAAAGCTCATTACTAAGCTAAGGATCCTGGGACTAAACACCTCCCTCTGCAACTGGGTCCTGGACTTCTTGACGGGCCTCCCACCGGTGGTATGCTGATCCTCAACAAGGGGGCTCCTCAGGGATTCAAGCTTAGTCCCCATCGTTGTACTCCCTGTTCACCCACGACTGCGTGGCCAAGCACGACTCCAACCCCATCATTAAGTTTGCTGACACAAGTCTTAAGCTTGATCACTGAAAACGATGAGACAGCCTATAGGGAGGAGGTCAGAGACCTGGCAGTGTGGTGCCAGGACAACAACCTCTCCCTCAACGTGAGCAAAACAAAGGAACTGATTGTGGACTACAGGAAAAGGAGGGCCGAACACGCCCCCATTCACATCGACGGGGCTGCAGTGGAGCGGGTCGAGAGTTTCAAGTTCCTTGAGGTCCACATCACCAACAAATGATCATAGTCCAAACACACCAAGACAGTCATGAAGAGGGCACGACAACACCTTTTCCCACTCAGGAGACTGAAAAGATTTGGCATGGGTCCCCAGATCCTCAAAAGGTTCTACAGCTGCACCATCGAGAGCATCCTGACTTGTTGCATCACCGCCTGGTATGGCAACTGCTCGGCATCCAACCGTATGGCGCTACAGAGGGTAGTGCGTACGGCCCAGTACATCACTGGGACCAAGCTTCCTGCCATCCATGACCTACATACTAGGCGGTGTCAGAGGAAGGACCAAAATATTGTCAAAGACTCCAGTCACCCAAGCCATGGACTGTTCTCTCTGCTACCGCATGGCAAGCGGTACTGGAGCGCCAAGTCTAAGTCCAAAAGGCTCCTTAAAAGCTTCTACCCCCAAGCCATAAGACTGCTGAACAATGAATCAAATGGCCACCCGGACTATTTACATTGACACCCCCCCTTTGTTTTTACACTGCTGCTACTTGCTGTTTATTATCTATGCATAGTCACTTTACCCCTACCTACATGTACAAATTACCTCGACTAACCTGTACATTGACTCGGTACCGGTACCCCCTGTATAGGCTGCTGCCTACACTGAGACCCAATCACTGGACACTTTAATAAATGGATCTCTAGTCACTTTAAACAATGCCACTTTAAATAATGCGACTTTAATAATGTTACATATCTTACATTACTCATATCACATGTATATGCTGTATTGAGACCCAATCACTGGACACTTTAATAAGTGGATCACTAGTCACTTTAAACAATGCCACTTTAAATAATGTTTACATATCTTACATTTCTCATATCACATGTATATACTGTATTTTATACCATCTACTGCACCTTGCCTCTGCCGCTCGGCCATCATTCATCCATTTATTTATATGTACATATTCTCATTCACCCCTTTAGATTTGTGTGCATTAGGTAGTTGTTGGGGAATTGTTAGATTGCTTGTTAAATATTACTGCACTGTTGTAACTAGAAGCACAAATATTTCGCTACACTCAAATTAACATCTGCTAACCATGTGTATGTGGCCAATAACATTTGATTTGATTTGATTTAGCCTCGGTATTGTTATTTTATTGTGTTACTTTTTTATTTTTTCACCTATTTTATTCAGCACGTGACAAATAAAATTTGATTTGATAATATGAATCTGAAAGTTAATTATATTCTCCCCACTTAAGTAGTTTATGCACAATGGACTTTTTCTGTTTGAAACTTCTGAAATTGACTGTAAAGACACACACAGCGCATCCCGGCGCAGAAACTCAATGAAGGAGAAGAAATAATTATTGAGCAGTAATGACTTTGCTGCGCTGGGAGAAGCTCCTTCTGTGCATGCCTACTCTTGCATACTTCCTATTATTTTTTAACATTAACCACCTCAATGCAAATAACCATACTTGTGAGGTGAATCCAAATTGATATGGTAAACTTTGACAATTTACATATCGTTTGCAACATACAAATATAGAGGTAAACAGACTACTTGCGTTCACTCGATTCCTGCAGACCGCCCTCAACAACATACAATACCTGCAAGTACTCTAGAGGGACGGGGACAAAACCACATTGGTGGCATGGAGAGGTGTGGGGGAATTGTAAAATACTAATAATTACAACTCTGTAAATAACCCATTCAAGCTGTGAAAACAGAGAAAATTAAGAATAGAAGAGACAAGACTAGAATTCGACCAATGGGATCTGGATGCTGGGGCAAACCCGAACCCAGGTGATCACCACCATCAGTCTCTGCACCCTCGGCCCTCTCGTGGGTCTAACTACTTAATAAGTAGCTGTTAGAGGTTTCCTGGACATAGTCCAGACCCCATAGAGGCCCTCAGAACTGTTGCAGACCCCCAAGAACACAAGGAGAGCTTCATTTATCAATCAGACCAATCAGGAGGCCACTTCCTGGGTTAGGGACGAATGGGACGGCCACATGTTGGGGATTACGCCTGAATTCCATACTGATGTAAAACCACCTGAAAGACACTAACAGTTACAGTTATTGATTAGAAGCCAGAGTTGCATCGAAGTAAGCCATTAAAACACAGTATATATATATATTTCATGCCACGACTAAAGCCAGCAACATAAAATGCTTGAAATGTTTTAAATATTTGACATCATCATATTCAAATGAGGGATTGTCTGAAGTATGGCTAATGGGATAATAATGATGCTAACACAGTAGGCCTACAGGATGCTCAGCTTGATGGGTGAATCCTCTCACGCTGGTGACAAGTCAACATAGGTAAAAGAGGGTACGTCCCAAATAGCACCCTATTCACCATTTAGTGTACTACATTTGACCAGGGTCCCATGGTAGTGCACTGTGTAGGGAATAGGTGCCATTTAGGACACATAGAGTTACATAGAAAAGAGAGCCGTCACCTGAAGCATGTTGTGTCATTCATCCTTATTTTTCCCCTGCGATGACAAATGACAGGTAGGAGGGTAGCATGGTAGAGGGTAGAAGCAAGTATTAGAGCCAAGCAGCTTGTCACCCCTTCACTGGGCCCCATGCTGAGGGACGACCTCTTTACACGGTCATACCAGGTCATATACCAGGACCCAATAGGAGAGAGAGAGAGAGGGAATGTGTGTGAGAGTGAGAGAGAGAGATTCTCCACAGACATGAGCACTAAACCACAGGGAGAATGGTCATATCCAGGTAGCCAGGGCTTCTCCACAGACATGTGACACGTCACCACACACACAGCACCATTGTACTGGTGACCATGGGACATGTCATCTTACAACTGATAGACTTCTGTCTGAGATCAATGCTGTCTGAGTAGAGGGACAAAAAATCATTTTACCATTATTTTTTGTTTGACCACTCTTTATAGGAATAGTGGCAAAATAGTAAATTAGATAAGACTTTTCATTAAAAAAAAAAATATATATATTTTTGTAATTAAATAAATATTTTTTATTGTGCATGTGATTTCATACAAAATATCGCCTCTCTACTCTCTTTATAGAGTAGTATCTAATGTATTTCAAATGTAACATTCATATTTGCGTCGACATTAACCAAAACCCAGGGAATGGCTCTAGAACAATACGAGAACATGTTGCTTAATGGGTACTCTCACTGAGAGCACCGCTCACAGAAGGTAAGATGGTAAGAGTGTCCAAGTGCTTTTCACATACTCCAGAGCTAAGCAGACTTGTCCGGGATCATAGGATAGCAGCATGGATGTAAAGTCAATGTGAAATTACAGGCTATTAGTAGTTTCTCATTCATCATTGGAATAAATAGCATTTTGTAATGTTGGAGACACCATATCATGGTGATTTAATTGACAAAACAGTAACAAATGGTATCTAATGAGAAACTATTGTTATTTAAAAAGTAAATACGTAATATAGGTCCACACGTGTATTTGTATAAATGTTGAATGTAATTAATGTGCTGTCATTAAAATCCCATTTTTTCACATTTCTTTTAATCAATATTATTAAAACACTAATCACATGAAATTTGCATATGTACAGATGTGTAAATTGTCAAATGTAAAAGATATGAATTGTAAACTGCATATTGTCTCGGTACTAACACATTGGAAAAGGGAACCCCCTGTGTTCACAGATCTGAAACAAGGAACCGGGGGTCCTCCTGTACCTCTGTCTGTTTTTGGAACT
Source organism: Salvelinus namaycush (assembly GCF_016432855.1). NCBI lineage: Eukaryota > Metazoa > Chordata > Actinopteri > Salmoniformes > Salmonidae > Salvelinus > Salvelinus namaycush. Next base: position 11,311,988 of record NC_052333.1, on the reverse strand, counting down.
CGAGATAGACGACCCCCCCCCCCATATTTAATTTCTACCTTGCTGATAGTATTTATCAGCGACGTCCTGATAAAAACAAAATATGCAATTTAAGCCTGAGCAGGGCTAAGCCGCCGAGGAGGACAGGATTACCTGGGGGCTGGTTGGGACAGACATCAGATTGTATTGTCATGAAGGGGCCATTGGCCTCTTGGCAAACTGTACCTCAAGCCCCAGATGACAGGCCTTTTCAAGACAGACAGGGGGAGAAAATATGAAACTTAAATTCTTCATGACAGACAAATTAATGAGTCACAAAATAAGAGAATAAAACAGAGAAAACTAACATTTATGTTAACCTCTCTCGCATACATTTATCAAATTGATATTTTTGTTCCTTATTTGATAATCGTTTTCATATTTCCCTTTGAAATAACTGGCCTTTTCTTTTATTAATGGAGAGAGGGTTCACCATACAAAACACAATGGCCCAGACTTAGTGACTGGATGGGATTAAGTTTAATACCAAATCTTGACAGACATATCCTGGAAGCATATAAATCCCATCCGATTTTGGAAGAGAGCAAAGCTGACATGTTTTTCTGGGATTTACCTTATTAATTGGATGGTTAAGTCCATCTAATCCACTCTGATCGCTTACTTTGTCTCAGGGCTTTTTTTCTTCATTTTATATTCTACAGATTTTTTGCCACATTTAGGCTACCACATATCTAGGAACGTCTAAACAAAAAAAATATGATTCAACTGAATCAATATTGCAACCAAACTGTTATTTTATTTACACAAAAGACAGATGGAAATAAAAGAGAAATTACTTCATATGCAGACAAGGCAAAAAAAAGTCAGAAGTCCCCCGGCATTTTCCTACTCAGCTTTGAGTTGGTCTATTCTATGGGAAGAGGAGTATTTCTGGCATGTGGCACAATGCATGTCTGCAATGTCTGAATGACTGGAGGGGATGGAGTGATGGTCAGACAAAGGGCCCCGGGACAGGTCGACTAGACTGCTTCATCATCCTGTGTCGTCACTTTCCCTGGCATGGAAGAAGAGGTCTTGTCTGTTCCTAATCTGAAAGGGGGATCAGTCAGGTGAGAGCTGGGGGGTGAGAGTGGGGGGGTAACGGTAGAGCAGGTGATGATGGTCTAGACTCTCTATGCACACCCTCAGGGCCATATAGTGATCTGGGTCAGGATAAAGGTCCAGGCAGCGACAGATACAGACTGCCAGACTGGCTGGGCAGGCAGGGTTGGAGTCAGACTCCTCTGTCTCTGTGAAGACTTAGGGCCAGCCAGTCTGTCCTGAAGAAGGGCTGTACGAAAGGCATGCATTTTCAGAGACGCAACACAGAGGAGAAAGTCTTGGAGTCTGGGCAGCCCTGCTTTCTTACCCTTCAACCCTCTCTCCCTCCCTCTCTCCCATACCTGGGAGACTCCAGGCGCCACAGTGTAACTGCAGTCTCAGGTATGCTGCTGCAGGACACGACTACACTATCTTTCCAGGGTTCTATAGCCTACCTGGAATCAGAAGAGTCATCCTTCTACTGCATTCCATTCGATTCCTCCTACTAAGCTAATCTATTCATTGTATGTGGTGTATGACAGTTTTTGGAAAAGCCATTTTTGATGGTTGTTCCCCAATCCCGATACAGTATTCTCACATCAAACAAGAACTGTCACATTAAATTTAACATGAAAGTATTTCCTCCAACTTGTTGTTGTGTAGTACAGTATTGGCCTCTTCTTTTCCTTGTTCTGTTCTCCCTCCCTCTACTCCCCTTCCTCTTAATGTTGTGGCATTGTCGTCATGTGTAAGGGTTTAGGATGATTACAAAATAATTTGAAAATAGAATAAGTGAGCAGCCTACATTGAGGTTCATCGTCTGTCAGCATGGTGACATCTGCAGGGGCAATTTTCATTGTGGTGCGTGTGGTTTTGTGGTAGATGTGCTCTCATTTATCTAAACTACATACTAAGCTGTGGCTGCTGGTTCATTATTCAAACAGGCAACATGGACAAGAATGCACATTTGTTCCTCAATGAAAAATCTTCACTTAAATTTGGGTGATTTCTGTGTATTTTTTGTGGGACTGAAGGACTGCGCAGGGCTTTGTGTTTTAAGTAAGAAGGATTTGAGTGTGATTATGCTTTGACAATGCTGCATTTACTTTTTCACAAATCATAAGTTTGATTGACTGATATTAAACAGTCTGAATTAGTTTCATTTTTAAATGATTGTGAGCTACAGTTGACAAGATCATTTACCTGGTCCTTGCCTAAAAAAATCCGACAGTCTGGAACAAAGCACTGCAAAAAAACTGGAATGTTTCTTTCCAAGCCAGAATGTTGAATAAGATTACATTTGAACTTATTCTGCGCTCTACCAGTTGTCTGTGTGGTAGGTCCTTCAGATGGTCTAAACTTATTACAAAATATCCACAGGAAAGTATTATTTAGCCCACTTTTTAATAATAATAATATAATAATAATACATTTTATTTAGCAGACACCTTTCAGGGTACTCAAGGACATCTTACATTAACAGTAGGCCTACATGATTGGTAAATAATGTATTGTGTCATTTTGGAGTCACCTTTACTGTAAATAAGAATAGAATACATTTCTTAACACTTCTACATGAATTATCCATGATTTCAGATAATCCTGAATGAATCGTGAATAATGATTAGTGTGAAAGTTACAGACACACAAATATCATACCCTGAAGACATGCTGACCTCTCACCATTACAATAACAGGGAAGGTTAGCTTTTTGGGGGGGGGGGGTGATATTTGTGAGTATATCATTTTTTCAGTCATCATTATTCACGATTCATTCTGGATTATCTGTAATCATGGTAGCACCCACATTCATGTAGACGTGTTTAGAAATATATTCTATTCTTATTTACAATAAAAGTTAACCCAAAATGAGACAATACGTTATTTACCATTAATTTCTATTGGGCACAAAATAATCTGAAACATAACAAAAACAAACAGCAAACGGATCCAACAAATTTGTTGAGTCACAAGCTTGACATAGTAATTTCATGCAATGAATATGGGACCAAATACTTAACTGTTTAATACTTTAATACACATAAGTGAGTTTGTCCCAATACTTTTGATTTCAAATCTAACGTTCTGAAGTATAGAGCCAAAATAAGAAATAATGCTTCACTGTCCCAATAATTATGGAGGGCACTGTATGTACAGTTTACTGAGAAGGCACAGACGGGGGGATAGGACAGTCAACCATAGACCATAGGCTATAGATTATAGGCATCCTTGAAGAGGTGTGTTTTTAGGAAGTTTTTGAATTAAATGAATGCATTTGCATGTGTGGGGGGAGTGCATTCCGGTTGCCTGGTGGCAGAGCAGCTGAAGGCCCGGGCACCCACGGTGGAGAGGCGGAATGGGGGAGTGACAAGGAGACCAGCAGAGTTGAAGCGGAGGGAGCAGGAGGGGGGATAGGCTGGGAGAAGGTCAGAGAGGTAGGTGCGTGGTTGGTTGTGGAGGGCTTTGTAGGTGAGGAAAGGTCGCTGGTTGGAATACCCGAGCCGACAAGGTGAAAAATCTGTCAATGTGCTGATATTTTTTAATTTCTTTATTTTTACCTTTTGGATTATGTGTGTATTGTTTTCTAGATATTATTCCTGCACTGTTGGAGATATAAACACCAGCGATAACATCTGCAAATCTGTGTACACGACCAATAACCTGATTTGATTTGAGCACTTAAACCCTATTTTATCCCAGGGGTGCAGTACTACTATGGCTGACCCTGTAAAACAAACAACACATTTCACTGCACCTATCCGGTGTATGTGAAAATCTAAATAAATAAAACATTGCCTATTTTAGCCTATGGAAAAAACAGACACGAAAAATAACTCAACATAGCTACACATCAACATACAGTATGCTGATTTAAATTATTTACCTTCGTGCAGAATCAGGAGCATCGTGTGACATGGGATTCTGTTGGCAGAGCACTCTCTGCCCATGAGCACCAGCCTTCTCTCGAACCTCCACTATCCCATAAACCCTCTCACTGGAAGTCCATTTGTTCACGATAGACCCGCGCAACGAAAAGGCAGTTAACATGTCTGACAAGAAACAGACTGTAGATTTGGGATTATTAGAGGAGGACGATGAGTTTGAAGAATTCCCAGCCGAGGGTAAATTAATTCTAGTTCAATATGTTACTAATGTTAACCCGTTTTCACTGAATTGTCTTATTTAGCGATAACTTTTCAGACTGGGCCCAACGGTGACTCGGCTAGCAAGCTAGCTAGTTATGCTAACGTCATTGAATAAAAATGTAACTAGCTAGTGTGCTAGCAGCTAACCAGCTAGTTAGATATCTATGTTCACTGATAGCGAATTAGCGATTGTACTGGCGACAACTTTACCTAGTTAAACGTTAGCCAACTAAGGTCAACTATAATGTAAACAACACACAACATATAAAAGCCAGTTAATTGACTTTAATGTTAGTTAGCTTGCTACGTTAGCTATCTAACTAGCTAGCGTAGTAACTAGTTGAGTAAGAGTTACTTGTTCGGTAGTTGCTTGTCAACTAACGTTTATAATTTGTAATTCTCATAATTGTATTTATATGTTCAGATTGGACTGGGTTGGATGAGGATGAAGATGCCCACGTGTGGGAAGACAACTGGGATGATGACAATGTAGAGGACGACTTCTCTAATCAACTAAGGTAGCCACCTCCCACATTTTACTTATGACAAATCATTGTACCCCACTCAGCATCTCATCCCTAGAAATGAGAAGTACCACTCCGTTTAAGGGACGTGATGCTTTGATTTTTGAGTAGGCCTATATGATTTGACATGATATGGCAATGGTAACTAAACAGTAATAATGGTTATGCTAAATGTTTAGCCACAGCAGATTTCATCAGGCTTTAGATGGAGAGTCTCTGAGGAGAGGAGAGTACTTGGTAGTTGTAGGGTGTCCAATCAAAAATGCATGTTTTGACCAATGGGTAAAATAATGTTAATTGTGTTGATAATCCTCTAAGAAAACAAATGGTCCAAACCCTGCACCATTGAGAGGATCTTGACTGTCTGTATCACAGCATGGTATGGCAACTGCTACAGAGGGTAGTACGTACAGCCCAGTACATCACTGGGGCCGAGCTCCCTGCCCTTAAAATGGTCAGACTCCAGTAGGGCGGTCCAAAACTTTAAAAAATCTTGGCTTACCAAGAGTCGTCTGTTCTTTTGACCAATCGATTGGTCTAAATGTTAAAACGTCTTCAGTATAACCTAATAACAGTTCTGTAGGAATGAGGTTTGTGCAGTAGGCCTAATACATTATCACAGCATATTGGCTATATGCCTGGCCTGCCAATATTGTTCTTCTCAGACCATATTATATTTCAAAACTCGAGCGTTGATAACAAAATAGATCAGTTGGTGTATCACTTCCGAGGCACAGCTGAGACTAAATTGAAGTAATTTTCAAATGAGCTTTTTTATTTTACTGTGCTGGTGGTACCTTCATCTGATGGTCATGGTGCTTTCAAGACAACTAGGAACTCGCAAGCTCTACAAAGATGCCAGAGTTTCTGACTTGGAATTCTGAATTGGATCCCAGTCTGATCAAATTTTTATTTGACTTCCCAGTTGTTTTTAACACTTGGAAGTCGAAGATTTCCGAGTTCTCACTTGTTTTGAGCACTGCATTAGTAGTGCCTTTCACAGTCCCTGCTCTCTCCTTCCTTTCCTCCAGTGAGACTGACCAGAGAGAGGGGACACTATCTTCCACCTGATGGTGGAATTCTAGTCGCACCGAATCTGCCTCAGGCACAAATTCATATTGTTCCTATGACCAGAGAAAGGGAAATATTCCTCCATATTAAAATTAACACGTCAAGCTGTTAATATTTATAAAAACGCATGGCTATCGATACACTTGGCTACTCATTCATTGCAGCTGCAGCGCGAGTGGAAGTAGGGAGAAGTGCATTTAATGCTTTGTAATAGTGTTGAACAAAAACAATGACAGTGCTTTTAACTTGAAGTCACTCATAGAAACAGCAGCTCTTTGCAGTATTCATTGACAGTCTTTCTGGTCATGGTTTTAAAAGTTAGGAAATCTCACGTAGGCTAGTATCAAACTTCTGTAGCCATGGTTGTGGAAGCTGTAGGAACGGTGATTTGAGCTATCCGATTGGCCAGCGCAGTAGGTGAATTCGATTTAGCCACAGCTCTCCTGGTCCATTGGGCAGGCAGTTATTTATTTACATTTTTCTCATGCAGATTATGTTTCCAAAATAGAACACTTTCCCTACCCGGTGCGCAGGGCTTCTGAATCAACTTCACTTACCGCCAACAGAGGAAAAAACAAAAAAGGAGTGCAAGCCTTTGACTTTTCTACAGAAATGTTTGTTGATCGACTAGGAATGCCTTGAAGATCAACCACTGATCTACACCTTTAAAAATCATCACTATCATAATCCGTTCAAAAGTTATTGGAGTTTTTACCCTTGTACGATGGTCAGAATTAGGGTGACTAAATCAATGAAGGCCAGAGAAAAAAGTGGTAAAAACCCTGGAAAACTGGATTCTGTGCAAAAAATTAAGGCTGCTGGCTACCTGACAGGCTCACTTTCCTATTGAACTTGTCATATTTCTTATCGAATCGGCGGGACATAAAACAATATAGAGGTAAGATAGATATCGATTTTGAGACATGACGTATTTTCATATTAGCACATGCTTTTCTAATTTGAAATTCCTGTTATTTTTCAAAGATTTCTCACAAAAACAAGCATATCTCTGAAATGTCAATGGAGCACAGAGCGTATACCAAGCTTTTTATTCTCAAAGCCTTTTACATTTAATTCAGCTCATTTCATGCTAATTCTGCTTTTTGCGACCCGCGGTAACAACTTTGACATGGACGGCCACAAAATGTGAAATCCTCAAAAGTTGTTACGAGAAACCTGCACCGCTATGTCAACCGAGCTCAGTGTTTATTATCTGATCTATTAGTTTACGAAATCTGACGTTTAGGATATAATGTTAATGATATGTTAGAGAAAGACCCCATTGAATGATTCAGAACATAAAGAATTACATAAGACTTGGTAAAATGTAATTTATGACATAAGGGAGTGAAATTTCACCACCAAAATGTGTTTTTCATCTAGTCTTTTTATTAATGCTTCATGAATGGTGATCTGATTCTTGAGTTGATAGCATCCGAACGTACCAGGAGGATTCAATCGGACACTCGTAGAAATCCGACTTCCCGAGTCGGAAATAGCCTAACCTCTATAAATGATCCTCCTAAATCAGAGTTCTAAGTGGGAAACTCAAACCAGAATGATGATTCACGGGTTGTGACGTTTCATCACTGAGCTTTCACCTTTTTTACCAAGAAGATGGTAAAACACAACCATTTACAACCTTGATGATGTAGCCTACTTAATTTGATCCATCCAATCTATTGTTTGACATACTGTCAAAGTAAGCAAGCCAACTGAATACTAATAATAATAATAATTATTATTATTAGCAATGTTAGCCATCTTATTCGTCTAGCTAAATTCAAGCTTAAATCTCATTGGTAGAAGTTGTTCCGATTTCAAAAGAACCTCTGATGCTTTCGTGACATGTTTCAGAGTTCACCAACTGAGAGTTACGAGAATGCATATTTTCTGGTGGATGAGGCATTCTGTTGTCTGGATAGGCCTGATGAAGGCTCCTGCTTCCAGCTGTTCATCTTCGTGGTGTCTCTTTTCTTACATAGGGTGACATTTGTCAGCATAATTGTGTGTCATTTGTTAATGATTATGCAGGCTTTGAATAATACGGACAGTCAACAATGTGTGCTTCTTGAGTAATTGTCAGCAATATGTGTTTTTATTTATGGACATGTTTATGCTACTCTTGTTGAATAATCAACTGTTGTATTGACTTGAAGTGGCCAGTCTGTTTTCATTTTTGAGTGTAAGCTACTTCAGACAATTATATTGCATTGTTTTATTCAAACATTTTATGGCTACTATTAAGACATTTATAGAAGACCTCATATATGATTATGTTATAAGTCCATAACCTAGTACAAGTAGGCCGTAGCTGACTGCGTTGTATTTCTTCAGTCGTATAATAAGAACTCTTTTCTTAATCAACATAGATGGCCACTTGTACTTTAACCTCCGGCACTGCTTAGATGTGTTCCAAATGGCATCCCTTTCCCTACTTTTGATCAGGGCCCATATGGTTCTGGTTAAAAGTAGTGCACTAAATGGGGAATAGTGGACCATTTGGGACATAACCCTTGTAATCACCTCGATTGACTGATCCTTTTTTTTCTCTCTGCAGAGCGGAGCTGGAGAAACATGGGTACAAGATGGAGACGTCGCAGTAGCCGCCGAGTCCACACGGCTGTTGAGATTGGATAGGGATGGACTTGATGTTTTTAATATTTATAACATCATACTTAAAATGGAGGATGTTTAACTTGCTAAATGCGCACACATTTTTGTACGAAACCTTAGCACGAGTAAAGTGTTTCACGAGTAAATTCCCCCCTCAGAGTTATGTATACATTAAAGATGGTTCTGTTCAAGTACCCGTTCACATACTCTTATTTATGCACATTTTCCATCTCATTATATATAATCAGCTGGTCAGTTACTGCTTTAATATAAATCCATATTTTACAGTGTTATGTTTTTACTATAAAGACCACTTTGGTCCAGGGCTTTGGTTTAACATCCATTTAAATACCACTTTTTGTTAGAACCATTGATTTAAAATGTAGCTTTACTGCCTGCACAACACTTAACCTACGTTTTAATGGTCCAGTAATTATTGGCCTGTGTGACACACTCCATCTATTTTAATCCACAATATGAATGTTGCATGATGTTAGTAAAGAGTCAAGTGCTGCACTGCACATTTTTCCATTGTAATGCTCTTAGTTTGAAAACTACCACCCATTTTTAACATGGTCACTCTCCAATATTAAACCATTCAATGAACAGGTGTGTGTCATTCAGAAGTGGATGGAGAGAAACACACACACACACACGCAGCGAGATGTGTGCATAAATTGTGTGTGGGTGGGTGTGTGGAGGATGATCCACACAGGGATGCGTGTTCCCCTCTGCTGTCTACATTCCCTCTGAGCTCATGGCGTTGGGGCTGGGTCTCAGTCTGAAGGAGAGATTATCCACTGCCGTGTTTGTCAGGGGCAGGGAGGTGGTCTCAGCATGGGGGGCCCTGCCTGGGCCTGCCCTACTCCCGACCAGGCCCTGCTTTTCCGGCTCCGCACAGCAGGGACCCCCTCACTGAACCGGAGGCCAATTTAGTCCAGCCACACTCGCCCCGGCAAAATGATTTCGCTGCATTTGTGGACTCTCAGTCCCACAGTCTTAATGAGAAGAAATGGATGCCAGTAAAACCTGCCTGCCAGCATGCTGTAGAAGAGAAGAGCTGCTTCCTCTTCTCCAGTGTTGCTCCCTCTGCTCTTTATATGTTGCTGGTAGACCTGCGATAGCTTGTTAGAATAGCAATTAGGAAAGTTTTCTACACATACTGTTTTCCAGTGTTTCTCTACATATTATTGATTATGGTTGTATTATTAGATACAGTCCTGATTTCCTGTTCAAAACAAAATGGGTTGATTTATCTCATCTATCCTCCACCACTGTAGGCAAAACAGACCATCCTGTCGTCTGTCTTTGCCAGATGATTTTACATCTATGATCTATTGCTCATGGCTGCCGTTCGTAATGGTGTGTCTCTTTTTAAGGTATGTTCTCTGATATTTGTGAAGTTGCACAGGTGTAAGTCCTCAAGATGAGAGGGTATCTCCCCAGAGGTTATAGCTCCCTCTTCACCAGTGATTATGCCAAACACTCGTCTGCAGACCACAATCCAACCGCTCCCTTGTGTGTAAAGCCCTTATGACACTTTCTGATTTCTCCAACTGTTCAGAATGGAATTTCAATTAGTCCAAAATGAACATTTGGTGTCTTTAGACTTTATAGACCCCATTTGAACTTGCAGTTGTGGGTTCTACTAGTGCAATATAAAATGTATACATTTTGACACAATCAATTTAGGATCTGGGACTAAGATTGACACATTACACAAAGATGCTCACGTTTACTTATGCCGTTAAGCTAAGTGCCAAGAGCCAGATCATTATTTTAATTGTTGGAAAGGCAACGGAGTGAGAGAATCGGTAAGTGCGAGAAATGGAGGAGAACACAGCCATTTTGTTTGTGCTGAGAGTGGCAGGTTGTCTCCCTGGGCCTCTGTGCCCCCCCCCCCCCAATTGCTTTTCATTTACCTAACTTTTGTTTATGACCCACATAATTCACCTTGACATGGGCAGTCTGCCCACTTTGACCACTGTTGATGTGTCAACAATCACATTTCTTGTTTGAACTGAACCCCAATGAGGATTTATTTTTGGAAGGTAACATGATTTCAATTTGGACCACTGTTTCATCAATAGACTGCTCCAGTTGCTTTTGTCCACTTTGTCACAAAAAAAAGCATCTGTACATGAAACCCTGGATCATGGTTTGACCATTGTCTTATGTGCTGGCAATACAACCAGCAAGAGGTCTCTATAAAAACTGAAAATACTACTGAATACCACACATTTTGTAACATTACAGTTCTATTGTTCCTCTGGCCTGTGGGCGATGTATGGATCCATCCCACTGTGTCAACACTGTAGAGAGGGGAGACACAGCATCCTCCCAGGCTATACTTCCTTCAGACCCTGGTTGGTACTGCGGTCGTTCCAGGGTTCTGCGACCGCAGCAGGCCTCTCCACCACCAGCCAAGAAAGACGGGGGCCGTCGTAGTCGTGCAGGCAGGGGGACGCGCAGCTGCTACAATAATAAGCCTAATTGCACGTTTCTTTTGTGGGGCTGAAATTAGTGGCAGACACTGCTACATACAATGCCCCCCCCCCCCAAAAAAAACCTTGAGTAAAAAAAAAATAGAAAAAGTGACACGAGGGGGCGAGTCATTCACCAGAGAGAGAGACCCATCAACGCCCACGGCCAAGCGTCGTACCACACCTGCACTCGCCCTCGCTAAAGTAAACACAGATAATAAGGTGTAATTACTTTAGAAAATAATAGCGAGGAGGGCTCCCTCATGTGACAATGTCTGGCCTGTTTATTGTGGGGCTGAAACAACCTCAGGATAGGGTAGAAAGAATGAGTGGCCCCAGAGCAAGGCAGACATCACTTTCAATGAGGACCCTGCTTTTTTAATGTCTAGCCCGAGTAATTTGTGTGCTTCGTCACCTCAATGGTGATTGACCTTGAGAGTGTGGGCCGGGTGGGTTTTCAGTATGGCAATAAGTTGGACATTAAAGTGATGTAGCCCTGATAAAGTTTTGTTTTGTTCCATGTGTTTTACACTACACCCAGTCTAGTTCCCATCTGTTTCTCCATCACACATATTAAAGTTAAGTTCAAAGGGGATAGACTCGTCATAGACCATAGAACATGACACTGGACAGTTCAGACAGTAGGATCATACTGGAGCTTCAGTTTCGTTCAGGAGCGGACAGGCCTTAAACACATCTGACGTGTTCTCACACAGAGAGAAAGAGAAGGGAATGTTTCTTTTTAACGCCATCAGTGGCGGTTGATCACTATGAAAACACAGACTTTAGTTTGATGTCAGTGTGGATTATGGACTTCCCTGCTGCAGCAGAGCAGTTTGACATTCCTCTTCTCTTTGGTCTGGGAGGAATTTTGAGGGAATGAGTGTATAATCTCTCAAAGACATTGAGCAAGAGGTCACTCTCAGCCTAACGTGAATGTGATATAGACATGCATGGTCCTGCATAGACAATGGTAGAAAACAGTTAGTGTGTCCCAAATGGGACTCTATTCCCTATATAGTGCCCAACTTTTGTCATTTGCTATGCAGCCAGTGAAATTCAGTGTGAGCATCATGGAGCTGCTGATGATACTACTATACTTTACCTTATATGAAGACTTGACTGCAAGGGCCTAATCAAAAATACAGCAATAAAACAACGTGGAAAGGACGGCCAGTATTCATTCACTATATGTTATGCTATAGCACTGTCACATCTGCCTACAATACAGTAAAGAACACGCCACGGTAAAATTGAGAAAAAGTGGAAAATAGAAGTGTGCTAATCCAGAGTGATAAAAAAAGAATTGCCCAACATCTGGGTGACATTTTGTCACATACTGTTACTAACGAATCACTACAGTTGTATTGACTGATTCATGTAATCATGACTCAACCTGTTACTAACGTATCACTACAGTCGTATTGACTGATTCATGTAACCATGACTCAACCTGTTACTAACGGATCACTACAGTTGTATTGACTGATTCGTGTAATCATGACTCAACCTGTTACTAACGGGTCGCTACAGTCGTATTGATTGATTCATGTAATCGTGACTCAACCTGTTACTGATGGATCACTACAGTCGTATTAACTGATTCATGTAATCATGACTCAACCTGTTAGTGATGGATCACTACAGTCGTATTGACTGATTCATGTAATCATGACTCAACCTGTTAGTAACGGATCACTACAGTTGTATTGACTGATTCGTGTAATCATGACTCAACCTGTTACTAACGGGTCGCTACAGTCGTATTGACTGATTCATGTAATCGTGACTCAACCTTACTAACGGGTCGTTACAGTCATATTGACTGATTCATATAATCATGACTCAACCTGTTACTGATGGATCACTACAGTCGTATTAACTGATTCATGTAATCATGACTCAACCTGTTAGTGATGGATCACTACAGTCGTATTGACTGATTCATGTAATCATGACTCAACCTGTTACTAACGGATCACTACAATCGTATTGACTGATTCATGTAATCATGACTCAACATGTTAGTGATGGATCCCTACAGTCGTATTGACTGATTCATGTAATCATGACTCAACCTGTTACTAACGGGTCGCTACAGTTGTATTGACTGATTCATATAATCATGACTCAACCTTACTAACGGGTCGTTACAGTCATATTGACTGATTCATATAATCATGACTCAACCTGTTACTGACGGATCACTACAGTCGTATTGACTGATTTGTGTAACCATGACTCAACCTGTTACTGATGGGTCACTACAGTCGTATTGACTGATTCGAGTAATCATGACTCAACCTGTTACTGACAGATCACTACAGTCGTATTGACTGATTTGTGTAATCATGACTCAACCTGTTACTGACGGATCACTACAGTCGTACTGACTGATTCGTGTAATCATGACTCAACCTGTTGCTGACGGATCACTACAGTCGTACTGACTGATTCGTGTAATCATGACTCAATTTAAATCCAAGATGGCGTAGCAGTCAGACGTCTTTTGTCCTCGTCTTGTTGTGTCCAGTGTATATATCTTTTTATATATTTTTTCTTCGCATATATTTTTCTTAACCTCAACTTCAACATACTCTCCTGCAATCCGCCTCACCCAATGTGGTATGGATCTACTATTTTCTTTACTTTTGAACCAGAACCCCCAACAGAAGCTAGCCAGCTATCTAGCTACTAGCTAGTAGTCAGCTAGCCACTGCTAGAGATCATCAGCTACCTTTAGCCCGGACAACTCTCGCCAGTCTGCACAGCACGACTCAAACCAGAGCAAATCAGACTTATTTTTCTCCATATCTCCGGATTCCTACCGCAAGCTCTGAACCTTTTCACCTGGATCATCGCAGCTAGCTAGCTGCTATCCGAGTGGCCACTCCTGGCTAACGTCTCTGTCCCGAAGCAAGAACCAATTAGCCTGGAGCTAGCCTTTTCTAGGCCCATCTCCCATCTAGCCGAATAGGTCCATCAGCCACTCCTTTGGCTACAATACCTATTTTGCCAATTGGCCTGGACCCCTTTTACTACCGACACGGAGCCCTACCGACCCATCACGACTGGACTACTGACGTAATTCGCCCGAGGTTTTTTTTCAACTGGCTCCTCCATCGCGACGTCCCCTGAAAGCCCATCTGCTATCCTGCTAGCCGCGACCCGCTAGCTGTCTAGAGCATATCGGACTGTTAGCTGAAGAGGCCCATCGGAAAAATTATTTGGCCACTATACCTATTTTGCCAATTGGCCTGGACCCTTTTACCACACGGAGCCCTGCTGATCCATGACGACTGGTCTGCCGACGTAACAGCATGAGGGGGCCACAACAGACTTTTCCCGTTGCGACGTCCCCCTAAGGCCCTTCTGCTAGCTTGCTAGCCCCGGCCCGCTAGCTGTCTGAATCGCGGTGTCTCCGGCCCGCCGAGCTACTCACTGGACCCCTATGATCACTCGGCTACGCATGCCTTTCCCTAATGTCAATATGACTTGTCCATTGCTGTTTTGGTTAGTAATTATTGCCTTATGTCACTGTAGAGCCTCTAGCCCTGCTCAATATGCCTTAGTTAACCCTTTAGTTCCACCTCCCACACATGCAGTGACCTCACCTGGTTTAAATGATGTTTCTAGGGACAATATCTCTCTCATCATCACTCAATGCATAGGTTTACCTCCACTGTATTCACATCCTACCATACCTTTGTCTGTACATTATGCCTTGAATCTATTCTACCGTGCCCAGAAACCTGCTCCTTTTACTCTCTGTTCCGAACGTACTAGACAACCAGTTATAACCTTTAGCCGTACCCTTATCCTACTCCTCCTCTGTTCCTCTGGTGATGTAGAGGTTAACCCAGGCCCTGCAGTTCCCAGTTCCCAGCTCCACTCCCATTCCCCAGGTGCTCTCATTTGTTGACTTCTGTAAACGTAAAAGCCTTGGTTTCATGTATGTTAACATTAGAAGCCTCATAAGTTTGGCCTCCTAAGTTTGTTTTATTCACTGCTTTAGCACACTCTGCCAACCCAGATGTCCTAGCCGTGTCTGAATCCTGGCTCAGGAAGACCACCAAAAACCCTGAAATTTCCATCCCTAACTATAACATTTTCCAACAAGATAGAACTGCAAAAGGCGGCGGAGTTGCAATCTACTGCAGAGATAGCCTGCAGAGTTCTGTATTACTATCCAGGTCTGTGCCCACACAATTTGAGCTTCTACTTTTAAAAATCCACCTTTCCAGAAACATGTCTCTCACCGTTGCCGCTTGCTATAGACCACCTTCTGCCCCCAGCTGTGCCCTGGACACCATATGTGAATTGATTGCCCCCCATCGATCTTCAGAGCTCGTGCTGTTAGGTGACCTAAACTGCGACATGCTTAACACCCCGGCCATCCTACAATCTAAGCATGATGTTCTCAATCTCACACAAATTATCAATGAACCTACCAGGTACAACCCCAAATCCGTAAACACGGGCACCCTCATAGATATCATCCTAACCAACCTGCCCTCCAAATACACCTCTGCTGTCTTCAACCAGGATCTCAGCAATCACTGCCTCATTGCCTGCATCCGTAATGGGTCTGCTGTCAAACGACCAATCCTCATCTCTGTCAAACGCTCCCTAAAACACTTCAGCGAGCAGGCCTTTCTAATCGACCTGGCCCGGGTAACCTGGAAGGATATTGACCTCATTCTATCAGTAGAGGATGCCTGGTTATTCTTTAAAAGTGCTTTCCTCACCATCTTAAATAAGCATGCCCCATTCAAAAAATGTTGAACCAGGAACAGATATAGCCCTTGATTCACTCCAGACCTGACTGTCCTTGACCAGCACAAAAACATCCTGTGGCGTACTGCGTTAGCATCGAATAGCCCCCGCGATATGCAACTTTTCAGGGAAGTTAGGAACCAATATACACAGGCAGTTAGGAGAGCAAAGGCTAGCTTTTTTAAACAGAAATTTGCCTCCTGTAGCACTAACTCCAAAAAGTTCTGGGACACTGTAAAGTCCATGGAGAATAAGAGCACCTCCTCCCAGCTGCCCACTGCACTGAGGCTAGGAAACACTGTCACCACCGATAAATCCGCGATAATTGAGAATTTCAATAAGCATTTGTCTATGGCTGGCCATGCTTTCCACCTGGCTACCCCTACCCTGGTCAACAGCCCTGCACCCCCCACAGCAACTTGCCCAAGCCTCCCCCATTTCTCCTTCACCCAAATCCAGATAGCTGATGTTCTGAAAGAGTTGCAAAATCTGGAACCCTACAAATCAGCCGGGCTAGACAATCTGGACCCTTTCTTTCTAAAATTATCCACCGATATTGTTGCAACCCTTATTACTAGCCTGTTCAACCTCTCTTTCGTATCGTCTGAGATCCCCAAAGATTGTAAAGCTGCCACGGTCATCCCCCTCTTCAAAGGGGGAGACACTCTAGACCCAAACTGTTACAGACCTATATCTATCCTACCCTGCCTTTCTAAGGTCTTCGAAAGCCAAGTTAACAAATAGATCACTGACCATTTCGAATCCCACTGTACCTTCTCCGCTATGCAATCTGGTTTCCGAGCTGGTCACGGGTGCACCTCAGCCACGCTCAAAGTCCTAAACGATATCATAACCGCCATCGATAAGAGACAATAGTGTGCAGCTGTATTCATCGACCTGGCCAAGGTCGATGAATATTAACATATTAACTGATTTGTGTAACCATGACTCAACCTGTTACTGACGGCTCACTACACTTGTATTGACTAATTCATGTAACCATGACTCAACCTGTTACTAACGTATCACTACAGTTGTATTGACTAATTCATGTAATCATGACTCAACCTGTTACTGACGGATCACTACAGTTGTATTGACTAATTCATGTAACCATGACTCAACCTGTTACTAACGTATCACTACAGTTGTATTGACTAATTCATGTAATCATGACAACCTGTTACTGACGGATCACTACAGTTGTATTGACTAATTCGTGTAATCATGACTCAACTTATTACTAACGTATCACTACAGTTGTATTGACTAATTCATGTAATCATGACTCAACCTGTTACTGACGGATCACTACAGTCGTATTGACAGATGAATGTAACCATGACTCAACTTGTTACTAACGTATCACTACAGTTGTATTGACTAATTCATGTAATCATGACTCAACCTGTTACTGACGGATCACTACAGTTGTATTGACTAATTCGTGTAATCATGACTCAACCTGTTACTGACGGATCACTACAGTCGTATTGACAGATGAATGTAACCATGACTCAACTTGTTACTGACGGATCACTACAGTCGTATTGACAGATGAATGTAACCATGACTCAACCTGTTACTGACGGATCACTACAGTCGTATTGACAGATGAATGTAACCATGACTCAACTTGTTACTGACGGATCACTACAGTCGTATTGACAGATTAATGTAACCATGACTCAACCTGTTACTGACGGGTCACTACAGTCGTATTGACTGATTTGTGTAATCATGACTCAATCTGTTACTGACGGGTCACTACAGTCGTATTGACAGATGAATGTAACCATGACTCAACCTGTTACTGACGGGTCACTACAGTCGTATTAACTGATTTGTGTAACCATGACTCAACCTGTTACTGACGGCTCACTACAGTTGTATTAACTAATTCATGTAACCATGACTCAACCTGTTACTAACGTATCCCTACAGTTGTATTGACTAATTCATGTAATCATGACTCAACCTGTTACTGACGGATCACTACAGTTGTATTGACTAATTCATGTAACCATGACTCAACCTGTTACTAACGTATAACTACAGTTGTATTGACTAATTCATGTAATCATGACTCAACCTGTTACTGACGGATCACTACAGTTGTATTGACTAATTCGTGTAATCATGACTCAACCTGTTACTAACGTATCACTACAGTTGTATTGACAGATGAATGTAACCATGACTCAACTTGTTACTGACGGATCACTACAGTCGTATTGACAGATGAATGTAACCATGACTCAACTTGTTACTGACGGATCACTACAGTCGTATTGACAGATTAATGTAACCATGACTCAACCTGTTACTGACGGGTCACTACAGTCGTATTGACTGATTTGTGTAATCATGACTCAATCTGTTACTGACGGGTCACTACAGTCGTATTGACAGATGAATGTAACCATGACTCAACCTGTTACAGATGGATCACTACAGTCGTATTAACTGATTTGTGTAACCATGACTCAACCTGTTACTGACGGGTCACTACAGTCGTATTAACTGATTTGTGTAACCATGACTCAACCTGTTACTGACGGCTCACTACAGTTGTATTGACTAATTCATGTAACCATGACTCAACCTGTTACTAACGTATCACTACAGTTGTATTGACTAATTCATGTAATCATGACTCAACCTGTTACTGACGGATCACTACAGTTGTATTGACTAATTCATGTAACCATGACTCAACCTGTTACTAACGTATCACTACAGTTGTATTGACTAATTCATGTAATCATGACTCAACCTGTTACTGACGGATCACTACAGTTGTATTGACTAATTCATGTAATCATGACTCAACCTGTTACTAACGTATCACTACAGTTGTATTGACTAATTCATGTAATCATGACTCAACCTGTTACTGACGGATCACTACAGTTGTATTGACTAATTAGTGTAATCATGACTCAACCTGTTACTGACGGATCACTACAGTCGTATTGACAGATGAATGTAACCATGACTCAACCTGTTACAGATGGATCACTACAGTCGTATTAACTGATTTGTGTAACCATGACTCAACCTGTTACTGACGGGTCACTACAGTCGTATTAACTGATTTGTGTAACCATGACTCAACCTGTTACTGACGGCTCACTACAGTTGTATTGACTAATTCATGTAACCATGACTCAACCTGTTACTAACGTATCACTACAGTTGTATTGACTAATTCATGTAATCATGACTCAACCTGTTACTGACGGATCACTACAGTTGTATTGACTAATTCGTGTAATCATGACTCAACCTGTTACTGACGGATCACTACAGTTGTATTGACTAATTCATGTAACCATGACTCAACCTGTTACTAACGTATCACTACAGTTGTATTGACTAATTCATGTAATCATGACTCAACCTGTTACTGACGGATCACTACAGTTGTATTGACTAATTCGTGTAATCATGACTCAACCTGTTACTAACGTATCACTACAGTTGTATTGACTAATTCATGTAATCATGACTCAACCTGTTACTGACGGATCACTACAGTTGTATTGACTAATTAGTGTAATCATGACTCAACCTGTTACTGACGGATCACTACAGTCGTATTGACAGATGAATGTAACCATGACTCAACTTGTTACTGACGGATCACTACAGTCGTATTGACAGATGAATGTAACCATGACTCAACCTGTTACTGACGGATCACTACAGTCGTATTGACAGATGAATGTAACCATGACTCAACTTGTTACTGACGGATCACTACAGTCGTATTGACAGATTAATGTAACCATGACTCAACCTGTTACTGACGGGTCACTACAGTCGTATTGACTGATTTGTGTAATCATGACTCAATCTGTTACTGACGGGTCACTACAGTCGTATTGACAGATGAATGTAACCATGACTCAACCTGTTACAGATGGATCACTACAGTCGTATTAACTGATTTGTGTAACCATGACTCAACCTGTTACTGACGGGTCACTACAGTCGTATTAACTGATTTGTGTAACCATGACTCAACCTGTTACTGACGGGTCACTACAGTCGTATTGACTGATTTGTTTAATCATGACTCAACATGTGTCAATGACAGCAGTAGTATCAGGACAAAATGTAGAAGTGGTTGAAATAGATAAAGCGAATCACTTTAGAGGATCTCGCTACAATACCCTCAGCATGTAGGCCAATCATATTCCTTTAATGATAGCATTAAGATCATTCTTATGGAACACTGGATAAGAGTTTATCAGTTCAGCCTTAATTACATTTAATTTAGCCTTAATCCTGTATAAAGAAATAAACCTCAATGTGCTTTCCGAAGATTTTGAGTTTACAGTGACGTCCTCAACAAGCTCCCCACTGTGACTCCATCCACTATCCTTACAGACACCAATACCCAGCAATTAGGGTTTGTTTTCTATTTTTACTCCAATTCCCCCCCCCCCCCCCCCCCCCACTGACCATCTTTGTAAACACTTATAGCTCCCATATCAAGCCATCCATTCTACTGAGCCTAATAGCATTGGACAGTGAAGGAAGAAAAATTAACAGAACAATTTAGAGAGAGGCTTTTGCAGGCTAATTAGGCACTTGTGTTATCATCATCACTGGTGACTTATTATCAGTGCTCTGATCATTGTAATTAATCAATCATCTGAGTCACTCATGCGCTCCTACACACTGGAAATGGGAACTAGAGCATCGGTGACCTATAAGAAGCAGGGTATGCATTTGTTTTAGCCCATATCAATTGTGGTAGTAATGTGATATACCACGTCTGTCAGCCAATCAGCATTCAGGGCTCGAACAAGCCAATTTATAATGTGCTGTAGTCCACTCCCATTTGAATAACCAATTTATTCATAGATATATGTTGCCATATAGGCCTGATTACAATATCAACAAACAAGTAATGCCACTAAGCTGACTTGGTTATCATACAATTTATACCAAATCACAAAAGTATGATATCCTATAGGAATCATACAGAACTCACCAGCAGCATACCACCCTGCATACCACTGCTGGCTTGCTTCTGAAGCTAAGCAGGGTTGGTCCTGGTCAGTACCTGGATGGGAGACCAGATGCTGCTGGAAGTGGTGTTGGAGGGCCAGTAGGAGGCACTCTTTCCTTTGGTCTAAAAAATATCCCAATACCCCAGGGCAGTGATTGGGGACACTGCCCTGTGTAGGGTGCTGTCTTTCGGATGGGAAGTTAAACGGGTGTCCTGACTCTCTGAGGTCATTAAAGATCCCATGGCACTTATCGTAAGAGTAGGGGTGTTAACCCTGGTGTCCTGGCTAAATTCCCAATCTGGCCCTCAAACCATCACGGTCACCTAATAATCCCCAGTTTACAATTGGCTCATTCTTCCCCCTCCTCTCGCCTGTAACTATTCCCCAGGTCGTTGCTGTAAATGAGAACGTGTTCTCAGTCAACTTACCTGGTAAAGTAATGGATAAAAAAAATGTATTTATGTTATTGAAATACGATTACATGTTTGACCACTTCTCTGTGGTCAATCTAAAAGCTATCACATACAGTGGGGCAAAAAAGTATTTAGTCAGCCACCAATTGTGCAAGTTCTCCCACTTAAAAAGATGAGAGAGGCCTGTAATTTTCATCATAGGTACACTTCAACTATGACAGACAAAATGAGAAAAGAAAATCAGGAAAATCACATTGCAGGATTTTTAATGAATTTATTTGCAAATTATGGTGGAAAATAAGTATTTGGTCACCTACAAACAAGCAAGATTTCTGGCTCTAACAGACCTGTAACTTATTCTTTAAGAGGCTCCTCTGTCCTCCACTCGTTACCTGTATTAATGGCACCTGTTTGAACTTGTTATCAGTATAAAAGACACCTGTCCACAACCTCAAACAGTCACACTCCAAACTCCACTATGGCCAAGACCAAAGAGCTGTCAAAGGACACCAGAAACAAAATTGTAGACCTGCACCAGGCTGGGAAGACTGAATCTGCAATAGGTAAGCAGCTTGGTTTGAAGAAATCAACTGTGGGAGCAATTATTAGGAAATGGAAGACATACAAGACCACTGATAATCTCCCTCGATCTGGGGCTCCACGCAAGATCTCACCCCGTGGGGTCAAAATGATCACAAGAACGGTGAGCAAAAATTCCAGAACCACACGGGGGGACCTAGTGAATGACCTGCAGAGAGCTGGGACCAAAGTAACAAAGCCTACCATCAGTAACACACTACGCCACCAGGGACTCAAATCCTGCAGTGCCAGACGTGTCCCCCTGCTTAAGCCAGTACATGTCCAGGCCCGTCTGAAGTTTGCTAGAGAGCATTTGGATGATCCAGAAGAAGATTGGGAGAATGTCACATGGTCAGATGAAACCAAAATAGAACTTTTTGGTAAAAACTCAACTCGTCGTGTTTGGAGGACAAAAAATGCTGAGTTGCATCCAAAGAACACCATACCTACTGTGAAGCATGGGGGTGGAAACATCATGCTTTGGGGCTGTTTTTCTGCAAAGGGACCAGGACGACTGATCCGTGTAAAGGAAAGAATGAATGGGGCCATGTATCGTGAGATTTTGAGTGAAAACCTCCTTCCATCAGCAAGGGCATTGAAGATGAAACGTGGCTGGGTCTTTCAGCATGACAATGATCCCAAACACACCGCCCGGGCAACGAAGGAGCGGCTTCGTAAGAAGCATTTCAAGGTCCTGGAGTGGCCTAGCCAGTCTCCAGATCTCAACCCCATAGAAAATCTTTGGAGGGAGTTGAAAGTCCGTGTTGCCCAGCAACAGCCCCAAAACATCATTGCTCTAGAGGAGATCTGCATGGAGGAATGGGCCAAAATACCAGCAACAGTGTGTGAAAACCTTGTGAAGACTTACAGAAAACGTTTGACCTCTGTCATTGCCAACAAAGGGTATTTAACAAAGTATTGAGATAAACTTTTGTTATTGACCAAATACTTATTTTCCACCATAATTTGCAAATAAATTCATTAAAAATCCTACAATGTGATTTTCTGGATTTTTTTTCTTCTCATTTTGTCTGTCATAGTTGAAGTGTACCTATGATGAAAATTACAGGCCTCTCTCATCTTTTTAAGTGGGAGAACTTGCACAATTGGTGGCTGACTAAATACTTTTTTGCCCCACTGTATGTACTGAGGAGGATCATCCCACTGACTGACAAACACATCAAATGGGAGAAAAACAGGCAAACACAGGCAAATTATGAACAGCCAGCGAGCGGCAGTGGGTTGGAGAGCCTG
This sequence comes from Salvelinus namaycush, assembly GCF_016432855.1. Lineage (NCBI taxonomy): Eukaryota > Metazoa > Chordata > Actinopteri > Salmoniformes > Salmonidae > Salvelinus > Salvelinus namaycush. The sequence goes on along the minus strand of NC_052333.1, from coordinate 11,289,043 downwards.
GGAGGCCTGGCACAGCCACAGTCAATTGTACTGTGTCCAACAAGGAAACTATTAATCATGTGTGAATGGCTGTCTGCTTGCAAGACAACAACAACGCTCCAAATCTCTGCCTGAGCCTGAGGCAAGACACACATCCAGCTGAATATGTAGGCATGCGGTCCCTCACACACAGACACACAAATACTGATGCACACAGTCACAAAAACTGTCTGGCATAAAGACAGACAGCCATAAACAAATGCAAGCATGCACACCAGTGGCGATCAGAACCGTTTAAGTTGAGGGTGAACGATACATTTTTTATGACCATGGCCTTATTTCTATTACAGCATATTGGATGACTGTCATTCATATTCCATTCACCCAGCTCATTTTAACATGGAGAGGGTTAGGCTACTATATGATACTCTAATTTTCCCTGTACCCATCATGAGGTTGCTACAACCTAGCCTATGAATGAAAGTTTACAATGTACAGTTGAAGTCGGAAGTTTACGTACACCTTAGTCAAATACATTTAAACTCCGTTTTCACAATTCCTGACATTTAATCCTAGTAAAAAGTCCCTGTCTTAGGTCAGTTAGGATCACCACTTTATTTTAAGAATGTTAAATGTCAGAATAATAGTAGAGAGAATTATTTATTTCAGCTTTTATTTCTTTCATCACATTCCCAGTGGGTCAGAAGTTTACATACAGTCAATTAGTATTTGGTAGCATTGCTTTTAAATTGTTTAACTTGGGTCAAATGTGTCGGGTAGCCTTCCACAAGCTTCCCACAATAAGTTGGGTGAATTTTGGCCCATTCCTCCTGACAGAGCTGGTGTAACTGAGTCAGGTTTGTAGGCCTCCTTGCTCGCACCCGCTTTTTCAGTTCTGCCCACATATTTTCTATAGGATTGAGGTCAGGGCTTTGTGATGGCCACTCCAATACCTTGACTTTGTTGTCCTTAAGCCATTTTGCCACAACTTTGGAAGTATACAACAATGGTGTCATTGTCCATTTGGAAGACCCATTTGCGACCAAGCTTTAACTTCCTGACTGATGTCTTGAGATGTTGCTTCAATATATCCACATCATTTTCCTGTCTCGTGATGCCATCTACTTTGTGAAGTGCACCAGTCCCTCCTGCAGAAAAGCACCCCCACAACATGATGCTGCCACTCCCGTGCTTCACAGTTGGGATGGTGTTCTTTGGCTTGCAAGCCTCCCGCTTTTTCCTCCAAACATAACGATGGTCATTATGGCCAAACAATTCTATTTTTGTTTCATCAGACCAGAGGAGTATGATCTTTGTCCCCATGTGCAGTTGCAAATCGTAGTCTGGCTTTTTTATGGCTGTTTTGGAGCAGTGGCTTCTTCCTTGCTGAGCGGCCTTTCAGGTTATGTCGATATAGAACTTGTTTTACTGTGGATATAGATACTTTTGTACCTGTTTCCTCCATCATCTTCACAAGGTCCTTTGCTGTTGTTCTGGGATTGATTTGCACTTCTCGCACCAAAGTACATTCATCTCTAGGAGACAGAACGCGTCTCCTTCCTGAGCGGTATGACGGCTGCGTGGTCCCATGGTGTTTATACTTATGTACTATTGTTTGTATAGATGAACGTGGTACCTTCAGGCGTTTGGAAATTGCTCCCAAGGATGCACCAGACTTGTGGAGGTCTACAATTTGTTTCTGAGGTCTTGGCTGATTTATTTTGATTTTCCCATGATGTCAAGCAAAGAGGCACTGAGTTTGAAGGTAGGCCTTGAAATACATCCACAGGTACACCTCCAATTGACTCAAATGATGTCAATTAGCCTATCAGAAGCTTCTAAAGCCATGAAGTCATTTTCTGGAATTTTCCAAGCTGTTTAAAGGCACAGTCAACTTAGTGTATGTAAACTTCTGACCCACTGGAATTGTGATACAGTGAATTATAAGTGAAATAATCTGTCTGTTAACAATTGTTGGAAAAATTACTTGTGTCATGCACAAAGTAGATGTCCTAACCGACTTGCCAAAACTGTAGTTTGTTAACAAGAAATTTGTAGAGTGGTTGAAAAATTAGTTTTAATGACTCCAACCTAAGTGTATGTACACTTCTGACTTCAACTGTAGGTTCACAGGTCGAGATACATTTTTGTAATCAAAGTGAAAGACATTGACACATTCAACACCGCCTTGCACTGTAACGATCGTCTTCGGGAGAAAGAGAGGAGGACCAAAGCGCAGCGTGGTAAGTGTTCATGATGATGTTTTTAATTAAACTCAGAACACTAAACAAAATAATAAACGATGTGAACAAACGAAACAGTACCGTGTGGCGACAAACACTGACACGGAAGACATACACCCACAAAACCCAACAGAAAACAGGCTACCTAAATATGGTTCCCAATCAGGGACAACGATTGACAGCTGCCTCTGATTGAGAACCATATCAGGCCAAACACAGAAATACAACACAGAAACACAAAACATAGATTACCCACCCAACTCACGCCCTGACCACACTAAAACAAAGAAAAATACAAAAGAACTATGGTCAGAACGTGACATGCACACTCTTGCCTGCATCTACCTGATCTAGGGTGTAATCATTAGTCCAACAGTTGCAAACGAGATTGTACAAATCTATTGGACAAATTCAGGTATGTTTATCTCCTTTTCGTTCCATTGAAGAATTTATCAACAGAATCGTAGGAATGAATACATCCCTGATCAGTTCACTTTCATAGAAGCCACATACAAACAGCATGATCCCTTTGATAATTTAATAATTGCTTCTCGCATCTACGCGCTCTCCTCTTCTCGACTTTTCCCTTCGCTTGTGGACTTCAGTGCACAACACATCAGCTGTCTGTGACGAGGCAAAAAAAACGTTCTAATCCCAACCTTCATATCATGACCGCTAACCACTACACACAGCCTACATCGGTGTCACCATATTAAGGTCATAGTCAACATAGCTACTAGAACTAATGCTTTAGTAAACCAGCTAAAATCATGCAGTACAGTGTACAGTGAGCAAAGAGTTTAGTAGTTACACCGGCGGGCCCTAGTTGCAATAAATTAATAAAACCAATAGCTTACCTTGACTTGGAAGTGTTCCAGTGTTGGATAGCCATAGCCAGCTAGCTAACATAGCATCCCTCTCTGTTTGAGCCGTGTGACTGAGTAGGCTGAACTAGCTAGCTGCATTCGCCAGCTAAGTAAGTGAAAGTGAAAAAATAAATACAAAGAAATATAGCTAGCTCTCTTTCTCCGTCTTGCTTCTCCTTCACTTTTAAAGAAATTAACTTGTTAAAAACTGTTAAACTATTGTCTTTCTCTCTTTGAGTCAACTACTCACTATATTTTATGCACCGCAGTGCTAGCTAGCTGTAGCTTATGCTTTCAATATTGGGTGGACAACATGTCAGTTCATGCTGCAAGAGCTCTGATAGGTTGGAGGATGTCCTCCGGAAGTTGTCATAATTACTGTGTAAGTCTATTGAAGGGGGTGAGAACCACGAGCCTCTTAGGTTTTTTATTGAAATCAATGTACCCAGAGGAGAACGGAAGCTAGCTGTCCTCAGGCTACATCATGGTGTTACCCTACAGAGTGCTGTTGAGGCTACTGTAGACTTTCATTGCAAAACTGTGTTTCAATCAATTATTTGGTGACGTGAATATATTTAGTATAGTTTTATCTAAAAAAGGATTGTCCTCCCCTTCCTCTACTGAAGAGCCTCCACTGATGCCCACATACGCATGCACACACACGCACACACACATGCCTATGCTACATCAGCTCTATCAGACAAATGTCATCAGGACTTGCTAGCTGTAATGACCTGAGTGTTGAAGTCCGACTCACTTTTCAAGTCTCAAACAGATCTTAATCACCTAGCAAGTCCTTGAATTCAATAGAAATGGATGGATATTGCCACATGCATTCACTGAGCAATTTCAAACGTTTGAGGCCTACTATATATTTATTGGTGCTCTGAATCGCAACAGAGAGTTTTTGACATTTCTCTTACTCTCTTTCAAGATGACAGATGGACAAAACCTGAATTGAGCTTTTTCATTTCACATTTAGGCGCACTTAATTTAACTATTCGTCTTCTGTGTGGCAAAGCAGTTTAGGTATGAACTAAAGCAGCTGAGGCCTTACCGAAATGAAATAGGAAATTTGTTGTTTATTCCCTCACTGCAACCCCTGCTTGGGATTGGGGGAAAGGGGGCGGGGGGAGTTCAAACTCAAGCAAACAAAGAGCGGGTGTGTGTTTCAGGATGGGGTGTCTGGATGGCATCAGGCGAGGCAGACCAATTAGGACTGACACAGGTTACTCCAGGGGTCTTTACTGAGAAACACCCCCAAAGCCTGCTGGGAAAAAGGAGCTTTGAATCCCGGGCTAGAAGGGGATGTACGCATGGGTATTCCCTTCTTTTTCAAAATGTTCTGTTTGTTTCTAAAATCATACCACCCCACTATTGGTGGTAGCCGAGCTGTGTCTTGCAGGTTGCCTTTTTGGGGGTCAGCTAAAATAAACAAAAGACATATGCCTACTTTCTTAAATGATCTGAAACTCACATTTGTTGAAGTAATACAAATATTTATTTGAGATAAAATAATAACTTTAGTGACAAAGTGTTTCATATGTGTTGCATAATGGACAGTTTGACATGTACTGGGGTGAGAATGCTGGTCCAAAATAGGGTAAGGTTGTCAAACTTTTTTGTTTGTGTGGTGTTTGGGATTCTGTGTATGTATATACTATATTAGTGACTATTGCCATTTTGCAGGTTTGACTATATAATGTGTTCCATATAGCCACATTTCCATCTGCTTGCATGCACCTCCCCTATTAAGGGGTTTTGGTACGTCCCTTATGCACTAAACTTTTCTACACGATTACAAATCCACAGGCCAATATAGTCTACCAGTCAACTGTCTATCCTGCCCTCTATCCATAAAGACAATAGTGGTAGTTGGATCGTTTGTCCAAATCTGGCATAGGTTAACTAGCAATCATACTACAAATAAAAGCATTAAAATCTGCACCAATTTTCAAAATAAATCCACAAGATAGAACAACAGCTGATAGGCAGCGGAGAGGCCTGGCCTCAGATAGAGCAACAGCTGATAGGCAGCGGAGAGGCCTGGCCTCAGATAGAGCAACAGCTGATAGGCAGCGGAGAGGCCTGGCCTCAGACAGAGCAACAGCTGATAGGCAGCGGAGAGGCCTGGCCTCAGACAGAGCAACAGCTGATAGGCAGCGGAGAGGCCTGGCCTCAGACAGAGCAACAGCTGATAGGCAGCGGAGAGGCCTGGCCTCATTGCGAATGAAAGAACAGTGAAGGCACGCAGCTCAAAAAGCTCCCCTATTATCCTACCTAGACCAGTTTACAACACCACAATACAATAAACAATTGCATTATTGTTTTAAAATTTTTACAATTTAGTACAATTCTACTCTAGCCTGTAAACTGCAGTGAAAATGTAATTTGAATGATGGCGCAAAAGCCCTGTTATTTGAATGTTTCATTCCATTAATTTAATTGGGTTCAATTGTGGGTGTAATCTCGACAGGTTATATAAAGGCACAGTACTGGACAGTCTGGCTGTATTTTTACTTCTGATACTGTTGCGCTGTCTGTTGCCGATCATCATTCTCCCAAGTCATCTATATAGCGTAGCCACATAGGCATATGCTCCCAGCAGGCCCAGTTATTCAGGAAAGCTTAACACGCTCTGCCTCCATTAATCGAATGGCTATTGCGCAGTTTGGATGCTGGAATTATATTAGAGTGGAGTGGATGAACGTGCGCAGGTAGCCTACAGGAGACTTTTGAAGTAGCCTAATCAGATGAAAACAATGTGACTAGTTGTGTTTATGCCACACATAAAAGGTAATACATTTTAAACGTTAAATGACAAATAGGCTATATTGAAGTGCTAGGTTCTAGGTTGAAGAATAGCAGCTCGGATCTGAAAGGTGGCAGAACGTGTGTTAAACTTTCTGGGCCTGTTATGACAGCTCGAGTTGGACCAGCCCTGTCCCTAATCAACCCTGGTCATTGACATCCTCCTCAATCAATTGTGATTGCAGATCAATATCTCCTTTCTCTGGTTTAATCCCCTTAAATACAAGATGTAATCACTGTGCTGGCCGCAAACTCGCATGGACACGCACACACACGCACGCACACATTCCACACACATTTCACTCTTACGGCCAGGTGGCAACTCCTCAGGAAATGGAATATACTTAAAGATTTGCTGGTGTACTCGTTTGGTTCAAAGACAAACTCCCCTTTGATAATTCCCCACAATGCTCCTTGGCAGCCTCTGTGATCAGCAATTATGAGAAAGACCAGAAATCTGAGAGACAACTACTTAAACTGAGGGAAGAGAAAGCCCCCCCAGACCCCTCTCCTCCTGTCTAATTCTCTTGCTCCCTCCACCCCTCTCTAACCAGAATGCCTCAACCCTGTGTTTGTAGGCAGCATCTGGGTTCATTTAGCCAGGCCTAGGAGGGGGACCAATGTCCTCTCGGGTTGCAGGCTTGAGTGTGGGGCCTTGTTGTTTTGGAGAGGGGCTCAAGCCCCACTGCCCGCCTGGACCTTCTCAAACCGCCCAGGCGGGAGCATCCGCCCAACCCTCCAGAGGACCAATTCCAGCCCATCCCAGATGCCCCTGAACATGTTTAGTGTAGCTCTTTATCTGAACTGAAAGATGTTAAACAGATTCATCCAGAAGCCAGCAGTCTCATTGAGGTTTGGAGAAGAAGGAGTGGGTGGACGGTGGTGATGAGGGCAGGGGGAGGACTGAGTCTGCAAGTGTGTGTGTGTATGCCTGAGTGTGTGTGTGTAGTTAGTGGAGTATGGAATGAGTAGAAAACTAAATAAATAAAGGTATAGTGAATCCGTAATGCAAGAATCAAATCCCCAGCGATGTAGGTCAATTAACTTTATCATCTCCCTCTTATAGTCTTTAAAAAGCTCCTTTAATCTGCTCTGGGGTCAGGTCTTAGCAACGAATCTCAATGAGCCAGGCATCTGTACGTGTAAACGTTCCTATTCGATCTTCCATCCCATGTATAACGTCAGAACTATTTATCAGTCTGGTCTTTGAATGGAACCAGAGTGAGTTTGATTGGTGTTGATGTTATTCTAACACAGAATTATTTCAGCGTAAACAAGAAAGTGCTTGTCATGGTCTATTACACATAAAGCACTGCATGTTACAGATGATATTCCTGCATTACGTTTGCCATTCCCCTGATTGGATAGATATGGAGACAGATGGAGAGATACATTGTTGGTTACTAGGCAGAAAGATGTGTACTTATACTTTGGGAGACCAAAGTATTACACAAATCAATGAATGTTTTGAGATTAAATGTTTTTTTTACCTTTATTTAACTAGGCAAGTCAGTTAAGAACAAATTCTTATTTACAATGACGGCCTACCAGGAAACAGTGGGTTATCTGCCTTGTTCAGGGGCAGAACAACAGATTTTTACCTTGTCAGCTCTGGGATTCGATCCAGCAACCTTTTGGTTACTGGCCCAACACTCTAACCACTGAGATTAAAAGTAATTTATTACAGTTCACAATACTAGCATCTAATTGTTTCTGAGCGTGAGACTACAGGTATGTCGCTCTGTATAAGAGCGTCTGCTAAATGACTCAAATGTGGTCTGCACTCTTGCTATAGTAACCGCCTCCTTTTAAAGGCCCGATGGAGCTGTTTTATACAAATATGACATTTCTGGGTTACAATTAAGTACCTTACTGTACTAGTTTTCCATTAAAATTGTAAATTATTTTTACCTGTCGCCCCAAAATGTAGATCCTGTACTCATCTTAAATGTGGTTTTAGATTTATAGATACCATAAATTACATTTTATAACCATTATAAAATAAGTAATTTCATAAAATGCCTTCAAATGGCTATTATAATCATATTCTTATTTTAATGCAAAACACATTTATTTCTCTCAGTCCTCCCATCCACACTATCTGGACAGCTTGTTTGTATTGTGGTTTGGTACAACAAAGTTATATAAAACCTATTTTTGCATGCTGTTGGTTTTCAGGGTTTGTTGTTGTTTCACAATGCAAGGCTTAGCAGTTTGCAGACACTTGATGTTTGTATTGCGTGTCACATAGCTAACACAACTGGAACTGGTGTGGCCTTGGCTTACAGAGTGTTTTAAAAACTTTTTCTCTGTGATAGTAGGCTAGGCCTTGGACAAATTCATCTGGATTTGAATATTCTCTTTAAAGGTCCAATGCAGCTGTTTTTATCTCAATATCAAATCAGTTCTGGGTAACAATTAAGTATCTCACTGTGATTGTTTACAATTAAAATGGCCCAAAAGAAGAAAAATAGCTTCTTAGCAGAGAGCAATTTTTTCTTAGCAAAATAATTAAAGGGGCATTATAATTTTCACAATTTCACAGTGTTATTCCAACCTCAAAGTGGGAAAGTATATATAAAACACAGAAAAATCACATTTTTGACTGTGCTGGGCCTTTAACAAAAAAATGTTGGGGTATTTTTTTAATATGAGTTAGGATATGTAAGCTCTGACTGGTAGAGATTGTGTTAATGGGATGATTTATATTTATATCCAGAGGCCGTTCAGGTGTACCAAAAATGGTTCTATAACTTCATGAATGGAAAACTGTGAAGCTGCTGCCAAAAGGTGACCCTTTCCTTCAGGTCAATAAAGTCCACATGACCACATCCACCACACTCCCCTCTGATCTTCCATGATATCTTTCATCCTAAAAATGCAATCCAAAGGCACATCCTACTAGACAAAAAACACAAGGGAGAGACAAAAGGAGAATAAAGTCTTCAACAAGTGACTTAAACAAGCAGAACTATGTGAATACACTTAAAGATAAATAAAAATACATTTGAGTGACTGACAGACGACGGCAATAAGTAAGCCCAAACTGGTCATTTACAGCGCTATTTGAGAGGCCGCCACTAACCTGTCAGCATTTCAAACCCAAAACACAACTTTTCAAGAACACATCTCCTTTCCTCTGTTACTTTTAATAGAAAGTCTTTAACCCCCTTTGACCTCTAGGGTCCACAGTTATTGACCGTTAATAGGGTCTGTGTAGTCGGTGGAGAGGCCCAAAGTGGTATAATAATTTGTTTATAACTCTGGGTCTATTTTTGAAACACTGTGTTTAGATGGTTAAAATTAGAAGATGGTCGTCCGTCACTCATCGCTCATTCCGTCAGGACGCGTGGTTCCTCTGGGACTGAGAGGCCGGGAGAGGTGACCCCCCAGGCCAGGAGGTTTCAGAGGTTCCAGAGTTTATCCCCATTATTCAATCATTCATGGGACCTTGGACGAAGACCAGTTGGGCTTTTGGATTTGTTTTTGTCATGCAATTCTGTTCCTAAAAATAAAACAGAGAAACCAGACCAGGGAATTGAATGATTTAGTAACATTGTGTTTCTCAAAGGCCTATTTCTCATGTAAATCCCTCACAATTCGATTATAGATAAATTATTTTTACATGAACAAATAGTGGATGTAGGCCTATATGCAAAACAGCACGGTCTCACAGCTCACAAATGCTGCAAATCATAACTGCAACCAGCTATAACACACCTCTGTGTTCTACCTACAGTAAATGTCACAAATAAGTCATTTAATACAAGACTGACAGAGATAGATAATGCCGTGTCAAAGGACCAAATCATTCATGTTTAAATCTTCTCAAATATTGTCCTACAACCAAATTTAATACAGGTTATGAGATTGCATTAGCTCATAAAACGTTACTCACAGCCATTTTTCCAATAAACGATAAACTGTGTGCCATCAATATTTGGGAGGGATGTGGGCTATGCCCTGGCGAAGGCCATTTTGAGAGGAGCAGACAGCCTGCTGAGAAAAATACAGGGGTTCATGCTGGTGATCGGGAATCCGAAAAGCCACTGGCAAAAAGCTATGAATTATTTTAAGCGCAAAATGCATTTTCTTTGAAGACCATGTGCCATTAGGGCCCTTTTGCTCCCTTTTAAATTGTTTTTATGCTATGAGTAATGTTAACCTTTGCTTTTGTAGTCATGTAATTCTCTCTCTCCCTCTCTCTCCTCCTGACACAAAGCATAGATGGAGGGATGGAATGGCTGGAAATAAAGTAGCGAAACCATTTACTGTGGGGAAGAGAAGGAGAAACCTTGTATGCTCTCTTCCATAAATGCCCCTTTTCTGCCTTAGATCTATAGGAAAGGTTCTTTCTCAGAAGCTATACGTCTGATGTTGAAAATAATTGAAGAACTGCTCTACTCAATGGAGAAATACAAATGACCATTACAACAGTGCCTTCAGAAAGTATTCATACTTTAGTGCCTAATTGCAAACAGGATGCATGTTTTGGAATATTTGTATTCCTTATAGGCTTCCTTGTTTTCACTCTATCATTTAGGTGAGTATTGTGGAGTAACACAATGTTGTTGATCCATCTACAGTTTTCTTCTATCACAGCCATTAAACTCTGTAACTGTTTTAAAGCCACCATTGGCCTCATGGTGAAATCCCTGCACAGTTTCCTTCCTCTCTGGGAACTTAATTAGGAAAGACACCTGTAACTTTGTAGTGACTGGGTGTATTGAGGCATCATCCAAAGTGTAATTAATAACTTCACCTTGCTCAAAGAGATATTCAATGTCTGCTTTTTGATTTTTTTTAGCTACCTACCAATAGGGGCCCTTCTTTGCAAGGCATTGGAAAACATCCCTGGTCTATGTGGTTGAATCTGTGTTTGAAATTTACTGCTCGACTGAGGGACCTTACAGATAATTGTGTGGGGTACAGATGAGGTAGTCTTTCAAAAATCATGTTGAACACTATTATTGCACGCAGAGTCCATGCAATTTATTTTGTGACTTGTTTAAGCACCTTTTTTCTTCCTGAACTTATTTAGGCTATCCATAACAAAGGAGTTGACTGAGGATATTTCATCTTTTAATTTATTTGTAATCATTTCTAAAAACAATTTCACTTTGACATTATTGGGTATTGTGTGTAGGCCAGTGACACACAATCTCAATTTAATCAATTTTAAATTCAGGCTGTAACACAACAGGAAAAAGTTAAGGGTGTGAATACTTTCTGAAGGCACTGTACATAGATATGGATGGAACAATGTTTTTACATTCTTCACTCAATGGCAGCCAGGAAAGGTACATAAAGCCTATTACCAAAATGAATAGTATCAGATCATGTTTAAATAAATGCGTCATAGGTTGTGTAGGCATAGAGCCAATGTCAGTTATATCCTAGTATAGGTGTACTGGGAGGATACAGAGATCTTATGATGATGATAAGCTTCATAAGAAAGACAGAGGACTTTGAAATAAGGAATGATTGCCTACACCTTACTCTAATACCTGTGTAGTAACAGCGTATTCATGTATGAATAGACTGTAATACGGATGGTTAGTAATATGGATGGTTACATAACGATGCCTGCCACTGACTACCTCTCTACGGCTCCATACCACGTGAACACTTTAGCTGCCTTGATCTCCTCTCTTCACTGCACTGTTAGACAACCGCGCGTGATTTCCATGGGAACGTCGTCACGCAAAAGGAAATTACCGGGTTTGCTTGGTCAGTGGGCTTGGTTGGTTGACAGTAATCTTGCTATGGCTGCAAAGGTAAGCTCACCTTTTCCGAGGAAAAAAATACAGTTTTTGTCACTAGGTGAACTAGACAATGTCGGAATAGACAACGACACCTTCGAACGCAGGGACGACTTTCTCACACAATGACTTCCTCCCCCATCTATTGATAGATGGCTAGCCAGCTAGCTACTAGTTAGCCTGCTAAGAGGATGTTCGAGGTTAACATTAGCCAGTGGCAATGCCATTGGGCTTTACAGTGTAGGAGGACGGGGCTACTTGCAGAAGTCAAGGTTGTAATGGGATGCATCCTTTCCCTGTGATGCACTATGCGGAAGCCGGTTATTAGACCAACCTGTCAGTGAAACCAGTGGTCTCTGTCCCTCCCTTTCCCCACGTCCCGTGTGGCCGGCTGATTAGCATGTCATTGACTTAAAGCCGGCTGTAGCCTAGTAACCTTGGTTAGCATAATGCTACATGAGCTTCTCCCCATACACATACACTACAGTAATATAAGGCTTCTGTTGTTGCTCGCTCCACTGGGGGCAGTTATTAATTCACATAATGTGATAGCACGTAATCAAATTCTACAATGTAGATTAGGCACGTGCCCCGTGTCTAGCGCCGTCATCTGCCTCGAGCCACGTTTTGAATGAAGAAAGTGTTCCCTCCCCCCAAAATGTAATAGTTTATAAACTCACAGCTGAATCTCCTATTATTATGTACAGCCCCGTTTCATATAATAATTCCATATAAAGACAGCAATATTGACCTGTTGAATCTTAACATTGTCAAATGATACAGGTGACATTTGCACATCATCATTGAGATTTAGAGTGCCTTGCAAAAGTATTCATCCCCCTTGACGTTTTTCCTATTTTGTTGCATTACAACCTGTAATTTAAAAATATTTTTATTTGGATTTCATGTAAGGGACATACACAAAATAGTCCAGATTGGTGAAGTGAAAAAAATAACTTGTTTCAAAAAAATGCTTTAAAATAAAAAACAGAAAAGTGGTGTGGGCATATGTATTCACCCCCTTTGCTATGAAGCCCCTAAATAAGATCTAGTGCAACCAATTACCTTCAGAAGTCACATAATTAGTTAAATAAAGACCTGTGTGCAATCTAAGTGTCACATGATCTCAGTATAGTCTGCAACACCACTAAGCAAGGGGCAACACCACTAAGCAAGTTGTGGAGAAGTACAGATCAGGGTTGGGTTATAAAAAAATATCCTAAACTTTGAACATCCCACAGAGCACCGTTAAATCCATTATTTAAAAAAATAGAAAGAATATGGCTCCACAACAAACCTGCCAAGAGAGGGCCGCCCACCAAAACTCACAGACCAGGCAAAGAGTTTTATTTATTCAGGTAGGCCAGTTGAGAACAAGTTCTCATTTACAACTGCGACCTGGCCAAGATAAAGCAAAGCGACACAAACAAGAACACAGAGTTGCACATGGAATAAACAAACGTACAGTCAATAACACAATATAAAAAAATATCTATATACAGTGTGTGCAAATGAGGTAAGATTAGGGAGGTAAGGCAATAAATAGGCCGTAGTGGCGAAGTAATTATAATTTAATTGCTAAACTCTGGAGTGATAGATTTGCAGAAGATGAATGTGCAAGTAGAGATACTGGGGTACAAAGGAGCAAAAAAAAGAAATAACAATATGGGGATGAGGTAGTTGGATGGGCTATTTACAGGTGCAATGATCTATGAGCTGCTCTGACAGCTGATGCTTAAAGTTAGTGAGGGAGATATGAGTCTCCAGCTTCAGTGATTTTTGCAATTCGTTCCAGTCATTGGCAGCAGAAAACTGGAAGGAAAGGCGGCCAAAGGAGGAATTGGCTTTGGGGGTGACCAGTGAAATATACCTGCTGGAGCACGTGCTACAGGTGGGTGCTGCTATGGTGACCAGTGAGCTGAGATAAGGCGGGGTTTTACCTAGCAAAGACTTATGGATGACCTGAAGCCAGTGGGTTTGGCGACGAAAATGAAGCGAGGGCCAGCCAACGAGAGCATACAGGTCACAGTGGTGGGTAGTATATGGGGCTTTGGTGACAAAACGGATGGCACTGTGATAGACTGCATCCAATTTGCTGAGTAGAGTGTTGGAGGCTATTTTGTAAATGACATTGCCGAAGTCAAGGATCGGGAGGATAGTCAGTTTTAAGAGGGTATGTTTTGGCAGCGTGAGTGAAGGATGCTTTGTTGCGAAATAGGAAGCCGATTCAAGATTTAATTTTGGATTGGAGATGCTTAATGTGAGCCTGGAAGGAGAGTTTACAGTCTAACCAGACACCTAGGTATTTGTAGTTGTCCACATATTCTAAGTCAGAACCGTCCAGAGTAGTGATGCTGGACGGGCGGGCAGCGATCGGTTGAAGAGCATGCATTTAGTTTTACTTGCATTTAAGAGCAGTTGGAGGCCACGGAAGGAGAGTTGTATGGCATTGAAGCTCGTCTGGAGGTTGGTTAACACAGTGTCCAAAGAAGGGCCAGAAGTATACAGAATGGTGTCGTCTGCGTAGAGGTGGATCAGAGAATCACCAGCAGCAAGAGCGACATCATTGATGTATACAGAGAAAAGAGTCGGCCCGAGATCCGATTTGACACAATGAACTCTGTCTGAGAAGTAGTTGGTGAACCAGGCGAGGCAGTCATTTGAGAAACCACGGCTGTTGAGTCTGACAGAGTCGAAAGCCTTGGCCAGGTCGATGAATATGGCTGCACAGTATTGTCTCTTATCGATGGCGGCTATGATATCATTTAGGACCTTGAGCGTGAGGGAGGTGCACCCATGACCAGCTCGGAAACCAGATTGCATAGCGGAGAAGGTATGGTGGGATTCGAAATGGTCGGTGATCTGTTTGTTAACTTGGCTATCGAAGACCAATGAAAGGCAGGGTAGGATAGATATAGGTCTGTAACAGTTTGGGTCTAGAGTGTCTCCCCCTTTGAAGAGGGGGATGACCGTGGCAGCTTTCCAATCTTTGGGGATCTCAGACGATATGAAAGAGAGGTTGAACAGGCTAGTAATAGGGGGTTGCAACAATTGCGGCAGATAATTTTAGAAAGAGAGGGCTGTCCAGCCCAGTTGTCTAGCCCAGCTGATTTGTAGGGTCCAGATTTTGCAACTCTTTCAGAACATCAGCTATCTGGATTTGGGTGAAGGAGAAATGAGGGAGGCTTGTGCAAGTTGCTGTGGGGGGGGGGGGGGGGGGGGCAGGGCTTTTGACGGGGTAGTCAGGTGGAAAGCATGGCCAGCCGTAGAAAAATGCTTATTGAAATTCTAAGTTATCGTGGATTTATCGGTGGTGACAGTATTTCCTAGCCTCAGTGCAGTGGGCAGCTGGCAGGAGGTGCTCTTATTATCCATGGACTTTAGTGTCCCAGAACATTTGAGTTTGTGCTACAGGATGCACATTTCTGTTTAAAAAAGCTAGCCTTTGCTTTCCTAATTGCCTGTGTATATTGGTTCATAACTTCCCTGAAAAGTTGCATATCGCGGGGGCTATTCGATGCTAATGCAGTACGCCACAGGATGTTTTTGTGCTGGTCAAGGGCAGTCAGGTCTGGAGTGAACCAAGGGCTATATCTGTTCCTGGTTCTAAATTTTTTGAATGGGGCATGCTTATTTAAGATGGTGAGGAAAGCACTTTTAAAGAATAACCAGGCATCTTCTACTGACAGAATGAGGTCAATATCCTTCCAGGATACCCGGGTCAGGTCAATTAGAAAGGCCTGCTCGCTGAATTGTTTTAGGGAGAGTTTGACAGTGATGAGGGGTGGTCGTTTGACCGCAGACCCATTATGGACGCAGGCAATGAGGCAGTGATCGCTGAGATCACTAAAGGAGCTGCAAAGCTCCACAGCGGAGATTGGAGTGTCACTAAGCTGTACACTCCACAGAGCTGGGATTAACGGAAGAGTGGCCTTAAAAAAAGCCAATTCTTAAATAAATAAATAAGCAAACACATTTGGTGTTCACCAAAAGGCATGTGGGAGACTCCCCAAACATATGGAAGAAGGCACTCTGGTCAGATGAGACAAATGTAGCTTTTTGGCCATCAAGGAAAACACTGTCTGGCACAAACCCAACACCTCTCATCACTCAGAGAACACCATCCCCACAGTGAAGCATGGTGGTGGCAGCATCATGCTGTGGGGATGTTTTTCAGAGGCAGGGACTGTCGACCCCGAGGTCGGGGAGCGGGACGATCACTGTGAAATGCCTGAATTACCTCTGGGTTGATGATGTCCTGGTTGGGGACCCTGGACCGGTCTTCAGGCCCATAACCTTCCCAGTCCACTAGATAGTGGATGCGACCTTTCAGGTATTTTGAATCAAGGAGGGCCTGATGGGCGTAGGCAGGTTCCCCTCCGACGTCCAGCGGTGGTGGCGCACTGCGGGTTGAGACTGGAGGATGAAGAGGACTGTAGGTGACCGGTTTTAACAGAGACATGAAAGGACGAGGAGATTTTATACTGACGGGGTAACTGGAGGAGGTACGTGATAGGGTTATCTTGAAGGGACCAATGAAACAAGGACAGAACTTTTTGCAGGGGAGGCAGATGTCTCTGGTAGAGAACCACACACATTGTCCAGGGGGGAAAGAGTGGCGTAGGTCGGCTGCGTCTGTCGGCAAAGCGTTTCTGGGTATTAGAGGCCTCCTGCAGATGCCGGTAAGTGGTCTCCCATACCCGCTCACTACGCCGAAACTAGTCGTCGACAGCTGGGACAGTACCAGGCTCCACCTCCCAGGGAAACATGGGGGGTTGGTAACCAAGTACACACTGAAACAGAGTAAGGCAGAGGGATGAATACATGAGTGAGTTCTGAGTGTATTCGGCTCAGGCCATATACCGACTCCAGTCGTGTGGAGAGGCAGAATATTGTTGGCGGAGGTACTTCCCTATTTCTTGGTTCAGGCATTCTGTCTGCCGGTTGGTCTGGGGATGGTACCCGGAGGAGAGGCTGAGGGCGACCCCCAGTCTGTCACAGAAGGCTCGCCACACCCAGGTGACAAACTGGGGCCCGCGGTCAGAGATGATGTCCTCCGGAATCCCATAAGACGGATCACCTGCTGGAATATACACTCAGCCAATTCCATGGTGTTAGGTAAATGAGGAAGTGGAACCAGATGACACATTTTTGAAAAACGGTCTACTATGACAAGGATGGTGGTGTTACCAGAGGATTCAGGAAGGTCTGTGATGAAGTCAACAGCTATGTTGGACCAGGGTCTGTGAGGGATTGGCAAAGGTTGAAGCTTACTGGAAGGGAGATGACGAGGGCTTTTGGTTTGGGCGCAGACTGGACAGGAGAGTACGTAATCCTTTACGTCAGATGCCAGTGAGGACCACCAGAACTTACGGGCTAGAAGTTTGGTGGTTTGTGTAATGCCCGGATGTCCTGACCCCAAGGACGTGTGACACCATTGCATCAGTTGGGGTCTAACAGCTGCTGGTACATAACTCCTCCCAGCTGGTGTCTCAGGAGGAGCCAGGTCTGAGGTTAGGGCTTCTTGTATGGCAGAGTGAACCTCCCACTGTACCGGCCCCATAATGCAAGAGGAAGGAAGAATGGGTGTAGGGTCTGAGTTACTGGTCGGAAGGTCAAACTGGCGGGAGAGAGCATCAGCTTTTACGTTTTTCTTTCAAGGGATGTAAGTAACATGAACGCGTGTGAAGAGGAGCGCAGCAGGCTTGTCTGGAGTTTAACCTCTTGGCCCCTCTGATATATTCCCGATTACAATAATCTGTTAGAAAGAGAAAAGTATTTTGTGCGCCCTCCAACCAGTGGCGCCACTCCGAGGGCCGGCTTGATGGAGAGGAGTTCTGTTCCCCACGTTGTAATTCCTCTCAGCGGAGGATAACTTCCGGGAGAAGAAGGCACAGGGATGTGATTTTGGAGGTGTTCCCACCTGCTGAAAGAGTATTGCTCCTACTCCTACTTCGGAGGCACCTCCAGGGTGAAAGGAAGGGTCGGATCAGGTTGGAGAAGGACAGGAGCTGAGGTGAAGAGGCATTTCAAGTTGTTGAAAGCATTCAGGGCAGTATCAGTCCATTGAAGGGTCCGGCTCTTTTTGGCTGGTAAGGGCAGTGAGGGGAGCGGCAGTAGCACTGAAATTCCGAATGAACCGGCGATAGTAGCTGGAGAACCCAATGAAACGTTGGAGCTCCTTAACAGTGGTGGGTTTGGGCCAGTTACTGACGGCAGGGACTTTGTTCTCATCCATGCTGACCCCTCCAGGTGTCAGTACGAAACCGAAGAAGTTTACATGGAAGGTGCTCTTTTCAGTCTTCACATAAAGGTTATGGACAAGGAGCTGTTGAAGAACCTTTTGCACATGCTCTATGTGTTCCTTTAGGTAGTAAATCAGGATGTCAATGTAGACGATGAGAAAGCTGTTGATCATATCCTGGAAAACCTCGTTCATAAAGGATTGGAAGACGGCGTTAGTAAGTAAGTAAGTTAGTAAGGCCGTAGAGCATGACCAGGTTTTCGTAGTGCCCTCGTGCGGTGATAAAGGCCGTCTTCCATTCGTCGCCTTCACGTATACGGACAAGGTTACATGCACTTCGCAGGTCGAGTTTTCTTTAGATGTTGGCGCGGTCCACTTGTTCAAGGGTTGCTGGGATCAGAGGAAGACGGTTCTTAACATCATTCAGGGAACACTAATCAATACATGATCGGAGACCACTGTCCTTTTTTCCAACGAAGAAGAAGCTGGACGCAGCCGGGGAAGAAGGACGAATGAAACCATTTGAGTGTTTCATCAATGTAGTTCTCTATTGCCTCCTTTTCCGGGATAGATAGGGGGTAAACACGGCCCTTCGGTGGGGACACTCCAGGGAGTAAGTCAATAGCACAGTCCCCTGGGCGATGTGGTGGCAGAGTGGAGGCCTTGATTTTGCTGAAGACATTGTTGTACTGGGCGTATGCAGATGGTATGGTGGGTGGCACTGCAGAGGCAGAGTCCTCAATGGTGGTGGCTCTGCAGGTAGGCTGAGACAACTGGAGAAGCAGGTAGATTACCAGGACAGTAGTTCACCTTGTCGCCACGAGATGGCAGGGTCGTGACGACAAAGCCACGGGTGTCCGAGGATGAGTGGCTGTTTGGGGGATGAGAGTTCCAGGGTTTCGGTGTGGAAGACTCCAATTTGGAGGGTGACGCTCTGTGTCAGGTGTGTATTGAAGCCCGTGCCCAATGGCTGCCTGTCCAGGGTGTTAATCCTTAAGGGAGGAGTGACAGGTGTTAGATCAATGTCAAACTCTTGTACTAGCTGGTGATCGATAAAATTAACTGCTGCTCCTGAATCTATCAAGCCTTCTACATACTTGGTAACCCACTTCACAGATATCAATACTGGGATGGAGAATTGCTTCTGGGAGATATTTAGAAATAAGGACACGCCTACCTGCATGCCAACCTGAGGGACCCTTCTCATCTCTCCGTGGGGGGGCGAACAGGGCAATGGCTGAGTAGATAATCTTTCCCTCCACAGTATTGGAGAGAGAGTTCTTCGGCGGTCGGCAATGAGGTGGTCGATGGAGATGGACATACGAATGTATTGATTTAAATGGTGAAGGTCACCTCTACAGGCCAACTCCGCCTGAAGTTCCCTGTTGAGCCCTGTTCGGTAGACGGTAAGTAAAGCAGCCTCACTCCATCCACTCCCTGCAGCCATGGTGCAGAACTCGAGGGCATACCCGGCAGCTGAATTGCGTCCTTGTTGAAGTTCTATGAGGAGGTCTGCTATAGGACGACCGGAAGGAGAGTGATCAAATACCTCTTTGAAGAGGGTGTGGGAATGGGTCTCAGATCCGAGCTCTGTGCTGTTGGCAGTCCAAATGGCGGTGGCCTAATCCAGGGCTTTGCCTGTGAGTAGAGACACAACAAAATCCACCCTGCTCTTGTCGGTGGCGAAGTTAGTGGGGTTGTGCTCAATGTATTTGCTGCATTGCATCAGAAATCCCTGACAATTCCCAGGTGAACCGTCATATTTTCCAGGTATGGATATGAATGAAGGAGGGCTATGGGATACAATACCTGGCATCGGAGGAGTAGGGATAGGCTGGCAGAGAAGATGACAGATTTTCTCCATACGCTCCTCTTGCTGGGTTAGGCGCCGCTGTAGTTCCACTGAATCCATTCCGTTTTTAGGTGAGGTATTCTGTAATGAATTCTCAGGGAGAAAAAGGTGTAGATTCACGCGCAGAGCGTGGCATGTGTTTATTACGACCTTCGCAGGAGGCAAGAATTGTGGTCACAGGCAGGCAATGGTCATACACAGGTAGGCAAACAGGCAGGTGAATCAAAACTAGGACTGAAGGCTATAACTGGTTCTCACAAACGAGATAGGAAAAGGCTTAGTAGAGTCAAAAGGAACAATACCACACAAAGGCACAAACAGAATGAACTGAACTAAATAAGGAGCTGATGAGACCAGGTGAGTAACTAACACAGGTGAAATCAATGAACAAAAATGAAAGACAGGGCTACGTTCAAGAACACAAAGAAACAGAACACAGGGTTGACTAAGAAAATAAATACAGAACCTTACAGTGCCAAGCTTATAGAGACATACCCCAAGAGACTTGCAGCTGTAATTGCTGCAAAGGGTGGCTCTAGGGGGTGTATAGTTATGCACGCTCAAGTTTTTCATTTTTTTTGTCTTATTTCTTGTTTGTTTCACAATAAAACATATTTTGCATCTTCAAAGTGGTAGGCATGTTGTGTAAATAAAATGATACAAACCCCCCCCAAAATCTATTTTTTTCTTTTTTTCCCTACAGTAATTATTAACAGTTTAACAGGGGGATGTTATTATAAGTACAAGATTAGTGTGTCTTGCTTTTATTGCAAAGTGGGGAAAACATCTTACTGCAACAAGACATAACGTTATCCTAGTAGCCTATGCCTATAGGCCTATCCATTTTATTTTGTATTTTTATTTATTCGCACAAAAAAGACAAGTTACAAACAGTTTATTTTTATTTATTGAACCTTTATTTAACTAGGCAAGTCAGTTAAGAACAAATTCTTATCTACAATAATGGCCTACCAAAAGGAAAAAGGCCTCCTGGGATTAAAAATAAATATATATTAAAAAGAACAGTGCAGATGAAAACCAGGTAAAATGGTGTGCAGGTGAAGACACCCAAGAGGGCTTTAATGAGTGCTTCAACAGAATTGTAAATTAAAGAAGTGTATTAGTTTCAGGTTATTACCACAGAGCTTGGTTGTTGATTATGTGATGATAATGTGTACATAATTTCTTTCTCCAGGGACAAAAGAGGGCTGACCCTACTGAGCTGAAAGCTATTTTCATAAAGGTCAGTTGTGTAAGAATCAATTTGCCTATGGATCAACAACATTTCCTTAGCTCACTGGATACAAGCCAACTTCATGCACTGGAAAGCCACTACTAATATTGCATTTATTTGTAGGCTTCTTCTGGTTCAAGTCACAAAAACAAGAGTCAATAGCACATTTCCGGTTTTCTCCATTGAGGTCTGAATCCTAACTTGAGATCCCTGCACACAACTTGAATTTTTGCCATTGACATCACTGCATGATTTATGCCTATTAAAGTCTTGAGTTACGTGTGAATGATCGTAAGTTAGGTGTCTGCCCAAAGGATTGAAACAGTCAGTGTCAGTGTCTTCCTCGACCAATAGATCACTTATT